>NC_135899.1:9906242-10545685 GCF_964194155.1 Cetorhinus maximus
TCCTCTACATTGGAGAGACCAAACGCAGACTGGGTGACCGCTTTGCAGAACCCCTTTGGTCTGTCCGCAAGCATTAACAAGACCTCCCTGTCACTTGCCATTTCAACACTCAAACCCTGCTCTCATGCCCACATATCCATCCTTGGCCTGCTGCATTGTTCCAGTGAAGCTCAACGCAAACTGGAGGAACAACACCTCATCTTCTGATGAGGCACTTTACAGCCTTCCGGACTGAATATTGAGTTCAACAATTTTAGATCATGAACTTTCTCCTCCATCCCCATCCCCTTTCCAATCCCCCTCTTTTTTTCCAATAATTTCAATAGATTTTTCTTTTCCCACCTATTTCCAATATTTTTAAATGTATTTCCATCCATTGTTTTATCTCTTCCTTCTAGCCTTTTTCGATTCCTTCACCCCCACCTCACCCCCACCAAGGCTTTCTGTACCTTGCTCATCCTGCTTTCTACCCTTAATTAGCACATTCCTTAGATAATATTTCCACCTTCAACACCTCTTTGGCCTTTTGTCTGTGACATCTTTTGGTTATATCCACCTATCACTGGCCATCTATCCAGCTCTACTTGTCCCACCCCCACTTAAACCAGCTTATATTTCACCTCTCTTCTATTTTTACTTAGCTCTGTTGAAGGGTCATTCGGACTCGAAATGTTAACTGTGTTCCTTTCCGCAGATACTGCCAGACCTGCTGAGCTTTTCCAGGTTTTGTTTTTGTTTTGGATTTCAAGCATCGCAGTTTTTGCTTTTATTTTTATTAAAGCCTGAAGATCCATGTTTTGAAACAAACAGAATAATTTTAATATCCAAGAGTCAACAAAGCAAACAGATAATACTATCTATTTTATGTTCTAACATAAAGAATTAACATGAAGTAAACATGAATTAACAGGAAAACTGTGGTTGAACACACCACAAACTGCATACTTAATGACAGATGCGGCCAAGGCAAATCACATGAACTTTCTCATAATCCACCCAAATATCAATGATCAACATTAAAAACCTCCCAGAAATAGTGGAGGATCAAGGGACAAATATCAAGAAGGAACTGCAACACAATATCATTAGTAAAAGAAAAGTATTAGAGAAATGAATGGGACTTAAAGTAGATAAATCGCCTGGACCTGATGATCTACATCCCAGAATGTTGAATGAGGTGGCTGGAGAGAAAGTCGGTGCATTGGTGTTCATCTTTCAAAATCCTATAGACCTTGGAATTGTTCTTGCAGATGGGAGGGTGGCAAGTATAACCCCACTATTTCAGAAAGGAGGGACAGAGAAAAGGGGAAACTACAGACCTGTTAGCCTAACATCAGTAGTAGGGTCAATGCTAGAATCATTAATAAAGGATGTGATAACAGGACACTTGGAAAATAATGGTGAGCTTGGGCAGAATCAACATGGACTTAATGAAAGAGAAATCATGTTTAACAAACCTGTTGGAGATTTTGGAGAATGTAACTAGCAGAATATGTAAGGGGTAACTGGGGTTTGTGGTGTATTTAGATTTTCAAAAAGCTTTTGATAACATCCCACACAAGAGTTTGGCAAACAAAATGAGAGCAAATGCAATTTGGTGGAATGTACAGGCATGGATTGAGAACTGGTTAACGGACAGAAAACGGAGAATAGGAATAAATGGGTCATTTTCAGGTGGGCAGGTTGTGACTAGTGGGGTATCACTAGGATCAGTCCTTGGGCCCCAGATATTCATAATCCATTTCAATGATTTGGATGTTGGGATTAAATGTAATATTTCCAAGTTTCCAGATGTCACAAAACTAGATGGAAGTGTCGGTTGTGAGCAGGATGCAGAAATGATTCAAGGAGATTTGGAGAGGCTCAGTGAGTGGGCAAAAATCTGGCAGATGGAATTCAATGCGGAAAAATATGGAGATATCCACTTTCGTGGCAAAAACTGAAATACAGAGTATTTCTTAAATGATGAGGGGCTGGGAAATGTTGAACGTTAAAGGGACTTGAGTGTCCTTGTTGATGAGTCACTGAAAGCTAAAATTCAGGTACAGCAAGGAATACAGAATGCAAATGCCATGTTGACCTTTATTGCAAAAGGATTTGAGTACAGGAGTAAAGATGTCTTACTGCAATTATATAGTGCCTTAGTGAGAATGAACCTGGAATATTATGTGTAGTTTTGTTCTCCTTACCTAAGGAATGATATACTTGCCATAGACTGAGTGTAATTTAGGTTCACAAATTAATTCCTGGAATGGAGGGATTGCCCTTTAAGGAAAGATTAAATAGATGGGCCCATTAATCTCTGGAGTTTAGAAGAAGGAGAGGTGATCTCGTTCAAATATACAAAATTCTTACAGGGCTTGACAGGGTAAATGCAGGAAAGATGCTTCCCTGGTTGATGTGGCGGGTGGGTCTAGAACCAGGGGACACAGTTTCAGAATAAGGGGCAGGTCATTTAGGACCGAGATGAGGAGGAATTTCTTCACTCAGAGGGTGATGAATCTTTGGAAGTCTCTGTCCCAGACGGCTGTGGAGGCTCAGTCATTGAGTGTGTGCAAGATTGAAATGGATAGATGTCTACATGTTAAAAACATCAATGGACCCGGGGATAGTGCAGGAAAATGGTGTTGAAGTAGAGGATCAGCCATGATCTCATTGAATGGCTGAGTGGGCTCGAAGGGCTGGATGGTCTACTCCTGCCAATAGCAGTTCTAATCCAGCATCATACTTCTTAATTTTATCTGAACCTACCGCTACGTCTAGGTGCAGCCCGTACTTGCTCAGTAGAGGTGGAAGCAGCCTGCTGACTGCTACACCCTGTTTTCTGGGTATCTTTAAATAAAGACGCCTGGACTGCGAACCCATGAGGTAATGATAGGGACAGCGACTTCCTGCCTGCGCTCAACACCAGATTTTCTGTGCTCCACATCAATGAATCAGTAATAAGCGGAAAAGGGCAAGATCACCCATGTTCAGCCGCCCTACCCGACAGCGGGAATCACTTCCACTTCTGTGCCCATCGCCGAACGTCGCCTTTAGAGTGGAAGATTCCACCTGTTAACTCTGATTATCTCTCCTAAGATGCTGCCTGACCAGCATTTCCAGCTTTCTCTGTTTTTACTTGAAAAATTGCAGTTCTGCCACATCCAGTCATCAATGAGGGTGGACAATTAAACTACTCACTGGAGGAGCAGGCTTCATTTACATATCCAGGCACAGTGAGGAGTGAGCCCCGCATGTCATACAAAAGACAAGCCTGAAACAACAGCAACCATTTTCAACCTGAAATGTCGAGTGGATGATCCATCTTGGTCTCCTTCCAACGTCATCAATGTCACAGATGCCAGTCTTCAGCTGATTCAACTGACATCACATGATCACAAGTAATGGATTATCTCACTGGAAAGAGCAAAGGCTATGGGCTCAGACAACATCTCAGCTGCACTACTGAAGATTTGTACTCAAAAATTAGCTACACCCATAGCCAAGTTGTTCCAGTAGAGTTACAACACAGGCATCTATCCAACAATATGGGAAATTGCCCAAACATATCCTGTCCACCAAAAGCAGGACAAATCCAAAATGGCCAATCACTGATGCAACAATCATCAGACAAGTGTTGCCAACAATGCCATCAGATGGCATTTACACAGCAATTAAAATGCTTATCAATTCTCAGTTTGAATTCCGGCAGGGCCACTTGGCTCAAGATCCCATACAGACTTCGTCCATCATGGACAAAAGAGCTGAAAGCCAGTGATAAGATGTCATTAGCAGTCAGGGAATCACCATTTATAGAAATCATATCAGCACCAAAGCAGATGTTTGCAGTTTTTGGAGACCAATAATCTCAGCCCCCGGTGATCACTGCAGGAGTTTGTCAGGTTAGTGACCTCAACCCACCAGTCTTCAGCTGCTTTCTCAATAATCTGCCTTGCATCAATTGACGGGATGGTCACTGATGATTGCAAAGTGTTCAGCACCATTTTCAGCATCTCTGGTACTGAAGCAGTCGGTGGCCGTATGCTATAAGACCTGGACAGCATTCAATCTTGGGCTGATGAGTAGTACGTAACATAAGCGCCAGGAAATGATTATCACAAACAAAAGGGAATCTAAGCATCATCCTTGACATTCAGCTGCATTTCCATCACTCTATCCCCCACCATCAACACCTTGGGGATTACCATGGAACAGACACTGAACTGTGTGAGCATATAGACACTATGGTTATAAAGGCAAGTCAGAAGCCAGGGATTGTAAGAAAGATACTGCAATAACTATGGGCGATGTTAACCTTCATACAGATTGGATAAATCAAATTGGAAAAGGTAGCCCGAGGATGAGCTCATAGGTTGCACTCAGGACAGTTTCTTAGAAAAAAATATGTTCCTGAACCAACCAGGAAACAGTCTATTTTAAACCTGGAAATATCTAATGAGACAGGATTAAAGAATTACCTCATCGTAAAAGATCCTCTCAGTAAGAGAGATCATATATGATAAAATTTCACATTCAGTTTGAGGGTGAGCAATTTAGGTCTGAAACTAGTGCCTTAAACTTAAATGAAGACAGTTGCATGGGCATGAAGACAGCGTTGGCTAAAGTGGATTGGGGAAATAGATTAAAGATAAGATGGTAGAGGAACAGTGGCAGACGTTTAAGGCGATACTTTATAACTCCCAACAAAGATATATTCCATCCAGAAAGGAAGACTCAGTGAACAGAGTGCTCTATCTGTGGCTAACTAAGGAAGTTAAGGGTGATGTAAAATTGAAAGAAAAGATGTATAATGCTGCTAAGATCAGTGGTAGTCCAGAAAATTTGGAAAAGTTTAGAAACCTGCAAAGGATGTGTAAAAAAAAGAGGGAGAAATTGGAGTATGAGAGAAAACTTACAAAAAAGCTAAAACAGACAGTAAAAGCTTCTGCAACTATATCAAAATGAAGAGTAATGATGGTCAGTGCTGGCCTCTCAGAGGGTGAGACTGGGGAATTAATACTGGGAACCCGGGGCATGGCAGAGACTTTGAACAAGTATTCTTCACAGTAGAAGAGACAAAAAAGCATCCTAAGAAAAATAAGGGCAAAAGGGACCAAGGAATTTGAAACGATCATGATTAGTCGAGAAAAAGCAGTAGGAAAACTACTAAAGGGATTAACAGCTGACAATAACCTTGGACCTGATGACTTGCATCATTGGGTCTGAATGGAAGTGGCTGAATGGAATGGTTGTTGTGATCTTCCAAAATTCCCTAGATTCTGGAAAGTTCACAACGGACTGGAAAGCCATGAATGTAACATCACTGTTCAAGAAAGGAGGGGGACAGAAATCAGTGAACTACAGGCCAGCTAATCTAACATCTGTCATTGGGAAAACCCTGGGAACCTTAATCTTAAAAAGGTATAGCAGGACATTTAGAAATCGTTACATTATATGGCAGAGTCAACATTGTTTTTTGAAAGGGAAATCATGTTTGACAAATTTATTAGAGTTCTTTGATGATGTAACAAGCATGGTGGATAATGGGAAAGTAGTAGATGTAGTGTATTTTGATTTCCAAAAGGCATTCGATAAAGTGCTGCATGAAAGTTTACTGCAGAAGATAAGAGCTCAAGGTGTTAGAGGTGATACAGTGGCATTATTAGACGATTGGCTAATTGGAAGGACACAGAGAGCCAGGGGAAATAGGTCATCTTCAGGCTGGTAAATTGTAACTAGTGGAGTTCTGCAATAATCAGTGCTTGGCCCTCAACTATTTATGATCTATATTCGTGACATATTAGAAGGACAGACTATATTGCAGACAAATTTGCTGATGATAATATGCAGGAATGCAAATCATGAAGGGGGATTTAAGGTGTCTGCAAAGGGATATGGAGAGGTTAAGTAAGTGGGAAAAACTGGCAGCTGGAGCATAATGTGGAGTATGACTTTTTCAGGAAGAATTGAAAAGTATAATATTATTTAAATGGGGAGAAATTGCTGAATACTGGAGGACAAGGGGATCTTGTACATTAATCATAAACGTTTGGCACAAGAATACAAGGAGTATGAACATGAGTAGGCCATTTGCCCATTGACCTGCTCCACCATTCGATAAGATCATGGTTGCTCTAATTGTCGCCTCAACTCCACTTTTCTGACTACCTCCCTAACCAGGTACGGCAAGTTATTAATAAGCAAATGGAATGTTGTCCTCTATTGAAAGGGAGATGGAGCATAATAATGGAGAACTCTTGAGAGAGCTGCATAGGGCATTGGCGAGAGTAATGGTACAGTACGGTTTCCTTACTTAAAGGAGATATATATTTATCTTTGAAATAGTTCAAAGAAGGTTCACTAGGCTGATTCCTGGGATGAAGGAGTTGTCTTTTGAGGAAAGGTTCAGCAGATTAGGCCTGTACTCTTGATGTTTAGAAAAATCAGAGGTGATCTTATTGAAGCATATATGATTCTGAGGGAGCTTGACAGGGGACATACTAAGAGGGTGTTTCCACTAGCGGGGGAATCTAGAAGCAGGGGAAATAGTTTATAAATAAGGGGTCTGTCTCCCTTTTAAGACAGAGATGAGAGGGAATTTCTTCTCTTGGAGGGATGTTAGCCTTTGCAATTCTCTTCCACAGAGAGCAATGGAGACGAAGTTGTTTTATTTAGTCAGGGCTAAATTAGACAGATTTTTGATCGATAGTGGAGTGAAGGGCTACAGGGGACAGGAAAAAAAGGGCAGTTAGGGCCACAGTCACATGAGCCATGATCGTATCAAATGGCAGAGCAGGTTGAGCCAAATGGCTTATTCCTACGCCTATTTCTTATGACCTTACGATGATCACACTACCACAACCCCTCACTGGAGGAACATCGGATTTCTTGATTCTCCCACACCCCCGCCCACCTCTGTCTAACAAGGACCACTGAGCACCTTTCCACACAACAGACCTATGACAAACTGGACAATGACATTATACTGCAGCTCAACCCTCAGAATGGATTTGGCTTCTTATCAAGTTCGTAGACAGAGAAGTGGGTTCACTGTTTCATTACCTGCTCGATCAATGGGGTCACTCAAAAAATCAACCTCGTTCAACCCAAACCGCTGTGTCCCCTCCCTTTTCTAAATTTGACGTTATCCTTACATTGATGCAGACTCTGTGATTGTGTGAAAACTATGAATGTTTATCCCCTCTGTACTGTTTCAATCTCGAACACTTGGATAAAACCCCTGGTGTCCTCCCTTTTCCAGTGCAGACTCACTTTCTCGTGACTAAGGAGTTTAATTCCACTTCACGCATTCGCTCTCTTTTCACACATTCTCTTCAAAGTCTGCATGACTTCCTGATTATACATTGATGAAAAATGTTCCCAGAATTCCAGTCCAATCTCCTCTACAAATTCTATTTCACATCCTGAGATCCGTGCTCTATTCGTCTGGTTACACAGATCCCTTCACTGCTTTGACACACAGTGCTGATGGCTTCAGACACTTACCCAGAGGAAACCACAGAATAAAAAATATAAGAATGGAGAGTCTCTAGGGATTAACAACCGGCGATGTGAGTGTTTAATCTGGGGCCTATGATCAAGAAAATTAATATAGGAGTTTTACTGGGGTTGATGGAGTTTATCATTTCCCTCCACGCTGTGTACTGTAGAGGACCTTTGAACTTTCCGATAGTCAGGGCAGCATCAGACACTGAGAGCTCATAACCGTCATCACTAATCCTATAAATATGAAACAGTTTCTGTTATAAATTCATCGTATTAGAACACCTTAGGCATGATTTTAGACATGAAATGCAAGGGCAGAGCATGGAAATACCCATGTCCTGAAAAAGGCCCATAGCCCATAACAGTTCAGTTACCGGGATATGACAAATCACAGGAGAAGATAAACATTTAGCCTGTCCACCTGCTGTATTACAAACAAAGCTTGTAGAATAAAGGCAATGGCTGAAAATGTCTACGCAACTCTCCGAGACACCTGCGCTCCTCTACTTCTGGCCTCTTGAATATCCCTGATTTTAATCACTCCACAATTGGCAGGTGGACCTTCAGCTGCCAAGGCCCTGAACTCTGAAATTCTGAAAGCTTTCTGCCTTTCTATCCCTCTTTCTTCCTTTAATACGCTTTAAAACATACCTCCGTTATCGGTATTAATATCTCCTTGTGGTTCGGTGTCAGTTTTGCTGTATATCTTAAAACAAGTTTCAGCTGTTGTGTTGATTTTTCTAATTCACTCATGGGATGTGGCCTTCACTGCTATGCCAGCATTTATTGCCAACGCCATATTGCACCTTCAGAAGGTGGTGGTGAGCTGCATTCTTGAACCGCTGCAGTCCACATGTTGTAGGTACAGCCATGGTGCTGTTAGGGAGGGAGTTCCAGGACTTTGACCCAGTGACAGTGAAGGAACGATGATATATTTCCAAGTCCGGATAGTGTGAGGCTTGGAGGGGAACTTTCAGGTAGTGGTGTTCCCATGCTTCTGCTGCCCTTGTCCATCAGCAGTCGTGGGTTTGGAAGGTGCTGTCTAAGGAGCCTTGGTGAGGCCCTGCAGTACATCCTGTAGATGGTACATACTGCTGCCACTGTTTGTCAGTGTTGGTGAGAATTAATGTTTATGGATGAGATGCCAAACAAGTGGGCTTCTTTGTCCTGGATGGTGTCAAACTTTTCGAATGTTATTGGAGCAGCACTCATTCAGGCAAGTGGAAAGTATTCCATCACACTCCTGACTTTTGTCTTCTGGATGGTGGACAGGCTTTGGGGAGTCAGGAGGTGAGTTAGTCACCGCTGGATTCCTAGTCTCTGAACTGCCCTTGTAGCCACAGTATTTACACAGCTAATCCAGTTCAGTTTCTGGTCAATTCTAACCCCCAAGATGGTGATATTGGGGGATTCACAGAATCACACAGTGCAGAAGAAGCCCTTCGGCCCATCGAGTCTGCACTGACACGTGAGAAACACCTGACCTACCTACCAATCCCATTCACCAGCACATAGCCCATAGCCTTGAATGTTATGACGTGCCAAGTGCTCATCCAGGTTCTTTTTAAAGGATCTGAGGCAACGCGCCTCCACCACCCTCCCAGGCAGTGCATTCCAGACCGTCACCACCCTCTGGATAAAAAACCTTTTCCTCATATTCCCCCTAAAGCTCCTGCCCCTCAACTTGATCTTATGACCCCTTGAGACTGTTCCTTCAACTAAGGGGAACAGCTGCTCCCTATCTACCCTGTCCATGCCCCTAATAATCTTGTACACCTCGATCAGGTCGCCCCTCAGTCTTCCCTGCTCCAACGAAAACAACTCAAGTCTATCCAACCTCTCTTCATAACTTAAATGTTTCATCCCAGGCAACATCCTGGTGAATCTTCTCTGCATCTCCTCCAGTGCAATAACATCCTTCCTATAATGTGGTGAACAGAACTGCACACAGTACTCCAGCTGTGGACTCACCAAGGTTCTATACAATTCCAACATGACTTCCCTACTTTTGTAATCTATGCTTCGATTGATAAAGGCAAGTGTCCCATATGCCTTTTTCATTACCCCACTAACATGCTCCTCCCCCTTCAGAGATCTATGGACACAAACACCAAGGTCCATTTGTTGCTCAGAACTTCATAGTGTCATGCCGTTCATTGAATACTTCCTTGTCAAATTACTCCTTCCAAAGTGTTTCACATCACATCTTTCAGGGTTAAATTCCATCTGCCCATTTGACCAGCCCGTCTATATCTTCATGTAGCCCAAGACACTCAACCTCACTGTTAAGCACCTGGGTAATCTTTGTGTCATTCGTAAACATACTAATTGTACCCCACACATAGTCATCTATGTTGTTTATATAAATGACAAATAATAGGTGATCCAGCACAGATCCCTGTGGCACACCACTGGACACTAGCTTCCAGTCACTAAAGCATCCTTCTGTCATCGCCCTCTGTCTCCTACAACTAAGCCAATTTTGAATCCAACTTATCAAATTACCGTGTATCCCATGTGCATTTGCCTTCTTTATAAGTCTCCCATGTGTGACCTTGTGAAAGGCTTTGCTGAAATGCATATAAACTACATCAACTGCACGACCCTCCTCTACACACCTGGTCACCTCCTCAAAAAATTCAATCAAATTTGTAAGGTATGACTTCCCTCTGTCAAAGCCATGCTGACTATCGCTGATCAAACCTTGCTGCTCCAAGTGGAGATAGATACTCTCCTTCAGAAATTTCTCCAATAGTTTCCCTACCACTGACGTGAGACTCACTGGCCTGTGGTTCCCTGGCTTTTCTCTACAACACTTCTTAAAGAGCGGAACCACATTAGCTGTTCCCCAGTCCTCAGGAACCTCCCCTGTGGCCAGAGAGGAATTAAAAATTTGGGTCAGAGCCCTTGCGATCTCTTCCCTTGCCTCCCTCAGCCGTCTGGGACACAAATGATCTGGACCTGGAGATTTGTCCACTTTTAAGCTTGCAAACACCTCCAATATCTTGTCACTCCCTATATAAATTTGCTTAAGAACCTCGCAGTCTCTCTCACCGAGCTCAATACCTTCATCTTCATTCTCTTGGGTGAAGACGGACGTGAAGTATTCATTCAACATTCTAGCGATGTCCTCTGGCTCCACCCATAGATTACCCCCTTGGTCCCTTATTGGCCCTACTCTTTCCCTGGTTATCCTCTTCCCATTGATACACTTATAGAATATCTTGGGATTTTCCCTACTTTTACCAGCCAGAGCTTTCTTATATCCCCTCTTTGCTCTCCTAATTGCTTTATAAAGCTCCACCCTGCACTGTCTGTACTCCATTAATGCCTCCACTGATTTGCTTCCCTTGTACCTCCTAAAAGCCTCTCTTTTCCTTCTCATCATATCCTGAATATCTCAGGTCATCCATGGTTCTCTGGGCTCGTTACTCCTTCCTATCACCCTAGAGGGAACATGTTGAGCCTGTAGAGTCCCTATTTCCATTTACAACGCCCCCCACTGCTCCTCTGTAGATTTCCCGACAAGTAGCTGTTCCCAGTTTACCTTGGCCAGATCCTGCCTTATTTTACGAAAATCCACTCTCCCCCAATCCAAACCATTTTTTTGCAACTTGTCTATTTCTTTGTCCATTATAAACTTGAACTGTACCATGTAGTGGTCGCTATCACTAAAATGCTCCCCCACCACCACCTCAGCCACCGGTCTGGCTTCATTCCCCAGATTTAGGTCCAGCACTGCGCCATCCCTTGTTGGACCCTCTACATATTAACCTAAAAAGTTCTCCTGTACATTTTTCAAGAAATCCACTCCATCCAACTCCTTAACACTATGTCTATCCTAATTAATGTTGGGAAAGTCGAAATCACCTAATATAATTACCCTATTGTTATTGTTTTTATACACCTCCGCAAATTGTGCACATATTTGCTCCTCAATTTCCCGCTGACTATCTGGAAAACCTAACAATGTATCTGCCACTTTTGTATTCCTAAGCTCTACCCGCAAAGTTTCATTCGATGCCCCCTCCAAGATATCATCTCTCCTTACTGCAGTAACTGGCTCCTTAACTAATAATGCAATGGCTCCTCCTCTTTTACCCCCTCCCCTGCCTCGCCTGAATATTCTATACCCCGGAAGGTTGACTGCCAATCCTTTCCCTCACTCAACCACGTCTCAGCAATGGCTACTATATCACCATTCCACGTGTCAATGCTCACCCTTAACTCATCCTTTTTACCTGTAATACTCCTGGCATTAAAGTAGACGCCATCCAGCCTTGCCTTACTCCCTTGAAACATAATGCAGCTGTCCTCCCTCAGACTTGATTGTTTTACTGGATTATGATGTGTCCCTATCCGGCTAACATTCTGTGTCCCCTCCCCCTGCCGAATTGGTTTAAACTCCTCCCAACAGCACTAGCAAACCCACCCGCAAGGATGTTAGTCCCGCTTTGGTTCAGATGTAGACCGTCCCGCTTGTACATGTCCCACCTTCCCCAGAAACAGTCCCAGTCATCCAGGAATCTAAAACTTTCCCTCCTGCACCAAATCTTAAGCCACATATTCATCTGTGCTATTCTCCTATTTTCGAGCTCGCTAGCACGTGGCACTGGGAGTAATCCAGAGATTACAACCTGAAAGGTCTTGTTTTTTAGTCCACTGCCTAACTCCCTGAATTCTTGATGCAAGACCACATCCCTCTTTCTACCTATGTCGTTGGTACCAAACTGTGCCATGACCTCTGCCTCATCACCCTCCACCTTCAGGATGCCCTGCAGCTGATCAGTGACATGCTGGACCCTGGCAGCAGGGAGGCAGTATACCATCCTGGAGTCACGTTGACGGCCACAGTAGCACCCATCTGTTTACCTGACTATAGAATCCCCTATTACTACTGCTCTTCCTCCCCTCCTTTACAGACAGGCTGCTTGTGGTGCCAGACGCTTGGCTCTGTCCGCACTCCCTGGAGGAACCAGTGCCCTCATCAGCCTCCAAAATGGAATAGCAATTTGCGAGCGGGACCCCAGGGGATTCCTGAACTACCTGCCTGTTTCTCTTCGACTGCCTGGTGGTTACCCATTCCCTTCCTTCCTCAAGTCCCTTCAGCTGAGGTGTGACCTCCTCTCTAAACGTGCTATCGACAATGCTCTCAGACTCGCGGACGCTCCACAGCGTCCCCAGCCGCCGTTCCAGCTCTGAAACCTGAGATTCCAGGAGCTGCAGCTGGACATACTTCATGCACACACGCTGGTCCCGGGCACTGGAAATGTCCCCTGCTTCCCACATGGAGCACGAGGAGCACACCATGGCTTGAGCTCTCCTGCCATGTCTTATCCCTTTAAATTAAACCTTTCAATCAATTACTCTGGGGCCCTTCTTTCCTGATCTTCGTTACTGTAGTATATACAAAGTATAAACCACAAAAAAACCTTAAACTAGAAGCGATTAAAGTAGTAAATACTTACCTGACCTGACCCACTACTTACCAATCATTCCTTTCCCTTGTAGACTCTACTGCTGCAGCAGGACAAGACCACTCTTTGAAGATTTAAGAAGTTGAATATCCAAATAAACATGCAAAGAGCACCTTTTTCCCTATGCACCGAATTCCCACTGTGCACCAAATTGCCAATATCCATACTCACTCTGGCTGTATCTCACTCACGATGAGCTCTCTCTCCTGTTTGTGTGCAAGCGCACGATTCAGCAATGGTAATGGAAATAATTGAACATCAAGGGGCGATGGTTAGGTTTTCTCATGTTGGAGATGGCCATTGCCTGGCACTTCTATGGCCCGAATGTTATTTGCCATTTGTCAGCCCAAACCTGCATATTGTTTAGTCTTGCTGCATTTGGACATGGACTGTTTCAGTATCTGAAGAGTCGTGAATGGTGTTGAACATTGTGCAATCATCAGCAAACATCCCCACTTCTGACTTTATGATGGAAGGAGTGTCATTGATGAAGCAGATGAAGATGGATGGGCTGAGGAACTCGTGCAGTGATGCCTTGGAGCTGAGATGATTGACCTCCAACAACTACAACCATCTTTCTTTGTGCTAGATATGGCTCCAACCACCGGAGAGTTTCCCCCCTTATTTCCATTGATTCCAGTTTCACTTGGGCTCCTTGGTGCCATACTCGGTCAAGTTAGGCCACGATGTCAAAGGCAGTCACTCTCACCTCACCTAAGGAGTTCAGCTCTTTTGTCCATGATTGAATCAAGGCTGTAATGAGGTCAGGATTTGAGTGACTGTGGTGGAACCCAAACTTAGCGTCAGTGAGCAGGTTATTGCTAAGCAAGTGCCTCTTGATATCATTGCTGATGACCCCTTCCAACACTTTACTGATGATGGAGAGTAGACTGATGGGGTGGTAATTGGCCAGGCCAGATTTGTCCTGCTCTTTGTGGAAAGGAAATACCTGGGCAATTTTCCACATAGCCAGGTAGATGCCAGTGTTGTAGCTTTACTGGAACAGCTTGGCTCGGGGCGCAGGACGTTCTGGAGCACAAGTCTTCAGTACTATTGCCAGAATATTGTTAGGGCCCATAGCTTTGCAGGAAACAGTGCCTTCAGCCGTTTCTTGATGTCACATGGAATGAATCGAATTGGCTGAAGACTTGTAGGCAGGGAATTTCTGGAGATGGCTGAGATGGATCATCCACTGGGCACATCTGGCTAAAGATTGTAGCAAAAGGTTCATCCTTAATCTTTTGCAATGATGTGATGGGTTCCCACATCATTGAGGGTGGGGATATTTGTGGAGACTCCTCCCCAAATTAGTTATTTAATTGTCCAACGCCATGCATGGCTGGAAGGGCCATAGCTGCACAATTTACATCTGATCCATTGGTTGTTGGATCGCTTAGCTGTGTCTATCGCATGTGGCTTACGCTGTCTGACATGTAAGTCGTCCTGAGTCCTGGCTTCACCATGTTGACACCTCCTTTTTAGGTATAAATGCTGCTGCTCTTGGCATGCCCTCCTGAAAAGGCGGAGTTTTCCACACCCGCCCGCCGCCACGATCTTCCAGTCCCACCGCCAGTCAATGGACTTGTGGCTGGGCTGCTGCCTTGCCCACGGTGGGTCGCAGCAGCGACAGGGCCGGAAAATCTGGACCTTCATTGAACCAGGGTCAATGCCATGGCTTGGTGGTAAGGGTAGAGTTGGGGATATGCCGAGCCACGAAGTTACAGAGTGTGGTTGAGTACAATTTTGCTGCTGCTGATGGTCCACAACGCTCCATGGATGCCCAGTCTTGTGTGTGGGCATCCTCAATCTGAAGGCAGGAGTTCACCTCCACAAAGACTGTGTGGTGGTCACTCCTACTGATACAGCCATGGACAGATGCATGCTCAGCAGGCAGATTAGTGAGGAAGAGGTCAAGTATGTTTTTCCCTCTTGTTGGTTCCCTCACTACCTGCCACAGACCCAGTCTAGCAGCTATGTCCTTTGGGGCATATCCAGCTCGGCCAGTAGTGGCAAATTGTTTTTTATCAATGAATGAGATGTGGGCAGCGCTGGTGAGGCCAGCATTATTGCCCCCCTAATTGCCCTTCATAAGGTGGTGGTGAGCTGCCTCTTTGAACTTCTGCAGTCCATGTGGTGTAGGTACGCTCACAGTGCTCTAGGGAGGTAGTTCCACGACCGAGCCAATCTTGGTGATGGACACTGAATCCTATCCAGTGTACATTCTACTCCTTTGCCACTCAGTGCTTCCTCCAAGTGAAGTTCAATGTGGAGGAGTGCTTATTCATCAGCTGAGGCAAGGGTGAGGGGCTGAGGTGTGGCGGATGGGTGGGTACAAGATAATCAGCAGGTTTCCTCGTCCATGTTTGACCTGACGCCATGAGGCTTCATGGGCTCTGGAGTCAATGTTATGGACTCCCAGAGCAACTCCCTCCAAGGTTTATCCCACAGTGCCGCCACATCTGCTGGGTCTGTTTTGCTGGTGTTAAGGATACAGATCAAGATTCTATATTGGAATAAAAACAAAACCCATTCCCCCATTAACATATGACTCTCCCGGGTTGATCAGGAGCCTTGCAGGGACATGGATGGTCGACACCATGGAAACATGGGTGGTGTGGCTCTCTCAGGTTCAGTCGGAAGGTCACAGCCACACTAACAGCAGTCTGCAGCCTGCAAGTGAGCACTTCAGGATTGAATGGCATCTTGTAATTTAATACAATAATGTAGACCAGTTATATGAAATCTCATCTAACGGCTGGAATAAAGTTTGTCATTTTAATAAAAGACTACTGCTTAAACCATAAGCAGAGTTATTGTCGCCCGATGAATGACCCTTTAATGTTGCGATGGTAACTAGAAAAGAAATCATAACAAAACCTTTCTGAGTTATTTTACCAAACTGTGCAGAATTTCAGTAGAGAGCATGTCCTACCTTCTCTTCCGACAAGCTTCCTCCTGAAAGAAATGAATCATGAACAGTGAGGAGCAAAGTCACAGATTTAGAATCATAGAAAGTTTACGGCACAGAAAGAGGCCACTTGGCCCATCGTGTCTGCGCCAGATGGAAAAAAACACCCAGCCTAATCGCACTTTGCACCATTTGGTCCACGGCCCTGCAGGTTACAGCACTTGATGTCAATATTCAGGCAGTTTTTAAATGAGTTCAGGGTTTCTGCCTCTACTACCCTTTAAGGCAGTGAGTTCCAGATCCCACAACCCTCTGGGTGTAAAAGTTTTTCCTCATCTCCCCTCTCATCTTTCTATCCAAAACTTTAAACCTGTGCCCCCTCATCACTGACCTCTCTGGCATGTAAATAGGCCCTTCCCCACCCACAATATCAGGCCCCTCACAATTCTGTATGTCTCAAATCTCCCCTCAGCCTCCTCTGTTGCAGGGAGAACAGCCCCAGTCTATCCAATCTTTCCTCATAGCTGCATTTTTCTAGTCCTGGTCACATCCTCGTAAATCTCCTCTGTGTCCTAATGCAATTACATCCTTTCTGTAATGAGTTGACCTGCACACAGTTCAGGAGGACATAAACAGGGCGGCTGGTGAAATGAGCAGACTCAAAGCAGATGAGATTTAACTCGGAAGTGTAAAGTGATACATTTTGGAAGGAAGATTGTGGAGAGTCAAATAAACTGGAACTCAACTTCAGTCCCTCTCACAGACACAGTAACTCTCACACACCGTACCAGACAGACCCACACACACACAACATGAGCTGTAACTGGATCGAAATAGGCGTCCAGGAGAAAATTAAACTTGGCAACACGGAAATAATCACAAAGCAAGTGAGAAGATCAAGAAAACTCATTCTCGGGAGGTTACAAGTATTCCCGGGAATCTGCAGACAATGTGGAAGCCGATTATTTCGGGGAGACCGCAGAATTGCCACGAAACAGACAGAAATTTGTTTAACTCCGTTTTTATTTTTTCCGTACATTCTATATTTATTTGTTATCAGTTATTTTGTGACTGTGCGAAGTCTCATTGAACTGACCCGCAATATGTTCCCTCACCTTCAAAAATATCAACTCGTCTTTTTGCACCATCTGTTTCTGAAAGTTTGAGAGCTTCTCCTCAATAGAATTTAAATTCTCCTGAATCTCTCGAAGGTTTTTCTCCATTGGTTCTAGAATCCTCTCCTCTTCTTCCCTGAGATCTCTGAGTAAACGCTGCTCTTTCTCAGTGAGAATCTGGTGCATTTTAGTGAACTCGGATGTGATGTGGGTCTGCAGACTGCTCGACTGTTCCTAACAAATGGAAGATGAAACATAATTAATGTCCCGCGATAAAGGGAACAAAACTAACCGAGATCCCAGAAAATCAGCACAGGGAGACCTTACCCTAACTTCGGAAATCTTCTGTTTCTGTTTCTGTTCCGTTTCTAGAACCGCCGATTTCTTCTCTGTGAGAGAATCTAAGGAAGATTTCAGCTGATCCTGGGATTGGGAGAGAAAATCACAGAATGGAAGTGTTAGACCATGAAAATGTGATAAAACTATCAGCTTAGAAAATATTTTCCCTTTTACCTTGTAGATTTCAACAGCTTCTTTAATCGGCATAAAGTCGTGAGATTTGTGTTCCCGCGAATCTCGACAAATCAAACAGATCAATTTCTTGTCAGTTTCACAAAACAGCTTCAGTTCTTCCTGATGTTCCTCACAGTGAAGTTTACTTTCCTTCTCTTTCGGATCGAGGTGTAATTTTCGAGCTTTCTCGGCCAGATTCGCTAAGGCCCGATTTACCCTGAGGTTTATTTCCGGAAACTGCTCTCTACATTCCGGGCAGGAGTTTACCTCCTTTTCCCAACACTGGGTGATACAGGAGCGGCAGAAGTTGTGTCCACAATCCAGTATTACCGGATTGGTAAAGAAATCAAGACAAATTGGACAATTTAAATCCTCTGTGAAATTTTCTCCCTGCTGTTTAGAAGCCATGTTCACACTCAACAACTGCTGATTCAATCCGGTTTCAGTTTCGACTTTACTGCGCTGTCGAACACCTTCAGATCACGGATTTGTCGACGAAATTCATCTCAATGCTCGGGTAGTTATTCTTATGACTAAACTATGTGCCGTAGTCTTTTACATTGGAAAACAAGGCAGAGAGTGGTGGGAGCGATGCACAGGTTTAGAAAATGGAGAATGATTGAACCCAGCCAGAGAAAGTGAAAGTCCATGGAGAGTTGGCAGTGGGTGGAGAGAGAGATTGGAGAGAGGGAGGAGGCGGAAATGGGCGAGGTTTAAGATTATATCGCACTTTGCTCCAGAGGAACTTGCTGACGGTTATAAACTATTCAGAGAAACATGGTGTAAATCCCGATCCATAAACTGAATTCTGTGAATGATTGTAGCCGCTCACCCTAAAATATCAATTACCATAAATGTTAAGGAATTATTTTGATAACAGGCGCTGGGAAGAGCTTTAGAGGGATTTGGGCCGTCAGATTCCATTTGAATTAACCGCTAGAAAGAAAAATTCATTTAGCGCATTTATTTAGCGCCTTTCACGAAATCGAGTCGTCCGAAAATACTTGTAAGACCCAGGAAATGCTTTTGCAATATAGTCACTGTTGCAATGTAGCGAGACATATCGGGCAATTAGATCACAGCAAGGAACGCCCCCCCGGCAACCCTGTAGGTAGGTCGTGGTAGGATTGATGACAGAAGGTTTTCTGGTAATGGGCACTGTAAAGATACAAGGGATGTGTTGAAATGGGGTGTGAATGGAGGGATAACAGCCGCCTAAAAGGGCACAAAATGCAGGCAGAGGTTATGATGTAAATTTGTTCAACTCAGTGTTGCTGTAGGGAGCTGAGATTAAATATGGGGTGTTGTTTCTCGAGCTTGTTTTGAGTTCATTGGAAACTGTAACAGGCCAGGGACAGAAAGACCAGAGTGGGAGCAAGACGGGGAATTAAAATGACAAGCAACAGGAAGCTCAGTGTCATGCCTGCAGAGCGAATGAAGCTTTTCCACAAGATGGTCACCCAGTCTGAGTGTGGTCAATGTAGAGGCAACCGCATCATGAGCACCAAGTAAAATATAATACATTGGAAGGAGTACAAGTAAATTGATGCTTCACTTAGGAGGAGCTTTTGGGGCTTTGAATGGTGAGAAGGGAGGATGTAAAAGGGCAGGTGTTGCATTTCTTGTGTTTGCATGGAAAGGTGCTGTAGGAAAGAGAGGGGATGTTGGGGCTGGAATGGACCAGAACTTTGCAGGTGAAACAGACACTTCGGAATAATAAAAGGGGAAGACAGTGAAATATTATTTGGTGGTGGCATCACACTCCTGGTGGTGGAAATAGTGGAGAATGATGGTTCAATATGGAGACGAGAGGGGTGGAAGGTGAAGACAGGGAGAAATCTAGTGATGTTAAGGGAGGGAGAGGAAGGGATCAAAGAAGAAAGGCATGAAATAGATCAGAGACGGTGGGGGGCCCTGTCAACGACGATGGAGGTGGGGGTGGGGGTAGGGGTGGTGGCTGGATGGGGAGTAGAGAGGCTATCCTTAGTTGAGGAAAAAGGAAGACATGTTGGAAGAGCTAATATACATGGTTCTATTTTCTGAACAGATGAAATGGAGAAACTTGGAGAACGGAATAGAGTCCATACAGGAAGCGGATTGTGAGGAAGTGTAGTCAAGGTAGGTGTGGGAGTTAGTGGACTGGTGATGCATATTGTTTGTAGCCTATCTTCAGAAGGGGAGGTAGAGAAATCAAGGAAGGGAAGGGAAGAGATGGACCAGGTGAAGGTGAGAAAAAGGTGGAAATTCAAATCAAAACAATGAAATTTAATCTGAAGGCGGCGATATCCTGGAATAGGAATGAGGGAAGGAGCCTGTGAGACTGAAACAAGGAGTATTCCACATCATCCACAAAAAGTCAGGCATATAAAATGCACTTGGGGGTAACCCATAGAAACAACTTTGATTTGCAGGAAGTGAGTGGAGTTGAAGAAGAAGTTGTTCAATGTGAAAACAAGTTCAGCCTGGTGAAGGAGGGTGATGATTAATGGGATCGGTTGGGCCTCCATTCCAGGGCAAAGTGGAAATCTCTCAGGCCATCTTGGTGGGAGATGGACCTGCAAAGATTGGATGTCCGTGGCGAAGAAGAGACAACAGGATCTGGAAACTGGAAACAGTTGGAGTGATGTAGAACAATGGAAGAGTCACTGATGTAGGTTGGAAGAGACTCCACAAGGGGAGGGAGAAATAGTGGCAAAATAGGTAGGCCTCAGTTCAGTGGGACAGGGACAGCCTGAAACAATAGATCAATGAGGGTAATCCTCTTGTAGATTTTGGGAAGGAGGTAGAAGTGGGCTGTTGTGGTTGCAGGACTATAAGGCTGGAGACTGTAGAGGGAGGATCTCCAGAGGAGATGAGGTCAGTGTTGTCCCAGATGCATTGGCTTGATGTTTGATCATGGGGTCATGGCTTAGCGGAGGTAAGAAGAAGTTTCAGGGAGTTGGTTTTCAGGCTCTGCTAGGTGGAGGTCAATATGTCAGACAACATCAGCATCATCGTTGTCAACAGGCTTGATGGCGATTTTATGAATGGGCTTGACAGAACCAAGCGCTGCAAGTTCAGAGGGAGATAGGTTGGTGAGTGAGGGAAAGAGAAAATTAGAGACAGCTGATGTCACGCCAGTTCCATGCCAATGAAAATTATACGGCGGGTCAGAGGCCAGATGGAAGTGTCTAGGTGGCCACTTTAGAGGCGGGTAACATGTTCCACTGAGTGGCAGGAAGTCTCCTTGCAAAAGAAATGGGCACAGAGTGGAGATGACTGAAGAAGATCTCAAAGCGTTTCCAAGATCAAATTCATTGGAGTGCAGGTGTGATGGGATGAAGCTGAGGCCTTTGCTGAGGGCAGATCATTCGGTGTCAGGGAGGGTAAGGCCAGAGTGCATCGTGAATACATGGTAAATGGTGAAATCTGAAGGTGAGTTAGTGTTGGAGTGAAGCGAAGTGAAGATAGGATCCAGAGGGTCTTTGTACCCATATGTTGGAGAAGGTTGCAATCCGAACAGAAGATAACAAAAATAAGTTTTTTTTCAAGTGCTGAATGAGGCAAAGGCTGAGCTGAAACTGTGGAGTCGAAACTTTTTGTGATTGAAGAATTAGTGATTCTTCACAGAAAATCGACAGTGTCCATGGTGAATGGCGTTCAGAGGAGACCCTAGAGATTTTTATTTTATTAATTTATGGGAACTGGGTGTCGTTGGCTACACCAGCATTTATTGCCCCTACCCAGTTGCCCTTGAGAAGATGGTGGTGAACTGCCGTCTTGAAACGCTGCAGTCCATATGGTTTAGTACACCCGCAGTGCTGTTAGGGAGGGTGTTCTAGGATTTTGATGCAGCGACAGGAACAGCGTCATGTTTCCAAATCAGGCTGGTAAGTGGCTTGGAGAGGAACTTCCAGGTTGTGGTGTTCCCATGTATCTGCTGCCCTTGTCCTCCTTCATGGTCATGTGTTAAGAAAGTGCCACCAAAGGAGCCTTGGCAAGTTTCTGCAGTGCACCTTGTAGATGGCACACACCGCTGGTGCTGTGCATCGGTGGTGGAGGAGTGAATGTTTGTGGATGTGGTGCCAATCAAGGGCACTGCTTTGCCCTGGATGTTGTCAAGCTGCATGAGTGTTGTTGGAGCTGCATTCATCCAGGTAAGTGGAGAGTATTCCATCACACCCCTGACTTGTGCCTTGTCGACGGTGGACAGGCTCTGGGGAGTCAGGAGGTCAGTTACTCACCAGAGGATTCATAGTGTCTGACTGCTGTTGCAGCCACAGCATTTATATGACTGGTTCATTTCACTTCCTGGTCAATGGTAACCCCCTTGGACGTTGATATTGGGGGATTCTGCGATGGCAATGTCATTGAAAGTCAAGGGGTGTTGGTTAGATTCTCTCTTGTTGGAGATGGTCATTGCCTGGTAATTGTGTGGCGTGAATGTTACTTACCACTTATCAGCCCAGACCTGGACATTATCCAGGTCTTGCTTCATTTGGATATGGACTGTTTCAGTACCTGAGGAGCCACGAATGGTGTTGAACATTGTGTAATCATCAGCGAACATCCCCACTTCTGACCTCATGATGGAAGGAAGGTCATTTATCAGGCAGCTGAAATGGTTGGGCCTAGGGCACTACCCTGAGGAACTCTTGCAGTGCTGCTCTGGAACTGGGCTGACTGACCTCCAACAACCATAACCATCTTTCATTGTTCTAGGCATGACTCCAACCAACTGGGAGTGTTCCCATTGACTTCAGTTTTGCTAGGGTCCCTTGATGCCACACTTGGTCAAATGCTGCCTTGATGTCAACGGCAGTTATTCTCACCTCACCTCTGGTGTTCAGCTTGTTGTCCATGTTTGAACCAAGGCTGTAATAAGGTCAGGAGCTGACTGACCCTGGTGGAATCAAACTGGGCATCAGTGAACAGGTTATTGCTGAGTAAGTGCTGCTTGATTGCACTGTTGGTGACCATTTTCCATCACTTTACTGATGGCCGTGTGTAGACTGATGAGGCGATAATTGGCAGATGGATTTGTCCTGCTTTTTGTGTGCAGGACATAATAGGGCAATTTCCCATATTGTCGGGTAGATGCCAGTGTTGTAGCTGTCCTGGAACCACTTGGCTAGGGGTACGGCAAGTTCTGGACCATGAGCCTTCAGCACCATTGTCGGAAAATTGTCAGGGCCCATAGCATTTGTAGTTTCCTGCGCCTTCAGCCATTCCTTGATAGCACGTGGAGTGAATCGAATTGGCTGAAGACTGGCACCTGTGATGCTGGGGGTCTCTGGCAGAGGCCGAGATGGATCATCCTCTTGGTGCTTCTGGCTAAAGATTACTGCGAATGCTTCAGCCTTATATTTTTCCCTGATGAACTGCACTCCCCCATCATTGAGGATAGGGATATTTGTGGAGCCCCCTCCTCCAGTGAACTATCTAATTGTCCACCACTAGTCACGATTGAATGTGGCAGGACTGCAGAGCTTAAATCTGATCCATTGGTCATGGAGTGACTTACCTCTTTTGCTACTTATGATGTTTAGTCCTCTGTTGTAGCTCAAGTAGGTTGGCACCTCATTTTCAGGTGTGCCTGGTGCTGCTCCTGGCATGCCCTCCTGCATTCTTCATTGAACCAGGGTTTTCTGCTGTCTTGGTGGTGGTGGTAGAATGGGGAATATGTCGGGCCATGAGGTTAGAGATCATGGTTGAATACCATTCTGCTGCTGCAGATTGCTCACAATGCCTCTTGGATGCCCAGTCTTGAATTGTTAGACCTATTCGAAATGTAACCCATTTAGCACAGTGGTAGTGCCACACATCAGAATGGAGGATATCCTCAATGTGAAGGTGGGACTTCATCTCCAACGACTGTGCAGTGACGATTCCTATCAATACTGTCATGGACAGATGCATCTGTAGCAAGCAGGTTTGTGAGTATCAGGTCAATTATGTTTTTCCCTCTTGTTGGTTCCCTCACCTCCCACCGCAGACCCATTCTAGCAGGTAAGTCATTGAGGACTCGGCCAGCTCGGACTGTGGTGGTGCTACTGAGCCACTCTTGGTGATGGACATTGAAGTCCCCAATCCAAAGTACATTTTGCACCCTTGCCACCCTCAGTGGTTCCTCCAAGTGCTGATTCATCAGCTGAGGTTGGGGGTTGTGACACGTGATAATCAGCAGGCGGCTTCCTTGGCCACCTTTGACCTGTTGTCATGAGACTTCATGGGGGTCGGAATAAATGTTGAGGACTTTCCGGGCAACTCCCTCCAGACTGTATACCAATGTGCCGCCACCTCTGCTGGGTCTGTCCTGCCGATGGGATAGGACATAACCAGGGATGGGGAAGGCAAGGTTTGATTCCGATGACTATTTCAAGCTGTTGCTTGACGAGTCTGTGTAGCAGCTCCCCCAATTTTGACACAGGCCCCTAGATGTTAACAAGGAAGATTTTAACAGTCGACAGGGTTGGGCTTAGATACGAATTAGAAGCAGGAGTAGACCATTCGGCCCACTGAGCCTTGTGGCTGATCTGATTGTAACCTCAACCTCACAATCCTGCCTCCCCCCGATAGGCTTTCACCCCATTTGCCATCGTCGTTTCTGGTGCCTATTACCATGCCTTTGCATTCCTTGTTATTGACTTTTTAGCAGTTGGATACAATTGAGTGGCCTGCAAGGCCATTTCAGAGTGAACCGCATTGCTGTGGATCTGGAGTCATATGTAGACCAAGCCAGTTGAGGAACCAGATGGTTTTCTACGGCAATCAGCAATAGTTTCATTAGACTTTTTAATTCCAGAGTTCTATTGAATTCCAGTTCCACTATCTGCTCTGCTACGATTCGAACCCGGGTATCCGGAGCACTGTCTCTAGGTTACTAGCCCAATGACAATACTACAAGCCACCACCAATGTGAGCTAACATGGAAGACAGGGAAATGCATTCGCTGGCAGCAGTTAAATGGGAATGGGGTCACTGGAGCTCCGAGGAAGATCCTGAGATCCAATCTCAGTAAAAAGCTGCAGCAAATACGGTGACAACAGCACAGCTGGAATTCAACTCAGGTGAAAGCCAATTTCTGACCAGGACCCGGCAAAGTAGCAGAATAAAGCTCAGAGACCAGCTATGCAGTGAAATATTGTTCTGCCCATGAATTTAAAACAAGTGACTTTAAACTTGAAGCGATTGTGTGGAAGAGCAGAGTCACGGCAGCAAATCAATACTCGGGGTGATATTGGAAATCAGTGGGGTCGTAAAGTCGTGGAATCACATTTGCCGACTGTTATATGACAGGGCGGATATTCTGTAACATTGAAGTCAATGAAAGTGAATATCGGGCGGAGAGCATTTAGTCTCGCTAATGTCCCCAACCTTTCCAGCATCCACAGTATTATAATTTTGTATGGATCAGACATGCTTTTTTGAATGGTCGCAAAAATCGAGAGGCTAAATGCTCCGCTTCCAAAATACCACATTGAGCTCGCTCTGTTTATCGTCAGACGTGTTACCTTTCAGGTGAGATTTTAAACCAAGGTCTTTTCTGCTTCACGCTATGTTTCGGATGCGACAGGAAAGAGAAGCAGTGGTGTTATCCTTCTGCCCTCAAAAGAACGCCAAAGAGAATTTAGCAGGTTATTATTTTTATATTCTCTCTGTGGATCTTGCTGCATGTTAAATGGCGACTGCACTTGCGGAAATTCATTGCGGGTGGTAAGTTTCTGGGATGGGTTGAGACCCTGTCTGAACGCAAGTCTTTCATTGTTACAAAGCACACCACTGCCACCTGCTGACAGAATCTCAGTGCTGCAGGAAACAATTCCCCAATAAAGAAATGACCTAAACCGATGACTGTCTTTGAAAGAAAAACAGAATTACCTGGAAAAACTCAGCAGGTCTGGCAGCATCGGCGGAGAAGAAATCAGTTACCGTTTCGAGCCTTCATGGCCCTTCGGCAGAACTGAAGCATAGTTAGGAGAAGGGAGAAATATAAACTGGTTTAAGGTGGGGGGGGGGGGGGGGGTTGGTGGAGAGAGACATTGAGGGTGTGGTGATTTGATTGTGGAGATGAGCAGATAATCAAAAGATGTCACAGACAAAAGGGTCAAAGAGGTGTTGAAGGTGGTGACATCCGTCCAAGAAAAGTGCCAATCAAGAATGGAAGACAGGATACTCAAAGCACAGCTCCAGTGGGGGTGGGGCGGAAAGACCAACAAGGTTCTAGTTTAAGATTCAAAAACAATGGAAATAGGTGGGGAAAGAAGAATCTATATAAATTATTGAAAAAAAAAATGGGGGGGGGGGGGGAGAAACAGGGTGGGGATGGGGGGAGGGGGAGTTTAAGATCTAAAGTTGTTGAATTCAATATTCAGCCCAGAAGGCTGTAAAGTGCCTAGTCGGAAGATGAGGTGCTGTTCCTCCAGTTTGTGTTGGGCTTCACTGGAACAATGCAGCAAGCCAAGGACAGACATGTGGGCAAGAGAACAGGGTGGAGTGTTAAAATGGCAAGCGACAGGGAGGTTTGGGTCTTTCTTGCGGACAGACCGCAGGTGTTCCGCAAAACGGTCGCCCAGTTTGCGTTTGGTCTCTCCAATGTAGAGGAGACCGCATTGGGAGCAACGAATGCAGTAGACTAAGTTAGGGGAAATGCAAGTGAAATGCTGCTTCACTTGAAAGGAGTGTTTGGGCCCTTGGACGGTGAGGAGAGAGGAAGTGAAGGGGCAGGTGTTGCATCATGACTGTCTTTGAAAGGTTCACTGTGACGCCTGCAACTGACTGAAACCCTTTTGATACAGGTGGAAACCGTGCACACGCGCAATGACTGCGATGGCGTCATGGAAACATGGATAAATGAAAATCTAAAAGTTTAACCGGACACTGGTGAGACCACATCTGGAACACTGTGTCCATATTGGTCTCCTTATTTAAGGAAGGATGTAAATGCATTAGAAGCAATTCAGAGAAGGCTTACTAGACTAATACCAGGAATGTGCAAGTTATTTTATGAGGAAAGATTGGACAGACTAGGTTTATATCCGCTGCAGTTTAGAAGATTAAGAGGCGACTTGATTGAAAGATCCTGTGTGTTCTTGACAGGGTGGATGTGGATATGATGGTTCCGATTGTGGGAGGATCTGGAATGAGGGGCCACTGTTTAAAAATAAGGAGCCGCCCATTTCAGACAGATGAGAAGATTTTTTTTTTTCTCAGAGGGTAGTGAGTCTTTGTAAATCCCATCCTGAAAAAGCAGTGGAAGCAGAGCCTTTGAATGTTTTTGAGGCAGAGGTGGATAGATTATTGATAAAGAAGGGGGTGAAATATTTCCGGGTGTCGCCTGGAGGTTACAGTCAGATCAGCCATGATCTGTATTGAATGGCAAAGAGTCTCGAAGGCCAGCTGAGTCGCAAGGTTATGGGTTCAAGTCCTCCTCCAAAGCTTGAGCAGAAAAATCAAAGCTGACACTCCGTGCACCACTGAGGGAGTGCCACATTGTCAGCGATAACGTCTTTCAGATGAGATGATAAACTGGGGCTGCATGTGCCTGCTCATGTTAATGAGAAATTTCACTGGCATCATTTCAAAGAAGAGCAGTGAGTTATCGCCGGTGTTCTGGCCAAAATTTATCCCTCAATCAACATCACCTCAACTTTTGACAATTTATATAAATGACTTGGATGAAGAGCTCATAGGTAAAGTTGCTAAATTTGCTGATGATACAAAATTAGGTCGGAAATTCATTTGTGAAGAGGACATAAGGACACTATAAGAGACCATAGGTATGTTAAATGAATGGGTTAATATCTGACAAATGGAGGGCGCTGCTCCTGAATTGAGCTTTATCTTCTCAAACTGACATTTAAAAGGACATGCATTTATATAGCCCTTCAAGCTGCTTTATAGCATCTTTGAAGCATGGACATTTTTGAAAGGCAGGAAACAACTAATTTTATGCAAAACAAAGTCTCAAAAATAACAATGTGATAATGGTCAGACATTCCGTGTTGTCATTGGTCAAACGAACATACAAACTATGAACTGGGGGGAACTAGCTGCTCTTCTTTGAAAAGGTGCTATGTGACCTTTGCCACCCACCAGAGCAGGCACATGCAGCCTCAGTTTACCATCTCATCCAAAAGACGACACCTCTGACAGTGTGGCACTCCCTCAGAACTGCACGGACTGTCATTGACTCCTAGTTGGTATGTTCATTTGACCAGTGACAATGGCGATTGTCACATTGTTATTTGTGTGTGAGTTTGGTTTGCATAAAATTAGTTGCCGTGTTTCCTACAACCATGACCACGCTTCAGAGTTACTTCTTTGTCTATAACGTGGCTTGAAGTACTATATAAATGCAAGTCTTTTTAAATGTAAATTTGAGCAGATAAAGTTCCTTTCCGGAACTAGAAAAAAATCTCGAGATATTCAAACTCTGTGTCTGGGGGTTTGGGACATGTGGATTCACATCTCAGGCAGTGCTCCACCCACAACGAGTCCCTGAAAAAGAGGCTGCACATCACAGAGTGTCTGAACAGGACTGTGGGACAGACCAGTGGAAAACGAGAGGGGATTAAATCACATTCCGATTGGGATTGGTATTGAAGTGTGTCCTCCTACATGAAGATCATTCCTGACAATCCAGAAGGGAAAAAAACACAGGGTGTGACCCGTGTCACAACTGACTGGGGATAGTGCGCTGTATACGCAAGCCCCACTGCTCCCTGGGCCACGACAAATGTGAAAAGCTTGATCAAAGCACCAAATTGCCCCAATTCTACCTAACTGTTTAATTTAGGTTAACAGAATACGAGCACCAGGTTAGTAAACTTAATAAGTAAATAACTGTTTATTAAACAAATTGCCTTTAACAAGTGGTAAAAGAAAGAAATATGAACTGTTAACTTCTAACTCTATAACTTCAATTCTGCCCCTTCTAAAATCCCGCATACACGCAACAAGATATAAAAGACACACAAAACCTGGATTTTAAGGGTGGGATAAAACAGTTCAATAGCACCAATCTGGAGTACAGGATTCGATGCGCTGATTTCGATTGATGTCTTCCAAATTCCTCTCAGTTCTCTGTTGATGACATGAGGTCGCCTTCCAGCACTTTCAGTCTTTAGTACATTGGTTGAGAACATGCTTTTTAATGTTTTTAATGTTGATTTCCCCTTTTTCCTCTTCACAGGTTTTTTTTTAGAGAGAGCAGGTTACAGAGATATGAGTAAAAATCCAGCCAGCTATTCTTGTAGAATTAATGGAATGTAACACACACAAGAGAAAGAGGATTTAGGTGTTTTCTCTTTGCAGGCTAAGTTTCTGTTGCATTGCTACCACACAAAACCTGGTCACCTCTTCAGGAGCCAATTAAAATGTTATGGTCAGGCATAAGTCCGGGACTCCTTTCCTGCACCAAAGTCTTTCATGGCGCACTCTGTTCCAGGATAGCAACATTTGGATATATTTCTCACCCTGTTCCAGTAGACATATCTTTCAAACTGCAGCCAACATAAATGGAGAAAAATAAAAATGTTAGAGTTAACTAAAAATTTCTATATAATGCTTCTATTTCTGCGTTCTTAGTAAAATTAAGGGTTAGCAACATTTTCCAGGCAAACCTTGTTGGCCATAAAGGTCCATGTCAGCAGGGTTCTCCAGACACACTTTGGGAATCATAACATATTAACGGTTTGGGAGACAGAGCGGAGTTGAAGATAAACAGAAAAGGATGAGAACAGATGGTTCCAGGACGAGCCAGGCTAGGACAAGATAAGGGGAACTTTACTTGAGTAAGGGAAAATATGTACATGGGACTGGGCAACACCTGCTTATTATGTGATTATGTATTGACAAAGATTGGAATTCAAATAATGTACTGTCTACGTGACCAATAGGGTATAGAAATGTTGGCTTTCTTGTAATCAGTAGAATTCTGCGTTAGCCAGACTAAGACAGTTTCTCCCTGCGTTTGCCTGAATAAACCAATCATTAAACTATACCTGAGTCTCCTGTGGTCGATCCTTAGAAGCTACCACAACAAAGATATGTTCTTCCTGTTCGAAAGAATCCCGTCTCGGAAATGAGAGATAAACAGACATTTTATTAAGGTTGTAAAAATACAGAGTAAAGGGGGAAGGGGAGAGGAGAGGCCAATGTTGATTTGAAATAAATGACTTGTTTCACTGCAGAGAAATTCTGTGTTTCTATTGTGAATTCCACAATCTGGAACATCCGTGTCTATTTTTATTGTTACTGTTTGGCTGTTAAGCATCGCCTGGAAAGAAGCAGCATAGGATGGCAAACCTCATGTATGGGACCCCGACACCCCTTACACAGCCCAGCGGAATTTCCTTATATTCATTTCAAGGGGAGGAAAATCTGGGCAGTTCCTGTCATTGGCGGTAATCCTTCCCGCCAGACGGAATTCTACTCAATTTTGGAAAATACTCTCGTCTGTCATCAGCATGGGGAGAGTTCTGTCATTATCTTTAAAATAAGAGCGTGGTCATTCAGGGGCGAAATCTCGAAGCATTTTTTTAACAAAGTGCAAGTGCTGTTTTGGGTGGAGGGGGGTTTAAACTAATTTGGCAGGGGGATGGGATACAGAGTGGAGGCACAGGAGGGGATGACGCAAAGCCAAATTTGGAAAAGAAACTAAGTCAGTTTGGAAGGAAGAGCAAATATAGACCTGTTAAGGCAAGGGAATAATGCAAGGCTGGATTGCCTCCATTTTAACCAAGGTATCCTTACAAGGAGTATGGATTGAGGATGTTGATTAACACATGGGAATATGATATTGTTGCTATCACAGAGACATGGTTGAGGGGAGGGCAAGACTGGTAACTCAATATTCCAGGGTTTAGAATCTCCAGACGTGACAAGGGGGGTGGAAAGAGAGGGGAGCATTGCACTATTGATCAAGAAGCCAATTACTGCAGTGAGGAGGGATGACATCTTAGAAGGTTCCTCAAATGAGGGCATATGGATAGAACGTAAAAACAAAAAGGGAGCAATCACGTTGCTGGGAGGCCTCCATATAGTCAGGGGAGATAGAGAAGCAGATATGGAGGCAAATGTCAGAGAAGCAAAAAATAATAGGGTATTAAGAGTAGGGGATTTCAACTTCCCCCATATTAACTTGGATAGTGCTAGTGTGAAAGGCTTAGAGGGGGCAGAATTCTTAAAGTGCATCCAGGAGAGCTTTTTGAGTCAGCACATAGAAAGTCCTACAAGAGAAGGGCGGGGAAAGAAGCCGGGCAAGTGAAAGAAGTGTCAGTGGGGGAGCATTTCGGGGATAGTGACCATAACTCTGTAAGATTTAAGGTCGTTATGGAAAAGGGAAAAGATGGGCCGGAAATAGAGGTCCTGAATTGAGGGAAGGCCGATTTCAAAGTAATAAGACATGACCTGGCCAAAGTGAGCTGGAGGCGCTACATGTTGCAAAGTCTACTTGTTACAAAGTGGGAGTCATTCAAAAAGGAAGTAGTGAGAGTTCAGGGCCAACATGTTCTCGTAAAGGTGAAGGGTAGGACCAACAAGTGTCGGGAATCCTGGATGTCAAGGGATATAAGGGAATGGGTAAGGAAAAAAAAGGAGGCTTATGGCAGATACAGAGGGCTGAAAACAGCAGAAGCCCCAGAGGAGTGTAGAGGGATACTTAAATAAGTAATTAGGAGAGCGAAGAGGAGGCACGAAGAAACAGTCGCAGGAAAGATAAAGGGAAATCCCAAGGCATTTTATAAATATATTAACGGCAAGAGGACAACTAGGGAAAGAGTAGGGCCCATTAGGGGCCAAAGTGGCACTCTGTGCGTGGAGCCGAAGGACTTAGGTAAGGTTTTAAATGATTACTTTTCATCTGTGTTCATTATGGAGAAGGACGATGTAGGTGTAGAAATCGGGGAGGGGGACTGTGTACTTGTACAAATTAACATTGAAAGAGAGGAGGTATTAACGATTTTAGTGGGCTTAAAAATGGATAAATCCCCAGGCCCAGATGAGATGTATCCCAGGCTGCTATGTGAGGCAAGGGAGAAGATTGCAAGGGCTCGAACACTAATTTTCAAACCCTCTCTGGCCGCAGGAGAGGTGCCAGAGGGCTGCAAGTCAGCGAATGTGATAACTTTATTCAACAAGGGTAGTAGGGATAAACCAGGTATCATGAATCTATTAATGTACATAAAATTTGGGAAGATATTTTTCTTTTAAAAAAGAGGTTTAGTTTGCGGGTATGTCTTAATTGCATTAAAGCCAGCTAGTCTGGGTGCTTTGATATGTACTAGTTTTGAGATGTAAGACAGATAGCATGCAGTTGCATGTTTTCAATAGAGCATTCAAGAAATGGGGTGAAAATTGATGCCTTTCGTGCAGCTACGAAGCAATATGTTTATATTACTAATAAAATTGGTATTATGAAAGAGGTTTCATTGTTAAAAGGTGAAGTTTTGTGTGCGGGCAGAGGCAATGTAAGATCAAAAGGCAGCTGCAAGCCTCCAACTGGCTCCACGTGAAAAGAACCTCATTTTGAATTCGTGAGGTAAAAATGCTTTGCCTGGTGTTTGGTTAAGTCTATGAATTGCTATTGCCTTAATGGAGATTAGTTTGGGAATTTGTTAAAAAGATATGATAGTAGTAATTTGTAGCCATGCGTACATATAGTTTAACCTGCGTAAGTTAATAAAATGTTTCATATAGTTTAATGTAAAACCTCGAGAACTAGTGGTCTGATTCCTGAGTTTAGAGTCGCTTCTCAAACATAACACTTAAAATTATTGGTTATGACCATTGTTTAAAGTTTCCTTCTGGAATTTAAAAAAATAACTCCACTTTACCAACAGCCAGTAAGTCTAACATCAGTGTTAGGGAAACTATTGGAAAAAATTCTGAGGAACAAGATTAAGCTCCACTTGGAGAGGCAGGGATTAATCAGGGATAGTCAGCTTGACTTTGTCAGGGTAATACCATGCCTAACAAATTTGATTGATTTTTTTAGAGGAGGTGACTAGTTGTGTAGATGAGGGCAGTTGATATAGTCAACATCGACTTCAGTAAGGCTTTTGACAAGGTCCAGCATGGGAGAATTGTCAAGAAGGTAAATGCCCATGGGTTCCAGGGCAATTTGGCAAATTGGAACCAAAATTGGCTTAATGGCAGGAGGCAGAGGGTGATGGTCAAAGGTTTTTTTTTGTGATTGGAAGCTTGTGATGTACTGCAGGGATCGGTGGTGGGACCCGTGCTGTTTCTAGTGTACATTAACGATTTAGATGTGAATTTAGGAGGTATGATCAGCAAGTTTGCAGATGACATGAAAATTGGTGGTGTCATAAACAGTGAGGAGGAAAGCCTTAGATCACAGCGCGATATAGATGGGCTGGTAAGATGGGCAGAGCAGTGGTAAATGGAGTTTAATCCTGAGAATTGTGAGGTGATGCATTTTGGGAGGACTAACATGGCAAGGGAATACACAATGAATGGTAGGAACCTAGGAAGTACAGAGGGTCAGAGGGACCTTGGTGTACATGTCAATTGATCCCTGAAGGCAGCAGCACATGCAGATAAGGTGCTTAAGATGGCATATGGTATACTTGCCTTTATTAGCCGAGGCATAGAATATAAGAGCAGGGAGGTTATGTTGGAGCTGTATAAAACGCTAGTCAGGACACAGGCGGATCACTGTGTGCAGTTCTGGTCGCCACATTATAGGAAGGATATGATTGCAGTGGAGAGGGTGTGGAGGAGATTCACCAGGATGTTGCCTGGGCTAGAGAGGTTCAGCTACGAAGAGGGACTGGATATGCTAGGGATGGCTTCCTTAGAGCAGAGAAGGCTGAGGGGGGACCTGATAGAGGTGTGCAAAATTATGATGGGCATAGATAAGGTAGATAAGAAACTCTTTCCCTTAACAGAGCTGTCAATTGTCAGGGGTCATAGAATTATGTTAAGGAGCAGGAGGTTTAGAGGGGATTTGAGGAAAAACATTTTCATACAGAGGGTTTTTGAAATCTGGAACACAATGCCTGAGAAGGTAGTGGAGGCTGGAATCCTCACAACATTTAAGCAGTAATTAGACGATCATTTGAAACGCCATAGCATACAGGGCTATGGGCCAAGCGCTGGAAAATGGGATTAGAATAGATCGATACTTGATGGCCAGCATGGACTGAAGGGCCTGTTCTTGTGCTGTATACCTCTATGACTCTATCTGCAGGGCAGTTCATCCAATTTTGCCACAAGCCCCTAGATGTTAGTGAGGAGGATTTTGCATGTTCACAGGGCTGATTTTGTCATTGTCATTTCCGGTGCCCAGGTTGCTGCCAGGTGGTCTGTCTGGTTTCATTCCTTTTTCTAGACTTTGCAATGGGACTGAGTGGACAACTAAGCCATTTCAGAAGGCATTAAGAGTCAACCATGTTGCTGTGGATATGCAGCCAGCAGACTACAGATTTCCTTCTGTAAAGGTATTAGTGAACCAGGTGGATCTTTTTGACAATCGACAATGATTTAATGGTCACTATTACTGAGGTTAGCTTTTTGATACCAGATTTATTAACTGAATTTAAATTCCACCAGCTGCCTTGCTGGGATTCGAACCTGTATCCCCACAGCAGTAGCCTGGACCTCTGGATTACTAGTTTGTTGACATTAACACTATGCCACCACCTCACCCACTCACTCCTCACCCTGAGTACGCACCTTACTCAAACAGCCCGTACTTTCTAAACTCAGACCATAGCGCCTAACATCAGATGTGATTCCACGATTGGGCAGCACTTACTGAACAAACCCAATTACACTACACTATTACATGAACAACCAATTCAAGAATAACAGTCAGGCTTGTAATGGGACTCACTTACGCTTGCCAGAAGAGACATAAAATCACACACAGGGCTCTGCCCTCTGTAAACAAAAAGAACATGTCCAAACATTGCACCTTTTTCAACTGAACAAAAGTTCTTTTTCGGTGAGCAAGAAGTCCCTGGGGGTATTTCCCATGACAATGCCTCAATCAATCTCAGTTGACTTGCCTGGTTTGAATTTCAAAAAAGGTTTGGACAGAACTGTTCCCTCGCACATTCACCATGGCAATGTCTCGACCGATGAGTGTCCACTTGCTTACCAATCAGTCCCTTTTTGCCATGAAGTATAAATTGTTGTTCCATTTGAAATTTAGTATTCTTGAAATTCTGTCCTGATGAGTTCAAGGCAAAAAGAATCGACAGCATGTCTCTTTTTGCAGCAATAATCCAATTCTACACTAACAAGCAACTATTCGTACACTCAGAGTTCTTCCTGCATTTTTTAAAAAAAGTCTGGCCTCGGGTCCCTCAGAGGGATCCCTTGAGTAGAGGCCTAAGTTCTGTAGTTGTTTGCAAGGACTGAAAACAGCAGACAATCCACTCCATCATCTCTCCAGACTTCCTCTGTTACCAAACATTCAAACCTCAGGTTGTCAGCTGACTCTGGAGTCGTGGCAGGCGTTAATTGTATTTCAGTGGCAATGCTTGGACCTGAGTCATAAGGTCATTACAGACTCCTGAACTCATAATGCAGGCAAGACTTTCCTGTGCACTACTGAGGGGGTGCTATATTACAAACAAACGAGAATGTGAACTTTTCCCTCCCCAGAAGATCTGTATTTGGATGAGCTGATAAATCGATGCCCGTTCTACGCCCTCCAGTGGACAGGAAAAAAAAACTATAGTATTATTCGAATATGAGCAGGGGAATTATGCCCGGCACAAAAGCAAATACCACAGATGCTGCAGGTCTGAGAAACAAACAGAAAATGCTGGAGGTATTATTTCATCATGTGTTAACAAAAACCTGTTTCTCGAGCTCTTTCCTTAGCAACTGTCTCTGGCTCCATCTACACCATGTGGATTCAAATTGAGATTCCTTCCTCTGTGTTTGGGATCTATCCAGCATTATGGATATCTCTCAGACATTCAGAATTTCTTGAACTGATGTTCTCCCCACATCATAAGATCATGTCATGTGTCTCAATGTCATGTGTCACCATGTGCACACTCTCAATGTTTCTATGAAGAAGCACTGACTCATTCTAACTCAAAGGTGTCCTACTGCACTGTTTCATTTTATCCTTGCCTCATTCAGACGTTGACCATGTTTTTTTTAAATATTCCATTTAGGTGAGAAGGATCATAACGTTCTCCACCTTATGGATACACACCCTCCGGATTATTCCTTCACTTCCCTTCCCTCTGACATTACTTCCCCTTTGACTCTCACCACTTACCAGGGATTCAGAATACAATCTGACCTTACTTTCTCTGACACTGAACGATCTGTCAAAGGCCTCAGTGTCATCTCTGTACATTCTCAACTCTATTAATTTCGAACTCAGCAACACATTAAGCTCTTCTTCAATTGTCTCTGCTTCCTTGCTCACTTATTTTGTCTGGAGAGTTCCTGCCAGTCAGCGGACCAATCTACCCATCCAATGTTCTCCCTCCACTTGGACCCGGCTCTCTGGCCTCTTATCTTCTCCAGATCTTTTCATTGACAACTGCTGACGTGACATCACTCTCACTCAACGTATCTCCCTCTGAAATTGCAGCACTCCCTTCTGTCAAATCCGTTCATAACATGGTCATTAAACCTGTTGACAAGTGTGATGCAGATGTTGTCTGACATACTGGCCTCTACCAACAGAAGTAAAATGACAACTTTATGGCACTTCTTCATACCTCCTTGGGCCATGATTCCACTACCAAGCATCAAACCAATGTAGCTAGAATGTCACTGACCTCATCTCCTCAGGAGATCTTCCCTGCACATCTCCAAACTCATAGTGCCCCAAGACGGAATAGCTCACCTCTACCATCAAAATCCAGAACAGGATTTCCCTGCTTAATCTATTGTTTCAGCCTGTTCCTGCTACACTGAACATATTTCTTCCTATTTTGAATCGATTCTTTCTCCCCCTTCCCTGTTTCATATTACTTACATTGTGACTCTTCCATTTTCCTTAGATCACTTCAGCAGTTTCCAGTTTCCTGAGCCCAAACAACTCTTTCTTTGACCATGAATGTCCAATCCGTCTACATGTCCGTTCCCCACCTGGATGGTTGTAGTAATATTTTTTACCCTTCTCTTCATCTCACACCAGTACACAGTTATTTGCTTGAATGTTTTTATGCATTGATAAGTTATTAAAACAATAACCTGATATAATCACAATGTCAACAGCAGAAAATGTACTTCATACATCCACTTGTTCCTGGAACGGTGGCCTAAGCAATCCGCATCCGCAACTGCCCTCCTCCACTTGGCTGAAGATATCACATTGAGCAAATATTGCTTCAACTCCAATCATTTCATGCTAATAAAAGGTGTTTCCATGTGTCCCAGATATGTCTGACTTTTTGTGGGGTATGTCCAACACTCCTTGCTCCAATCCTACACATTCACTCAATCCTTTTTTTTTGGTGTATTGACTAATTTATCAGCGCTGCTCCCTGAACCAGAAACTGTAATTGGCTTTGATGTGACTTTCCACCCATTTCTCACCATCACCTGGTCCATCTCCTCCCTTCCCTTCCTCGACTTTCCTGTCTCCATTTCTGGGGACATGCTGTCAACAATATTCATGATAAACCCACTGACTCCCACAACTAACTTGACTACAATTCCTCAGATCCCACTTCCTGTTAGTACTCTGCTCCATTTTCCCAGTTTCTCCATTACACCTGTTCAGGCAATGCAACTCTGCATAATAGCACTTCCAATAACAACTGAGAATTCCCTCCCACTGTGATTGGTAGGTCCCTCCACCTTGCCTGATCTATTTCCAGCGCGTCTGTTCTAAACCCTTTCTCTCTCTCTCCCAACCATGATTGAGTCGTCATTTTCCACCCCACCAGCCTACACATTCAACAGATCAACCTCCGTCATTTCAACCATCTCCAACATGACACCATCACCTGACCTCGTCTTTCAGCATTCCAAAGGGACTGTTCGCTCTGCAGTACCCTGGTTTCCTTCTCTGTCACCAACAACACACGCTCCATTTCTTGAAGGACCTTTCTATTCAAGCACAGGAAATGCTTCACGTGCTCCTTTACCGCATTGATTCTCACGATCAAAAGCCACAAATATTCCTTCCACTGAAGCAATGATTTGCTTGTACTTTTTTCAATTTAGTATGCTGTGTTTCTTGCTCACGATGCAGCATCCTCTACATTCTACAAAGTAAAATGATTTGCGGAAGAATTCCATTCAGTCCGCAAGAATGACTTTGAGCTTCCTATTGCTTGTCATTTTATTTCTCCACATTGCGCCCTCTGGCCGTTCTGCCCTTGGCTAGCTACAGTGTTCCAATGAAGTTTAACACTTGCTCGAGTAACATCACCTCATCTTTTGACTACACACTCTACTGCAACACTGAGTGAAACAATTTTAGATCATAACATCTGCCTCCATTTCATATCTTTAATTATCTATTTAATTTGCAGATTGGTGCTATCCCAACATCCACGTCCAATTTGAACACATCTTTTGCTTCTTTACCCATTACCACAAAATCTTTTGTCACTTAATCTCTCCAATCTTTGACCCCATCGCAAAACTCTTTGATCCCCCCTAGAACTTGCACTTACTTAAACGTATTACATTTTTAATTTTAATAAAAGTAGAAAGTGTGCAAAATGCTCTGTATATTCAGCAGCACTTATGGAGAGGGAAAGAGTTAACATTTTCAGAAGAAGAATCATATTCGACTGAAACATTAACTCACCATGATGTGCTGAGTATTTGCAGTATTTTCTGTTTTTATTTTGAGCATCTACAGTACTTTACTTTTATTTTACCATTCTATCTTTTTTCATTCCCGATGAAGGGTCACCATGGACCTGAAACATTATTCTGTTCCTCTCCACAAATGTTGCCTGATTTGCTGAGTATTTCAAGTATTTTGTATTTTGTATTTCAGAATTCTCCCGATGCCATGGCTCATATTAATTCCTTGATCAGTACAGAAAAAAATTGATGTTCTGCTTCTTTATTTCATTGCTGTTTGTGAGAGCTTGCTGTGCTCAAATTGGCTGATATACATTGCAACAGTGATGTTAGGAACTAAAGATAGATGTTAGTAAATTATGTGGCTATTTGTATGTGTTAGGAGTAAGCTATAGCTGTAAGTTTATTTTTTTTTCTTTGTGGGAAAAAAGGTGAAACCTCGGCCTAATTTCATTTAAGAGTGGAGCCAGCAGGGCCAGAGCTTTGTTTCTATACCTGCATTTTAATGAGGTTTTACGACCCTTGAATTGGATTATGAAAGTTAAAACATAGTAGAAAATTTGTGCTGTTGCCTTGCAACAGAAGGCCCACAGAGAGACTGGGAGAAACAGAAAGCAGTTAAAGTTCAGTTGGTTTGTGAATACCACAAGGTGAAGACAGAAAGACCTCAGAACAAAAAAGAAATGTTGAAAAATCAGGGAGTGGGCCAAGTAGGCTTTCTCGTCAAAGAAAATGAAGAAGGGTCTGAAAAAGGTCCTTTTCAGCTTAGTTAAAGTAAGGCGCATAAAAACGGCTCCAAATTAAAGAGACAGAGCTGCAGGAAGCAGACTTAAAGCTTGAAGCCAGAAGATCCGAGGAGACAGCCAAAGGGAGGTGAATCCTTACTAAGAGCCTGTGAAGCAGTGGTGTTCTGTTTGCATGGCGGAGTATCTGGGAGAATGTGTGGAAGGCAAAGCTTTAATGCACATTGTGATCAAAGGGAGAGGAACATTGAAAGGAGAGATTGAAACCCCGGGGTGTTGATCCTTGTTGAAGATGTGTCAGAGAAATTATCATTTGAAAGAAGATTCCAAGGTGAGTCTTCGAGTGTAGAGATTGCAAACCCTCATGTGATAGACAGAGTTTCAGTGAGACCTGTTAGCTCACAGTGTGACCAGTATCTGCTGGGAGTTGATGTGGGATCAATAGAATATCCTTTGGGTGGCATCTGTCACTTAGCTTCAGAGTGTGGTGTGCCTGACCATTAGTCACCTATTGATTTACATGGATTGTAAACTTACTGTGAACATTAGAGTATCAGATGGATTTTGTAACTTGTACCAAAGTTAAAACTCTGTATATGTGTGAAAGCTATGACTGTGGCTCAAGGAGTAGTGCAATATAGTAACCTGTGCTTGTTTAATAAATGTTTTAATCTTATGTTAAAATTTTGTGAGCAGACTCTGTGACTCTGTTCAGAAGCCGCCCTCCACGTTTCTAAACAAACATTGTAAGTTCGGAGCGATCAAGCGAGGTTCCATCCAGGGATTGGGTGACTATATTTCAAAAGTATTTCGCCCGTTCTAAAGCGTTTCTGGATGACTCGGCATCATGAATGGTACTATATAACTAGTCTTCATTTTCATTCCAGCATTTTTTAACCTTTATTCATGGGATGTGGGCATCGCTGGCTGGGCGAGCATTTATTGCCCATTCCTAATTGCCCTTGTTCAGTGGACATTTAAAAGCCTACCACATTGCTGTGGATCTGGAGTCACGTGTAGGTCGGATTTCCTTCTCTAAATGGATTAGGTAACCAGATGGGTTTTTAGGCAGTGGTTTCATGGTCATTCATTTTATTCCAGATTTTTTTCTTTGAATGCAAATGTCATCTTGTGCCGTGGTGGGATTCGAACGCTATCGCCGGCGCAACACCCTGGGTCTCTGGAATACCAGCCCAGAGATAATATCACTATGCCTCTGCCTCCCCACTTAGCCCAGTCGAACTTGACCTAAATATCTCGGCACCTGTTATCGAAAATAACTCATTGACATTTCTGGCTCTTTCTGCTTTAAGGTGAGAGGCTGCAATCATTAACAGAATTCAGTTTATGTTTCTGGACCTGACGCCGTGTTTGTACTTGACAGCGAGTTCCCCTGAAGCAAGTGCAATGAAATATCGATCTGCCGATTTCCGCCTCCTCCCTCCCCCTTCTCTCCCTTCTCCCATTACCAACGCTCCATGAAACTTTACCCTCTCTGACAGCGTTCGGCCATTCTTTTCCATACTCCACACCCGTGTATCTTTCATACCGCCCTGTGTCTTGTTTGTCCACGTGAATGCCGACCGGGCACAGACTAGTATATACTAATAATTCCCTTTGTATTGTAATGACCTTCGTCGGCAGATCCATGAACTGAAGGTGTGCAGCACCTGAGTAAGATCGAAACTGAAATCGGGTTGAATCAGCAAATGCCGAATGTGAACATGGATTCCAGAGAGGAGGGAGAGAATTTCACAGAGGATTTAAATTGTCCCATTTGTCTTGATTTCTTCACCCATCCGGTAATACTGGATTGTGGACACAACTTCTGCCGCTCCTGTATCACCCAGTGTTGGGAAAAGAAGGAGATAAACTCCTGCCCGGAATGTAGAGAGCAGTTTCCGGAAATCAACCTCAGGGTAAATCGGGCCTTAGCGAATATGGCCGAGAAAGCTCGGAAATTAAAGCTGAATCCGAAAGAGAAGGAAAGTAAACTTCACTGTGAGGAACACCAGGAAGAACTGAAGCTGTTTTGTTAAACTAACAAGAAATGGATCTGTCTGATTTGTGGAGATTCGCGGGAACACAGAGAGCACCGCTTCCCGCCGATCGATGAAGCTGTTGAAATCTACAAGGTATAAGGGAAAATATTTTACAGGCTGATTAGTTTGCGAGATTCTTACGGTTTCACTATTTAATTCTGTTATTTTCTCCCCAAATCTCTGGATCGACTGAAATTGTCCTTATTTTCTGTCACACGGAAGAAATCAGAGATTCTAGAAATGGAACTGAAACAGAAGCGGAAGATTTCGGAAGTTAGGATAAGGTCCCTGTGCTGATTTTCCGGCATCTCGCTTAGTCTAGTTCCCTTTATCGCGGGGCATTAATTATGTTTCACATTTCATTTGTTAGAAACGATCGAGCAGTCTGCAGACCCGCATAACATCCGAGTTCACTAAAATGCACCAGGTTCTCACTGAGAAAGAGCAGCGTTTACTCAGAGATCTCAGGGAAGAAGAGGAGAGGATTCTGGAAACAATGGAGAAAAACTTTCGAGAGATTCAGAAGAATTTAAATTCGATTGAGGAGAAGCTCTCAAATTTGCATAAACAGATGGAGCAAAAAGACGAGCTGATATTTCTGAAGGTGAGCGAACAGTTTGAGGGTCGGTTCAGTCAGTGCAACTTCACACAGTCAGATAAAGTCTGTGGATAAGAGTGAAATAAATGTAGTATATACTAAAAAAAAGTTATGGAACTGAACTGAATTCATGTCTATTCCGGTCGATTCTGCAGTTGTCGCCAAACTGTCCTATTCCCACACTGTCTGCAGAATCCCTGGAAAACCTGCAATCTCCCGGGAATGAGTTGTCGCGATTTTTATATTTAGTTTCCAACTATTTCCGTGTTGCCCCTGATTAATTTTCTGCTGGAACTCCTGTTACAATCCACTTCCAGCTCCAGACGAGTGTGTGGTATAGTGATACTTGAGAGTCACTGTGTTTGTGACAGGGACTGACTTTGAGTTCCAGTGTGTGACACAAAGTTTAGACTTAAAAACATAATCCTATCAGCAATGCACAGGGTGACAAGTCGGCTTATCTTGCCTGTGCTGATTTAGTGGAAAAGTTATCAAATTCGTCATACCCTGCTCTTTCCCCCGATAGAGGTGAACGTTTCACTCGGTGGAGTAGGCTTGGCCTCTACTCATTGGAATTTAGAAGAATAAGAGGCGACCTAATTGAAACATAAAGGATTCTTAGGGGGCTTGACAGGGTAGATGCTGAGAGGTTGTTTCCCCTTTAGGACCAGAAGGCGTAAGGGGTCGCCCATTTAAGACAGAGATGAAGAGGAATTTCTTCTCTCAGAGGGAAGTGGACCTGTGGAATTTTTTACGGCAGAGGGTTGTGGAAGATGGGTCGTTAAGTATATTCAGGGCTGAGATAGACAGATTTTTAATCAGTAAGGGAATCAAGGGTTATAGGAAAAGACAGGGAAGTGGGTTATCAGATTAGCCATGATCTCATTGCATGGCGGGGCAGGCTCGATGGACCGAATGGCCTACTTTTGCTCCTACGTCTTATGGTCTGATGGTCTAATGGGTGGGGACAATTTATATATATATATACACACACAAATCTCTGCTTTCTCTCTGCACATTCCAGATCATCAAACGTCATTGGTGATAGAACACTTTCCCTTTTTTTTCAATCATCCTGACGATTTATGCATGTCGTCTCCATAGTCTCTCTATCCCCGCACTGCCTATAACACTCCACCACTTACTATATATTGCCTCTCCTTATTCGCCCATCAAAATGCATTTCTATGCACTTAACGTGTTAAATCTCATCTGCTGTGTCTGGTTACTTAACCAGCCCGTCTGTATCCTCCTGGGAAAAAAAGTAGGGCAGTGGGGCTAGTTGACTTCCTGTTGCGAAGAGCGAGCACGGACACGGCGGGACAAATGGCCTCTTACCCTATGATTTTGTATTTCATCCTCACTTTGATTGTTTTACTTATTTCAGAAGGAAACCTGTTCGAAGAGAAGGTAGGAATTGCGCTTTTCTGAAACTCCGCACAGTTGGTAAAATGTTATGGTTGTTCGCAGAATTTTTTCCCGGTTACCATCACAGGATTGGACCCGATTTTCAATCGCACAAAAGCTATTCACTTACACAGTGTTAAAATTAGACGCCATTAAAGGGTTGTTAGTCAATGACAAATCTGCAATATAGCTCAGGCACAAGTTTTTTTTTCAGTAACAACTTTAATTGCAGTGGTTTAACAGTATTAGATTTTATGGAATCATTGAAGGTTTACGGTACAGAAAGAGGCCACTTGGCTGATCGAGTCTGTGCCGGCCGAAAAACGAGCCACCCAGCCTAGTCCCACTTTCCCGCATTTCGTCCGGAGCCCTGCAGGTTACGTCACTTTGGGCCCAGACAGTTTTTAAATGAGTTACGGGTTTCCGCCTCTACTGCCCTTTCAGGCAGTGAGCTCCAGCCCCCCACAACCCCCTGGGTGAAAATGTATTTCCTCATCTCCCCTCTAATCTTTCTACCAATCATTTTAAATCTTTGGCCCCTGGTCACCGACATCTCTACTAAGATAAATAGGCCCTTCCGATCTACTCTATTCAGGCCCCTCACGATTTTCTTACATCTCAATCAAATCTTGCCTCAGCCTCCTCTGTTCCAAGGAGAACAAACCCAGCCTATGCAACCTTTCCTCAAGGATGCAATTTTCTAGTCCTGGCAACATCCTTGTAAATTTCCTCTGCACCCTCTCTAATGTAATTATATCCCTTCTGTAATGAGGTGACCAGAACTGCATACAGTACTTAAGTTGTGGTTTAATTAATGTTTTATACAGTTGTGGCTTAACTAATATTTTATATAGTTCAAGCATAACGTTCCTACTCTTATATTCTATGGTTGGCTCATAAGAAAGGATTCCATATGCCTTCTTAACTACCTGATTGACCTGTTGCTACTTTCAGCAATCTGTGGAGGTATCAGCTGTGGCTCAGTCCATAGCACCCTCGCCTTTGAATCAGAAGGTTGTGGGTTCATGTCCCACTCCTAGAAACCAAGAACTGTGTTTGTACTCAAAAGAGTTGCAATCTGTGACTGTTGATAACTGGAAAGAATTTTTTTTTTCCAGCAATCTGTGGACATTCACTCCAAGGTCCCTCACTTCCTTTACACCTCTCATTATACTCCCATTTGTTGTGTAACTCTTGTTTGATCTCTCCAAGTGCCTCACCTCACACTTCTTTGGGTTGAATTTATTTACCACTTTCCTGCCCACCTAACCAGTCCATTGATGTCTCCCTGCAGTCTACAGATATCCTCCTTGCTATTCCTGTGCAGCCAACTGTTATGTCATCTGCAAACCTCTTGATCATTCCCTCTTCATTTATGTCCAAATCATTAATATGCACCACAAAAAGCAGGGGACTTAGCACTGACCCCTACGGAACCCCACTGGATCAATCTTCCTCCCACAGAAACACCCATCAACAATTACCCTTTGTTTCCTGTCACTGATCCACTTTTGTATCCAGCTTGCTCCATTTCCCTGGATCCCATGGGCTTTTATTTTTTTAAGCAGTCTGCCATTTGTGACCTTGTCAAACACCCATGCTAAAACCCAAGTAGACCACATCAGCTGCACTATCCTCATTAATTCTCCTTGTTACTGCGCCAAATTAGTCAGAAAAGAACTTCCCTTAAAATGCAACCCGTCTGTTCTTGATTATCCCTGCCTTTCTAAGTGACAGTTTATCTTGTCCATCAGAATTGATTCCAATAATTTTCGCACGACTGAGATCAGAAGGACTGGACTGTAATTACTTGGCCTATCCCCTGGACATTTTTGAACAAAAGTACAAGGTTAGCAGACATCCAGGCCGCTGCCGCCACACCTGTATACAGAGAGAATTAAAAATTATAGTCATACCCTCTGCTATTTCCTCCCTGGCTTCTTTTAACAGCCTGGGGTACATTTCATCCGGCCCTGGTGATTCACCCACTTTCAAAAACGCTAATCCCTTTAATACTTCCTCTCTCCCAATGTTTATCACATCCAATACTTCACAGTCCTCCTCCTTAACTACAATGTCTGCATTGCCCCCCGCCTTTTGTGAGGGCAGATGCAAAGTATTCATTGAGAACCATACCCACATCCACACATGGGTTACCCTCTTGGTCTTTTAGGGTCCTAATCTTTCATTTGCTATCCTATTACCCTTAATGTATTAATAAGACATCTTTGGACTCTCCTTGATTTTTGTCACCAATATTCTTTTATGTCCTCTCTTTGCTTTCCTAATTTCCTTCTTGATTTCACCCTTCCACTCTCTATATTCCTCTAGGTTATCTGTCACATTGAGTGCTTGTGTCTGACAAAACCTTGCCTTTCCTCTCTTATCTCACCTTGTAAGCACCTTGACACCCAGAGGAGTCGAGACTTGACTGTTCCGCCCTTTTCCTTTGTGGGAGCAGAACCCCTTGAATCTACACTCTGAATGCCTTCCATTGCTCTGACACTTGTCATGAACACTTTAATCACAGAAATTTGTTCATCTCTATCGCCTTAGGCCATTCTGGACGAATTTGTGTTTTGAAAGACACTACCCCTTAAAGTGCAGGGCAATCAAGGATAGAAACAAAGGAGAGACAGTTAAGCAGCAAAAGTGGAGGGCAGAGAAAACAAAAGCAACAAACAAATGGGATCAAAGTGCAAAATAAAACCAAGATGAATAACAAGGTTAAAAGGACACGCCGAAAGGCATTGTATCTTAATGCACGGACCATTGACAATAAGGAAGATGAATTCACAGCGCAAATAGTTATAAACGGTTATGACACCTTTGTAATTATGGAGACATGGCCGCAGGGTGACCAAGGATGAGAACTGAACATTCAGAGGTATTCAATATTTAGAAACGACAGACAAATAGGGAAAGGAGGTGGGGTAGCATTTTTAATAAAGGAGGAAATCAATGCATTAGTGAGGAAGGATATTGGCTCAGAAAATCATGATGTGGAATCTGCTTGGGTGGAGATAGGAAACACCAGGGGACAGAAAAAGTTGGTGGGGGTGTCTATAGGCCCCAACAGTAATGAAGATGTAAGGGAAGGCACTGAGCAGGAATTTAGAGACGCATGCAATAAGGGTAAAACTGTAATCTCGGGTGACTTTAATCTATTTATAGATTGGACAAACCAAACTAACAATCATACCATGGAGGAAGATTTTGTGGAGTGTAGACGTGATGGTTTTTTAGATCAATACGTTGTTGAACCAACTAGAGAGCAGGCTATACTACATTGGGCATTGTGCAATGAGAAAGGATTAATTAACAATCTTGTTGACAGGGTCCCTTGGGGAAGAGCGACCATAAAATGATAGAATTTTTTATTAGGATGGAGAGTGAAGAAGTTGAATCCGAAACTAGGATCCTGAAACTTAATAAAGAGAATTATGAGAGTATGAGGTGCAAGCTGGCAATGATGGACTGGGGAACCCTACTGAAAGAGTTGACAGTGGATAGGCAATTGCTAACATTTAAGGAACATATACATGAATTGCAACAATTATTCATTAATTCCTGTGTGGCACAAAAGATATAATAAGAAAGGTGGCTCAACCATGGCTTCAAAAATAAATTAGTGATAGTATTAGACCCAAAGAGGAGACATATAAAATTGCCAGAAAAAGCAGCAAGCCTGAGGACTGGGAGCAGTTTAGAATTCAGAAAAAGTGGATAAAATTATTGATCAAGAAGGGGAAAATGGAATATGACAGCAAACCTGCAAGGAACATAAAAGCTGACTGTAAAAGCTTCTACAAATATGTGAAGAGAAAAAGATTAGCAAAGACAAATGTAGGCCCCTTACAGTCAGAAATAGGGGAAATTATAATGGGGAACAAAGAAATGGCAGAAGAATTGAACACATATTTTGGTCTATCTTCACAAAAGAGGACACAAATAATTCCCCAGAAGTGGTTCAATGTGAGTGAGGAGCTGAAGAAAATCAGTATTAGTAAAAAAAAATGGTGTTAGCGAAATTAATGGAGTGAAAAGCTGGAAAATGCCCAGGACCTGAAAATATACACCCTGGAGTACTAAAGGAAGTGGCCCTGGAAATATTGGATGCATTGGTGGCCATCTTACAAGCTTCTACAGCCTCTGGAGCAGTTCCTACAGGTTGGAGGATGGTAACTGTAACCCTACCATTTAAAAAAGAGGGGGAGAAAAAATAATGAATTACAGACCATTTAGCCTAACCTCAGTAGTGGGGAAAATGCTACAGTGTTTTATAAAAGACGTGGTGACAGAACACTTGGAAAGCATTAATGGAATTAGACAAAGTCAGCATGGGTTTATGAGAGGGAAATCATGCTTCACTAATCTACAGGTGGTTTTGAGGATGTAAATAGTAGAATAGATAAGAGAGAACCAATGGATGTGGCGTATTTGGATTTCAAGAAGGCTTTTGATAAAGTCCCACATAAGAGGTTAGCAGACAAAATTAAAGTTTATGGGATTAGGGCTAATATACTGGCATGGATTAAGCACTGGTTGACAGACCACATCATAGAGTGCGAATAAATTGGTATCAATGCATGTGCCCCAACTATTCATGATATATAAATAAGGTGGATGAGGTAACCAAATGCAATATTTCAAAGTTTGCTGACAACATCAAACTGGGCTTGCTTGTGCGTTGTGAGGAGGATGCAAGGAGGCTTCAGGGTGATTTAGAGAAGTTGTGTGTGTGGACAAACACATGGCAGATGCAGTATAACGTGGGTAAATGTGAAGTTTTACACTTCGGCGTGAAAAACAGAAAGGCAGAGTATTATTTAAATGGTGATATATTGGAAAATGTAGATATAAAAATGGATATGGGTGCCCTTGTATACCAGTCAATGTAAGTAAATAGTCAGCTGCAGCAAGCAATTAGGAAGGCAAAGGGTATGTTGGCATCCGTTGCAGGAGGATTTGAGTTCAGAAGTAGGGATGTCTTACTGCAGTTATACAGGACCTTGGTGGGACCACACCTGGAGTATTGCCTGCAGTTTATGTCTCTCTACCTCAGAAGGGATACACTTACCATAGAGGGATTGCAGAAAAGGTTCCCTAGGCTGATGCCGGGGATGGCAGGATTGTCGTATGAAGAGGGATTTTTTTCGACTGGGCCTGTATTCACTAGAGTTTAGAAAAATGAGAGGGGATCTCGTTGAAACGTATAAAATTCTAACAAGGCTAGACAGACTGGATGCAGGGAGGACATTTCCCATGGTTGGTGGGGGGCAGGGGGCGGGGGGGGGGGGTCTAAAACCAGGGGCCACAGTCTCAGGATTTTGGGCAGGTCATTTAGGACTGAGATGAGGAAAGATTTCTTCACTCAGAGGGTGGTCAACCTGTGGAATTGTCTACCACAGAAGGTTGTGGAGGCAGGGTCACTGAGTATATTCAAGAAAGGTATCGATCAATTTTTGTATATTAGGGGCATCAATTAGTATGGAGAGAAAGCAGAAATATGGCTTTGAGCTAGAGGATCAGTCAGGATCATGTTGAATGGTGGAGCAGGCTCGAACTTTGAATGGCCTACTCCTGCTCCCAGTTTCTATGTTTCGATTACTCTGATTGCTATTCTTGGCAAACAGCAGGCTTTTACAAGAAAGGTTAATTAAGCAGTTGAAAAAAAAAATTGTCAAACTTTTGACCTGGCTGAACTGTACACAAAAAGGGTCACATGGGTTTTATGGCTCTGAAAAATAAAACATGACTGGAAAACTGTTTCTTAAAAGTAGTTTTTAGTTTTGCTTTGCAAAGAGAAGAGCCAACTGCTTGAGAAGGAAGACAGCACCCTTTTTCAGTCCGGAAGGGACCATAGCAGGAAGTGAATATAAGCTGCTCCTCAGATGCTCTACATGCTGGAATAGAGCATCCTTAATTATTCCATGAGTCCATTTGCAAAGCAGTGCCATTGTCATTGATTGATTCATGCATCAGTGCTGAGAAATCAACCGTATAACCCAAGCACGATTTCAAGAGTTCCACTCTTTATCCTTTGCCTTTGAACATTGAATTTTATCTTTTGGCCGAATTCCTTCATTCCTATAGCATTTTCATTCGTATGTGTGTGTGCTTGTGTGTGTGTGTGTGTTTGTGTGTGTGTGTGTGTGTGTGTGTGAGAGAGAGAGAGAGAGAGAGAGACTTAGGGTATCTCGAAAGAGATTTTAGTACAATTTAATATTCCATACCGTATGTTGATAAACTTTGCCCTTCTATTCCACAAGAATGGTTTCAACAGAAACCAATAAGTTTGTTGTTTATTGAAAGAAGCCTGGGATATCTTTTAAGTTGAGTACCAGTCGTTAGGGTAAACAATTGGCCACGTAGGTGAGCAAATTGATCTTTGAAACTATTGGTATGACCTGGGGAGTAGTGGGGCTAGAGCAACTGCGCAATACTCCCATCCCAGTCATAACACACTGGTTTATCTTTAAATGCTGTTTCCAGTCCACTTTTGCTGAATTACACCTCAGCATACTGAAATTGGCCTTGCCCCAATTTAGAATTTGAGCTCTCATTCCATTTTTGTCCTTTTCTGTAATTTTGTTAAAACTAGCTGAATTATGATCAGCATCACAAAAATTCTCTCTCACTGTCACTCCTTCCACCCCAGCTTTATTTCCTAAAACTAACACCAAAACCACACCCTTGTTGGACTGGCTACATACCTGCCACAAAGGTTTTCCTTAATGTACCCTTAGAATTCTGTTCCCTCCATTCCTTTCACATTAAAACGATCACAGTTATATTGGGGTAGTTAAAATTCCCTACTATTACTGCCTTTTTCTTTTCACTTCATAGAGATTTGCCTACATAATTGCTTTTCTACCTCCCTCTGACTGTTTGAGGGTCTACATTCCGAGTAGCGTGACTGCCCCTTTTTTTGTTCCTAAGCTCAATCATATGGCCTCAATAGATGATCATTCAACGTATCATCCCTCCTCATACCCAAATTGCTTCTCTAGCCAAAATTGCCGCACCCCTTCCCTTTTCATCATCCTCTCTATCTCGTCTGAAAGCCCTGTTATCAGGAATGTTGAGCTGCCATCCCTGGCCCTCTTTAAACCATGTTTTTGGAATAGCGATGATATAATGCTGCCATGTTTCTATCTGTGTCCTCCGCTTGTCTGCTTTATTTGCTATACTCCTTGCATTGAAGTATATACCCCTGGCCACAGCCACACTCTCTTTTTTTCCTTTAGAATCTTTTGTTGCCTCTGCCTCCCAGGCTCACTCATTGGATTTCTACCTTCCACTACCATTTCACATTTATATTACTCTTCGACAATATTACATTAAATGTCAAGGTTGCATGTAAAAAGTACAACCTAGTCCCCAGGCCTGGAGAGATTACTTGCAAGCTATAGGCTGCGTGTCTGGCTGAGGGTTTCTGACTTACCCTGAGAGAGCCACACATAAGAACATAAAAAAGGAGTAATAGCCAGATCATTCGGCCCCTCGATCCCATTCAATCATTCAATACAATTCTGTTTGATCTTCTGTCTCAACTGTAATTTTCCATGCAATTCCCATATTGCTTGATTCCCTGAGTGAACAAAGATCTGTCTCACTCACCCTTAAATATTATCAGTGATAAAGTATCAATGGCCCTCTGGGGTAGGGTATTCCAAAGATTCACAGACCTTTGAGTGAAGACATTTCTCCTCATCCACAAACCCCAAGTTTCAATGGAGTCGGTCACCTATGTACCTGCAGCTCCTGACTAACCTGTGAAAGCCATACCTTAAAGTGGTAACGGGTACTCTTTTTGTACGATCATACAAGCTTGCTCTGTAACAACAGCAGCAATAACTTGTATTTATGTAGCACCTTCAAAATATTAGAAACTTCCAAGGCTCGTCACAGAAGTGATATAAAGCAAAGAAATCATTGAAACGAAGCCACATAAAACAATTGAGGGATGTAGATTTTAGAGAGCATCTTAAAGGATGCAAGAGAGGTCGAGAGGTGTTGGGGGAGGAAATTCCAAAGGTTCGGGCCCCAGCAGCTGAAAGCTTGGCCAACAATGGAGGAGAGACTAAAATCAGAGACACGTTCAAGCCTTGCGCCTTTTTTGAAATTGCTGGCAGCTTGGGGAGGCTATAGTTCCTCCTTGCTTTCTCCATGGCAACACCTCGGCCAAACAGAGTCGATTTGCCAACCAATCAGCAACCTTCCCTCCCTATGTATAAATTGTTGTGATCGTTTGAAATTTGTCATTCTTCCATTTGTCCGGATGAGTGCAAGGCAAAAAGCTTCAGCAACATGTCTCTAATTCAGCAACATTCAACATCTGAGATGTTGGAGTGGCCAGAAGTAGAGAAGGGCAGGTGTTATGGAGATTTGTGGGGTCACGTATTGCATAAACTGGAAAATAAGCTGCAGCCGAATTTTTAATGTCACCCGGCTTCTAATACTTTCAGCCTTTGTTTTTGTTCTTAATGAGTTTTAAATATAAAACATCAAGTGTGTGGGCTAAATGTTATCTTCCCCTGTAATTTGCAGTATCCCGATAACTAACCTGTCATAAGAGCATGATTTTATTTTTCTTGACAAAGTTGTTTCCATCTCTACATTTGCATTTCTAATTTATGTTTTGCTCTGTTATAGAAACAATATTAACGTTTCACTCTGTACTACATTGGCCCTATCATGATAAATGCCGAAAGGTAGGGGTGTTAGGATGGCTTGATTAGTTAAATAACTTCTTAAATATTCCAAAAAAGGCGAATTTATAACATTAACTGTTGAATATTTACAGGATTAGTGCTAAGAGTCACACACTCTCAGTAACAGGCGCCGCCCTGTCTATCGGAAAGTTCAATGGACCTTTACAGTACACAGCGTGGAGAGAAATGATAGATGCCATTAACACCGGTAAAACTCCTATATAAATTTCCTGATATTCAATGCAGCTGTGAAGGGATTAAAGGAGATCCAAGGCCCCAGACTAAATACTCATTGCCAGTTGTGAATTCTCCAGAGGACCTGTTTTCAAATTTTGTTTTCCTCTTCATACCCCTGGGAAGTGGCTGAAGCCATCAGTACAGTGTGTCAAAGAATGAAGTGGATCAGCATACCCAAAGGAATAGATCAAGAATTTCAGTATGTTGTAGCTAATCCGTAGAAGAGACTGGTCTTGCTCCTTTTGGAGTTTTGGTGAATATTTTATGTATGTGATATCATTAGAGAGACTGTGTTAAAAGGCAACTAATTTGATGGATCAAAATAGACACCTTAATCAAGATTGTCTGAAGAGGAGTCAGTGGCGTGCAGGTGATGTAGTGGGAATGACACTGGACTAGTAATCCAGACACCCAGGCTAATGATCTCGTGCACGGTTCAAGTCACACCACAGCAGCTGGTGGAATTTAAATTCAATTAATAAAAAAATCATATATGAAATTTAGCCTCCGTAAAGGTGACCATGAAACTATCAGAACATTTTGTAAAAGCCCATCTGGTTCACTACTCTGGATATCTGGCCTACCCCTGACCTCAGCAATGTGGTTGACTCTTACCTGCCCTCTGAAATGGCCTGGTTCAAGGGCAATTAGGGATGGGCGACATTGTTGCTGGCCTTGAGATCGACGCACACATTCCAACAAATAATAATAAAATAACAAACTTTGACTCTGCACTGCATAAGGGAGGGAGTGTGAGGATCTTATTGGAGTGTTCGAGATTCTAAACGGAACAGAGAAGATGAACATTCATAGGTTTACCATAGTTGCCAAGTCCAATGCAAAGTAGGGATGTTGTCAAACTTAGAAGTGGGAGACTGGGGGTGGTGAGGGATGTGGTGGGGGTGGTGGTGCAGGGCTGTGAAAAGCAGTTTAGATTGAGAGAAGTTAATTTTTTAGTGACAACTGCTTGACCTAAGAATTTAGTCAGAGATCCAATCCTTTCTGAGGAATTTCAGTACAATATTGCTGGTCAGTTATCTGTGGGTTTCTGGCATGCGAATTTGATCGGTCGTTCATGTGGAAGGTGGTGGGAGACAGGAGCTCCACAGACTCCTTGGTTGAGGAGTTAGGAGGCGCATCAATTTACAGGAGTGGTGGTGGGGAGAGGATGTTGGGGGGGGGGGGGGGGGGGGAGCTTATCCCAGTATCTTGGCCAATGTTTATCACTCAGTCAACATCACATGTTTGTGCATGTTTCAGAGTGTGGGAGAGGAAGGTCAGGGTGTGAGAGCAATGAGGAGAGAGAGCAGAATGGGAGGAGAGAAAAAGCAGGTGCAGAGCAAGAGAGTGGGAGTCGGAAGGGAGAGAGAGAAAGAGCCGGAGGGGTGGAGTGAGAGCAGGAGGGTGAGGGGATAGAAAGAGCATAGGAAGTGATGGGGAGAGGAAAGGGGAGGAGGGGGCAGAAAGAGAGCAGTAGGGGAGGGAAGAGAAAGAGACCAGAAGGGGGAAGGGAGAGAAGACAGCAGGGATGTAAGAAGATAGTAAGAGCAGGAGGGGTGGAGAGTGGGTAAGCAGGAGCATGTGGGCATGTGAGAGAGCAGAATGGAGAGGCGGGGGGAGCAGAATGGAAAAGGGAGAGAGGTGATGTGGGCATTTGCAAGCTGGAAGGGCGGGCAGAGGAGGGAATAGCGGGTAGGGAAAGAGAGGAAGTGCAGAGGAAGGGTGTGGAAGGGGAGAGGAGGGAGGTGATAGAGGGAGAATAGGGGGCTGGTTGGCCATGAGGGTGAGCGTGGAGGGGCAAGAATGAGTGAAGGAGAAAGGGTCAGATGGAGAGTGGCTGGGGAGAGAAGAATGTAAGTGACTGGAGATGAAAGAGAGCAGGGCAGGGAAAGAACGGGGGAATGTAGATAAAGCAGAAGGGGAGATGAAATAAAGAGCTGGAGCATAATGTGGAGAGTGGGAGGGTAAGAGACTGCAGAAGGGGTGGAAAGAGTAGAGGGAGAGGCAGAAAGCGTGAGCACCAGGAGTGGAGAGCGCATGAGGAGTACAGAAGAGTGAGTAGGAGATGGAGGGGTAGGAGAGATTGCTAGAGGTAGAGGAAAGAGTGAGAGTTGGGTGGGGAGGGGTGAGAGAGTAGCAAGGGAAGGGGAAAGGGAGTGCAGTCATTGGAGCACGGGAAAGGGGGGTGAGTGAAGAAGCTGGAGGGGGAGGGTTTACTGGGCCACTGCGTGGGAGGGGAAGGTGAGAGAGAAAATGAGAAGGGCAGGGAGAGCATTTGGCAACGGGAGCCTTGAGAGACCAAGGGGGGAGGGGAGAGAGCATGAATGCACGGGGAGAGACATTGTGGAAGGGAGAACAGGAAGAAGAACCATCCACACTCTGTACCCTTCCATCCCACTCTCCTCCCTCCTCATCCCACTTTCCCCTCCCTCCCATGCTCTCTTCCACACGCATCCTCTCTCTGTCTCTCTCACTGCACCCGCGCTCTCACACCCTCCCGTTTTCTCACTCTCCCCCTTCATTCCATTCTTCCTTCCTCCGCCCACTCCCTCCCATTCCCTCGCTCCCACCTTTCTGCACTCTGTCCTCTTTCATTCTCCTCCCTCTTCCCTGATTGTTCTCTCCTCCAGTTTTATTTTACATTCTTGCTCTCTCTGTTAACTGTTCCTCTCCATCTGCTGCTCCCGCTCTGCCACACCAAGCCCACCAAATGCACCCTCTGTCACACTCTCTCTGCATTCCTGCTTGCTGTCGTCTCTTCACTTCCCTCTCTATTTACCTTTCCATCTTTCACCTCCTCCCCTATCCATCACCCTCCTCCCTCTTTTCCTGATGTTTCTCCCTCGTTATGATCTACCTAACCTGCCTCTCCATTGCGATTGATCCCCTCTCTCCAAATCACTGACTGTGTTATTTTAACTTTTCCCCAGCTCCAGCCTCTCTAACTCTGGATCTGAGCACAGCGAATCCCTGGCTCATCCTGTCTGAGGGCTGGACCAGTGTGAGACTCGGAGACAAACGGCAGCCGCTCCCTGACACCTCGGAGAGATTTGACCCCTGGGCCTCTGTCCTGGGATCAAAGAGATTCACATCAGGGAGACATTACTGGGAGGTGGAGTGGAGGAGAAGACTGAATGGATTGTGGGAGTGATCCGACAGTCTGTGAACAGGAAAGGAGGAATCGAACCAAAACCAGAGACCGGGTTCTGGATTGTGGAGCTGAATCCTGGAAGTGGTTATTTTGCCGCCACCTCCCCCTCATGGACCCGGCTCACCCCGAGTTTGAAACCCCAGGAGATCGGGGTTTTCCTGGACTATGAGGGTGGACAGGTGTCATTTTACAATACGGACAACATGTCCCATCTTCACACTTTCACCCACACTTTCACTGAAAGAATCTTCCCATTTTTCTTCCCGGGATCAAATGATGAAGGGGTAAACTCGGCACCGCTGAGAAATCTGCGGGATTAAAGGTCACGAACAGATCCATCCCATAATTTCACACCGTCTCCCTGCCTCCTGCCAGCTGTAAACTGATGGGTGTCGGTCTCTGTCACACGTGGAGAGAGAAGCCAGGTTAACATTGTGGATATAAACCCTGTATGGGAACTGGGAACTGCAAGATCAGCGAGAACCTCTGTAGGGCTGGGGGAAAGAAGGAGGGGGAGAGAAGAAACAAATAGAAGCTCAATTGTAGAGAGGAACTTACTGGTTAGAATGAGCTGTGAACTGCAGGAACCCGGTGATCTTCCTGCCTGTAATGTTGCTCCACAGGCGGAAGGTGGTGGGACATCAGCGTGTTTGAGATTAATCAGTTCAGCGATTCGCAAACTGGGGTCCGGGGTGTTTTTCCAGGGCGTCCAGGAAATAATTTCTCCAGAGGTTGGGAAGAGAGAAAAAGAAAAATTATGAAGCGATGATAATTGAACCGAATCAAAATAACAAGCTCCCCGCTTTGTATAAATTCCCAGGAGTTAGTGTTATTCCTGCATGAGCAGCTGTCAAGATTTCCACCCCCAAACCTCCCGAATCCTCTCCCTTCTTCACGGTGATGGACATTTCGGCTGTCATGGTTTTCAGCGGTGAGTCTGACGTTTCCTTTCGGAAGGAGGGGAGGGGAGGTGGGAGACCAGCTGCTGCTCTGATTCTCGGCTGTCCTCAATTTGGGCTCAGGCAGTGAGCAAGCGCCGTTATCATGCTGCCTGGCCTGCTGAGTATTTCCATCATTTTCTGTTTATATTAATCTCTAGTTGGTTTGTTTCTTGTAATCGCGATAAAACTATCAGTGTGATTTACTTCAATCTCTCACCATGTTTCAATAATGTAACTTGCTTGTTTGTTTAAATAGCACTGAGAACCTGGACTGGGTTTGTACAGGTCTGTTAATATTGCCCAGAATGTCACACTCAAATAGGTACTCTAATAAAATAAGAGGGAAGGAACCCCATGTGTTTCTAGCAGGTTACTTTTATAGTAAAATAGGAACCTGCCTAGAGACTCTTTAAACATGCAAATGATGTGAGACTGCTGTGAGTACTGATTTGACAGTCTGTCTGTATTGAACGTGATGTGTGGACTGTATCTATGCTATTAACAGGTAATTTTAACCACGTGAAAAGCAGTTCAGTTGCAGCGCTGGAATGTTCAGTTATCATTTCTCTTTGGTTTGTCTGGTCTGTCTCATCACTGTCCACGTCAGTGAAATAGTCCTTAAATCACGAGTATGTAATTACTTATTAAAAGCATTATTAAAATACTCTGTGGATGTTACTTTATGGCTTTTATAGAGTGTTATACATTATAACTTACATTTGGCTCCATGATTGATAATTTATTTGAAAAGTGGATCTTCAACAAAAAAAAACCTGAGAACCGCTGGAATAGAAACAGTTTTCTCAAAGAATGACTCAACTCATAATTGAATCCAAGAAGCAGAAAAGACACGTCACATTTCTACCTCTCTTTAGCTCTAAAGAAGTCATTTGGACTCGAAATGTTAACTTTGTTTCTTTCTCCACAGATGTGGCCAGTCCTGCTTAGTTTTCCCAGCATTTTCTGATTTTATTTCAGATTTCCAGCATCTGCAGTAATTTGCTTTTATATTAGAAACTAAATATGCTGTTTGTTTTATTTATACTAAAACAGTCTGAATCCTTACAGCTCCCATTCCAAATTCATCTGGGTGATTTTAGGAGCCTTCGGCTGGAGTAAATGGAGTGATAGTTGCCTGGAAATGGGACTGAAGTTTGTCAGGGACGTCAGCAATTGCCACCTTGGGTTGTGTTCTGAGTTGGGCAGTGGAGATGCCATCCTGCTTTGGGTGGGTAGCAACGAAAAATCATAAAATGAAAAGGCTCAGAAGATGGTCAATCGGCTCTTTGTGCCTGTAGAGGCACCCTAATAGAGCTAGTCCTCGTTCAGTACCTTTCCCCCACAGCTCTGTATTTTCTTTTGTGTTTTATTTTGAAGTTTTCATCCAATTCCCTTTTGAAAGTTGCTGTTAAATTTTGCTTCTACCACACAGGCAGGAAGTGCATTCCAGATCACATCTGACTCTATGAAAAACCCTCTTTCTCTCAGCCTAGTTCCATTTCCAAAACAGAAATACAAGTTGCTGGAAAACCTCAGCAGATCTGACAGCATCTGTGGAGAGGAAGACAGGGTTAATGTTTCGAGTCCGTAGGACTCTTCATCAGAACTCCCAATGCGCTTTCCTCTACATTGGAGAGACCAAACGCAGACTGGGTGACCGCTTTGCAGAACACCTTCGGTCTGTCCGCTGGCATGAGCAGGACCCCGCTGTCGCTTTCCATTTCAACACACCACACTGCTCTCATGCCCACATGTCCATCCTTGGTCTGCTGCAATGTTCCAATGAAGCTCAACGCAAACTGGAGGAACAGCACCTCATCTTCCAATTAGGCACTTTACAGCCTTCCGGATTTATTAATGAGTTCGACAACTTCAGGTCATGAACTCTCTCCTCCATCCTCACCCCCTTCTTGGTCCCCTTTTTCATAGTTATATATAAATACGTATTTTTAAAATTTATTTCCATCCAATGTTTAATCTCCACCTTTTAACCTATTTCTTTCCCTTCCCCCCAACCCAACCCTACTGTGGCCATCTGTCACTTGCTCATTCTGCTTTCTACCCTTAATGTCACCATTAGCACATTCTTTAGCTAATATCACTACCGTCAACAACCATTTGTCCCTTTGTTTAAGACATCTTTGGCAATCTCTCCTTTGCCTCCACCTGGCCCTATATCCAGCTCCATCAGTCAGCCCCCTCAACCAGCTTATATTTCACCACATATCTATTTTCCTTTAGTTCTGATGAAGAGTCATAAGGACTCGAAACGTTAACTCTGTCTTCCTCTCCACAGATGCTGTCAGACCTGCTGAGTTTTTCCAGCAACTTTTGTTTTTGTTTCAGATTTCCAGCATCCGCAGTATTTTCCTTTTATCTTAGTCCAATTTCCAACTACCTGTATGCTCTGGTTGCTGTACCCTCTGCCACTGGAAACGGTTTCACTCCATTTACTCTATCAAAACCTTTCATGGTTTTGAATTTCTCTATTAAACCTCCCCTTCAACTTCTCTGCGGAGGTTAACTGAATGGTTTAACATTTGACTATTGGCGCTGAGATCTGAGGGATTCGCAGCATCAGGAAGAAACTATTGGGATGTGCGGGTGAGAATTAAGGTGATTTGAAATGTGTGAATGGTTCGAGAGTCCATTGACGGGAAATGGTCTGAAGGACCGGCTCGATGGTTTGGATCAGTATTCATATCATATCAGATGGCGTGGCGGGGGAATAGAAATGAATATAAGGAATTTTACATTTCTTGGAAATCCATACACTTTACCTTCCACCCATCTCACCATGAGTGTGCAACTGCGAACGATGGGTGTGTCCCTGGACTATGAGGACGGACAGGTATCATTTCACATTGAAAGGCTGCGATGTGATGGGGTGTTGCCTGCTTATGGGACAGGGTGGGAGAGGTGGCCAATGGCGGTGAATGAAATCAGTGATTTGGAACAACAAGGATCCTCAAGTAAGGCTGGAAGTGAACATAAGTCAAAGTGACTCGTCACGATAAAGTTGCAAAGGCTAAATGGGTTTAAAGTTTCCCTTGAACAGTGAAGTCGAAAGGGTGATGGTAAATCAACAGCCGATGAAATGGGAGGCTGATGTGCTATTGCCTGTTTCTGGCTACCTGCCAAGACAAATTTCACCCCGTGTTACTACCGATGTGCACGGGTTCAAATGTTATCACTACCTTGAAGTTAAAAACATTGTGTGGAACAATTGAATTGGTATTTCACTATTTTAACATCATGAAATATACAGTTCTCTTCAATCTGAAAATTAAGTCTGGGAATTGACATTGTTCTCTGGGGCAGTCTGCAGGACTGGCTCTCAGATTTGCCATCGAATGCCGCAAGTTAAATGTCGCCACTCTTCAGAGCCACTTTGTGTACCGTCCAGCGGGAAGGAAACACGGTCAGAGTCTGACCACCTGCCGAGTGCTGAGCCCCCAGAGTCTTTACCTGCGCGAAATTATATTCATCACTGGGTGGCGTCAAATGTGTCAACTTACTGATAACCACTTTTTAATGTGTCAAAGCATATGATTATCAATTATCAATACATAAATCAGATCAAAATACAAAACAGTCATTGAATATTAACAACCGAGGAATGTTGTTCACAGGGTCAACTCGGTGTAGTTTGCAGCCTTTGGATCCTGCATCAAAGTCTTGTGCAGTCTAACCCCAATCTAGTAGGCCAGTGAATAGTCGAGGCGGACATTATCATTGCCAAATCTTCCATTGAAACACTGCAAGGTTCATCACATTGATCTGCACTTGTCATTAATTCGGACACTCAGATCACGCCTACCCCAAATAGACATCAGGAAATATTTCCAATCATTTCCAATGTGACTGAACCCAGCCTTCATGAAATTAGGAGCCGGTGCTTTCTGGGATCGACATCCCCTCGACATTAATTCTAAAGATCTATAAACGACGACAACTGGGTTAACATGATTCATAGTCAGGTCCAAAATCGGCGAGTTTTACAGCGTGGAAGGGTGCGGCCCCTCCTGTCAGTGTCAGCTTTTTTTAGAGTGCTACCCAATTACTCCTACTTTCCGTTCTTTTCCCATAAGCCTGCACCTCACCCACCTCCTGCCCTCCCCCCACCCCCACTCCACCCTCCCTGCCCCGCACAGAGAGATTCTTTGCAGTGGGGAAAACCTGACTCATCCTATCTGAACACGGAACCATCATGAGGCTTGGAGAGAAACGGCAGCCGCTACCTGACATACAATCCTTTGCTTCCTCCTTATCAATTTTTAACTCTTATAGTGTATTAATTACCTCCTCTTTCACGTGGCCTGTTTAGCATCTTCTTCTTTTGTAAAGAAGGATACAATTTTTTCTTTTAAACCTCAGCTATTCCCTCTGTCTCCGTGTGTAAATATCCTTCCATGAATGATTTTTTGCACAGGAAGCTTGGAGAGATGATGCAGTGGATTTTATGTTGAAGCCGGGTCCTCCAACACAACTCCAGAATGCAGGGTTCTTTGCTCAATGGATCATTACCATGTGGCCTTCGCCCAGGCAAAACAACATCAACTGATTCCTGAAAGTTTCGGCGATCATCTGTCCCCCAAGGTTAGGAGGATTTTCTTTATACAGTGGGTGGTGAAAATGTGGTTGGGGTGGTTGAGGTAGAGAGAGTATTGATGCACTGATATAGAGGCTTGAATTCCAAGATGTCTTTATTAAGCACATGATGTATTTGCAGCTTCTTTTCTATATGGTTGTGCAAATTAAGTTTATTTTCGGAACCAAAGAAGCTTTCAGAAACTGAATGTCTTTTTAGGGAATTTTGAGGTCTGTGTTTTCACATCAGCCAGAACCCTGTGATGTCCGTACATCATTTTTTTCATGCTAATTAAGTAAAATTAATTTAAATGTTTTGAATGGCCAGTTCTTTTCTTTTAGTGCATGTGAATAGCAGGATGCAAAAGCAGCTGGGTGCTGTGTGAGAATTTAATATAAACATCTTGGTAGAAGCATAGGTAGGTAGAACAAAGACTGTAACACTGAGCACCAAGGCCACCGGTATTTTCTTCTTTTAGCCAAGCTGAACATTGTAATGTTTCCGAGCTGATAGAAATCTCAGCGCGGAGAGTCGGAGATCCTGAGACTCTGACCTGTCTTCGGCAGACTGATGGGTGCATCATATCTTCTGTAATTGGACCGCTCAAATAATAGCGAGTTACATAAATAAATAAGATTGAGTTAAACAGGGATCCATAGAGTCATAGGGGTCTACAGCACTGAAAAAGGCCCTTCAGCCGATAGAGTCTGTGCCAGTCAAACAAGTACCTAACTGTTCTAATCTCATTTTCCAGCATGAGGCCCATAGCCCTGCATGCCATTGCATCGCACGTGCACATCCAAATACTTCTTAAATGTTATGAGGGTTCCTGCCTCTATCATCATTTCAGGCAGTGCGTTCCAGATTCCCACCACCCTCAGGGAGAAAAAAATCTTACTCACATACCCTCTAAATCTCTAAATCGATGCCCCCTGGTTATTGATCCCCACCTCCCCCCACCACCGCCCCCCCTCCCCCACAACACTAAGTGGAAAAGTTCCTTCCTGTCTACTCTCTCTATCCCCCTGATAATTTGATACACTTCAATCATACCCCCCCCTCAATCTCCTCTGCTCCAAGGAAAATAACCCCAGCCTGTCCAATCTCTCCTCAGAACCAAAACTCTCCAGCCCAGGCAACATCCTGGTAAATCTCCTCTGAACTCTCTCCAGTGCAATCACATCCTTCCTATAATGTGGATTCCAGAACTGCATGCAATACTCCAGCTGTGGCCTAACCAGCGTTTTATACAGTTCAGCATAACCTCCCTGCTCTTATATTCTATGCCTCAGCTAATAAAGGCAAGTATCCCATGTGCCTTCTTAACCACCTTATCCACCTGTCCCGCTACCTTAAGGGACCGGTGGACATGCACACCAAAGTCCCTCTGATCCTCAGTACTTCCCAGGGTCCTGCCATTCATCGTGTATTCCCGTGCCTTGTTTGTCCTGCCCAGATGCATCACCTCACATTTATCCGGATTAAATTCCATTTGCCACAGATCAGCCATATGACAGCCCATTTATACGCTCCTGTAATCTAAGGCTATCCTCCTCACTTTTTACCACCTCACCAATTTTCGTGTCATTCGCGAACTTGCTGATCAACTCTCCTACATTCAAGTCTAAATTGTTTATATATACCACAAACAGCAAGAGATCCAGCACTGATCTCTGTGGAACCCCACTGGACACATGCATCCAGGAGAAAAACTGGAGAAAAAATCTGGAGAGAAACACTCACCCACTACTCACCAATCAGCTCTCATTTTTGTGCTGACTTCAATTTTTGAAGCTTCCCCTCACTCGCGCTGGTTCTAATCTCTCTGCTGCTCTCTCGTCAGGTGATGTCACTCATGTTGTTTTTGGAAAAATATATTTTAATCATAAAATATCTGAAAGAAAGTTACAAAACATTTCTAAATTACCATCAGGAAAAGTGCAATCATATTCAACTTTTACACGGATCACGAGGTGCTTCAATACAATCAATGAATGTTGCGGTCATTGCAATATGGTCATTGCGTACAGTCAGACAGTGGAATGGTATTGGAGTTATCGACATAATCATGTTGCACTCTGAGGTGCTTCAATAAAATTATAATACATTTAGTATTCACTACATACATTAATTGTGAGTCATACAGTCCGAGGGGCCTATATAGTTCCCAGCCCCTCGGTGCACTATGTCTTAGACATCGACCTTTCCCCATTGCTCCTTGGAGGCTGCCCCGTGCTTTAGTGCGTCCCTCAGCACGTAGTCCTGGACCTTGGAATAGGCCAGTCTGCAACACTCGGTCGGGGACAACTCTTTGCACAAGACCCACATCACATCCGAGTTCACTAAAATGCACCAGATTCTTACTGAGAAAGGGCAACGTTTATTGTTGCTGAAACAGATGGAGCAAAAATACCAGTTGACATTTCTGAAGGTGAGGGAATAGATTGCGGGTCAGTTCAGTGAAACGTCACACAGTCACAAAATATCAGATCGTAACTAGGAAATGAAAGCAACATTTACTTTTTAATTAGAAACGGATTAAAACGGATTGTTTTTCTATTCATGGCGATTCTTCTGTTGCCACCGAAGTAATCGATTCCAACCCTGTCAGCAGAATCCCGATTGGCGATGCTTGGAACCTCTAGGCAATGTGATGACGTGATTTGCAGACTTGGGTTCTCATTATTTCCGCCTTGTCCAACTATAATTTTCTCTTGGAACTCTCACTGTAATCCAATTCCTGTTCCATGTTTTGGCGGTGTGCGTGTGTCTAGTGAGGTGGGTGTGGCGATCACTGTGTTTAGGAAGTGGACTGAATTGATGTGCAGTTTGTGTTGCATCAACGAATTTTTTTTCAAAAATGCACCGCTTTTACTCTTTCCTGATGAATCCCTGTCTGCCCCTTTGCGCATTTCACGAGCCGATTTCCTCCTGAAATTTGTTACTGTCCTCCTGTTTGTTCTTACTTCATTTATTTCAGGAGGAAGCTTGTCAGAAGTGCAGGTAGGTCGTACTTTACTGAAACTCTGTACATATTGGTAAAGCAACTTAGAAAATTCTTCTTATGGATTTCTTTCCAGGTTACCATCGCAGCGTTAAAGGACCGTACGTCGGGCAACAATAACTGGTCATGTTTTACGTACGAGTTATTGTTATAACATCCTTTATTGCAGTTTCCAAACGGTAGTAGATAACTGTTCCGTGTATTAAGTGGCAAGTGGGCACGGGGTCCCGAAGTGATCACTTGCAGGCCGTAGGCTGCTTTCCTGGCTGTGGCCTTCCGGCTGACCCTGAGACACGGCCCATGTTTCCAGAGAGGGGTTTCCATGTGCCTCCAAGGCGCATGTGGAACTGGAAAAGTCATACCATAAAGCAGGAGCGTGTTTGTGTTTACACTATAATACAATCTTGCAACCTGGACAACCACAACAGCAATAAGTTCTACTTACAAAGCATGTTTAACATATTAGAAAATCCCAAGGCATTTCACAAGATCGTTATAAAGCAAAATTGACACTGAACCACATAAGCAGATATTAACACAGATAAAGGAGGTAGGTCTCAAAGGAGGAACGAGAGATAGAGAGATAGAGAGAGAGGGGAGGGTTAGTGATTGGGGCGGGGTTTGGGGTGGGGTGGGGGGAGGGGGTGATGGTGGAATTCTAGAGCTTAGGCCCAGTTGATGGGCCAGCCATCAGTAGTGGAACGACTAAAATCAGGGATATTCAAGGGCGAGAAGTAGAGCAGCGCAGGTGTCTCGGAGGGTTGCGGGGCCCACATATTACATAGTTGGATGTAAAACTTTTTAGATGTTATCAACCTTTATTTTTGTTCTGCAAACTTTGTTTCTAATACAACTAAAAATATCTTTTCCTGTGCTATGTGGTGTTTTGGAAACTAGTCTATTATCACGCTAGGAACCTTTTCCTTGACAGTGGCTTTTCCAATCTCTGCCCTTTGCATTTTCAAGTTATGCTTCTCTCAGTTATAGAAACAAAATTAGCATTTCACTTTCTACATTTGCTCGATCACAGCAGTCGAACGAATATCTTAAACATTTAAAACAATTCTAACATATTCCAACAAGGATTAATTTATAACATCAACAGTTTAATGCTTTCAGGATCAGTGAATACTGTCAGTCACTCTCCGTGACCGATGCTGTTCTGTCTATTGGAAAATTCAAAGGCCCTTTACAGTACACAGCATGGAGAGAAATGATTGGCGTCATTAACCCCGGTAAAATTCTGCGTTTCCCTGATTATAAATGAGATTGTTAAGGGGCTAAAGGGGCTCCAAAGCCCCAGATTAAATGCTCACATTGCCCGGTTGTTAATCCCGGGATCTCTTCATTCTCATATTTTGCTTTTTGTGGGCTCCTCTGATTAAGCGGTTGATGTTAGCACAGTATGTCAAAGCAGTGAAGGGATCTGTATAACCAGAGAAACAGAGACGGATCTCAGGACAAGAAATTTCTAGATTAGATTGGATTTGTCTCGTCTGGAGCTCTGTGTAACATTTTCATGATCAACCTAATTTGTGAAAGACATGCAGATAATGGGGAGCATGTGAGAACATTGGAGGGAATTAATTTGTTCTATGAAATTAGACACCTTAGTCAACATGAGGGGAAATCACCACTGGAAAAGGGACGGCGTGTGGTGATTTGATCAGAATCACAGAGTCACTTAATTGTTACAGCGCAGAAAGAGGCCATTCGGCCCATCCTGTCGGCATCGGCTCTCCCAGTGAGCAACTTACTTAATGCCATTCTCCCGCATTTTCCCCGTAGCCCTGGACATCGGTCCTTTGTAGATAAGAGTCAAATTCCCATTTGGTTGCTTCAATTTTACTTGCCTCCACCATACTCAGGCAGCACATCGCAAAAATTAAGCACTCGTTGTGTGAAAGAAAATATTTCCTTATGTCGCTTTTGCTTCTTTATTAATTACTTTAAACCTGTGCCCTCTCTTTCTCGATCCTTCCACTTGTGGGAGCAGTTTCTCGCTATCTACTCTGTCTAAAGCGCTCGAGATTTTGAATACTTCTATCAAATGTCATCGCATCCTCCTTTTCTCTGAGGAAAACAGCCGGAATTTCTCTAATCTATTTTAATAACTGAAGTTCCATGCCCCTGGAATCATTCCCGTGAAAAGTTTCTGCATTCAATGAACGGCATGACACTAGGAAGTTCTGAGGAACAAAGGGACCTTGGCCTGTGTGTCCATAGATCTCTGGAGGCGGAGGGGTATGTTAGTGGGGTGGTGAAAGAGGCATATGGGGCACTTGCCTTTATCAATCGAGGCATGGATTACAAAAGTAGGGAGGTCATGTTGGAGATGTATAGAACCTTGATGAGGCCACAGCTGGAGCACTGTGTGCAGTTCTGGTTGCCACATTATAGGAAGGATGTGATTGCACTGGAAGGGGTGCAGAGGAGATTCACCAGGATGTTTCCGTGGATGAAACATTTAAGTTATGAAGAGAGGTTGGACAGACTTGGGTTGTTTTCGTTGGAGCAGAGAAGACTGAGGGGCGACCTGATCGAGGTGTACAAGATTATGAGGGGCATGGACAGGGTGGATAGTGAGCAGCTGTTCCCCTTAATTGAAGGGTCAGTCACGAGGGGACATATGTTCAAGATGAGGGGCAGGAGGTTTAGGGTAGTTGTGAGGAAAAACGCTTTTTATCCAAAGGGTCTGGAATGCACTGCCTGAGAGGTTGGTGGAGGCGGGTTGCCTCACATCCTTTAAAAAGTACCTGGATGAGCACTTGGCATGTCTTAGCATTCAAGGCTATGGGCCAAGTGCAGGTAAATGGGATTAGGTAGGTGGGTCAGGTGTTTCTCACGTGTCGGTGCAGACTCGATGGACCGAAGGGCCTCTTCTGCACTCTGTGATCCCCTCCAATGCCTTCATTTCCTACCTAAAATGCAGCGCTCAGAATTGGATGTAATACTCCAGCTGAGGCCGAACTAGTTTCTTATACAAGTTCAACATAGCCCCCTTGCACTTGTACATTGCGATGGCGTAGTGGTATTGTCGCCCGGGCTCGAATCCCGGTAATAAAAAGCCTCTGGAATTAAAAGTCTAATGATGACCATGAAACCGTTGTCGATTGTTGTAAAAACCCATCTGCTTCACTAGTGTTCTCAGGAGAACCACACCCCACCAACAACAACAGACTCTAAAATAGCCTAGCAAGTCACTCAGTTGTATCAAACTGATACACAGCCTCAACAAACGGAACCGGACGGGTCACGGGAAACGACAACGGAAATCTCAGCCCTGTTGACACTGCAAAGTCCTCCTTACTAGTCTCATAGACTAGTGAAACCTGACATATTCATCCTCACCTAATCATATCTTACAGATAATGCCCCAGATACCTCCATCACCATTCCTGGGTATGTCCTGTTCCACCGGCTGGACTGCCCTAGCAGAGGTAGCGGCACAGAGATATACAGCAGGAATTGCGTTGGCCTGGGAGCCCTGAACATCGACTCCGGACCCTACGAAGCCTCATGGCATCAGTTCGAACATGTGCAATGACACCTCCTGCTGTCCTCCCTCAGCTGACGAATCAGTGCTCCTCCATGCTAAACACCAGTTGGACAAAGGGTGGCAAGGGCGCAGAATGCACTCTGGGTGGGGGACCTCAATGTCCTTCACCAAGGGTGGCTCAGTACCATCACTACTGACTGAACTGGCCGAGTAAATGACATAGCTGCTAGGCTGGGTCTGCGGCAAGTAGAGTGGGGGAATCAAAAAGAGAGAAAAACATACTTGAGCTCTCCCTCACAAGCCTGCCTGCCGCAGATGAATCTGTCTATGACAGTATCGTAGGAGTGACCACCGCACAGTCATTCTGGAGACAAAGCCCTGCCTTCACATTGAGGATACCCTCCATCGCGTTGTGTGGCACTATCATCGTGCTAAATATAATAGATGTTGAACCGATCTAGCAAATGAGGATTGGGCATCCATGAGGTTCTGTGGGCCATCAGCAGCAGCTGAGTTGTACTGGGACACAACCTGTAACCTCATGGCCCAGCATATCCCCAAATCTACCACTGCCATTCAGCCAGGAGATGAACGCAGAAGGGCATGCCAGGAGCAGCACCAGACATGAGGTGATATTCGCTGACAACTGCACGATGTTCAACACCATTCGTGACTCTTCAGATACTGGTAAAATTGAGGTGTCAACCTGGTGAACCTACAACACAGGACGACTTGCATGCCAAACAGCATAAGCAACAAGTGATAGACAGAGCGAAGGGATCCCACAACCAACGGATCTGATCTAAGCCCTGCAGCCCTGCCACATCCAGTCGTGAATGGGTGGACAATTAAACAACTCACTGGAGGGGGCGGCTCCATAAATATCCCCATCCTCAATGATGGAGGAGCCCAGCTCATCAATGCAAAAGTTAAGGCTGACGCATTTGCTACAATCTTCCACCAGAAGAACTGAGTGGCTTATCCATCTCGGCTTCTTCTGGAGGTCCCCAACATTACAGCTGCCAAGGTTCAGCCAACCCGATTCTCTCCAAGTGAAATCAAGAAACGACTGAAGGTACTGGATTCTGCAAAGGCTATGGGCCCCGACAATGTTCCAGTAATAGTCGTGAAGACCTAAGCTCCAGAACTTGCCCCTACCCAAGCTGTTCCAGTACAACTACAACACTGGCATCTACCCTGCTATGTGGAAATTGCCAAGGTATGTACTGTACACAAAAAGCAGGACAAATCTAACCCGACCAATTATGTCTACATCGATCATCTGTAAATTAATGGAATAGGTCATCAACAGTGCTATCAAACAGCATTTGCTTAGCAATAGCCTGCTCACTAACACCAAGCTTGGATTCCACCAGGGCCACTCCGCTCCTGACCTCATTACAGCCTTGGTTCAAAAATGGACAAAAGAGCTAAATTCTCGAAGTGAGTTGGCAGTGACTGCCCTTGACATCAAGGCCACATTTGACCGAGTGTGACATCAAGGAGCCTTAGCAAAACGAGTCAATGGAAATCAGGGGGAAATCTCTGCTGGTTGGATTCATAACTAGCATGAAGGAAAGTGGTTGTGGTTGAGGTCAGTCATCTAAGCTCCAGGACATTACTGAGTTCCTCAGGTTAGTGCCCTGGGCCTAACCATCTTCAGTTGCTTCATCAATGACCTTCCTTCCATCAAAACTCGAAACGTCAACTCTTTTCTTCTCCGCCGATGCTGCCACACCTGCTGAGTTTTTCCAGGTAATTCTGTTTTTGTTTTCCTTCCATCATAAGGTCAGAAGCGGAGTTGTTCGCTGATGATTGCAGAATATTCAACACCATTCGCGGTTCCTCAGATATTCAGGCAGACCATGTCCAAATGCAGCAAGACCTGGACAATACCCAGGCTTTGGCTGACAAGTGGCAAGAAACATACATGCCACACAAGTGTCAGGCAATGACCATCTCCAACAAGAGAGAACCTAACCATCGTCCCAAATGTTCAATGGCATTACCATCACCGAATCCCCCACCAGCAACATCCTGGGGGTTACCATTGGCCAGAAACTGAACAGGATCAGCTGGACTACTGTGGCTACAAGTGCAGGTCGGAGGCTAGGAATCCTGCGACGATTAACCCACCTCCTGACTCCCCAAATCTTGTCCAACATCGACAAGGAACAAGTCAGGGGTGTGATGGAATACTCCCCTCTTGCCTGGATGAGTGCAGCTCCGACAACAATCAAGAAGCTTAACACCGTCCAGACAAAGCAGCCTGCTTGATTGTCACCACATCCACAAACATTCACTCCCTCCACCACTGACACGCAGTGGTAGCAGTGTGTACCATCTACAAGATGCACTGCAGGAATTCACCAAGGTTCCTTGGACAGCAACTAACAAACACATGACCACTACCATCGAGAAGGACAAGGACAGCAGGTAGATTGAAACACTACCGCCTGGAAGTTCCGCTCCAAGTCACTCACCATCCTGACTTGGAAATATATTCCCGTTCCTTCACTGCCGCTGGGCCAAAATCCTGGAACTCCCTCCATCACATGGACTGCAGCGGATCCAGAAGGCAGCTCACCTCGAGCTTCTCATTGGTAATTAGGGATGGGCAATGCATTCTGGCCTAGCCAGCGATGCCCACGTCCTATGAATGCATTAATAAATTAACAATAAAATTCGCAGACATCCTTATATCGCAGACGTTTGCTTCCTGTTGGTCTGATGCCAATTCAAGGTTGCAATTGAGCATGTCTTTGGGAATGTGGCAGTCACATGACCCAGGCAATGGAGGTTGTTTATCTTAACGGAAGGTGTAGTCTCTGCACCCTGGCCCGTATCTTTGAAGACCAAACCTGACGCTGATTTCCAGTCCAAACATCTTTCAGGTCAGGGACCTACAAGCTGCTGCAAGTGAACTTCAATATAGGCTGCCAGCACAGCTTTAGCAGCAAACAGCAAGTCACAGACTAAGGCTTCACGTACTTTGGTTTTGGTGCACAGCCTTGCCAAATTAAACAGTTTGCCGTCAGTTCTGAATGCAGGTAGGCACCCTCATTCGACATGCCAAAAGTGTACAATAGCAACATAGGAAAAAATATGCCAAAGAGAATTGGTGCCAGAGCATTTCCCTGCTTTATTCGGCTGCTGACCTTGAAAGCACTTGATGTTCCTACGTTGCAATTGACGGAACTATGCATGTTCTCGTGTAAAAAAGGATGGTGCCCTGGGGTCCAGGAGGGCAGACTATTTTCCTCAGCGGTTTGTAGAGTCCATCCCTGTTGACTAAATCGAAGGCCTTGGGGAGGTCTACGGAGGCAACGTTGAGTGGTCTGTGCTAATCTTGGCATTTTCCCTCCAACTCTGAAGTAAGAAAACCATGTCGACTATCGATCTGTCTGCTCTTGTGTCGCACTGACACTCAGGATAGATGCGTGATGCCAAGGTCTGCAACCTGGTCAGAGGAACGCGAGCAAAGATCTTCCCCATAATACTAAGCAAGTAGATGCCTCGATAACTGTTGCACTCACTGCCATCTCCATTTCTTTTCTACAAGGTAACCATGTTTCCATCACGCTTGTCTTGAGGCACAGATCGGTCCTTCCAACAAGAACAAACGTTCATGGAAATGCTCCAGCATTGCTCGTTTTCTGCTTTTGATATTTTCGGGTGGAATGCCAACAATTAGCAGCTTTGCCACTGGCCAGACGGTTAATGGCTTTCTTGAGTTCCATTACATTGGGCTCACTATCTGGCTCCCTCATGATTGGAACGTCTGGAATGGCACCGAGAGCTTCTTTAGTGACAATGTTCTCCATTTCGTGAAATTCGAGATAGTTGTCCATCCAGCCTTCTATCTAATTGCTAGGTTCAGTGATGATCACCCCTATCTTTGTCTTCAAGTGAGCTGCCTTGTTTGCTGCTGGGCTCTTTGCTTTCTTAATTCCGTCATACATCCCTGTAGCATCCTGGAATTCATCAACAGATTGTATCCTTTTGCAGAGTTTCAATCAATATCGATTGGTGCATTACTGAGGAGTCTACTGAGACTTGATTCTGGCAGTCCTGAGAGTATATAGCTGTTACTTGCTGGAGAGTGTCTGCTGGTTCATGAGGGCTCTCCTCTTGGTTGCAGTGATTGACTCAATGTTAGATGGCGTTGCACAGATGATCCCACTCTGACTCCACATCCTGGCTTTGAGTGTTGTTGTCTGAAAGATCCCGATTGAGGATGTTGAGAAACGCCTGGGTAATTTCTGGGTCAGTGGTAGGGTAAGTGTTTATCCGAGAATGATCTTTCTTCTCGGAGTGGTTTCGTTTCATTAGCTGAAGCCTGCTCTTGCTACAGGACAGGGAGTAGTGAGCGCTGTGATAGCTGTGAGGCATGTGCACACTGTTGAGGATGGTATTACTGGTGATGACAAGGCCTAGCTGGCGCCAGTGGCATGAACTCGCATGTCTCCAGGGCACCTTGTGGCATGGCTTGGTTTGGAAGGAACTGTTCATCACAACGAGTCCATGGCGCCAGAAACATCTCTCCATTTTCATTCATCTTGTCGGTTCCTTGGTGCCCTGTGCACAACGTCCAAGTTGTGCAGTCGGCACCCGCCGCTGTATTGAAGACCCCGAGAAGGAATAATCCCTCGGTGCTGGGAATTATGTTGATAGCAACGTCAAGTGCTCTGGCCTGATCCTTGACATCTGGGGTGGAGGTGAATGTTAACGCATAGATGCACATGTGGCTAACTGGGTCCACACGTGTTGACAAACAAGGAGCACGAAGTCTCTCTGAGCCTTCTGTGGGCGGGGAAGTGGCGGGGGTGGTGGTGATGGGGTGTGGGAGGTGGGGGCTGTAGTTCAATCATCACATGAAGCCTGTTATTTTTACTGCAAGATTGACTCCATGCTCACGCGATGCCTCTTGAGATTTCTCCTGCCAGAAGAACGTGTAGTGTTTCTTTTTAAGGGGTACACTTTCAGCAAACCCAGTTTCTTGCAGTGCAGGTATGTCTACATCGAGCCTTGTAAGTTCTACGTCGCTGACAGTTGTCTTGCATGACAAATAAATCTGCAGAAAGTCGTCGGTAAGGCCAGGATGCATGGTCCTTATGTTCCACCTTGCAAGGTAAATAAACTGGTGTATTATTTGAACTTGCTTTGCCCGGTGTATAGATTATCGACCCGCATGTTGAGAGATAACTCTCTAAGCTCCAAACACCCATTGATGCAGGCAGGCCGTGGAAGGACGACACCTAATTGACTGAGGCCAGCTTGGACCGGGTTGTAGTTAACAAATGAGACATGATGCTCCAACGCCCACCTCCACGACCATCAAACATACCCCCTGGTGCTAATTCCCCACGCTAATTGAGAGAGAATTTGTAAACCGTAACTGCTTCTTCCCATGTTGTGCCAACATAATCCACGAAGCTGGAGTGTCCACTCCAGGCACAGGCTTGGTCGTATAGCATGGAGACCCTGAATTCCCCAAGCATCAAGACCCCATAACAACTACCACCCCCCACGCACCTCACCCCCATCCCCTCGCTGGCATTGTTAGCATTGCTAGAGGTAAGGATGACACGGAAACAGTCTGCTTATGACAGATGTAATGTGGATAATGCAATTGAGAACCAGTTCAGAGAAAAAGTTCAGAGGGGAATTAAGGAACAAATAAGAGAAGCAAAGAGATTTTGAGAACAGTCTGACAGCCAACAGAAAACGGAATCCAAAAGTGCACGATATGCATGTGAATAGTAAAATGATGACAAAAGGAGGATTGTCGCTGATTACGGACCATAAGAGGGATCTACACATGGGGTTAGGAGACATTGCTGAGGTACGACATAAATACTTTGCATCTGCCTAAACCATGGAGTAAAGTGCTACACAAGTCATAGTAAAAGGGGAGGAAGTTTAGACACTTGAAGAGTTTAAAATTGATAAGTAGAAGGTGTTTGATAAGCTGCCGGTACTTATAGTTGATAAGACAACAGAACAGGATCAGATGCATTAAAATACACTGAGGAAGTAAAAGTGGAAATTGTGGAGGCACTGACCATAATTTTTTAATCTTCCATAAACTTGCGGGTAATGCCAGAGGAAAGGATGCAGCCAGTTACTATTTGCTACAAGCTCAGCTGCAGGACTTGTTGGAAAGCTGCCTGATAGATGATGGCGTTTGAGACTCCACTCTGGGTTTTATGTTGGGGTTATGTCCTTAGTCTTCTTCTTTGCCAGGACACACAGAAGATGATGAAGCTCTTTGCCCTGGGCTCTGGTTCATGGGAATCATGGCCTAATCACTCGCTGGTGGACCCGCATGCTGTGTTTCTGGGGGCCAGGCCTCCTCCGAGTGCCCTCTAGTTTAACCTGGGACCCGGGGCGCTCAGTTTGTGTATGTCACCACAGTGAGGCACTGCACAGGGTTTGGTGATGGAGAGGCTATGTACTAACAGGGAGTGATTTCCACAGTCAGGTCTCTTTTTTGCAATTAATGTACTTCCACCCACTACGTCAACACACTTGATGCATCACATCAGATGGGAACTTAGGTTTGTCCTGAATTATCGTTTCTGAAAGATTCTCTTCAAGCTAGATTAAACTGACTGGCCTGTAGTTGCTAGGCTTAATTCTACACCCTTTTATGAATGAGAATGCAATTCTCCAGTCATCTGGCACCACCCGCAAGTTTATCGAAGATTAAAAAATTATGGTCAGCGCCTCCACAATTTCCACTTTTACTTCCTCAGTGTATTTTACTGGATCTGATTCTGTTATCTTATCAACTTTAAGTACAGGCCACTTATCAAACACCTTCTACTTATCAATTTTAAACACTTCAAGTGCCTGAACTACCTCCATTTTTACTGTGACTTGTGTAGCACCTTACCCCATGGTAAAGGCAAATGCAAAATATTCATGTCACACCTCAGCAATGGCTCCTGACCCCATGTGCAGATCCCTCTTATGGTCCGTAATGAACCGCAATCCTCCTATTCACATGCATATAGTAGACTTTTGGATTCCGTTTTCTATTGGCTGCCAGACTGTTCTCACACTCTCTCTTTGCTTCTCTTATTTGTTTTTTAATTCCCCTCTGAACTTTCCATATTCAGCCTGGTTCTCAACTGCATTATCCACATTACATCTGTCATAAGCAGACTGTTTCCGTGTCATACTTATCTCAATCTCTTTCATCATCCAAGGAGATCTGAGTTTCTTTGCCCTATCTTCCTCCCTCGTGGGAATATACTTTGGCTAGACCCGAACTGATTCTTCTTTAAAAGCAGCATATTGCTCAGTTACATATTTGCCTACCAATATTTCATTATAATTCATCTGGGCCAGATACATCCATGGTTTTGGCCTTCTTATTCTGAGGAACTCCGACACTGATATCCTGGATTTTTTTTTTCTCCATAGATGCTGTTAGAACTGCTGGGCTTTTCCAGCATTTTCTGTTTCTGTCTCAGGCATTTAGTTTGTTCAATGCAGAGATTGTGAGATTTCTAAATGCCAATAGCGAATAGGGATATTGGGTTACTGTGGGTAAAAGTCATTGAAGCGGATGATCAGCAGTAGGCTCGATGGACTGAATGGCCTACCCCTGTTCCGATGTTCCTTTGTCTCAGGCACAGGTGGAGAGGGAAACCAGGTTAATATTCCGGGTACAAACCCTGTATCGGAAATGGAAACTCAAAGATCAGCAAGGACCTCAGTAGGGCTGGGGGAGAGAAGAAACAAATTGAAGCTCAATTGTAGAGAGGAACTTCCTGGGTAGAATGAGCTGGGAACTGCAGGAACCTGTAATGTTGCTGCATTGGCAGGAGGTGGCGCCAGATCACCATATTTGAGATGAATCAGTGCAGCCCTTCTGCTGTCAATCGCTGCTTTCAACTATCGAATGGAAACCGCATTTTCTTTAAGAGGAACAACTCGTTGTTTAATTACATTCCAGAAGCATAAGATAAATATTTTATTGCAACTTGCTCCAGACTCTGTTTGCTTCTGGTTCGACCTCGTAAAAATCAATCACTTGTTAAAAAAAAGCAAGAAAAAAAATCCCAACGACCAACAGAAAGAATCGTTTTAAGACTTTTCCTTCAAAATAGCCTTAACATGACCTAACATGCAAGCAATACACCAAATTCTCAAAAATTACTACCCCACTAACTAATTGACACAACAGAAGTGCATTACGCCAGATTCCCAGCTAATATGTAACCCATTTATGGAGAAATTATTTTTTGTTCTTCTTTCACGGGCTGTGGGCCTTGCTGGCCAGGCCAGCATTTAATGTCCATTCCTGATTGCCCTTGAGAAGGTGCTGGTGAGCCGCCTCCTTAAACCTGTGCAGTCGATGTGGCCTAGGCATATCCACATGACTGTTAGGGAGGGAGTTCCAGAAATTTGACCCAGTGACAGTGAAGGAACGGCGATAAAGTTCCAAGTCAGATGGTGAGTGGCTGTGAGGTAAACTTGGAGGTTGCTGGTGTTCCCATGCACCTACGGCCCTTGTCCTTCTAGGTGGCAGAGATCGCGGGTTTGGAAGGTACTGTCAAAGGACGCTTGGCGAGTTGCGGCAGTGCACCTTGTAGATGGTGCATATGTGTATGGATGCAGCCCCTGTGCATCCATGTTGGAGGGAGTAAACATTGAAGATGGTGGATGGCAAGCCAATCAAGCGGCCTGCTTTGTCCTGGACGGTGTCAAGCTTCTGGGGTGTTTTTGGAGCTTCACTCATCCGGGCAAATGGAGAGTATTCCATCACACTCGAATTGTGCCTTATCGATGGTGGCCAGGCTGTGGGGAGTCAGGAGGTGAGTTACTCGCTGTAGAATTTCCCGCCTTTGAACTTCCCCTGTAGCCAAACTATTTATTAGCTTGTTCGGTTCAGTTTCTGGTCAATGGTAATCTTCAGGTTGTTGATAATGGGGGTTTAGTGATTGTAATGTCATTAAATGTCAACGGGTGATGATTGGATTCTCTCTTGTGGGAGATGATCATTGTCTGACACTTGTGTGTCGTGAATGTTACTTGGTACTTGTCAGCCCAAGCCTGGATATTGCCCAGGCCTTGCTGCATTTGGACATGGACTGCTTCAGTATCTGAAGAGTTCCAAATGGTGCTGAACAATGTGCAAGAATCAGCGATCATCCCCACTTCTGAACTTATGATGGAAGGGAGGCCATTGATGCAGCAGCTGAAGATGGTTGGGCCGAGGACACTATCCAGAGGAACTGTCTCGCCAGTAGGTGATAATAACGTTAAAAACACATTCCTGCCATCTCTGAACCATTACTTTCTGTTTCACTTCATTATATTTCCAAATATCATCAACTTTCCTTGTGTTCCAAACCATTCGAGCCTTTCTGGTTTTCTCATGGAAGTGTCAACATTTCATGTTGAAAGTCTCTTCCAAATGAACATTCAAAAGTGATTTGACCAAATCAGTTGTGAATATCCTTGTATATTAATTATCCAGTTTTAAGCCATTTAAGGACCCATTGTGACAGGGTTATGATTGAGATCAGTGTTCCTTATTAATGAATTGATTATATCGAATCATGAGAACACAAGAACTATAAGTGGGAGTAGATCATAAGGCTGCACCAGCCTGCTCTGTAATTTGACCATCCCTGATCCTCTGTCTCATCTTCACCTTCCCATCCTCTCCCATATTCCTCAACATGCTGAGAGGTTTTCAAAATACAGTCTATCTCAGCCTGAAATAATTTCAGCAATGGAGCATCCACAGCCTTCGGGGGAAGAGAATTCCAAAGAAGTTTCTCCTCATCTCAGTCCTAAGTGTTCAGCCCCTTATCCTGAGGCTGTGCCCTAGTGTTTTCGATTCTGCAGTCAGGGGAAACAACCTTGCAGTGTCAGCCCTGTCAAGGCCCTTCATAACCTTGTACGTTCCTTTGAAATCACTTCTATTCTTCTGAACACCAGAGATTATAACCCGCCAATCAAAGGACAACCTTTCATCCCAGGAACCAATCTAGTGAACCTTTGTTGTATCGAAAGATGAATTTTTTCTGAAATAGATTTTTCTTCAATATTTCGTTACTATTTGCATTCTAAATCATGAAACAGATATATTACATGTCAAGCCTTCGTTTTTTAAGATTTGAAGTCATTATGAATAATATTTATAATTTTACCTGGCATTCAGAAGGTGTGCACACTTATTGAGGATTTTGCATGGTAAATAAGAGAACAAAAAAAAGACCTCTGGACTAGCCTCGAAAATATCTATTACATGCCTCCACTCTTTTTACTGAGTGGATCCTTTAACTAGCCCAAGAGGCCTTGTTTTATATTTGGTTCGGAGTCTTCTTCATAACTTACGTGAATACCAAACATTTGACAGCATAACATAGAATACACTTCAATATGCCACTTCATATTGTTGCTCAGTTATTTTTGGAGAACTGGTCGTACCTCGCTCCTCGGACATACTCTCCTGAAATTGACAAAACGTATCTGTAAACACGTTAACAGCAGACCGATGGCAGTGCACAGTCGACAAGGTGCAACTTTGCAATGTGAAAGAGCACGAGAATGAATCATAAACATGTTGAGCAACTGGCTGATCTCAAATGCCAAAAACCTGAAGGGGAGGTTTGGACCTTGAAGAGGAATTGATGTATACTGTCGGAAGGAAAGAATTGTAAAGCTATTTAGCAAAGGCGAGCCAATTGTATTGGACTAACTGATTTAAAGGTTAGTGCAGTCAACGTTCTGGCGTTCAATATTAAGGGTGAGTGATTGGCCAGCTTGTGACAGGGATTTTTATAAACAGATACAAAGTCAACAAGAAACAGAAATAAGTGCTGGAGGAAACCAAATAATCAGTTAATTGAAGATGCAGTGACGAAAGGAAAACACTTCTAAAAACACAGAGAAAGGGACGATAATATGAATCTAGAGGAATAGTAATGGGCTATGCAGCTTCGGCAACCTTTACGACCATTCAGTTGAATCAAGCAGCAACTCCTAATGCAGGTGACCAAATCATGAAGGAAGAAGTTGTTAGGAAGTGAGAGACTATGTTTAGGACAAAAATGCGGTTGGTAAGGTGCAGGGAGATTCTGGCTGCAGGAAAGTGGGTAGTGATGAGAGTGGGACTAATGAAAAGGGAGTTACCTAGAGATGGATAGGTTCACATTGAAAATAAATGACAAAGGACACTCGTGTAACAGAAACGACTGAATGGCAATTTAAGAAATGATGCAAGGACTCTGAAACTTCCCATGCAAGGCTGGCCTAGAAAATCAGAGCAATTTTCTTCACGATATTTCCTGCCATAATAAAACAAATGTTAGGAAAATTGCAAATAGGAATATCGGCCGGCCAATCTGCTGCAAAAATAATGGCGGTTTGTAATTTTTAAAAAAAGGTAAGACATTCACGCGTTGTCAATGTTGCTGACAAGGCCAGCATTTATTTTCCACCCCTAATTACATTTGGGAAGGTGGCACTGAGCCACATTCTTGAAAACAATTGAATGGCTTGTTAGCCCATTGGAAGACAGTTCAAAGTGAATCACAATACTATGGCTCTGAAGTCACATACGGAGCAGCCCAGGTAAGTATGGCAAATGTCCTTCCCTAAATGGCATTAGAGAACCAGATGACTGTTTACAACAATCCCATTGTCTCATGATCGCCATTACCTATTCTATTTTTCCATTTCAGATGTCTTTTTAGTTTATTGAATTTAAATTCTCTGGCTACCGTCACAGGATTTGAACTCATGTCGCCAAGTCATTATTTCAGGTCTCTGGATTACTAGTCCAGCAACATAACCATTTTGATGATGTTCTTGTGACAAAACAGGAGCGATGACCAAATAAAAGCAATGGAACTGCTTAGTAGCGTGGAAGTCGATGCAAGAAACATTTTCAGCCGACAATAAAGAGAAGGCCACGAGGAAATGCGATCCCACATGACACCGATTGATTAATTAAATCTAGAGAGCAGGCGGATGATATACAAGGGCTAGGTAACATTACAAGGGTAAACTAAGGAACAAAGGATAGTCATATCTACACTAAGCTGTAGAGATGGAAATGCTAAATGCATTAAGCATAATTAATTCTTTCACGTATGGCTGTGTGACTCTGGAACTACAACACTGTACAAATATTTTAAACAAGGTTGTCTGCAGAGGCGAACATTCAATCCTTCGAGCCTGTTCCACCATTCTGTTAGATCATGAGTGGCTCTGTACCTCAACTGCATTTACCCACCTTTATTCTCTCTCCATTAATGTGCCCAATCAACAAGAAGCTGTCATCCCTCAGTCCTGAAAACTTTAAATTGATTTATCCTAGTGTCCAGTTTTTTTGAAGGAGAGTTCCAGGTTCGCGTCTCCTGTTAATAGTTGTTTTCTCTCTCTCTCTCTCTCTGTATTTGCAATCACTTATCGGGAACATTAGCGTACAGGATGGACATGATGGTGTCTGGATGGGTAGTGCGCAGTTACACTATTAACTATACACCGTCTGATCAGGATATGAAGCTGGGAAATTTACTTCCCAGATGGGATGAGAAGAGAATGGGAAAGCAGGCAGGATTATGTTAATATTCATTTCGAACAGCCAACTGGATACCAAAGTGGCTCTGAATCTAGTTTGATAATATGATACATGGCTGCTTCGTGACCCATTGCGTTAGTGAAGCCACGGAAGACTTGATGACATAAGTGGTTTATGACATCAAGGATGAATGTAAAGAGAAGCTTTTGGAGGCAGCCTCATATAATCTGGAATTGAAAAATGATGAGTGCCTGCAACAATGGATTAAGAGACTCAAGTAGCCGCCGCGCAATGAGCAAGTTGAAGGCGCAATGCGCATTAAATTCAATCTCTATATCTGGTGTGAGCTCAGAATCACGGAATCTTACAGCATAGAACGATGCCATTCAGCCCCTTCAAGTCTGTGTCGGCTCTTTGAAAGAGCTGGCTAATTTATTCACACACTCCGGCTTTCTCCCCAGAATCCTGAAAATTCAAGGACACTCTAATTGTCTTTTGACAGTTATTTTGGAATCCGCGTCCATCGCCCTTTCTGTTAGGATGTTCCAGATCTTAACAGCCTTTTTTTTCCACAAAGCTTTTTCCACATTTTCTTTCTAGCTCTTTTGTCAATTATTTCAAATCTATGATCTCTTATTACCGACCAACTCGTCAGAATGACTGGTTCCCCCTTATTTTCTTGTTCAAAACACCTCAGAAATTTGAATATCTCGATTATGTCTACCCTTAATTTTGTCTACTCCAAGCAGAACAAGCCCAGCTTCACACAACTGACCTCACCCATTCCTGGTCTTATTCGGGTAACATTCTTTGGACTATCACCAATGTGGTTTCCAGATTTGTACACAATATTCGGGCTGAGGACCATCCGTCATTCGTAAAGATTTAGCATGATTTCCTTGTTTTTTGTTTTCAATATTCTCATTGACAAAGCCAAGTATCTTATATGCATGCTTGACTACATTACCAATTTGCCCTACCACATTCAAAGATTTGTGAACGTGCATCCCAAGGTATTTCTACTGTTCCAGCCTATTCGAAGCACCGGGTTGGCCTTGTCAGGTGTGGTGGTGATATTAAAATCTGGAAAGCTGGAATATTGAACCAGAATGCAGGAGATGAAATCCAACTTTGTGCTGTTGAGAAATTGAATTAATTTTATACCAAATGAGAATTTAGAATGGTAAGCGGTTATTTGGTCAAAGCTTTCAAGATATTAAGCTGAATGTGTATAGAGTCGATAAATAGAAACTGCTTGTGCTGGTTGGGGAATTTGGGCTGGGGAGCATATTTCTGGAAATAAGATACAAACCTTTCAGGAGGGAGATTATAATAAAAAATGTGATAGATGTTTGCCATTCTATAACCAAATTACTATTCTTGCTCGATCAATTTTACATTTTAAGTCCGAGATAGATAGATACATTCTTGTCAATCAAAATTATTGAGGGATATGGAACCAGGCAGAGTATAGAGTTCGGTCATAGATCAGCCATTAAATTGCTGAACAGGATAGAGGGACTAAATTGCCTCCTCCTTTTGCTGTGTTCCTTATGGAAAAAGGGGGCCTGAACGAATTTGTATTTTGACGCCCTTTGGGTGTCAGTATGTAGTAGTATTTAACGAATGTATCAGGAATAAAAAGGCAACGCCAAAGGTTATTTTACAAGTTAAATAATAAGCAATCATAAAAATAGCATTGCGTCTAAGTGATACATGAACTTAACCTTAAATTAAACAATGAACTAATAAAGAACGTCAATAAATAAAAATATTTGGAAACTTTTAGTCACATCTTTCTCGATAGACAGAGTGGCCAGTGAAGATAGCGTGTCCTCTCCCATGGTTAATCACAAATATTATTTTATACGCATCAACTTTGAGCAACTCAGTTCGTTGCTCACCACTAATACAGGCATGGTTAAAAGGATTCCGAGAGTTGTCTATGTATTTGGAAACATGCTGTTGCAACTTCACGTTTGTTAAGTTTCAACAGCACTGCAGTCAATGGAAAGCATTTTTTTGGATTTAGACAAATTCTGCGTGGAAGTCCGCTCCAGCAATATTAGACACTCTTCACCACGGTGCCCTGGGATGACGCTGTCTCATACTGTCTCATCACGGAATGTTGTCAGGACTCATAGCCTTGCCGTATCCAGTGCCTTCACGTGGAGTGAATTGAATTGCCTGAAGACTGACATCTGTGATGCTGGGGGCCCACAGAGGAGACTGAGGTGGATCATTCACTCCGCACTGCTGGCTGAAGATTGTAGCAAATGCTTCAGCCTTATCTTTTGCACTGGTGTGTTGGGCTCCCCCATCATTGAGGATAGGGATATTTGTGTGTCTTCCTCCAATGAGTTGTTTAATTGTCCATCACCATTCACGACTGGATATGGCATGACTGCAGAACTTTGATCTGATCCGTTGGTTGTGTAATCGCTTAGTTCTGTCTATCACGTGCTGATAATACTGTTTAGCATGCAGGTCGTCCTGCGTTGCAGCTTCAAAAGGTTGCCATCTCATTTTAAAGTTTGCCTGATGCTGCTCCTGGCATGCCATCCTGCACCCTTCACTGAACCAGCGTTGAACCCCTGGCTTGATTGTAATGGTAGAGTGGAAATATGCCAGGCCATGAGGTTATGGGTTGTGTTCGAATACAATTCTGCTGCTGCTGATGGCCCACAGCGCCTCATGGAGGCCCAGTCTTGATTTGTTCGAAATCTATCCCATTTACACGACAATAGTGCCCCACAACACAGTGGAGCATGTGCGGTGGTCGCACCTACTGATACTGTCATGGACAAATGCATCTGTGGCAGACACATTGGCGAGGATGTGGTCAAGTATGTTTTTCCCCCTTGTTGGTGACTTTCCCACCTGCCACAGACCCAGTCTAGCAGTTACATCCTTTATGACTCAAACACCGGTGGTGCTACCGAGCCACTCATTGTGATGGGCATTGAAGTCCCCACTCGGGGTACAGTCTGCGCTCTTGCCACCCTCAGTGCTTCCTCCAAATGATGTTCAACACGATTCATCAACTGAGGGGTGGGCGGTACGTAGTAATCAACAGGATGGTTTATAGCCCATGTTTGACATGTTGACATGGGACTTCATGGGGCCCAGAGAGAATGTTCAGGACTCCCAGTGAAACTTCCTCCCGACTGTGTACCACTGTGCTGCATCTGTCCTTCCAGTGGGACAGGACATACCCAGGGATGGATGATGGTGGTGTGTGGGACATTTTCTGTAAGATATGTTTCCGTGAGAATGACCATGTCCAGCAGTTGCTTGAATAGTCTGAGAGACAGCTCTGCCAATTTTGGCTCCAGTCTCCAGATGATAGTAAGGAAGACTTTGGAGGCTGGACTTAGCTGAGTTTGTCATGGTCATTTCCGGTGACTAGGTCGATGCTGGGTGGTCCATCCCTTTTAAGCTTTTTAGCAGACTGAAACAACTGAAGGCTTGCTAGGCCATTCCATAAGACATGTAAGAGTCAACCACATTGACCTGGGCCTGGAGTCACATGTATTTCCTTCCCTAAAGGATATTCGTGAACAAGATTTCCGCTCCACCTCACCCCCCACCCCCCACCACCCCCCAATCCCCATCTCATCCCCGCAATGGTTTCATGGTCATTATTGGGCTTTTAATTTCAGACTTTTATTGGATTCAAATTTCACCACCTGCCATGGTGGAATTTAAACCCGTGTCCTCAGAGCATTACTAGTCCAGCGACAATATCACTACGCCATCGCCTCCCCACAAGGAAGAATTTAAACTGTAAGAAAAAGGGACATTTAATTTTTGGCAAGTGTCCACTTGTCAACCAATCTTCACCCGTTTCCCTTGCAGTATAAATTGTTGTTCCTTTTGAAATTTGGTATTTTTGCGTCTTTCCTAATCGGTGCAAGACAAAAAGCTTCAATAGCTTTTTTAAACTTTCAGTGCTTCTCAACTTCTGCACAACCAATAAACTACTTAGTTCATTGCCAGGTTTTGTATCATCCGCAAACTTTGAAATTGTGCTTTCTATATTCCAATTTAGATGATTTATATGGAACAAGAAAATATTATCATGGATTGTTTAGGATTGCTTACCAAGTTGTCTCAATCCTGAAGAAAATGCCATCATTTTCGTCATTCAGTGCTTTGACCAAGTTGCACTGTTATTTGTGCAAGATATTGCACAATTTAGAAAATTCAGAGTCGTTGAGGTTCTGCAATTGACTCGACTGTTCCTGTGAAGGAAAATACAGTTTGTTAAGGAAGGAAACAAAGCACCGCGATCATTATGTTTAATAAGAACCTAAGAACCTAAGAAATAGGAACAGGATTAGACCATTCGGCCCCTCGAGCCTGCTCCGCCGTTCAATAAGATCATGGCTGTTCTGGTTGTGTTTCGATTTCCATATTCCCATCTAACCTCGAAAACCTTTTATCCTCTTGCCTAACAAGAATGTATCTACCTCTGCCTTAAAAATATTCAATGACCCTGCCTCCACCACCTTCTGAGGCAGAGAGTTCCAAAGCCGCAAAACCCTCTGAGAGAAAAATTTTCTCCTCATCTCTGTCCTAAAAGGGCGGTCCCTAATTTTAAAACAGTACCCCCTAGTCTTGGGCTCACCCACAAGAGTAAACATATTTTCGACGTTCGCCTTGTCAAGGCCCTTCAGGGTCTTGTATACTTCAATCAAATCACTCCTCACTCTTCTAATCTCCAGTGGACGCAAACCCAGCCTATCCAACCTTCCCTCATAAGACAGCCCTCTCATTCCAGGTACCAATCTCTTAAACCGCCTTTGAACCACCTCCAATGCATTGGCATCCTTCCGCACAAAGGATTTGATGTGCGGTCTCACCAATACCCTGTATAACTGAAGCTTAACATGCTTATTTTTCTGCTCAATCCCTCTCATAATAAAGGATAGCATTCCATTAGCCTACTTAATTTCTTGCTGGACCCTCATACTAAATTTTGTGATTCATGTACTAGAACACCTAGATCCCTCTGCACCTCAGAATTATACAGCTGTTCTCCACTTAAGTAATCCTTTTTTTTTGTTCTTCCTGCCAAAATGAACAACTTCACATTTTCCCACATTAAACTCCATTTGCCTGATGTTTACCAATCACTCATCCTATCTATATCCATCTGCAACCTCCTCATATCCTACTCACAGCATATTTTCCTGCCTATCTTTGTGTCATCTGCAAAGTTAGCTACCATGTCTTCACTCCTCTCATCTAAGTTATTGATGTAAATCGTAAGGAGTTGAGGCCCCAGCACAGACCCTAGTGGGACACCAATCATCACATCCTGTCAATCAGAAAAATACCCATTTATGCATAATCTCTGATTTCTGACAGCCAGCCAATCTACTATCCATGCTAATATGTTACCCACTACACGATGTGCTTTTATTTTCCGCAATAATCTTTGATGTGGCACCTTATTAAATGCCTTCTGGAAATCCAAGTACAGTACATCTGAAAGTTCTCTGTGCATGTTACTCCTTCAAAAAACTCCAGCAAATTGGTTAAACATGATTTTCCTTTCACAAAGCCATGCTGACTCTTCCGTATTGCATTGATCTCTTTCAAGTGACCAGTTATAACCTCCTTAATGATTGATTCTAATGACTTCCACATGACAGGTGTCAAGCTAACTGGCCTATAGTTTCCTGGTTTCTGCACCCCCCCCCCCACCCCCCACTTCTTGAATGGACAGGTTAAATTTGCTACTTTCAAATCTGTTGGAACCTTTCCAGAATAGAGCGCATTTTGGAAAATAAACACCAGCGTATCAACCATCTCATTAACCACCTCTTTTAAGACCCTAGGATGTAATCCATCAAGACCCGGAGACTTGCCAGCCTGCAGCTCCATCAATTTGCTCAGAACTATTTCCCTAGTGATTTCAACTTCACCAAATTCCTTTTCTCCTTTCGCCTCCTGATTTGCAGCTCTTACTGGAAAGTTTTTTGTATCTTCAATAATGAACACAGAAGCAAAATATTTGTTTATTTCTTCTGCTATTTCCTTATCATCTACTATTAGATCCCCACTGTTAGTCTCTTGAGGACCAACATTCACTTTCCTACTCTTTGAATTTTTAAATACCTGTAGAAACTCTTGCTATCCATTTTTAAATTTCTAGCTAGCGTCCTCTCATAATCTAATTTATTTCTCCTGATTATCCTTTTAGACATTCTCTGCTGTATATATTCTGTCCAACCATCTGTCCTGCCACTCATTTGGCGGAGTTATGTGCTTTTTCCTTAAGTTTGATGCTTTCCTTACATCTTTAGTTAACCACAGATGATGACTCCTCCCCTTAGAATTTTTCTTTATAGTAGGAATGTACTTATTCTGAATACTCTGATATATCCCCTTAAAGGCCTGCCACTGCTTCTCCATTGATCTGTCCTCTAGCCTAGTTTCCAAGTTCACTTCAGCTAGCTCAGCTTTCATCCCCACATAGTTGGCGTTATTTAAGTTGAAGATACTAGTCTTAGACCCGCTCTTCTCCATTTCAAACTGGATGTGAAATTCAATCATATTGTGGTCGCTGGCGTGCCTTTACTCTGAGGTCATTAACTAATCATGTCATGTTACACAGTAGCAAGCCTAATATTACCTGCTCTCTGGCTGATTCCAGAACAGGCTGCTCTAATAAACTACCTCGAAAGCATTCCAAGAACTCCTCTTCCAGGCTACTACTGCCAATCTTATTTTGCCAATTTATGTGTACATTAAAATCACCCATGATTATTGCCATCACTTCATCACAAGCATACAATATTGTCTCTTCAATACTTTGCCCTACACTGTGGCTACTGTTAGGGGGCCTGTAGGCCACTCCTGCTAAACAGATTATCCCCCTACTATTCCTCATCACCACCCAAACCTATTCTAGATCCTGACCTCCTGAACCAAGATCATCTTTAACTGTTGCACCAATGCCCTCTTTAATTAACAGTGCTACCCCTCCACCTTTACCTAGCTTCATATTCTTATTGAATGTCATGTACCCTTCAATATTAAGGACCCAATTGTTGTCGCCCTGCAGCCACTTCTCCATAATTGATATCAGATCATATACATTTACTTCAATGTGCGCCATCAATTCATTTACCTCGTTATGGGTGCTACAGACATTCAGATAGAGAGCCTTTAGTTTTGCCTTTTTGCTACCGTTGTAATATCTAGTCTTGACTATTGATGTATTCTTGGGTTTTTTCTCTCTGTCCTTTCCTGCCATTCCTGACCCTCATTTCTCTGCGACCTGAATATTCAGGTATACGTGAGCTTCAGGAAGGATAGGAAGCTGGGGAAAGGTGGTGGCATAGCTCTGTTAATTGAAGATGGCATTAGTGTTGTGATGAGAGATGACCTTAGCTCTAAAATGTCAAGACATGGAATCAGTTTGGATGGATCTAAGAAAGTGCAAGGGGCAAAAAGCATTGTTGGGAGTTGTTTATAGAATACCGAATAACATTGATAATGTCAATCATAGAGTTGCATGGAACAAGGCTAATGCAGTAATCAAGGGAGATTTAAGTCTACGTATATACTGGGTAAACATAATTAGTTCCTATGTTGTGGATGACGAATTCGAATGCATGCAAGACAGCTTTCTGGAGCAGTACATTGCAGAACCAACTAGGATCAAGGTATTTTAGGTCTAGCATTTTGCAATGAAAAATTGTTAATGAATAATCTTATTATAAAGGAGCCTTTGGGAAAGAATGACTATAATAAAATATAATTATAAAAAAAGATTTTAAGTGGTTTAGTTGAATCAGAAACTAGGGTCTTAAATCTAAGCAAAGGAAACTATGAAGTTATGAGGGGAAAATTTGCTATGGTGGATTAGGAAACTATGTTAAAAGATACTGTCGGCAGGCAATGGCTACCATTTAAAGAACTAATACATAAAGAAATCAAGGCTGTATTAGCTAAAAGGAAGAGATGTGTAAGGTTGCCAAAAAACGGTAAGCCTGATAATTGGAAGCATTTTAGAATTCTGCAAAGGAGGTCCAAGAAAAGTATTAAGAGAGTAAAAATAGGATATGAGTGCAAATTAGCGAGAAACATAAACAGAAAGGATTGGGAAAAGGTTCCATAGTTCCACACAAAGTGATAAGATCAGTAAAAACAAATGTGGGTCGATTACAAACGGAGTATGAGTATTTATAATGTAGAAAAAACGAAATGGCGAAGGAACTAGACAAATACTTCGTGTCTGTCTTGTCTAAGAAAAATACTAAAAGAAAAACCTAGAAACAATGGGGAATCAAAGGGCGAGGGTAACGAGGAACTGCAAGGTTAGTAAATTAGTAAAAATAAGTAGAAACATTAATGGGACAAAGTAGATAAATCCCCTGAACTTGATTTTCCACATCCCAGAATGTTGAAAGAGGTGGCTGCAGAGAAAGTAGGTGCATTGGTGGTCATCTTTCAAAATTCTACAGACTCTGTAATTGTTACTGTAGATTAGAAACAGCAAATGTAACCCCACTATTTAAGAAAGGGGGAATAAAGAAAACATGGAACTTGAGACCCATTTGTCTAACATCTGTCATAGGGAAAATCATAGAATCTGTTATAAAGGATGTGATAACAAAACAGTTAGAAAATAATTGTAGGATTGGGTAGAGTCAATATGGATTTATGGAAGGGGAATCATGTTTAATAATCCTGTTGGAGTATTTTATGAGGATGTAACTAGCAGAATAGATAAGGAGGAACCTGTGGAAGTGGTATAATTAGATTTTCAGAAAGCTTTTGATAAGGTCCCACGGAATAGATTAGTAAACACAATTAGAGCATATGGGATTGGGAGCGGGGAATACACTGGGTTGGATTGGGAACTGGTTAACAGGCTGAAAGTAGTCAGTAGGAATAAATCGGTCATTTTCAGATTGCAGGCTGTGAGTAATGGTTACCATAAGGAACAGTGCTTGGGCCCCAGTTACTGACAATCTATATCAATGACTTGGATGTGGGGATTAAATGTAATTTTTCTAAGTTTGAAGATGCCACAAAACTAAGTGGAAGTGTGAATTGTGAGCAGGGTGCCAAGGCGCTTCAAGGGGATTTGTAGAGGATAAGTGAGTAGGCAGAAAATTGGCAGATGGAGTCAACGTGGAGAAATGTGAGGATATCCACTTTGGTGGGAAAAATAGAAATACAGAGTGTTTCTTAAATGGTGAGAGGCTGGGAAATGTTCAACTTCAAATGGACTTGGGTGTCCTTGTTCATAAGTCACTGAAGGCTAACATGCAGGTACTTCAAGGAATTACGAGGGGAAATGGCCTTTATTGCATGAGGATTAGAGTACAGGAGTTAAGAAGTCTTACTGCAGTTATATAGACAGATCCTTGCTGAGAACACACCTGGAGAACTGTGTGCAGTTTTGGTCTCCTTACCTAAGGAGACACATTGATGTCATAGAGAAAATAAAACGAAGGTTCACCAAACTAATTCCTGGGATGGGGGATTTGAAGGATTAAATAGACGGGGCCTTTATTATCCAGCTTTTTCAAGGAGAGGTGATCTCATTCAAGAGTACAAAATTCTTGCGGGTTTCGACAGGGTAGATGCAAGGAGGATGCTTCCCCTGGTTGGGTGTTCTAGGACCCGGGGACAAAATAAGGGACAGACCATTTTGCATTGAGGAGGAATTTCTTCATCAGAGGGTGGTGAATCTTTGGAATTCTCCGCCACAGAGGGCTGCAGAGGCTCAGTCATTGAGTATGTTCAAGACTGAGATTGATAGATTTCTAGATATTAAAAACAGCAAGGGATACGGGGATAGTGCCTGGAATAAGCAGGTTGTCTTATGAGGATAGGTTGGAAAGGCTGGGCTTATTTCCACTGGAGTTTAAAAGATTGAGGGGTGACTTAATTGAAGTATATAAGATCCTGAATGGTCTTGACATGGTGGACGTGGAAAGGATGTTACGTCTTGTGGATGTGTCCAGAACTAGGTGAGACTTTTAAAATTAATGCTCGCCCTTTTAGGACAGTGATTAGAATATTTCCTCCCAGCTGGTTGTGCGACTTTGGAGCTCTCTGCCTCAGAAGGCAGCGCAAGCGAGGTCATTGAATATTTTTAAGGCAGAGGGAGATAGATTCTTATTACGCAAGGTAATGAAAGGTTATCGGGACAGATGAAAATGTGGGATTCGAGACTAAAACAGATCTACCACGATCTTATTGAATGGTGGGGTAGGTTCGAGGGGCCGAATGGCCTACTACTGCACCTATTTCGTTTGTTCATATGTAAATTGTGTTGAAGTAGAAGATCAGCGATAATCTCATTGAATGGCAGAGCGGCTCGAAAGGCTGAATGACTTACTCCTGCTCCCCTTCCTTATGTTCTTATTGACAAGATGGTTAAGGGTCTTGTAAAATTAGGAAAACTGTAAGGAATGTATTTGAAAAAATATATTAGGTGTTTTTTAACTTTGTAGAATCATAGATACTTACAGCATGGAAGGAGCCCTTTCGGCCCATCATTTCTGTGCCAGCTGGCAAGGACACATCCAGTCTAATCTTACTTTCCATAACTTGGTATTTGCAGTTGAAATTTCAAATGCCTATCCAATTACCTTTTAAAAACATGCTGTGAAGTATTCCGTGTTTAGCAGCATTTGGGGGCACTGATCCCCAGGTCCCCACCTTCACCCCTTATGTGAAAAAATTGCTGTCAATGCCCATCTCAACCTCTACCTCTTGCCCGAAATCAATGCAACCATTTAAAGGACCAACTGCCAAGAGGATAGAGCCTTCCTTTCCACTCTACCTAGACATCTCATAGTTTTATAAAGTTCATGATCTCTGGCATCCACTTCCTCTGTGAATTCAATAAAAATCTGAAACTATAAGTCTAATGATGACCATGAAACCATTGCCGATTGTTGCAAAAACACGGCTGGTTCACTAATGCCCTTAAGGGAAGGAAATCTGCCGTCCTTTCCTGGCCTGGCCTAATGTGACACCAGGCCCACAGCAATGTGGTTGACTCGTAAATGCTCTCTGAACAAGGGAAATTAGGGATGGGCATAAATGCTGGTTTAGCCAGAGACGCCCACAACCCATGATTGATTTAAAAAAAAATCATCCTTGCCTCCCCACACGCAACCCGCTCCACACACCATACCCTGCCCTCTGCAACATCCCCAAGCGCCATACTCCTCAACCCCTATCGCCTCCTCCAAAACCGACACCATTTCTCACACCCCGTCATCCATACCCTCATACCTGTCTTGCACACGCTGTCGCCCCCTCTTAACACCAACCCCATCCTCCTCCTCACTTCCCAACCCTGTTCCTCCGCACCACAGCAACGCTCACACCTGCACCACCTCAACCCCCATCCCCTGTCCTCACCCTCTCCACAACATGCCATTTCCGCTCCACCACACATCGCCAATCGCCCTCCTCCAACCTACCCCCATCCTTCTACTCCTCAACCAACCAATCTCTCCTTCTCCTCAAGCCCCCATCCTACTTTCCCCTCATCCCAAATCCTCCGCACCACCAAAAGCCTTCTCATCACATAAAACCTCTTCCTCAGCCCCAAGCCTAGAACCATAGAACTATAGAAAAGTTACAGCACAGAAGGAGGGGAGGGGGTGGGAGGGAGGGTGGGGGGGTGGGCAATTCAGCTCATCATATTTGTGCTAGCCGAAAAAGGAAAAAAAACACTAGTTGCCCATTTTGATCACAACTTCCAGCAGCTAGTCTGTAGTCTTGCAGGTTGCAGCGCTTTAGGTGCAGATCCGGCGCCTTTTTAATGAGTGTTTCTGTCTCGATCACCAAACCAGGCAGTGAATTCCAATAATCTACCACCCCCTGGATGAAGGAATGTTTCATCATGCCCCCTCTAATCCTCTACCAATCACATTAAACCTGTGCCTCCTGGTAATTGACCTCTTTGCTAGGGGCAACAGGGCATCCCTGTCTACCCTATCTAGGCCCTTCATCATCTTGGGCACCTCAATTAAGTGACCCTTCAGTCACCTCTGTTCCATGGAAAACAACCCTAGCCTATCCAATCATTCCTCATAGCTACAATTTTCAAGTCCTGGCAACGTTCTTGTAAATCTTCTCTGTACTCTCTCGAGAGCAATTATGTGCTTCTTGGAACGTGGCGACCAGAATTGCACACAAAATTCCAGCTGTGGCCTAACCAGTGTTTTATACCGTTCCATCATTACATCCCTGCCTTTGTGCTGTATGCCTTGCCAATAATGGCAAGCATTCCATATGCTTTCTTTACCAACTTTTCCACCTATCCTTCCTCCTTCAGGGACCTGTGGACATGCACACCAAGGTTCCTCACTTTCTCTACCTCTCCCAATACTTTCCCATTTATTGTGTATTCCCGAGTTTTGTTTGCCACCTCCTCCCAACCCCCCCGACCCCCGCCTCCCCCCCCCCCCCCCACCACCACCACCACCACCAAATGCATTACCTCACAATTCTCGGTATTGAATTCCATCTGCCCCACTTTTCCATACACTCAACCGAACCATTGATGTAATTCTGGAGACAACAGCTGTCCTATTCATTATCAACTACGTGGTCAATTTTTGTGTCATATGCAAAGTTCTCAATCATGCCACCCACATTTAAGTCCAAATTATTAATATATACGACAGACAGCACGGACCCCAATGCTGAGCTCTGTGGAACGCCACTGGAAACCATTTTCCAATCTGAAAACACCCATCAACTATTAAAGTTTGTTTCCGGTCGTTGAGCCAATTTTCAATCCAACTCGCCACATCCCCCTGTATCCCATGGGCTTTTACTTTTCTGACCAGTCTGCCATGTGGGATCTTGTCAAATGCCTTACTAAAATCCATGTAGACAACATCCACTGCACTACCTTCATCAGTTTCCTTGTTACTTCATCAAAAATATCGATTAAATTAGTAAGGCACGACCTTCCCCTAACAAAACAAGTCCGACTATCCTTGATTAACCCATTCCTTTCTCAGTGGCAGTTTATCCTGTCTCTCAGAATTGATTCAAATAATTTGCCCAGCACAGAAGTTAGACTGGCCAGTCTAAAAATATTTGGTCTATCCCTCACACGCTTTAAAAATAATAGCACAACTTTCACAGACTTCTAATCCTCTGGTGCCTCGCCTGTATCTAGTGAGGATTGGAAAATGATCCTCAGGGCATCCATTATTACCTCCCTGTCTTCTTTTATCAGCCTGGGATACAATTCCTCCACCCCTGGCGATTTATCCACTTTCAAGGATGTCAGTCCCTCCAGTCCTCTCTCAATGTTCTTAAGGAATTAATTAAATCTACTGTTTCACATTCCTCCTCTTTAACTAGAATATCTGCTTCATCCCTCTCTTAGTGAAGAGTGGGACAAAGCACTCATTGAGAACCCTGCCCTCTTCTTCAGCATCAGAGCACAAGGTTCCATGAACATCTTTGATCGGCCCGAACTTTTCCTTTGTTATTCTCTTGCTCTGAATGTACTGGTAAAACATTTTTGGGTTTTCTTTGATTTTACCTGCCAATATTTTTCATATCCTCTCTTTTCTTTCCTAATTACCATTTTTAATTCACCCCTCTACATTCTATACTCCTCTAGGCTTTCTGCAGTATTACGTTTTCATGATTGCCATAAGCCTTCTTTGTAAACTTAACTTGTATACTTCTATACAGCCAGGGGTCTCTAGCTTTGGCAGTACCACGCTTTTTCACGATCAGTGAGCTTGCACACGAGCAGGGGAAATACCACATCCTGAGTGAGAGTCAGCCTGAGTGAGTGTGGGTTTTGGCAATTTGGTACACAGTGGGAATTCGGTGCAGGGAGGAAGAGGTGCTCTTTGCACTTTTTCTTTGCTATCCAACTTCTTAAATCTTCAGAGCGTGGTCTTGCCCTGCAGCAGCAGTAGAGGCTACAAGGGAGAGAAATGACTGGTAAGTAGTGGGTAAGGTCACATAATTGTTTCCTACTTCTTTCGCTTATAGCTTAAGGTCTTTTTCGTGGTTTATAGTTTGTATATTCTGTAGGAACGAGGATCAGGAAAGAATGGCCCTAGAGTAATTGATTTAAAAGGTTTAATCTAAAGGGATAAGTCATGGCAGAAGAGCTGAAAGCGATGGTGTGCTCCTCATGCTCCATGTGGCATGCTGGGAAAAGTTCCAGTGCGAGGAACCAGCATGTGTGCAGGAAATGTGTCCAGCTGCAGCTCCTGGAAGCTAGGATTTCAGAGCTGCAACAGCTGGGACCACTGTGGACCATCCGCGAGTCTGAGAGCATCGTGGGTACCACGTTTAGAGAGATGGTTACACCGCAGCTGAAGGTACTTGAGGAAGGAAGGGAATTGGTGACCATCAGGCAGTCCACGAGAAACAGGCAGGGAGTTCAGGATTCCCCTGGGGTCCCGCTTGCAAATCGGTATTCTATTTTGGAGGCTGATGAGGTCGCTGGTTCCTCCAGGGAGTGCAGACAGAGCCAAGCTTCTGGCACCACAAAGAGCCTGTCTCTATAGGAGGGGAGGAAAAGAGGAAGAGGAATAGTAAGAGGGGATTCTATATTCAGGGGAACAGATAGGCGCTACTGTGGCCATCAACGTGACTCCAGGATGGTGTGTTGCCTCCCTGATGCCAGGGTCCGAGATGTCACTGAATGGCTTCAGGGCATCCTGAAGGGGGAGCATGATAAGGCAGAGGCAAAGGCACATATTGGTACCAATGACATAGGTAGAAAGAGGGATGAGGTCTTGCACCAAGAATTCCGGGAGTTAGTCAGTCGGCTAAAGAGCAGGACCACCCGGTTTGTAATCTCCGGATTACTCCCAGTGTCACATGTTAGCGAGCACAGAAATAGGAGAATAGCGCAGATGAATATGTGGCTTAAGGGTTGGTGCAGGAGGGAGGGTTTTAGATTACTGGATCACTGGGACCATTTCTGGGGAAGGCAGGACCTGTAAAAGCGGGGCAGTCTACATCTGAACCAGGGTGGGGATAAAATCCCAGCGGGTGTATTTGCTAGTGCTGTTGATAGGAGTTGAAACTAATTTGGCAGGGGGAAGGGGCATAGAATGTTAGCAGAATAGGGACATATCATAATACAGTAAAACAATCAAATCAGAGGGATTACAGCTGCATTAAGTTTCAAGGGAATAAGGCAAGGCTGGAAGGCCTCTACGTTAATGCCAGGAGTATTGTAGGTAAAACGGATGAGCTAAGGCTGAGGATTAACACGTGGAATTGTGATGTAATAGCTATCACAGAGACGTGGTTGAGGGAGGAGCAGGATTGGCAGCTCAACATTCCGGGATCTCGAATCTTCAAGCGAGACAGGGGAGGAGGTAAAAGAGGAGGAGGCATTGCATTATTTGTTAAGGAGTCCGTTACTGCAGTAAGGATAGATGATATCTTGGCATCGAATGAAGCTTTGTGGGTAGAGTTTAGGAATAGAAAAGGGGCAGCCACATTGTTAGGTGTTTATTATAGACCCCAGGATGTCAGTAGGAAATTGAGGAGCAAATGTGTGCACAATTCACGGAGGTGTGTAAAAGCAATAGCAGTAGGTTAATTATATTAGGTGATTTCAACTTTCCCAACATTAATTTGGATAGACATAGTGTTTAGGGCTTGGATGGAGTGGATTTCTTGAAATGTGTACAGAAGAACTTTTTAGGTCAATATGTAATGCGTCCAACAAGAGATGGCGAGGTGCTAGACCTAATTCTGGGGAATGAAGCCACTGAGATGGTCGGGGGAAGCATTTCAGTGATATCGACCACAACATGGTACAATTTAAGCTTGTTATGGACAAAAAAATCGACAAGTTGCAAAAAACAATGTTTTGGATTGGGAAGAGTGGATTTTTGTAAAATAAGGCAGGATCTGGCCAAGGTAGACTGGGAACAGCTACTTGTGGGGAAATCTACAGAAGAGAAATGGGGGACGTTCAAAAAGGAAATGGGGAGGATACAGGCTCAACATGTTCCCTCTAGGGCGATAGGAAGGAGTAACAGGCCCAGAGAACCATGGATGACCAAAGATATTCAGGATACGTTGAGAAGGAAAAGAGAGGCTTTTAGCAGGTACAAAGGGGAGCAAGTCAGCGGAGTCATTAGTGGAGTACAGACAGTGCAGGTTGGAGCATAAGAAAGCAATAAGGAGAGCAAATAGGGGTTATGAGAAAGCTCTGGCTGGTAAAAGTAGGGAAAATCCCAAGATATTCTATAATTATATCAATGGGAAGAGAATAACGAGGGAAAGAGTAGGGCCCATTAGGGACCAAGGGGGCAATCTATGGGTTGAGCCAGAGGACATCGGCCGAGTGTTGAACGAATACTTCACATCGGTCTTCACCCAAGAGAATGAGGATGAAGGTATGGAACAAATTTGATTGATTTTTTCGAGGAGGTAACTAGGTGTGTGGATGAGGGTACTGCAGTTGATGTAGTTTATATGGATTTCAGCAAAGGCTTTGAGAAGGTCCCACATGGGAGACTTATAAAGGAGGCAAATGCACATGGGATACAGGGTAATTTGATAAGGTGGATTCAAAATTGGCTTAGTTGTAGGAGACAGAGGGTGATGACAGACGGCTGCTTTAGTGACTGGGAGCCAGTGTCCAGTGGCGTACCACAGGGATCTGGGCTGGGTCACCTACTATTTGTCATTTATATAAACGACATAGATGACTATGTGGGGGGTAGGATTAGTATGTTTGCGGATGGCACAAAGATTGGCCGGGTTGATTGTCTTGGGCTAGAGGAAGATATAGACGGGATGATCAAACGGGCACATAAGTGGGAGATGGAATTTAACCCTGAAAATTTTGAGGTGATACACTTTGGAAGGAGTAATTTGACAAGGAAGCATGCAATGAGCAGCATGACACTAGGAGGTTCTGAGAAACAAACGGGCCTTGGCGTGTGTGTCCATAGATCTCTGAAGGCGGAGGGGCATGTTAGTGGGGTGTTGAAAAAGGAATATGGAACACTTGCCATTTTCAATCGAGACCTAGATTACAAAAGTAGGGAGGTCATGTTGAGGTTGTATAGAACCTTGGTGAGGCCACGGCTGGAGCACTGTGTGCAGTTCTGGTCGCCACATTATAGGAAGGCTGTGATTGCACTGGAGGTGGTGCAGAGGAGATTCACCAGGATGTTGCCTGGGATTAAACATTTAAGTTATGAACAGAGGTTGGATAGACTTGTGTTGTTTTCCTTGGAGTAGAGAAGACTGAGTGGCGACCTGATCGAGGTGTACAAGATTTTGAGGGGCATGGACAGGGTGGATAGGGAGCAGCTGTCCCCCTTAGTTGAAGGGTCAGTCATGGGGGGACACAAGTTCAAAGTGAGGGACAGGAGGTTTAGGGGGGATGTGAGGGAAAACGTTTTTATCCAGAGGGTGGTGACGGTCTGGAATGCGCTGCCTGGGAGGGTGGTGGAGATGGGTTGACTCACATCCTTTAAAAAGAACCTGGATTAGCAGCTGGCAGGTCATAACATTCAAGGCTATGGGCCAAGTGCTGGTAAATGGGATTAGGTAGGTAGGTCAGGTGTTTCTCACGTGTTGGTGCAGACTCGGTGGGCCGAAGTGCCTCTTCTGCACTGTGTGATTCTGTGATTCCTTCTGGGGACGTGTTTACACTGTGCCTGTAGAACCTCGCTTTTGAATAACTCCTGCTGATTTAACACCATTTATCCTTCAAGTCGTTGTAACCTGCCCACTTTCACCAGATCACCTCTCAGTTTCGTAAAATTTGCTTCCCCCCCGTTTAGAATTTTTATCCGTGCTCTATCTTCATCCTTTTCCCTAATTATAGTAAATCTAACTGTATTATGGCCCCTATCTCAAAAATGGTCAACCACTGCTGCTAGATCCACTTGCCCAGTTTCGTTTCCTAATATACTGCACCTAGGATTACAGCCCCTCGCTTTGGGCTTGTTATGTGCTGGGGAAAAATGTCCTTTTGAATGCAGTTCAAGAATTTTGTGCCCTCTGTGCCTATTACATTCTTCGTATCCCAGTTGATTTTAGGGCATTTGAGGTTCCCAACCACGGTTGCCTTGTTGTTTTTGCACTCAGAAATTTGCCAACGTATTTGCTCTCCTGTCTCCCTCTCACTGTTTTGGGGTCTATGGTACACTCCCTGTCGTGTCGTTGTCCCTTTTTATTCCTGAGATCAACTCATGTTGGCTCATTCGATGGTTCATTTATTAAAACACCCTCCTCACAACTGTAATTGATCTATAGCCAATAATGCTTCATCCCTGCTTTTTTATCCCCCTCTCTATCCTGCCTGAAAAACAAATATGGGATGTCCACTTGCCATTATTGTCCCTCTTTATGCCAGGTTTCCATTATAGCAATAATATCATGCTGCCATGTGCCTCTTATACCACCCCATCCTCGTTACACCATCTGACTCTCATCCGTAATTCCCTAGTCCTCTTATCCTTATCGCACTCCCACTTACCTCACCATCCCTCCTCTTCACATCCCTGCTACCCCATCCACCTCGCCCCAATCCCCACCTCCAAACAAGTCTCTCTTCCCACACCCCATCGTCCACATCCTCCAATTCCCCTCCTCCTTAACCCATTCCCCTAATCCACTCGTCCTCAGCCTCTTCCCCCTCCACACTTCATCCCTGTCCCACTTCATCCTTATCTCCCATCGACCTACCGCCAACCCCCTTTACCCCGGTCCTCTTACCATTCCTCCTCCTTACATTGCACGTCCTTTACAACCCCTCCTCCTTAACTCCCCCCATCTTACGCCACCCATCTTGTCCTCTGCCCCTTCCATCTCCTCCTTACTCCCTCGCCTCTCCTCCTTACACCCACACCCCATCCTTAACCCCCTTTCCATCCTCCAGCTCTGCACCGCTGCCACCCCTCTCCTCTTCCTCACAAACTCCTCCTCACCCCAGCTCTAACTTAGCCAACCCGTAAACCCACTTCCACCTCACCCACTCCACCTTACCCCAGATTTCCCTCGCTTCCAAATAACCTTGTTGTCGCCTGCTCCTCCAACTCCATCCCTCATTCACCCCTCCTCTTCCAACTCACCCAACATCTCCCCGCCTCCAACTCAGTCCACCATTCCCTCTCCTCTACCTCATCCCGGGCCCCAGCACCCCTCCTACATCACATCCTCAGCCCTCCCTCCTCCACATTATCTTTCATTCACATCTTCGTTCACATCAACCCCCATCCCATCTTGCCCACCTCACCAACCCCACCCCCTCCCCTTGATGACCACCTCCTCCTCCTCACCGCCTCCACAGGCTCACCCCTTCTTCTTCCTCCTCCTCTTCCTTCTCCCTCCAGTGCCCCTCATCCGATGCCTCCATCTCCTCTCCACCCCGCCTTCTCTTCTTCCTCACCGCCACACGCCTCCTACCCTCCCCAAACCCTCCCCTAGCCCATCCCTCCGCTTCCACGCTCCCCTTCCCTTTCCCGCCCACCCCACTCTCTCACCCCACCCTCCCCTTCCTACTCTCCCACCTCGCCACCAACACCCTCGCCTCCCACACCCCCTCCCTTCAGTTCCCCCACCCCTCCATATTACGGAAAAGGAGGAGGCTATTCGGCCCATTGTGTTCAGATAGGCAGCCTATAGAAAAATATTTCAGTTCCACTCTCCTACACTATCTCTGTAGCCCTTTTAGGCATATGAGATTTAAACTTCTCCGCTTGAGGAAAGTTTATTTCTCTCAAGAGCTCATTCAATATCATTTTAAAATTCTTTATTCTCACTTCCACCACTCTCATAGGCAGGAAGTTGCTGGTCATTTTCACTTGCTGTATAAAAAAGTTCTTCACGTCCCTCTTGTATCTCTTGACCGATATTGAAATCATTGTCGCCTACTCCTTGTACCATCAACTAATGGAAACAACTTTGCTTTCCCTATCTGATCTAATACGGTCATAATCTTGTACCCATTTTTCACATCTCCCCTCAGTCTCCTTTGCTCCAGGGAAAACAACCTAACCTTGTAGCTAAAATCCCTCATCCCTGGAACCATTGCTGTACATTTCCTTTGCACCCTCTCATGGACCCTCACGTACTTTCTAAAACCTGGTAACCAGAACTAGTTGTGGTCTACCATTCAATGAAATTAGAAATATTATCCATTACCCCTCCTTTAACTGTGCTGCTTCTCTTACTAGCCCCACGTTGCTATAGTTATACGTTCCTGCAAGGCATAATGGTCTCTTAGGTGAATACAAAATTAAAAAAGTACAATGGTAGATCAAAAAAGCAACAACTTATATTTGTACAGCGTGTTTAATGTAATAAAGTGTACTATGGAGCTTCGCATGATAAAGCAGTACATGGCACTTAACCACATACGGAGATAGCAGGTAAAAGCGTCTAAATGTGTATAGAAAACAAAAACAGAATTACCTGGAAAAACTCAGCAGGTCTGGCAGCATCGGTGGAGAAGAAAACAGTTGGCGTTTGGAGTCCTCACGACCCTTCGGCAGAACTGAAGTAATATTAGGAGAGAGGTGAAATATAAGCTGGTCTAAGGTGGGGGTGGGGGGAGAGAGAAGTTGAGGGTGGCGTGGTTGTGGGGATAAGCAAGCAGTGATAGGAGCAGATAATGAAAAGATGTCACAGACAAAAGGATCAAAGAGGTGTTGAAGGTGGTGATATTATCTGAGAAAAGTGCTAATTAAGAATGGATGGCAGGACACTCAAGGTACAGCTCTAGTGGGGGTGGGCGTGGACAGACTAACAAAGTATTAGTTGTATTTTTAAATCTACAACTAATACTTTTCTAGTCTGTCCACCCCACCCCCACTACAGCTGCACCTTGAGTGTCCTGCCATCCATTCTTAATTAGCACTTTTCTTAGATAATATCACCACCTTCAACACTTCTTTGGTCCTTTTGTCTGTGACATCTTTTGATTATCTGCTCCTATCACTGCTTGCTTATCCCCACAAAAAACCCTCCCTCAACTTCTCTCTCCCCCCGCCCCCCACCTTAGACCAGCTTATATTTCACCTCTCTCCTAATATTACTTCAGTTCTGCCAAAGGGTCGTGAGGACTCGAAACGCCAACTGTTTTCTTCTCCACCGATGCTGCCAGACCTGCTGAGTTTTTCCAGGTAATTCTGTTTTTGTTTTGGATTTGCAGCATCCGCAGTAGCTTTTAGCTTTTTGTTTTTATAAATGTGTATAGATATGCCTCGGATTACATGGTCGCTCTATCTTAACAGATGCATTTTTTAATTAATCACTTTCCTAATAAGCAAATATAATGAATATATTGGTGGACTCCCAGATACCCTATCACCCTGCACAGAGAAATAAATGCCTCTGTTTCATCCGTCTGTAGTGCCTGTGCCTAAATCAGAAGGTGGTGACAGAATTGCTGAGCTCTGCTTGGTGCGCCAACTGAGAATACAGACCAGGGAACTCGGGGCTGGATTGCTGCTGAGACATACTATCTGAAACAGAGTGACAGTGGAGGTGCAGTGATGAGCTTTCGTACTAGCAAAAGGGCCAGACGACATAGGAGGGAGGTGTTTTACGCAGCAAGTTATTATTTGGAAAACACTGCCTGAAGGGTGGGGTAAGTAATTTCAATATTAACTTTCAAAAGGGAATTGAATTAATATTTGAAGGGCTACATTATTGCAGGGCCGTGGGGAAATGTTGGGGGAATGGGACCAGCTGGGCAGTACTTTCAAAGAACTGGCATAAGCAGGAAGGGCCGAATGCCCTCCTTATGTGATTTATGGTTCTATGAACCTTCCCATCTGAAGCAGGAGGGTATTCCAGCTGCCCACCTCAGGACCATGATCAAGGTGGGGATGGACGAAGCGCCAGTGTAAACATTAGTGCCATTTCCATGCGACCACCTCTCGTTTTCACCCGACAGCGATTTTATAATCCGGGTCAATAAGTTCGGGATGGGTTTTGTAACGAGCTAAAGTGTGGAGCAAGGAGTAAAAATAAAAGAACAGTTTTGCTTTATGCTCCCAGGATCTAATAAAGAACTGAAGTGCATGGTTTTAAATAAAGTGCAGTTTCAATTGTTTAGTTTACCAAAAGCATTGACAGTACGCCTGCACTGATTCACCTCAAGCACAACAATATCACTTCTGTGGAGCAACATTACAGGCAGGAAGGTCACCGAGTTCCGACAGTTCACAGCTCATTCTACCTCGGTAAGTTTAACTCTACAATTGAGCTTCAATTTGTTTCTTCTCTCCCCCTCCCAGCCGTCATTCGATGCTGGACTGAAAATGGGAAAGAGTCTCTCAGTGAAAGTGTGGATCAAAGTATGGGGAGGGGGCATTCTGTAAAATGAGACCTGCCACCTTCATAGCCCAGGTAAACCCCGATCTTCCGGGGTTTCGCACTTAAGGAGAGGGATGCTTCCGCTTTAATTTTCGACCTTTCTTGGCCAGATTCGCTAATAGCCGATTTAACCTGAGGTTTCTTTCCGGAAACTTCTGTCTACATTCCGGGCAGGAGTTTATCTCCTTCTTTTCCCAACACTGGGTGATACAAGAGCGGCAGAAGTTGTGTGCACAATCCAGTGTTACCGGATCAGTGAAGAGATCAAGACAAATGGGACAAATTGTCTCCTCGGTCAAACTCTGGGCCTTCTCTGGAAGCCATGTCCTCATTCAGTACTTCCTGATTCAAACCGTTTTCAGTTTTGATGTTGCTGCGTTAACATATCAGTTCTGTTATTTCCTGGTGAAGTTGGTTGCAATGCTCAATAACTTCATATTATAAACTAATCTCTATCCTGTTTCACACGTCTTTCACACGTGAATCTAAAACCTCGCACAGTATAAAGGAAAAACATGGTTAGTTGACGGGGCGCACGGGCGGTGGTGCGCAATAGGTAATTGAACCTTGTCGGTGACAAGCTCAGTGTGACTGGAACTGAAGATGGTTGATGAGAAGAAAGAAGTCCCCAAGATGGGAGCCAAGGAAGCCTTAAAGAAACCTCCAGCAAAGAGCAGCAGAAACGGCGAGGTTCGAGGAAGGAGATTTATTCCATCTCCATCTGCAAAGTGATGAAGCAGGCTCACGCCGACACCGGCATCTCCTCCAAGGCCATGAGCATCAGGAACTCGTTTATGAACGATATATTCGAGCGCATCGTGGGTGAGGCTTCCCAACTGGCCCATTACAATAAGCACAGGTCCATCAGCTCCGGGGAGATTCAGACCGCGGTGCGCCCGCTGCTGCCCGAAGAACTGGCCAAGCACGCCGTTTCGGAAGGGACAAAGGCGGTGACCACGCACACCAGCTCCAAGTAAACCCTCACAACGGACTGAAAAACATTCAGCGAATGTTGGTAGAGGAGAGAGGGGTGGGGGGGTGGGGGGGCGGAGTGGGGTGGGGAACAGAGAGAGGATGGGAAATAGAGGGAGGAGACGGAGATGCTTGGAGATCGAGGTTCCATCGCACTTTTCTCTAATTTTTAGTCTTGTCGATTACAATACTACCGACGAGACAGCAAGGTGCAGAAACTGAATTGTATTGAATGAAGCGCTTGTGCTTCGACCTACAAGAACTACGCTGTAGTCGACACAGCAGAGGAAAAACACACTGTTGGGAAGAACCCTTCACGGGACTGAGAGACAAACAGATATTGGTTTTGCCTGAAAAACAGAGGGAATGGGGGAAGGGGAGAGGAGGGGCCAATGTTGGTTTGAAATAAATGACTTGTTTTATTGTAGAAATATTGGATGTGATTCTGTTGTGCAAAATGTTCCATATCTTTTACAATGTGCACCATTGGGGTATATTTTTATTGTTGCTGTCTGGGCGTTAAGCAGCACCTTTGTGGAGCACAGAAAGGAAAATCTGGTGCTTGTGGATGCTTCACCCCTTACACAGCCCAGCGGAATTTCCTTACTTTCATTTCAACAGCAAGAAAACCTGGGAAGTTTCCGTCAGCAGCGGCGGTCCTCCCCACCGGAAGGAATTCTACTCTGAACACACTCTTACCTATTATCAGCATGGGGGAACTTCTGTCAATATCTTATTGATCATTGAGCAGCGAAATCACGAAATACATTTCCATTAGAATGTGTAGGGGAAATGATGAATTCTCTTCCCCGACAGTCTGTGGATACTGGGAAAATTGGAACTTCGATGGTTCTGGGTCACGGAGCTCAGGTGGGTAATTAGAGTTGAGTTGCAAACCAGCCACTATCTAACTGACTGGTGGAAAAGACTCGAGGGGCTGAATCCTGTTCCCATCTTCCTGCGACTAGCCCAATCGCTCCAAGACACGTCAGCATCAAGTGGGTGTTTCAGATCCCACGGTATAAAGGAACATGGGAGTTCTCCCGATGTCCTGGACAACATTCTTCCCTCAACCAGCACCAAAGAGAGATTAACTAAACATTTATTTAATTCCTGTCGATGTTGGATCTTGACAGCTATAAACTTCTGCTGCATTTTCCTCCATAACGGAGGCTCCTGGACTGGTGACTAATTCATTGCGGGTACAGGAAGTTTCTGGGATGGGCTGAGACTCTGAGCGCAAGTCTTTCGTTGTTACAAAGTGCACCGTTGCCACCTGCTGACAGAATCTGTGCTGCAGGAAAGAATTCCCCATTAAAAAGGGTCCAAGAATGGTGACTGCTTTTGAAGATCCACAGGCAATTTGGGCGAATGGCCTCCTTCTGCGTTGTATAATGTTTCACACTTGTGTCCGATCAAACCACATTTATGACATTGGTATTAAAGGGAAATACAACTTATGAAATCACATTGATATGAAAAGTCATCAGGTCCGTTTCTTTGTGCTGCATCCAATGACGCTTAGGGAATTAAGGCAGAAGTTTGCAGAAACACTGGCCACGATGTTTCAACCCTTATATTCCAGGATTGTTCCAGAGGACTTCAGAATTGCGTATGTTACAACTTTGTCCAAAAAGAGAGAAAATATAATTCCAGTAATTACGGACCAGTTGGTTTAAACTCGGTGGTGGAAAGCAATACGTGAGCATAGTGATGGCAACTGATCTGTACATTAGGGGTTTTGTTCACCTACAGAGGTCTTTTTGTTCAAACACTCGCTGTCATAGTTTGGAGGAGACTGAGCTGGCGCAGCTGATTCGGTGTTGGAACTACTCGTGAATGGTGTTTTTTTGATTGGGGTGGCTGCCAAGGTATGGGAAGTGCTCAACAAATTCCAGTGTCTCTCTTTTCACTATATGGGAGGTGGATTATTTGACTGATCAGGTCTGGGTCCAGATATGAGCTTTGTTTTGTAATTCAAGGACAAGCCAAGTCTCTTGCATGTAGAATTGAAGAGATCAAGAGTGGATTGCAAATCTAGTGCTGAATGGGCAACGATACTCCAGTCATCCGCATGCTGTAGGTCATGAATGTCTATGGTGAGTTTAATTTTGGCACTGATGCAACTGAGGTTGATGAGTTTTCCATCGAAACAGTATTTAATACTCACGCCAGAAGGCCGTTGATTTTTGATGAAACAAATAAGCATTGTCAGGTAGATTGCAAATAGCACGGGGTCTATCACGCAGCCTTGCTTGACACCAGCCTGGATTTTGAAGGTATCGAAAGGCAAGAAGTAGGCGGATGCACCTCCTACTGGAATGGGAAGGCAGATAGCGACCCTTATGTCCACGGAGTTACTTTTTTTTCATTCGGAATAGAAACTTGGATACACGATCAGAACTCATCAATTGTATAAGTTTAAGAGTCATGACACTTCACCTTCAAATCGCTGTAACGAATATGCCATTGAAATCAATGTTTATGTTCCGATCCTCGATTCAGATGAAGTTGTTCAGGAAGATTCCTATTTTGCATGACACGAAGTCCTTATTGACACAACAAAAAAAGAAAACAGCTTCCTCGGACAACATGATGTGGGTGGGGGGAGGTGGGGGCGGGAGCACATGGCATATTGCTGCTGACAGCGTATAAATCATGGCTTCATTATAACAAACACCACTTCAGTCAGAAGGAATAAATAAAATGATGTAGGCATTTTAGGTCAAAGTGTTACTACCACCGGATTATATAGTAGTTTGTGTTATGATCCCAGATGACGTTACTACTGGGCAAGCCAGATCCCAGAGTTGACCCTGGCTTTGTAGTTCCTGACATTTACATTTTGCTTAGAAAAGTGGAGGGCAGCTACTGAACAGAGTCACAGGAGTCAGCTGATGATTGTGTATCAAAAGTATAAAACATATATTGAACAAGAAAATATTAATTATATTGAAATACTCCTTGACCCACAACTATACCTTTAAAGACATATACAGAGTCATAAGTATAACACAAATTACAAAAGCTATCTTATACTCACATGCTCCCAGTAAGTATGCAGTCCATGTAAACCAATAGGCGACCTGTGGTGAGGCATACCACACTCTGAAATCAAGTGACAGATGTCACACCAAGCAGATGCTATGGATCTCTCATTAACTCCCCTCTCAGACACTTGTCACATCGTGAGCCAACCAGTCTCACTGAACTCGATCTTTCACACGGGGGTTTCCAATTTCTATTCTCGATGAACTCACTTTGGAATGTTCCGCAAAATGATGGTTTCTCTCGGATGCCTTCCACAAGGGTCCACCTCCAGATATTTGAACTCTCCTTCTGATGTTCCCTTCCCCTTGATCACCACATGCATTCAAGCTTCGCCTTCCATGCTTTCTCTCTCAGATACTCAGTTGTGCTAATAAAACACTACTGTTTCACATGCCCATAGTTGTTGTCCTCTTGGATCTTCAGGCTTCTCGCAAGCCTATTTTGCTTTAAGTCTGTGCCCTGCAGCTTTCTCCCTTTAAGTATGGAGCCATCCTTTTTGCTCCTTACTTTCACTTCCACTGAATAGGATCCTGTTCGAGATTCTTGACCTTGCCCTTTGGCTTAACTTAAAGGGCTCATTGGAGCCTTTCTCTTTTTCCTTTAGGGCCTGCTGTGTGCTGCTCCCTGCCTGCTGACAACTTCGTATCTTGCTTGAGATCCAGGACTCACTCCACTTTCACTGTTACTTTATCTTCAGAACAGCTCACCTAAAATTCTAAGACTTATATTCCTCAGTGATCTGCTAGTATATCCAGCTAGGGAGAGATCTAAACTGTTCCCTCCACCTCAGAGCATAATCACCAACTGAAATCAAACTACTTTTTTTTCCCTCTGTCTGTCTAATTGGGCTTCCTGTTGCTAGGCAACAGCCCAGATTTCTACCTTGTGTTTGTTTTAACTTCTCTTCAAGAGTCATGGAGCCGCATTAGAATACAGGCATCTTTTAAAGTGAACCCACAAATACAAAAACACAATTAAAACTAAAATTTAAAGCTACGACTAATCCCTAACACCCACAAATACAAGTATACCTTACTTAAATTACCTCATAGTTCCTAACGCTCTTTTCGCACCAAAAGAAAGAAAGTTTCACAACAGTAAAGGTTTCTTTACAATGGCCTTAAATCTGCTTGACACAAAATTAACATCATAAACATTTTAAAAATTAACTTATGAGAGGCTAAAAAAAAATAAAACTTTCATCTCATTTTACGACAATATATTATAATGTACAGTTACAAAGATTTAGGCAAAATAAAATTCATAAATGTAGCAAGATTAGCAGAATTTGGGCATCATAGCATTATCATAACTCCACCCATGTGTGTCTTTTTCCTCTTATTCACAGTCTTTAATTCAGAAAAGGATGTTTAATTTAAGTCCATGGCCAATCGTCCTTTTCATTAGCTGAAAGCATAATTCCATCCTCAAACTCATTTTCCAAACTCATACGTGGCAAATCCTCATTTCGATTTAGCAAAGTCAAAATGACATTTATCTGCATTAACATTTCATTTCTGCTGTGATCCACATCTCTTTTAGTCTTTTCAAGAATGTTGTTGAGATGCTTCTTCTGTTCACAAAAAAGGGTTTGATACTCCTTGGTTGTATCTTTGAACTTTTTCTAATCTTGTTGTTTCTTCCAACCCCATTTCTAACAGGCCTTTTCCACTTCTCTTTGAGCAGCGTCAATTATTTTCTCCCTTTGGAGTTCCATAGTTCGTTCCAACGCTTCAACTCTTTTATATAATCCACAAACTTTATCATGTCGCTCCTCTACAGATTTTGAATGCTTTTTCGCAAACTGTCCACTTGTCTGGATTCCAGCTGCTGCATCTTGTGTATTAACAGTGCCAAGCACTTGCAAATTAGTGTCTCTTGTCATTGGCCTTTCCAGACCGTTTTGCGACTTCAGTCATTTTTGTTGACAATTCTTAAGTTCTAATTCTGAAGGCACTTCAGTTGTTTCTGTACTGCCCATTACTGAGGTTGATACATCAGTAATGTTACTTGGATCAGTTCTTTGCTCAACAGGACCACAATTCACCATGGAGTTTTTATTCGTAGGAACAATTTCAAAACTGTGACACTCCATGCAACACATCTCACTCATTTTCTCCAGTTTGCTTCGAAGTTCAAGAATGTCATTACTTCTTTCCTGGCGAAATTCTAACAGTTCATTAACTTTGGCTTTTCATTCTGCATTCAACCAATTATTCCTTTTCTTGTTCGTGATATTTCATAATGACAACTGATGCTTGAAGTTCACCAAGTTTTGACTCAAGATCGACCTGTGTTAAATTTGCTTCTCCAAGGTTCCCATTTAGACATTTTAAGTCCTCAGTCTAGAGTTCTACTCTCTGTGACAGATTCTCAATTGTTCTCACCAATTCTTGTTGTTCATTAATAAACTCTTTCGTACGTGAAAGTTGATTTTCTATTTTAATCAGGTTTTCCTTCAATTGTTTGTGAATAGCAGTAAGTGTTTCACTTTTGGCTACAGTAGCTTTCTGAAATTTGTCAACATCAGCATGAACCGCATTCTGCAATGCAGTTGTTGCCACATTACTGTCTCCTCTAGCGAAATAATTACTCAGGATAAAATCTACCTCTTCCACAGGTGGTTTTAGGAATAATTCCCACTGCAACAATTCTATTCACAAAGTGACTTTGTAAGTTGACTACAGAAAGAAGCAAGTTCATAACTTCCATTAATACCCATTATTTTTTGTTATGAACTTGTTCCTCCATAAAACTGCCTGGAACATATATTGTGTTATCAGACACCATAGATGATTGGCCTGCCCCAGTATCTCTCAAGATTTTAATTTGTTCACTTATTTAATTGAACAAGAAAGGAACCCACTCCTAACTTCGAAACAAAACATCCAGAACCTCTCAGAGCCTGACTTCCTTCACCAGTAATCAAAGAAGAATTACCTGGACTATCCTGAGCCGTATCCCCCTTCCCTGTGTGTTCTGAGGGAACATGCTTCACCTGTACTACTGCTACAGTTTTAACAATCATTTCATTTTCTGATGTAACCTTTCCTGAGCATTCCTTAGACGTTCGTCATAATGCAATAGGTCTAACATTTAGTTTCCAGTAATCTACCCGAACGTAACCCAGCTCCTTACAACAAAAAAACTTAGGCCTTCGAATGACACTTCCATCCTCAGCACCGTCCTTTCTGGTCTGAAGGGGAGTTTCCTGGGAATTCCCAGCTGTCCCTTCTCTTCCCTGGCTACTTACTTTTCGTTCACTTTACCTTCTTCTATCCTTCTCAGCTTTATTGGGATGACAGAAAAAGTGTTTTGATTTATGGACCAGCTCTATTCGTCAGCCATTTTTGCTGCCTCTGTTTTAACACTCTGGCCTTCAACGTGGGTTTTACCTACAGGAGGAAGTGGATTCTTAAATTCTTCTAGGAGAATTATTTCCCTAAGAGCTTCATACATCGCCTGCACCTTCAATGCCAATACCCAAAGGCCAAAATTACGTTCTGTTACCCTCTCAGCATAGATCTGCCCAGGCTGTTTCCTCATATTCCGAACTTTCTGCCTGTACGCCTCAAGGATCAATTAATGTGCATTAAGAATACTTTTTTGGTGCATCATAATGCACAGATTGCGATGCATATACCTCATGAGTTCTACCTACCAACCTACTCTAAGAGCAATTTCTAGTCTCTTTTAACCACTTCGTTTGCTTAGCCACCTTTTCAAAGCAAATAAAGAATGCCTCTACGCCCATTTGCACAAGGTTTGGGCGGACTTGCAGAAATCTAAACATCTGCCCACTGGGCTACGGTTTGACAATAGCTCAATCCCATTAATATTCTCCATAGAGTAAAGGCCAGCATTTTGTTTTCGTTCTAGTAGTCAAAGATGGTATTCCCTTCTTCTCTTCATGTCCTCTGATTCTCTTGCCTTCTTTCACTCCCGCCTTTCTCTTGCTCCCTTTGAAATATTCTCTCTTTCTCTTTTTCTTTCGCCCAAAACTCTAGTTCCAACTTCTTCTGTTCTAACTTAAATTGTGCCCATGTAAGCTGATCTCCTTCTTGTTCGACAGGTTCCCCTGGTTCTTTCACTTCCATTTTATGCTTTTTGGCCAATAGATTTCGCAGCTCTACTTTATAGCTTTCGCTCTAACTCCTTTCTGTAACTTGTATACCACATTCACCAATTGAGTCACGCTTAACATCGTTAAGGAATCATAATTTAACCCGGGCTGTTTCAAAAATTCAGTTGCATCACAGGTAGACATTTCGAATTCTAACCCATATAACATACATCGCAGAAACTCCAAGCCCTAGTCCAGTGCCTCAGCACTTCCACGTAACGTTTTTTAAGGGTTCACAGATCCCATCAAAGTTCATGGATTTTTAATCGCACAAGATATCCATTTTATGTTAATAATCCCGGACGAGTCCACATTGTTATGACCCCAGCTCATGTTACTTGCAAAAGCCAAGTCACAGGGTGGAACTCGGCTTTATAGATCCTAACTTTATTTTGTGTTTAGAAACGTGGAGGGTGGCTGCTGAAGAAAGTCAGAGGAGTCAGCTGATGAGCTTTTAACAAAAGAATAAAACTTTTCTTAAACAAGAAAAGATGAACTATATTACAATGCTCCTTCACCCGCAGCTATAACTTTACAGATACGTACAGATTTGTAAGTATAACACAAGTTTCAAAAGCTATCTTATACTCCCATGTTCCCAGTAAGTACACAGTTCATGTAAACTAATAGGTGACCGGTGGTCAGGCACACCACACTCTGAAACCAAGTGATAGATGCCACTGCAAACAGATGCTATGGATCTCTCATCAACCAGTCTCACTGCATTTTGGCCATAGGTCATATCGGCATTGAAGGTGTAGACAATGTATGAAGTGAGAGTGACTGCCCTTGGCATCAAGGCCGCATTTGACCGAGTTTGTCATCAAGGAGTCTAACAAAACTGGAGTCAATGGGAATCGGGGGGAAAATCCACACTGGTTAGAATCATACCGAGCAAAAGGAAGATGGTTGTGGTTGTTAGAGGTCAGTCATCTCAGCTCCAGGACATCACTGCAGGAGTTCTTCAGTGTAGTTTCCTCAGCCCAATCATTTTTAGCTGCTTCATCAATGACCTTCCTTCCATCATAAGGTGGTCAGAAGAGGGGACGATCGCTGAAGATTGCACAATGTTCAGCACCATTCGTGACTCCTTAGATACTGAAGCAGTCCATGTCCAAATGCAACAAGAGCTGGGCAATATCCAGACTGGGGATGACAAGCGGCAAGTAACATTAACATCACACAAGTGTCAGGCAATGACCATCTCCAACAAGAGAGAATCCAACCATAACCCCTTGATGTTAAATGGCATTACCATCACTGAATCCCCCATTATCAACATCCTGGGGGTTAACATTAACCAGAAACTGAACTGTACTGTGGCTACAAGAGCAGGTCAGAGGCTAGGAATAGTGCGACGAATCACCCAACTCCTGACTCCCCAAAGCCTGTCCACCATCTACAAGGCACAAAACAGAAGTGTGATGGAATACTCCCCACTTGCGTGGATGAGTGTAGCTCCCACTCAAGAAGCTTGACCATCCAGGACAAAGCCGGCCGCTTGATTGGCATCACATCCACAAACATTCACTCCTCCACCACCGATGCACAATAGCAGCAGTGTGTACCATCTACAAGATGCAATGCAGGAATTCACCAAGGCTCCTTCAACAGTACCTTCCAAACCCATGACCACTACCATCTCGAAGGACAAGGGCAGCAGATAGGCGGCAACACCACCACCTAGAAGTCCCCCACCAAGCCACTCACCATCCTGACTTGGAAATATATCACAGTTCCTTCAGTGTCGCTAGGTAAAACCCCTAGAACTCCCTTCCTACCAGCACTGCAGCGGTTCAAGAAGACAGCTCACCACACCTTCTGAAGGGCAACTACGAATGGGCAATTAATGCTGGCCCAGCCAGGGAAGATCACATTCCATGAATGACTAAAAAAAACTCCATCTTTCACAAGGGGTTTTCCAATCTCCACCCTCAAAGAACCCACTTTGGAATGTTTTTCCAAATGTCACTTTCTCTCGGATGACTTCCATAAGGTTCCACCTTCAGGTTTTTGAACTCCCTTTCTGTTCCCTGGATCATCACATGCATCCAAGCTTCGCCTTCCACACACTCTCTCTCGGATACTCGACTGTGCCAACAAACACCACTTCTTCACATGTCCACAGTAAAGAGCTACAGACCATCGGCTGTCTCCTTGAATCTTTAGGTTTCTCGGAAGCCTATTTTGCTTCAAGTCTGCATCCTGCAGCTTTCTGCCTTTAAACCTTCTACTCTGCTCCTTACTTTCACTTCCACTGAACAGGATCATGTCCGAGATTCCTGACCTTGTCCTTTGACTTAACTTAAAGGGCTTCTTGGGACCTAACTCTTTTTTTTCTTTCGGACCAGCTCCCTGTCTGCTCACAACTTGATATTTCCGTTTAGATTCAGAACTGACTCGACTTCACTGTTACTTTAACTTTAGAGCAACTCATCTAAGAATCTTAGACTGATATTCCACAGTAATCTCAATATGTCCAGCTAGAGACACACTTAGATTGCTCCCTCCACATTGGAGCATAACCACTAACTGACCTCAAGCTGTTTTTGATTTCTTTCTACCTCTCAGTATGAGGGTGCTGCTGCTAGGCAAAAGTTCAGTTTTTCTACCTTGTGTTTAGTTTAACTTCCCTTAAAGAGCCAAAAAACCTCGTTTGAATGCAGGCATCTTTTAAAGTAAAACAAAAACTCAAGCCCAAACCCCCGCCTCCTTTCTTGACACACCAACGCCGAAACATAATTCAAACTTAAACTTAAAGCTAAAACTCATCACAAAATAACAAATATAACATGCTTAAACTATCTCGAGTTCCTAAATGTTTTGGGCAAAGATTCAGGTGATGTCTTCATCATTCCATCACTGTGAGATCTGATGTCTGCTGGACGGATCATCTACTTGTTCGATTGGTGAGCAACATCTTCCAAGCACGAAGACATCACGAGTTCCAAAAGATAGAAGATCAATGTCTCAGTCCTAAACGAGCCCCACTGAAGGGAAGTGGTAGCTTATCAGCAATTTGGGAAATTGTCACAAATCCTACTTAATTCCAAAACAATTTAACCAGTAAAATCAACTGTACTAGATTCCTGTATCCAGGCCATTGGGTGTGAGCATTAACATCATCAGGAATGATTCGACGAAAGTTATGCTCAAAGATGTGACATCTTGTGGGAAAAATGAGTCGCATTCCTTGCATAAAAGAACAAAGCAAGGTCACAACTCAAGAAGTCAACACACCAACTTCTCCAGGCCGACCCCCAAGCACAAATGCAAAATAAATGACATGTGGTGGGAATTGAAAGCCCAAGAGATCCGGCGGTATGCTCATCTCCAACACGTACAAAACTTTTTGAAGCCACAAAGGCATCTGCAATCTGAGGTCCCCGTCGTTCACAGGATGGTGTTTGTGTTCTCATTAGACGGCGATGCTATCGCCAGTACAGAAAAGAACATTTTGAACATCTCAACCAGGAATTTGTTGTGCCATTAGGTATCCTCCTGCCTACCCTTAAGTGCCCTCTGGTAGAAAACATTTGTGAATGACAACCGATGAGAGAGGTGCAGCAAGCAAATGAAATGCAACAAAGCCTAGGGGCCCAATGATACTCCTGCTGAGTTCTTCAAACCTGGTGGAATTTTGCTTACCCCAAAGCTCCATGCGATCACCCTACGGATTTGGGAGTAAAAGGAACCCCTCACAACCGCAATTATACAAAAAAAAACTTCATCACAATCCTGAAATTGCTTGATTATATTTGAATGCAGTGTGTTGAGTGAGAAATCTGAAACAGCTACCTTCAATACCCGGACTGGGATAAAGCAATATATGATAGCCCCCATACTATTTGCAATCTACCTGCCTGCGACTATTTGCCTCATCAAAGTTCAATGTCCAGTAGTGTCAGAATTTAACACAATCTGGATCGAAAAAGCACTTCAATCTTAGTCGCCTCTCTGCCAAAACTAAAGCGACAGTCATGGGTATACATGATCGACATTTTGGAGATGCCTGCAGTGTGTAATGCCACTGCGCTTTGGGAAGTGCCTGTAGTTTCCTTTTGTGAATGCCCCTTTAAATCCAAAGTGGAAGTAAGAACATTCTAGAAAGGGAGGATAATTAAATTCCTGGCTATGACATCCTCGTTGAGAGGTTAAATTCTGGATGTGGTTTCTATAGGGATAGAAGCAAAAGTAAATAGAATTTGGGTTTCGAATTACAGAACAAAACAAAACAAGACACAAAACACCCTTCAAGTTTTAAGCTTGGGATTCCAGATTACAAAAATAAATGGTCAAGAACTTAGAAGTAATTTTCAAGTAACGTATTTAGTTTATTAAAAAGCAACAGTTTAGGAATGATGCATTAGGTAAACACATAGGAAATGCATGTGACTGTGACATGTGAGAGTGATTTACAGACCCTGGAGGATGAACGGCCGGATGGCACATGGTGCTTTGATCTCTGTGCTTTTGGTGGCAACCTAACGCTCAGTATCCAAAGAGTTAGGAAGCTATTCCCCCTTCCCCCTGTCTTCGTCCATATTTCCTGGTGATCTATCATCTGAAGAAGGCTGCTGCAGGCGAGGACTGCCCCACCACCCCCAACCTCCAAGAACCGTTAATATATTATATTTATAGGCTGGGTTGTAACCCTTGTCAATCACGTATTCAAATAGCACTGATCAATGACGGAAGGTCAGGTACCCAACATGCCGCATCCCGCACTCCTACTCACCTTGTCCATCACTTTGTCGGAGGTAATCTTTTAGCTTATCTCAAGCTGGCTGTCATTTGTTATCTTCTCCCAAATACTTGTAGGGTGCAGAAGACAACACAAACTCCTCACTATCAGTTCAGGAATGTCTGCATCTTTGTTTTGCCTCAGGTTTGGCTGCTACGAAAGTTATTTTTTGCTTCTGAAGGGAGATACGAACTTCTGATTGGGGTTCACAATACTATGCCTGCATTTTCGATAATATTCTTAAAGACGCCATTCCTCACATGTCACATGGACCAGACCCTCATGAAGTAGCAGGAAGAAGTCTGAGAATAGGACAGGAACTGTGAAACTGTGGGTGCAGTGCAGCTGAATTTGGAAGTTGTGGCAGCTACGGGAGGAGATCAGAAGGAGGGAGATACTGAGAGCTGAGCAGTGAAGGTCTGGAAGGAAATGTCCTTTAGGGGCTCTTGGAAATGGGCTGTGATAATACTGACGTCAGCAGAGATTTCTGACCTGCCTCCTGTCTGATTAAAGGAACTGAATCTCGACCCGGGAAATACATAGGGCTGCGGAGCTCGGTAGCTGAGCTTAATATCATATGAGGTGAGGGAGAATAATTGCAATTTTGTACGACTTAATGTTGTGATAGCGACTGTTCAGAGTGCAATTTACATTTTTGCTTTAGTATCATTCATCTGTTAATTAATGTTTTAATTATGTTGACCTCAGCTCGTTTCTTGCAGTATTTTTTTCAGAAGAGAAACCTTGTCCAATCGTTTCCTTTCTGTTGTCGTCATGGCTTTCTTTAAACGTTATCTGTCTCTGGGGCGCTTTGAACAAATGTCGTTGCCCACTCTGCGCCTGGTTTACACGCCACTCTGGATCTCCTTAATCCTACATCGAAGAAACGCAGCCTGTTCTTAAATGTTACCAAAACAGAACACATATAACAACCAATACTTGAGGAAGATGGCGGCGTAGCAAATATCACTGGATTAATAATCGTGAAATCCAGGCTCATGCTTTCAAAAAACGGGATAAAATCCCACCATGGCAACCTATGGAATTTGAATTCAATTAATCTGGAATTGAAAGCTAGCTCAGTAATTGTGACCATTATTCGATAATGATCATAAAAACCATCTGGGTGACTACTGCCCTTTAAGGAAGGCCTTAAGGCCTTTAGGCCTGTTTGGCCTAAATCTGGCTCCAAACCCACCACAATGTGGTTGACTCTTAGCAGCCCTCTGACGTGGCCTAGCAAGCCATTTTGTTGCAAGGCCAATTAGGAAAGAGCAACATGTGCTCGTTTTGCCAGCGATGCCTGAATCACAGGAAATAATTAAAAAACCATAACCTGCTCAGCTAAATATTCAAGCTCCATTATATGTTGAAGGAGAGATACTGGAATAGGTTGGACATGTTTCATACTTGGAAAGTCACCTTGTTCAACAGGCCACTGTTGATCAGGAGATCCAACATGGAATCAGCTGCACCAGCTCAGCCTTCTACAACCTATGACAGCAAGAGGTTGATAACAAAGACCTCTGGCAAGTCAGCAAGTTGTAAGTATGCAGAACAATTATCTCACCGTACTCCTGTACTGCAGCAAGACCTGGGCACTTAGGAGCAGTAGGAAAATTCCACCAGCAATGTCACCACTGTGCTGGATCTAGCGTATTTTTGGGAAAATAAGTTTGATCAATAACTACACAAAACCTTGTTTTGAGGATGGAACTGCAAGGCAGACTGACTGTTTTAATATTTAAATATAACAAGATATAACTCTACCTGTTAATATGTGGCTTAAGATGAGATATTGACCTTTGCCTGAACAAATTCTGGAAAATATGTTTTTTCTCGTCTATGTTGAGAATAACAATATTAATAGAAATTGGAATAGTGTAATATTACAGAAAGTGGTTAATGTCAACAGATATGTGAACTTTGGATTGCTTGCAAAAAGGGAAAGTAAGAAACATCTGTGAGAGCTTATGTGTTAACTCAAGGCATACGGATATACCAACTTATGAATTAGGAGCTGGAATAGGACACTTGGTCCCTCAAGCCTGCTGTGCCATTCAATAGGGTCACGGCTGATCTGATTGTGGGCCTCAACTCCACATTCCACCTACCCACAATCATCTCTGACTCCCTTGTCAGTCAAGAATATATATGCCTCTGCTTTAAAAAATATTTAATGGCACTGTCCCCGTCGCTCCTTGTGGAAGAGAGTTCCAAAGATTCACGGTGCTCTGAGGGAACAAAGGTTCTTCTCCATCTTAAATGGGAGACTCGGTATTTTTAAATTGTGTGCCCTAGTTTTGTCTGTCCTACAAGGTGAAACACTCTTTCAGCATCCACGGTGTCAAATCCTCCCAGAGTCTTATATGTTTTATTTGGGGGGGGGGGATATAGGGGTGCATTAAGAACTTATTGAAAGGGAATGGACTAATTAAAATATCCAAGCATCCAGTGCCTGCAAGTACAGTTGAAGGCCTGGCTGGATAGAGAAGAATCAGAACCTTGCACAACCTCAGAGCCTGTGAGCATCAGCAAGGCCAGGCCGAACAGAGAGGAATGCAAATATGATAGATTGGGTGTCTTAGGAGTCAGACTGGAGCCTTAGGTTGAAAACAACTAAGGTTGTGTCTGTTTGTAGCAGATAGGGAAAGAACAGATGGTCCTAGATGAGTTAGGAGGGAAGGTCTCCGCCGGGGGTGAAAGTAGGGACAGATGATGTCTGTACTTTGGTACCTTTGTTACTAGAGAGGTTCCTGTTTAATGTAAACTTATATGTTGACGATATCGGAATCTGGAAACTGTTCTTGTAGGTGATCAATAATGTATAAATATGGTGAACACTTGTAGTTTAGCAGAGAACTGTCTCAAGCTGTATTAATATGGTGCTCTCCTTGCAATTGCTCGAATAAACGACCATGACCTGTACTTGAGATACGTGTGGTCCGTTTGTCAAAGTGACCACAACAGTTTGGCGTAGTCGGCAGGATACCCGGATCGAATCCTCGGAACAGCTCTGCAATGTGGGTGAGCATATTTATTTACCACCCGTAGTTAGTGCAGTAAGCCTACCCGAGAACGGTCCGGTCAAGTATTAAAGAATCGGGATGAGGACTCAGGACTGGAGATAGGAGGCGTCAGGATAGGAGGGGGAGCCGCCTAGGTGGGCTAACGGTGCCGAAGCCGCGCAGGGAGGGCAGACCATTAACGGAAATAGGGAGCGGAGCCGTGCAGGCGGGTTACAGTTTGAAATATAACCATAACCGAAGCCGCGCAGGAAGGCCAGACCCCAGTTGAAAGGAGGCAGAGCTGCGCTGGTGGGCTACGGTTTGAGATAAAACCTTAGCCGAAGCCGCGCAGGCCAGACCCCAGTGAAACACGTAGACCGCACACACCGCAAATAACTAAGTTGTCAGAGCCGCATGAGTTAATTGTGCAGAGACAAACAAATAGGATGCTGTGAGCAAAACAGGAAAGTGCTATGGAACTTGACAGAGGAGCCGCGGACTCCATCTCGAGGTTCATAGCGGAACAACAGTCAAGATTAATCACAAAAATGCAGAAGGAGGGGTGGAATCCACAGGGGACCCCCGGAAAACAAAAGACAGTGCTGGATAGAACTAAAAGGATAAGGAAAAGAAAGGGGTGATAGTTATTATTACCTTGTATAATTGATCTAAGTTACAAGAGCTGCTAATGTTGAAGAGAGAGAGAGAGAGAGAATAAAAGAGAGAAAAGGGGGTACCCCTAGGGAGTTAATAAGCACTGACAGGCAGGAGCAGGGGAAATGTGCTATTTGAAGCTGCTATTTGAAGGTTCGTTTAGAATATGAGAGTTTTAAGTCGTTAAACAGGGTTTGATGAACCAACCTGTGTACCACCCCCTTGCAGGCGAGGATCACCAGCTTCCAAGCTGATTGGGATTGATACATACGAGTTACATGAACTCATACGAGTTAGCATTTCAAAATTCTGAGGGAAAAATTACCTGAAGTTCAAGGGATTCTTGGAAAACCAAAAGACATAAACTCACGGTCTAGGTGGTTCCAATGGATAAAAAGGGTTTATTGTGAAGAGATGAATTAAATATGAAAGGAAATCTGCATCCCAACCGCACTATAATTTGAATTTGGGACAATCTTGATATATAAAGTGCAGTGTAATTTAACAGGTTACTTCGAATAACGAGGATGCTATCCAAAAGTAAAGAATGTGTCGATAAATATATGGGAATTATAACTTGGATACAAATCAAATCAAGTTAGTTTTAATTTTGATAGTGTAAATTACATTTCTTACAAAGTTTAAAATTTGAGATTTGGTTCCTGATAATTTCTCAAAAGGGAATTTTCATTTTAAAAGGTTTGACAACAACTGGCACTAATTCAAATGCTGCAAGCTTTTGTATTTGTACGACTGTTCCCAAAATATGAAGCTAAGCTCAAGAACTTGACAAAGTTTGGCAGAAATCCATTTTTTGGCCGAGTTAATGAATCTGGGATAATTCTAAAAGAAACGCGTCAGACACAGTTTAGTGCGTTACTTTTGAGACAATAAAATGTTGTTTGAGAAGATAAGGAAGCAAAACATGTCATTGCCTGATTTTTGTTTTTAAAACTGTTATGAGAATATTTTATTTATTTCAAGGTCTCTCCAGGCAACCTGAACAAGATAAGATGGTAGCTGTTGCATGTGTAAAATGGTATGAGGCAAGTAGGAGAAAGAGTTCGGGAAAGGGGACACCATATACAATATTTTTTAAGGGAATTGAATTTGAGAATCTGGCCATCAACTGAGACGTTGGAAACGCAGAGGGGGAAATAAGCAAAGATTTGGAGACAGAGATCCTCCTTGATATGGAATAGTTAATACCGCTTAAAGAGCAAGGAAACTTTATAAACGATCAAGACAAGAGAGAAACTGACATCAAGAGAACCTTAGGATGATCGTGGTCAGGGAAAAAACTTAGAGGTAAAACTATGTGGAATCTTTAGTTCAGGAATTGAAATGTAAGGAGAAATAATACTTCACAACAATTTACCACAAGATGCATATAGGTAAAGGGAAAGCTGGAAAAAGGCTAAATAGATATATCACTGATTGTATTAATGTGCCTGCGAGTTACAAAAACTAAGAGCACAGGATTAACCCTATGATGACAGACAGTTAAGCGGCTCCCAGAGAGAACCATCACTGGAAGTGAAGATACTGAGCCATTGAAAGATAGCATAAGAAGATGCACTGTAGAGCTGTGTAGGCAGTTTAAGGAATTGAGGTCCGACGTGGGACAGCAGCAGGAGACAGTAGAAGGTCCGACGTGGGACAGCAGCAGGAGACAGTAGATTGGAAGGAGTGGAGGGTGCCTATCCAGATGCATTCAGATCAGGGAACTCATTTCACAGGAAGAATCATTAAAGAAATGTATACATTTAAATATAAACTGAAATTCCACATTCACTACCAGCCAGAGCTCGGGGATCGTGGAAAAGATGAACTGAACTTTGAAAAAAAAACATCAGTCACAAAAGCAATTCAAGAGACAGGGAACAGCCCATTATTCTAATGCACCTTAGGGCTACCCCAAGCAGGACCACCGGGTTCACCCCATTTGAAATAATGACAAGGAGAGCAATGCAGCGACCTGAGGGAATCATAGTAGGAGTGGGAGATGTAAGGATGCGAGACAATGTGAGGGAAATAAGTAAGCAATTGCATGAGTTAAGGAAGGAAGTCAGAGACCAACAGGTGGTGGGCAAGATGAGCCCAGAGCGAACAGGCATGGACCATACGAGGCAATTATGACAGGTGATACATGCGCACTTGTAGATATGAAAACTGGAACTAAAAGGAGGCATTACACACAGTTAAAGATACATGACAATTGACCAAGCGGTAACCCGGAGAACGGGAGCCGATATTAATGTCTCCACAGATCTACGATCCTGGTCGTGGGCGTATCAGTACTGGCAGCAAGGTCGGGGATCATCACTGCTCGTCCCGCACCGTAGGAGGAACTTTGGTACAGCACAGACCGTGCCAAATGTGACACGCTATGGGGAATGATAAGTGTGACAGTAGGAGAACAAGTGCTTTTGAATTGTAGTAAGGGTTTGCTTCAGATCGGGCGTGGGAGGTGCGCCACTCTCCAGCCACCTCCCAAGTCTACTTCCACAGTCTGAGTAGAGATAATTGAAGCCCCTCAAACCACACCGACTGACCAACCTTGTCCAACGATGCATCCAGGACCGACGAATGGTTTGGTGCTGGTTAATCAGAAGTTTTGTATGATAGTGTACACCACGAGCTGGTAACCGCAGTCTTGAACATATCCGGAATTGCCCCGCCCCAGTGGTTCTCAACCCATATTCGAGCATTTTATACGGCTTTAATGGGCCAGCTGATGACTGAAGCATCTTAGTTCAACGGCGAGATGCGATCAGGCTTGGGAGGGAACCGCGTTAAGTGCAGCCTGATAAATGATGCTGCTACGATATTCAATATAGGGACATAAGTGGTTGATTCAGAACCTGGCAACTGTTGACCAGAAAGTCCGGACTTTGAGCTTTAAGCTTAAGGAGATTTTAGAGCAGAGACAGGGAATTCATAACACCCAATTAAACACAGACCAGGACATGACACAGTAAACCCAAAACCTGGCTACCATGCTGGAAAGTCATGCAGGACCTATCAACAAACTGATTAACTTAGGGTAAAATGTTTCAGGCGAAGTGAACAGAAATGATGTTTGCAAAACATATGGATCCTGGGCACTGGAACAAGCCCGAGAGAATTTAAGGCAGATTAATGAAGGGGTAGTTTCTTTATGGGTAAGTAATGAATATTCATTTAATCTTTCATGACATAAGGATCATGACTTGACCGGTTGCTAGCTCAGAGGTTTAACAAGTGTATATAGAACGAATGTTGAATGTATAGTGAATATGCTAATCGGCATTGTATTAGTAGTACCTTTCATACCTATGTCAACACTCGGCGGACATTATATAGAGTGGAAAATATTGGGGTTATACAGAGGGATTACTATATTAAGTACTATGATATTCCGCCATATGCAGTGGACATGGAAGGGAATATTGTTAGCACCACATTAGAATAGCATAGTATAGAGGCCACCGCAGTAGTATGTGCACACCCAATATAAGAGACGGAGAAAGCGAAGTGTGGATTTAAAGCAGCAACAAATTGGACAATGGAAACTATATGGGCTGCAAAAGAACCGGCCCATGTTGCTATACAGGGAATTCGAAATATTGTATCACCACGTGGCAGGAAAGAATCCAGTACAGGAGTAACCGGATATGTCCCATCCACAATCATTCGGTGTGCCTACACCCACAAGTGCCGGCAAGTGTGGGGAAGGTGGAACTGGTTGAAATATACAAGAGAGGAACAACTACTATTCAGGTCGTGGAAAACCTTAAAGGTAACCTGACATAGTATTTGAACCAGTCCTCCCATGAAATTCCCTGATGACCAGAGCACCTAACCATGATTCGGAGACAGGCTCAGCAGACATACTGAACTTACCACACATTGCAGCAATAGGTTAGAGCCTTAACAGAGGATATGGAGCCCATAGACTACTCCATATGGTGGTGGTGGATTGGAGGCTCAAATGTACAAATACACACGTGGACTCGGATTATCTCCCATGCCCTGGATGTGATTCAGCTGATATTCATTGTACCCGAAGGTCGCAAAAGAGGTGGCCCTGGGGAAATTTCAGCAGGTGGAGAAGAAATTTAGTAAGACAGAGGCCTGAATTGAAGGGCCAGATGATACAGTTGGTCTGACGGTACCCTTTACAACCCAAAGTTGGATGACTGGCCAGCATCAATGGGCGGTGTTGCGTAAAGGGATGGACAGTACAATGGTAGTTGGCTACCTTGGGCTAGGCCAAGGGCCTAAAGGGGGGACTGTTAGTGGAGAATATAGGGGTACATTGAGAACTTATTGAAAGGGAATGGTCTAATTAAAATATCCAAGCATCCAGTGCCTGCAAGTACAGTTAAAGGCCAGGCTGGATAGAGAGGAATCAGAACCTTGCACACCCTCAGAGCCTGTGAGCATCAGCAAGGCCAGGCCGAACAGAGAGGAATGCAAATATGATAGATTGGGTGTCTTAGGAGTCAGACCGGAACCTTAGGTTGAAAAACAAGTAAGGTTGGGTCTGTTTACAGCAGATAGGGAAAGAACAGATGGTCCAAGATGAGTTAGGAGGGAAGGTCTCCGCCGGGGGGTGTAAGTAGGGACAGATGATGCCTGTGCTTTGGTACCTTTTTTACTAGAGAGATGTCTGTTTAATGTAAACCTATATGTTGACGAGATCGGAATCTGGAAACTGTTCTTGTAGGTGTTCAATAATGTATAAATATGGTGAAAACTTGTAGTTTAGCAGAGTACAGTCTCAAGCTGCATTGAGATGGAATTGCTCAAATAAACGATCGTGACCTCTACCTGAGACTCCTGTGGTCCGTTTGTCAAAGTGACCACAACAGTTTCAATAAAATCAGGTCTCAATTTTCTAAATTCAAATGAATACAGGTCCAGCCTGTCAAACATTTTCTTGGTATGCTAACTCAGCTCACTCTCCAACCTCCGCCATTCCAAGCATCAATGTGAACATTCTCTGAACTGCTACTAATGTATTTACATCATTTCTTAAATAAGGAGACCAAAGCTGCACTCTGTACTCTAGATGTGGTCCCACCATAAGACCATAAGACGTAGGAGTAGAAGTATGCCATTCGGCCCATCGAGTCTGCTCTGCCATTCAGTGAGACCATGGCTGATCTGATAATCCTCAACTCCACTTTCCTGCCTTTTCCCCATAACCCTTGATTCCCTTACTGATTAAAAATCTTCCTATCTCAGCCTTGAATATAACGGCCCAGCCTCTATAGCCCTCTGCAGTAAAGAATTCCACACATTGACTACCCCCTGAGAGAAGAAATTCCTCCTCTTCTCTGCCTTAAATGGGCGACGCCTTACTCTGAGTTTATGCCCTCTGGTCTGGACTCTGCCACAAGTGGAAACAACCTCTCAGTATCTCCCCTGTCAAGCCCCCTAAGAATCTTATATGTTTCAATAAGGTTGCTTCTCATTCTCCTAAACTCCAATGAGTACGGGCCTAACCTCCTCAAACACTCCTCATAAGAAAATCCCTCCATCCCCGGGATCAAGCTAATGAACCTGCTCTGGACTGCCTCCAACGCCAGGATATCTTTCCTTGGTTAAGGGGACTGAAACTGTTCACAGTGTTCCATGTGTGGTCTAACTAGTGCCTTGTATAGTTTTAGCAGGACTTCCCTATTTTTATACCCCATTCCCTTCGAAATAAAGGCCAACATTCAATTTGCCTTACCTATTGCCTGCTGAAATTGTACGCTACCTTTTTGGAATTCATGCATGAGGACCTCCAAATTCCTCTGTGCTGCAGCTTTCTTCAGTCTTTCTCCGGTTAAATAATATTCAGCTCCTCTATTCTTCATTCCAATGTACAGACCCTCACACTTCCCACATTATATTCCATCTGCCACGTTTTTACCCACTCACATAACTCACAGTAGACTCTTTGTGTCATCCACAGAACATGCCTTCCTGTCTATTATTGTGCCATCCGCAAACTTGGAGATAGTACATTCACTTCCCTCATCTAAGTCAGTAATATATATTGTAAATAATTGTGGCCCCAGCATTGATCCCTGCGACACTCCACTAGTTACATTTTGCCATCCTGAAAATGCTCCCCGTATCCCAACTCTCTGTCTCCTATTAGTTAGCCAGTCCTCGATCCATGCTAATATACTACCCCAACACAACGTTCTCCTATCTTATTAAGTAGCCTTATCTGCAATACCTTATCGAACACCTTTTAGAAATCCAAATATATTACATCTATTGGTTCCTCTTTATATATCCTGCTTGTTGCCTCCTCAAATAATTCTAATAAATTTGTCAGGCATGATTTCCCCTTCATGAAGCCATGCTGACTCTCCTTGATAGATGATGTATTTCTAAATCTCTACTATTACATCCTTTATAATAGATGCCAGCATTTTCCAAATAACACATGTTAAGCTAACTGGTCTATAGTTACCTGTTTTTGTTTCCCTCCCTTTCTGAATAAGGGTGTTACATTGGCAGTTTCTAATCCTCTGGGACTTTTCCAGAATCTAATGACTCTAGAAACATTACTACCAGTGCACCCACTATCTCTGCAACTATTTCCTTTAATATCCTAATAGCAACACATCCCTACTTTGATATTCCATTCCCCTTGCAATAAACGACAACATTCCATTTGCCTTCCCAATCACTTGCTGTACCTTTGTACTAGCTTTTCCTGATTCATGCATCAGGACACCCAGATCCCTTTATGCCTCAGAGTTCTGCAACCTCCCTCCATTCGAAAAATACACTGCTTTTGTATTATTGCTGCCAATGAGAGAAAGTTCACACTTTCCTACATTTACCCCCATCTGACAAATCTTCCCGCCTCACTTAACATATCTGTGTCCCTTTGAAGACTCCTTATGTCATTTTCACAACTTACTTTCCTACCTATCCTTCTGTCATCAGCTAATTTATTAACCATATATTCGGTGATTTCATCCAAGTCATTGTTATAAATTGCAAATAGTTGAGGCCCCAGCACTGTTCCCTGTGGCGCTCCACTGGTCACATCTTGCCAACACCAAAAGACCCATTTGCCCCTACTCTCTGCTTCCTGTTAGCTAACCGCTCCTCTATCCATGATTATGGAAAAATGATGAGGTAACTCTAGCTCAAAGGCAAATCTAACCTAACGTGGCACGACAGGGGTCTCTCAATGCAGGTAAAAAATACTCCAATACATCATCGGTATCGATCTAGAGAAGACAAGGCTGCAGTCAACAGAACGCAAGAAGGAAAAAACACGCAAAGAACGATTATGGTCAACAGAACATAACCAAGAAGACGATGCCCCAGTGGCTTTGGAGATCACGGACCATTCTTAACAATCAAGTTTATGTATGCTAATTGAGCTTAATAAATTCGTGCTGTTAATTGAAATATTCAGTGTTCAGACCCATTGGGTTTATTAGTGGTCGTTGACCAATTGGTGGTCAGCACTGGAGTGCTGCTTTGGGCTGCTGTAGAGTGCTTAAGTTGGAGTTTGGTGATTGAGGGAGTTCAGTTTCGTGAGGAGGGAACGAGGTGATCCTTTGATTGCCGTTAGTGTGGTCAGGCAAGCATTTACTACTTTTATCGCTTATTTTTTTATAAGATGTTATTTTGTGGTTTCTCGTTTGTAAGAGTTATATTCTGTAACAACGAGGAGCAAGGAAGAAGGGCCCTAGAGTAATTGACATTATTTGATATTATGAATCTTCCAAAAGATTTAATTTTATTTAAAGGGGAAGTCATGGCAGGAGAGCTCAAAGCCATGGAGCGCCCTTCTTGCTCTATGTGGGAAGCCGGGAACATTTCCTGTGCCCAGGGCTAGCATGTGTGCGGGAAGTGCCTCCAGTTGCAGCTCCTAGAAGCCTGGATTTCGCAGCTGGAACGGTGGCTGGGGGCACTGCGGAGCATCCGAGAACCAGAAAGGATCGTAGATAGCAAGTATAGCGAGGTGTTCACACCACAGGCTAAGAGTCCACAGGCAGGAAGCGAATGGGTGTACACCAGGCAGAGCAAGAGGACTAGACAGGCAGTGTAGGAATCTCCTTTGGCTATTCACCTGCAAAAGAGATATACTGCCTTGGATACTGCTGAGGAGAATGGCAGCTCAGTGAAAAGCAGCAATAGCTTTTTGTAGCATCATGGTTCGCTCTGCTGCACAGGGGAGGAGTAAATGTTATGGGAATGCAATATTTATATGGGGCTCAATTGCAAGGGGAATAGATAGGCGTTTCTGTGGAAGTAAACAAGACTCCAAGATGTTATATTGCCTCGGTGGTGCTAGGCTCAAGGATGTCTCAGAGCGCCTATTGGACATTCTGAAGGTGGAGAGTGAACAGCCAGTGGTCGTGTACAAACGACATAGTTAAAAAAGGGATGTGGTCCTAAAAGCAGAATATAGGCAGTTAGGAAGTAAATTAAAAAGTAAGACCTCAAATGTCGTGATCTCAGGATTACTACCAGTGGCACGTGCTAGTCAGAGTAAAATAGTAGGATATGTTGGATGAATATGTGGCTGAACAGATGGTGTGAGGGTTTCAGATTCCTGGGACATTGGGACTGGTTCTGGGGAGGTGGGACCAGTACAAATTGGATGGTTTATACGTGGGCAAGACCAGGACTGATGTCCTAGAGGCAATATTTGCTAGAATGGTTGGGGGTGGGGCGGGGAAGTTAAAATAATATGGCAGGGGGATGGGGACCTATGAAAGGAGTCAGAAGAGGGGGAATCAAGGACAAGAACAAAAGGCAGAAACGAGAATAAGAAAAGTGAAAGGCAGACAAATCAAGGGCAAGAATCATCCTCAGTGAAAAATAATGGGAACGGGACAAATAATGTTAAAAAGACAAGCCTTAAGGCCTTGTGCCTTAACACGAGGGGCTTTCGCAATAAAGTGGATCAATTAACTGCACAAATAGATGTAAACAGGTATGATATATTCGGTATTACGGAGGAATGGCTGCAGGGTGAGCAGGGATGGGAACTGAACATCTAAGGGTTTTCAGTATTTCGGAAGGACAGACAAAAAGTAAAGGGTGGTGGAGTTGCATTGCTGCTTAAAGAGGAAATTAACACAATAGTGAGGGAAGATATTAGCTCCGACGATGTGGAATCTGTATGGGTAGAGTTGAGAAACACTAAGGGGCAAAAAACGTTAGATGGGGTTGTATATAGACCCCCAAACTGTAATGTGATGTTGGGAATGGCAGTAAACAAGAAATTAGAGACGCGTGCACTGAAAGAACATCTGTAATTATGGGTGACCTTAACCTGCATATTGTTTGGACAATTCAAATTAGTAACAATCCCGTAGAGGAGTAAATCCTGGAGTGTATATGGGATGGTTTTCTGGACCGATACGTTGAGGAACCAACTGGAGAACAGGTCATCCTTGACTGGGTATTTTGGAATGAGAAAGGAATAATTGGCAATCTAGTTGTGCTAGGCCCATTAGGGATGAGCGACCATAATATGGTAGAATTCTTCATCAAGATGGAGAGTGGCGCGGTTGATTCTGAGACTAGGAGCCTGAATCCTAATAAAGGAAATTACGATGATATGAGGCACGAGTTGGCAATGATGGTTTGCGAAATGTTACATAAAGGGATGACAGTGGATAGGAAAACGCAAACATTCAAGGAGCTCATGGGTGAACTGTAACAATTGTTTATTCCTGTCTGGCGCAAAAGTAAAACAGTAAAGGTGGCCAAACCATGGCTAACAAGGGAAATTAGAGATAGTATCAGATCCCAGGAAGAGGCATACAAATTGTCCAGAAAAAACAACAGACCTGAAGATTGGGAACACTTTCGAATTCAGCACTTAAGAAGGGGAAAATAGAATTCCAGAGTAAGCTTGCTGGGAACATAAAAACAGAAAGTAAACGTTGCAATAGGTATGTGGAGAGAAAAAGATTAGTGAAGACAAATGTAGGTCCGTTACAGTCAGAAACAGGGGAATTTATAGTGGGGAACAAAGTAATGGCTGACCAACTAAATACATACTTTGGTTCTGTCTTCACAAAGGAAGGCACAAATAACATACCTGAAATGTTGGGGAACACAGGATTTATTGAGAGGGAGGAACTGAAGGAGATCATTATTAGTAGAGAAATTGTGTTGGGGAAATTGATGGGATTGAAGGCTGATAAATCCCCAGGGCCTGATAATGTACACCCCAGAGTGTTTAAGGAAATAGCCCTAGAAATAATGGATGCATTGGTGGTTACCCTCCGAGATTCTATAGGCTCTGGAGCAATTCCTACAGATTTAAGGGTACTAATGTAACCCCACTATTTAAAAAGGGAGGCAGAGAGAAAACAGGGAATTATAGATCAGTCAGCTTGACGTCGGTAATGTGGAAAATTCTAGAGTCCATTATAAAATATTTAATAGCTGAGCACTTGGAAAACAGTGGCAGAATTGAACAGAGTCAGCATGGATTTATGAAAGGGAAATCATGCTTGACAAATTCACTGTCATTTTCCGAGGATGTAACTGGTAGAGTTGATGAGGGGGAGCCAGTGGATGTGGTTCATTTGGATTTTCAGAAGGCTTTCGACAAAGCCCCATATATGAAATTAGCATTTAAAATTAAAGCGCATGGGATTGGAGGTAGTGTATTGAGATGGATAGAGAACTGTTTGGCAGACAGAAAACAAAGGGTAGGAATAAACGGGTCTTTTTCCGAATGGCAGGTTGTGACTAGTGGCGCATCGCAGTGATCGGTGCAGGGGCCCCAGCTATTCACAATATATTTTAATGTTTTAGATGAGGGAACTAAATGCAATATTTCCAAATTTGCAGATGACACAAAGCTGGGTGGGAGGGTGAGCTTTGAGGAGGATGCAGAGATGCTTCAGTGTGATTTGGACAAGCTGAGTGAGAAAATGCATGGCAAATGCAGTATAACATGGATAAATGTTAGGTTATCCACTTTATTAGCAAAAACAGGAAGGCAGATTATTATCTGAATGGCAATAAATTGAGAGAGGGGAAGGTGCAATGAGACCTGGGTGTCCGCGCGCACCAGTCGCTGAAGTTAAGCACGCAGGTGCAGCAGGCGGTAAAGAAGGCAAATGGTATGTTGGCCTTCATAGCGAGAGGATTCGAGTACAGGACCAAGGATGTCTTGCTGCAATTATACAGGGCCTTGGTGAGACCACACCTGGAATATTGTGTGTCGTTTTGTTCTCCTTATCTGAGGAAGGAGGTACTTGCTATGGAGGGAGTTCAGCGAAGATTTACCAGACTGATTCCTAGGATGGCGGGACTGACATATGAGGAGAGGTTGAGTCGATTAGGATTACATTCGCTGGCGTTCAGAAGAATGAGGGGGATCTCATACAAACCTATATAATTCTAACAGGACTGGATAGGGTGGATTCAGGAAGGATGTTCCCGATGGAGGGGGAGTCCAGAGCCAGGGTTCACAGTCTGAGGATACGGGGTGGACCATTTAGGACTGAGATGAGGAGGAATTTCTTCACCCAGAGAGTGGTGAGCTTGTGGAATTCGCGACCGCAGAAAGAAGTTGAGGCCAAAACATTTTATGTTTTAAAGAAGGACTTAGATGTAGCTCTTTGGTCAAAAGGGATCAAAGGATATGGGGGGAAAGCAGGAGCAGGCCATTGAGTTGGATGATCAGCCGTGATCATAGTGAATGGCGGAGGAGGCTCGAAGGGTCGAATGGCCTACTCCTGCTCCTATTTTCTCTATTTTCTTCTTTGGTCGTTCACCTTACCTGGTCTGACAGACAAATGGCTACATGTGATTCCAGACCCACAGCAAATGCCCCAGAAAGACAATCAGTTTTATGAAACTACCTCTTTTCTTTTTTTAAAATGGAATGAAACTGGATGGGCCAGCTGAGACCGGAAACGACAGCGGCACAATCAGCTATGTCGACCATACAAAGTCCTCTTTACTAACATGGACGGCTAGTGCCAAACTTCAGGGAACTGTTCTGACATAGTCATAATCACGATATCATACCTTACCATGTCGCAGAAGCCAGCATCATCAGCCCTGGATATGTGCTATCCCACGGTCAAGGCAGGCCCAGGAGAGATTTCGACACAGTGGTATACAGCCGGCAGGGAATTGCCCTCAACATCGACTCTGGATCCCGTGAAGTCTCATGGCATCAGGTCAAATATGGGCAAGGAAACTCCCTGCTGATTACAACGTACCGTCCCAGCTCATGAAGGCGCATTGATTCATGTTGAGCACCACTTGGAATAAGCACTGAGCGTGGCAAGGGCACAGATCGTGCTCTGGATGGGGGACTTCAATGTCGATCACCAGGAGTGGCTCGGAGGTCCCACTACTGATGCAGTTGGCCGAATCATAAAGGACATGGATGCTAGACTGGGTCTGTAGCAGATGGCGAGGGAACCAACAAGAGGGAAAACATATTTGACCTCATACTCACCTATCTAGCTGTCACCCATCTGTCCCTGACAGTATCAGTAGGAGGAACCACTGCTGAATTCTTGCAGAGAGAAATTCCGCCTTCACATTGAGGATACCCTCCATCGTGTTGCTTGGCAATACCACCGTGCTAAATGCGATAGATTTCGAACAGATCTAGCAACTCAAGACTGGACATCCACGAGGCGCTGTGGGCCATCATCAAATGCGGAATTATACTCGAACATAATCTGTAACCTCATGGCCCGGCATCCCCCACTCTACCATTACCATCAAGCCAGGGGATCAACCTTGGTTCAATGAAGAATGCAGGAGGGTATGCCAAGAGCAGCGCGGGGCATATCTAAAAATGAGGTATGAACCTGGTGAAGATGCAACACAGGACTACTTGTGTGCCAAACATCACAAGCAGCAAGCGATAGAGAGAACTAAGCGATTCCACAACAAACTCTGCAGTCCTGCACACCCAGTCGTGAATGGAGATGGACAATTAAACAACTCACTGGAGGAGGAGGTTCCATTAATATTCCCATCATCAATGATGGGTGAGCCCAGCACATCATTGTAAAAGATAAGGCTGAAGCATTTGCTACAATCTTCAGTGAGAAGTTTCAATTGTATGAACCTTCTTGGCCTCCTCCAGAGACCCCCAGCATCGCAGGTGCATGTCTTCAGTTAATCCTATTCACTCCACATGATATCAAGAAACGGCTGAAGGCACTGGATACTGCAAGGTCTATGGGTTCTGACAATATTCCAGCAATAACACTGAAGACTTGTGCCCTGTGACTTGCCACACCCCTAGCCAAGCTGTTCCAGTATAGCTACATCACTGACATCAACACAGCAATGTGGAAAATTGCCCAGGCATGTCATGCACATGAAAAGCAGGACAAACCCAACCCAGCCAATTACCACCACATCAGTGTCCTCTCGATTATCAGTAAAGTAATGGAAGGGGTCACCAACAGTGCTATCAAGCGGCACTTGCTTAGCAATAACCTGCTCACTGACACTCAGTTTGAGTTCTACCAAGGTTACTTAGCTCCTGACCTCATTACAGCCTTTGTTCCAACATGGACAGAAGAGCTAAACTGCAGAGGTGAGGTGAGTGTGACTGCCCTTGCCATCAAAGCAGCATTTGAGTGAGTGTGGCATCAAGGAGCCCTGGCAAAATTGGAGTTAATGGGAATCAGGGGGAAACTCCCCAGCGGTTGGAGTCATACCCAGTACAAAAGTGGATGGTTGCGGTTGTTGGAGGCCAGTCATCTCAGCTCCAGGACGTCACTGAAGGAGTTCCTCAGGGTAGTGTCACAGGCCCAACCATCTTCAGCTGCTTCATCAATGACCTTCCATCCATCATACGGTCAGGAGTTGGGGTGTTTGCTGATTACACAATGTTCAGCCATTCGTGACTCTTTACATACTGAAGCAGTCCATGTCCACATGCAGAAAGATCAGGACAATATCCAGGCTTGGGCTGACAAGTGGCAAGTAACATTTGCGCAACACAAGTGTCAGGCAATGACTAACTCCAACAGGAGAGAATCTAACCATCGCCCCTTAACATTAAATGGCATTTTCATTGCTGAATTCCCATTATCAACATCCTGGGGGCTACCATTGACCAGAAACTGACCTGGACTTGCCAAATAAATACTGTGGCTACAAAAGCAGGTCCAAAACTATGAATCCTGCGGCAAGTAGCTCACCTTCCGACTCCCTAAAGCCTGTCCACCAACTACAAGGCATAAGTCAGGAATGTAATGGAAAACTCCCCATTTACCTGGATGAGTGCAGCTCCAAAAACACTTAAGAAGATTGACACCATTCAGGGCAAAGCAGGCTGCTTGATTAACACACCATCCACAAGCATTCACTCCCTCCACCACTGACGCACAGTTGCAGCAGTGTGTACATCTACATCTACAAGATGCAGTGCAGGAACTAAGCAAGCCTCCTTAGGCAGCACATTCCAAGCCCACGACCACTGCCATCTAGAAGGACAAGTGTAGCAGACACATGTGAAGCATCACCTGGAAGTTCTCCTCCAAGCCACTCACCAACCTGACTTGGAAATATATCACCATTCCTTCACTGTCGCTGGGTCAAAATCCTGGAGCTCCATCCCTATCAGCACTGTGTATGTACCTACACCACATGGTGTCCAGCGGTTCAAGAACGCAGTTCACCACCATCTTCTCACGAGCAATTAGAGTTGGGTAACAAATGCTGGCCTAGCCAGCGACTCCCACATCCCACGGATCAGTAAGAAAACACGGAACCTGGAAGATCGGAGTTTACCTGGACTATGAGGGTGGACAGGTGTCATTTTACAATGCGGACAACATGTCCCATCTCCACACTTACACCGACACTTTCACTGAGAGAATCTTTCCCATCTTCAGGCAAGGACTGAAATACGGCGGGAAAAACTCCGTACCTTTGACAATCTGCGGGATTAAAGGTCACTAACAGGCCCATCCTAAAACGTCGCACTGTCTCCCTGCCTCCTGCCAGCTGCAAACTGATGGGTGTCGGTCTGAGTCACAGGCGGAGAGAGAAGCCAGGTTAACATTCTGGATTTAAACGATGTCTGGAAACTGGGAACTGAAAGATCAGAGAGGACCTCTGAAGGGCTGGGGGAAGAAAGGAGGGGGAGAGAAGAAACAAATAGAAGCTCAATTGTAGAGAGGAACTTACTGGGTAGAATGAGCTGTGAATTGCAGGAACCCGGTGACCTTCCTGCCTGAAATGTGGCTCCACAGGGTTGGACATCACTGTGCATCAGGTGAATCAATGCTGCCAATCGCTGTTATTGAACTAGGGAATAGAAGCAGGTCTCGTTTTTGTTAACAAAGCAATCTGATGCTTGAGTAAATCCCAGGAACATAAACTAAGCTTTTTTATTTGCATGTTGGTCAAGATTCTGGTTCCTTACAACAACTGTGCCTAACCTGTTGGATCCCCTTTAAGTGCCCCACTTGGTGTATACGATGTGATAGTCGCCACGAAAAAATACTAAATTTCATGCTGGTGCTTCAGCCATCAAAGCCTTGGGTGAGCTTCTGAGATGGATGACAGGAATTCTCATTTGTTTGGGCAAGGCTGAGGTGGGTAAGTGTAAACCTCAATCTCAAACTGGAGCCCCTGAATCAACAGAGAACTCTAATTGCAATTTTTAGGTAGAAATGGGCGGAGTGCGGGCAAGTTGTGCGGCAGAATAAACTGTTCTTCACAGATCCATTGGATTCTGCTCAGAAGACAAGATAAAGGTTTTATATGTTTTTCGTCGGGCTCGAAAGAGCAGACCCAACATGCCAATTCCAACTGTCAGTTTGATGGGCAGTATGATGCCTCCCGTGGTCGATCAATCATTGATTTTTACTCTCCACCGATTCTGTGTCGTATCTGGCCAACTTATTGGAGATGCCTGGAAGCGTTGCTTTCTTGCCTGCGTTATATGGAAATGAGCAACATGGTTTAAAATGTCTGCGGCCTCACTGTGATAAACGACACGTAGTCATCCATCCATTTAGCGCTTGACACCACAATCCATCATTTTGGTGAGAATATACTGTGCTGGTTAACCACTTACATTTCAGAAATGGAGATGCTCTGGCCCTTATTTCTCCGAAAAGTTTAGAAAAACAATCCTGACATTATTTAACCATTACTTTTTGATTTATTTAATATTATTTCCAAATATTTTATTTCCAAACACCCTCCTCGTGTTTCACACGCTTCAGATCTATGGCTTATTCCATTCTCGTCGAAGTGTGCAGATTTCATGTTGGAATTTCCTCTTATATTTCCACGTAAAGTGACTTGTCCAAATCGGTTGTCTATATCCTTTTTCATTAATTTTCCATTGAGCCATCGGAGGAGCCACTCTGACAGGCTGAACAATTGGGGTCAATGTTTCTTACGAATAAATTGATGAGAGTAGACCATAGAATCATAAGAAATCATAAGAGTAGACGATATGGTCCCTTGAACCTGCTCCACCGTTCAATATGATCATTCCTGATCCTCTTGTCAAGTCCACTTTCCCGCCAACTCTCCACATCCATTTCAGAGACCGAAAATCTATTTCGGCCTTAAACATATTCAATCGTGAAACATCCACTACCGTCTGGGACTGCGAATTGCAAAGATTCACAAATCTCTCGTGTAGAAATTTCTCCTCATCTCGGTCCTAAATGATGGACCATTATCCTGAGACATGCCCGCATGTTCTACGTTAGCCTGTCAGGGAAAGCAACTTCTCAGTGCTCCCCTGTCAAGACCAAATCAGTTGCATTAGAACCTTGCATGTTGCAGTGAGATAACCTTTCATTCTTCCAAATCCCAGAGAGCCTTGGCCAAATTTATTCAGCCTCTCATCAGAGTTCGATCCCCTCATCCCAGGAACCAATCTAATGAACCTTTCCTGTGCCGATTGTTCCTAAAATAGTTATGTTTATTTGATAATTACGATTTAAGCCATCATTCAGACACATTGCATGTTCTCCTTTCGTTGTTTTTTAATTGATCAATATGAATAATATTTACTATCTTGTATTAGTGACTGGTATTCTGAACTGGCGTATTGCGGATTTTCCAGTTAAAGGAGGAAACGAGAAGAAGACCTCCGCATCAGAGTGGAGAATGTATATCACATGTCACTGCACTGTGTACAGGGTGGACACTTTAAATGTTCCCAGGGACAGACTGTGTGTAGCGGGTAGCCTTCTTCGCTAATTATGCAACTATGAAATTTAACAGCAGAAAATAAAGCAAGTGCTTCAAAATGCTACTTTATAATGGTGGTCAGTTATTTTTGGCGAGTCTGTGGCATTTGGCCTCCTCTGATGCACTCTGCTAAAATAAACATGAATACAAATGTTAACACACAGCAGACCGAGGACAGTGCAAAAGACACGAACTTGCAGCATGAAAGAGCATAGCAGTCAATAGAACAAGTCTTGAACAACTCGTTAATCTTAGCTGCCAAAATCCCGAAGAATTAGGAATGGGACTTGGGGAGGAAAGGACAAGAATGGTTGGAAGGAAATGATTGCAAATCTAATTAGGAAAGGCGAGTGCATAGTATTGGTGTAATTGAGCCATGGTTTGGTGAAGTGGACGGGCTGGTATTCAATGTTGAGAGTGAATCACTGGGGAGTTGTGACAGTATTTTTACAGCAAGGTAAAGATTTGCTGAAAAACAGAAGCATGTCGAAGCTTTTGTTGTTTTCCCCTTATATTGGTATACTTGCGAAGAGTGCAATGAGTGCAAGGCAAAAGGCTTCGATAGTATTTGTTCAGAAATACTCAAGCCCTACACTACCAAACGGCTATTTGTAAACCAGGTAACAAGTGCTGGGAGAAACCAAGCACTTAAGGTTGTTTTTATTCTTTCATGGTATTTGGGCGTTGCTAGCAAGGCCAGCATTTGCTGCCCTTCCTGAATTTCGCTTGAGAACTTGGTGGTGAGACACCGTCTTCAACCGTTGCAATCATCTGATGCAGGTACAGCAACAATGTTGTTGGAAAGGGTCTTACACATTGTTGATCATGCGATAGCGAAGGGATGGAGATAATGTACCCAGTCAAAATGGTGTGTAGCTTGGACGGGGACTTGCAGGTGGCGGTGTTCCCATGCATCTAGCTGGTAGAGTTTGCGGGTTTGGAAGATTCTATTGAGGGAGCCTCGATGAGTAGCTGCAGCGCGCCTTAAGAATAGTACACACTGCTGCCACCGTGTGTAGGTGGTGGAGGGAGTGAATGTTTAAATTGATAGATAGAGCGTCAATCAAACAGGCCACTTCGTCTTTAATTGTATCGAACTTTCTGAGTGTTGTTGTAGCGGCACTCATCCAGGCAATTGGAGGATATTCCATCACACTCCTGACTTGTTCTTTGTAGATGCTGGACACGCTTTGGGTAATCAAAGAGTGAGTTACTCGTCTCATAATTCCCTGATTCTGACCTGTTTTTGTCGCCACAGCATTTGTATGGCTGGTTCAGTTCAGTTGCTTGTCAATGGTAATCTCCAGGATGTTGATAGTGCGGGATTCAGCAATGGTTATGTCATTGAATGTCAAAAGAAGATGGCTAGCTTCTTTTTTATTGTAGATAGTCATTGCCTGGCACTTGCATCGTGAATGCATTTGCTACTTACCAGCCCACTTTTGGTATTGTCCAGGTCTTGCTACATGTTGACACGGACTTCTTCAGTATCTGAGGAGTTGTAAATGATGCTGAGCATTGTGCAATAATCAAGGGAACAGTTTTTTTCCTACCTGCACCGTCTAAACCGCCCATGATTTTGAGCACCTCGATCAAATTTCCTCTCAAGTTTCTCTTCTCTGAAGAAATCAGGCCCAGCTTCTTCCTGCAACTGAAGTCTCTCATCTGTAACCTATTCTGGTAAATCTTATCCGTATCCACGCGATGGCGTTCACATCCTTTCTAAAGTGTAGTGCCCAGAATTGAAGACAATGCTCCACTTGAGGCCGAATAGCGTTTTGCAGAGGTTTGTTATAACTTCTTGCTTTAGTACTCTATGCTTCCTATTTAAAAAGCTTAGGATCCCATATGCGTTATTAATGGCTGACATTGTTATCCTGTCACCCTAAGCACATTGTGCACATCTGTCCCAGATTTCTTTGCTCGTGAACCCCGGTTTAGAACTGTATCCATTATTTTTTACTGCCTCTCCTCGATCTTCCTACCAACTTCACACTTCCCCACTTTCAATTTCATCGGCCACATGGCACCATTCCAGCAGCCTGTCTATGCCCTCTTAAAGTCAATGCCCCCAATACTTCCAAATATTGTGTCATCTGCAGATTTTGAAATTCTGCCCTGTACACGCAAATCTGGGTAATTAATAAAGATCAAGAAAAGCAGTGGTGCTGACACTGACACCTGGGGAATCCAACTAGATACCTTCCCCTGGCCTGAAAACCAACAGTTTACCACTGTTCTGTTTTCTGTAATTCAACCTATCTTCATATCCATGTTGCAACTGCCCCTTTTAGTCAAAAGGTTTCCGTTTTGCTGACAGCCTCATCAAACCTTTCTGTAACATAATCAAAAAGCATCCGCCATCCCCTCTCTACCCCATCCCCCTCCTTTCCCCATCCCTGCTAACCGCCATCCCCTTCCCTGTCCCGAAGCTTCGTTCCCATCCTCCTCACCCCCATCCCATCTTCCGCCCAACCCCACCATCCTCTGCCTCCTCATTCCCCTCCGCGTCGTCCACCTCCTCTTCTTCCAACCTCCTCCACCCCGCCCCTATTCCCCTGCTTCACCCTCTCCTCCTTAATCCTCTCCTCCTTACCCACCATACTCCTCTTCCCTCCTTGCTCCATCTCCATGCTGCTCCTTCTCCCCATTCTCCTTCTTATTTCTCCTCCTCCTCTTCCCCATCCACTCGCCTCCTCTCCTATCCCCCTCCCTCTACGCAACTGGGCATGGGATACAGTTGCATAGAACAAAGACGGAAACACAGATACTAGTGAAGACACTGGGAGAAGCCTGAAAATGGGACAAGGGCTGTGAAAGGTTGCTGAGGTGTAAGGCAGCTGATTGGAAAGTCGAAGAAGATAGCAAAGGAAACCGAAAAGGCAGATTCCGATAACCGAGCAGTGACGTTGTTAAAGACGCATTCGTTCGTGGTCTTTGGAAAACAAATGTGTTTACATTTCTGCCTGAAGGGGCTTTGGGCATACCTTAAGCACATTGTGCACATCTGTCCCAGGTTGCTCTGCTCCTGAAACCCTCTTTAGAACTGTACCCATTTTTTTTATTGCCTCCTTTCGATCTTCCTACCAAAATGTATCACTTCACACTTCCCCACTTTAAATTGCATCGGCCAAACGGCACCATTCCAGCAGCCTGCCTATGTCCTTTTAAAGTCACTGTTCATAAGGCTGCCAAATTTTGTGTCAGGGGCCCGAAGTCCCTTCAGACAGAAATGTAAACACATTTGGAGTAAAAGAACAAACTCTCCACCTGGGAAACACAGAATGCCGTGGAATTCTGTAGCTGAGTTTAGTGGCATAAAGGCTGAGGAGGGAACGCCTGTAGTTCTATGCAACAGATCTTTGTTCTATCGACTAGTTACAAGTGAATTCGTCTTGTAATCATAGAATTGTGACCGCACAATCTGAAGTAATTTTCCTTGTTAGCCTAATGAGTCTCACGAGAGGTGCCCTCTTCATTCTGTCTTAAACCAGGACACCCGTCATCTCTTAATCCTCATCACATTCTAATTTAGGCATCTAATCTACGTTTCCAAATCAACGCAGCTGCCTCTGCTTTTTGTTCTTTAATTTCTGCTGTTCTTTTAATCTAATTAGAGACATTGCCTACTTGGTTGTGGAGGCTGAAACAGGAAGAGCTGTAACCGATCCCCCTGCCCCCCCTTTCCCGCCACCATCACCGCCTCCCTGCACCCATCCCCGCACCACCTGCGGTCTCTCCCACCAGCCCAAACCCGGCAGCCCAGCATGACCGACAACAACCAGAAAATGGAAGACGTCGGCGAGTTGAGCGTGGAGAAGGCGATCGGCAGGAAGAAGAAGCAGCAGCCGCAGCCGGCGCGCTCCTCGCCTCGCCGCAAGAAGCCGGGGCCCACGGTCACCCAGCGCATCCTGCAGGTGGCGGCGGCCACCAAGGAGCGGCGGGGAATCTCGCTGGCCGCCCTCAAGAAGGCGCTTTCGGCCAAGGGCTACGACGTGAGGCACAACAACACGCGGGTCAACCAGACGGTCAAGCAGCTGGTGCGGAACGGCTCGCTGGTGCAGACGCCCGGGGTGGGAGCCGCGGGCTCTTTCCGCTTCAACCGCTCCCGGACCCGCGCCGACACGCCGGCCTGGGCGCCGGCGTTGGAGGAGGAGGAGTGGCTGCGTCGGCGGCGACCTCCCCCCCACCCCGGCGGCGGCCGGAACGGCGCCCCTCAAGGACGAGACCGGCGGCGGAGCCCCCAAGAAGAAAACTTCGGCGCCTACCAAAGTCACGCTGACCGCTTCCAGGAAAGGGTCGCAGGTCAAGAGCTCGGCCGCCGCCAAGAAATCCCGAGGAGCCGCCGCCCGGCGCAAGGGGGCGACCGCCAAGCCCAGGAAGGCGGCGCCGACCCGCCGCAAGCTCAAACCCGCCCGCCGACCCGGAGCCGCCCGCGGCAAGGCAGGGGGGCCGCGGCCCTACCGCAGGAACAAGCCGCTCCGGGGCGGCAGGAAGACGGCGGCCGGGGCCAACATCCACCGCCGGCGGCCGCCCGCCGGCTCCAAACCCAAGAGGTCGGTGGGGCGCCCGAGGAAATATCCCCCGTTCGGGCCCAAGAGGGTAAATTACGCCCGTCGGTAAAGAGATGAAATTTCATCTCCCTCCGTGGAAAAAAACTAAAATGCCCTGCCTCTGCTACTACCCCCACCTTGCTCCTGTTTCCAACACCTACAAGGCAGACTCCGCGGTTCATACAATATTAAAACAATATATTGCCACTTGTATACATATTCCTGGGATTACATGGTGGCAATATCTTAACTTCCACTTTTTCTATTTAATGTTAAAGATGGGAAGAGTGTCCTCTGCAGTCACCATCGCCGTGAAGCAGCCTGGGGAGAGTGTCCTCTGCAGTCACCATCGCCGTGAAGCAGCCTGGGGAGAGTGTCCTTTGCAGTCACCATCGCCGTGAAGCAGCCTGGGGAGATTGTCCCCCGCAGTCACAGTCGCCACGTGAAGCAGTCTGGGAATAGTGTCTTCTGCAGTCACCATCGCCAAGTGAAGCAGTCTGGGAACAGTGTCTTCTGCAGTCACCATCGCCAAGTGAAGCAGTCTGGGAAGAGTGTCTTCTGCAGTCACCGTCGCCGTGAAACAGTTTTGGCAGAGTGTCCTCTGCAGCCATTGGCACCATGAAGCACTCTGGGGAGAGTGTCCTCTGCAGTCACTGTCGCCGAGTGAAAAAAAAGTGACATCACAGGAAAACCTTAACTTCATTTGTTGGTAATGAACTGCTAGTTTACCTAACTATCTATTCTAAGTTGATTTCAGATGAAAGGTGACTACTGAGGCCCAGGATCGGAGGCCTAACATTTGAGCTTCAACTTAGTAGACAGATCGCGTCCCAGTTGATTTTTAAAAGTGTATTTTGAAACTCTATTCTAATTTGCTTTCAGTTTAAAGGTAAATAAGAGAAATGTTTTAAAGATTGATAAACTAAAGACCAGCAGGAAATTAAAAAACAAATTTAAAAAGTAATTAAATAAAATAGAGATGCAGGGCCAGGCGATGTCTTGCAGCTGCATGATGTAGGAGCTGGTGGGCACCATTGTGGTTCCTAGTGACCACAGCTATAGCAAATGTTGGTTGCTCGAGGAACTCCAACTCAGAGTTGATGAGCTCAAGTCTGGGCTTTGGACACGGCGACACATCAGGGAGGGGGAACAATTACCTCGACGCTGTGTTTCAGGAGGAAGTCACACCCCTTAGATTAACTACCTTAAATTCGGCCGGGGTCAGGAACAGGAAGCTGTGACTATGAGTGAGGCAGGTAGAGGGATCCATGAAGTAGCACTGCAGGAGCCTCAGCCCTTGCCTTTATCCAACAGGTTCAAGATTCTTGCTCCCTGTGTGGATGAGAGCGGGGACTGCAGGGAGAATGAGCAAACTCACTATAGCACCATGGTACAGGGAGCCAATCAAGTGGGGAGAGAAAAAGGAAATGTAGTTGTAATGGGGGATGGTATAGCCAAGGGAATAGCCACTGTTTTCTGTAGCCAGGACAGAGAGTCCCGAAGGCGGTGTTGCCTACCTGGCACCAGGGTTAAGGATATCTCACAAAAAACTACTGTGGATGCTGGAAATCCAAAACAAAAACAGAATTACCTGGAAAAACTCAGCAGGTCTGGCAGCATCGGCAGAGAAGAGATGCTGCCAGACCTGCTGAGTTTTTCCAGGTAATTCTGTTTTTGTTAAGGATATCTCATCTGGGCTGCAGAGGAACCTGGAGTCGGAGGTGAAAGATCCAGTTGTCGTGGTCCACATAGGTATGAACGATATATGTAGGATGAGGAAAGAGGTTCTGCTGAGGGAATACGACCAGCTAGGGGCTAATTTCAAAAGCAGGACCAAAAAGGTAATAATCTCCGGATTACTTCCTGAGCCACGAGGATATTGGGACCGGGTCAATAAGATTAAAGAGGTAAATGCGTGGTTCAAAGATTGGTGTGGGAGAAATGGGTTGGAATTCATGGGACATTGACACCAGTACTGGGGAAAGAGGGAGCTATTCAGTTCAGACGGGCTCCACTTGAATCATGCTGGGACCAGTGTCCTGGCGAATGGCAAAACTAGGGTTGTAGATAGGGCTTTAAACTAAATAGTGGGGGGCAGGGTTCAGTCGCATGGAAATATAAAAAAAAATCAAAGTTTAAGGGAAGGGTAAGAGTGCAGGTTAGTGACGAGGCTGATTGTTACAAAAAAGTGAAAGGAAGGGACAGAGTGTGAACGCCATATTGAAGCAAAGAATCATGTAAGAATGGGGAAAATTAACAATAGGGCAAACTTAAAGGCTTTGTACCTGAATGCGTGTAACATTCAGAATAAAACTAATGAGTTAACAGCGCAAATAGAGATAAAGAGTAATGATTTGATGGAGATTACTGAGACGTGTTTACAGGGAGAACAGGTTTGGGAGTTGAATATCCAAGGATACTCAGTGTTTTGGAAGGATAGGCAGGAAAGAAAAGGAGGTGGCGTAGCTTTGATAGTAAAGGAAGAGATCAGTGCTATAGTAAGGAATGATATAGGCACTGGAGAGCAAGACGTAGAGTCAGTCTGGGTAGAAATAAGAAAAAGCAAGGGAAATAAGTTCCTGTTGGGAGTAGTCTATCGGTCCCCAAACAGTAAGTTCAGCAGTAGGACACAGCATAAACCAGGAAATACTGGGACCATGTAAGAAAGGCACGGCAATAATCATGGGTGATTTTAATATGCATATAGACTGGATTAATCAAATTGGCAAGGGTAGACTCGAGGGAGAGTTCATAGAGTGTACTAAAGATTGTTTCTTGCAGCAATATGTTGTGCTACCAGCCAGGGAGCAGGCTATTCTGGATTTGGTTTTGTGCAAGGAGATGGGATTAATTAATGATCTCATAGCAAAGGATCCTCTAGGGAAGAGTGATAATAGCATGATAGACTTTCACGTTCAGTTTGAGAGCGAGAAACATGAGTCTCACACTAGTGCTCTGGAGTGAAACAAATGTAACTACATAGGCATGAGGGCCGATTTGGCCCAAGTGGACTGGGCAGGAAGACTACAAGATAGGACAGTTGATGAACAGAGGCAGATATTTAAGCAGACATTCAATTCCTCCAAAGTAAAGTATATTTCAAATAGGAAGAAAGATGGTAAAAGAGGGAAAAAGCATCCATGGCTAAGCAAGAAAGTTAAAGATAATATAAAGTCAAACACTAAGGCATACCAAATTGCAAAAGTCAGTGGCAGGCTGGAAGATTGGGAAACTTTTAAAGATCAACAAAAGGTTACTAAAAAAATAATAAAATAAGCAAAGGTAAATTATGAAAGAAAACTATCGCAAAATGTAAACGCTCATAGCAAAAGTTTCTCCAATTATATAAAAGGAAAGAGAGTAGCGAAAGTGAATGATGGTCCCTTGGAGGATGAGACTGGGGAGTTAATAGTGGGTAACGCAGAAATGGCAGAGACGCTTGATCAATATTTTGCCTCAGTGTTCACAGTGGATGACACGAGTACCATCCCAATAGCATCAGGTAGTGCAGAGGGTATAGAGAAGGAGGAACTTAGAACAATCACCATCACCAGAGAAAAGGTACGGAGCAAACTATTGGGATTAAAGGGTGACAAGTCCCCAGGACCTGATGGCCTACATCCCAGGGTGTTAAAGGAAGTGGCAGCGGAGATAGTGGATGCATTGGCTATAATATTCCGAAATTCCCTGGATTCTGAAAATGTTCCAGTGGATTGGAAAAATGCTAATATAACGCCCTTATTCAAAAAGCAGGGGGCGGTGGTGGGGAGGGCGCGCAGAGGAGGGGGTGGTGGGGTGAGGATGTGGGCAGAAAGTAGGAAACTATATACCAGTTAGTTTAACATCTGTTGTTGGGAGATTATTGGAATCCGTTATTAAGGAAGTAGCAATAGGGCATTTGGAAAGTCAAAATCAAATCCATCAGGGTCAACATGGTTTTATGAAGAGTAAATCGTGTTTGACTAATTTTCCGAGTTCTTTGAAGATGTGACAAGCAAAGTGGATAATGGCAATCCTGTAGATGTAGTGTACCTGGACTTCCAGAAGGCCTTTGATAAGTTGCGGCACAAAAGATTAATACACGGGATAAGATCACATGGAGTTAGGAGTAATATATTAGCTTGGATCAAGGATTGCCTAACCAACAGAAATCATAGAGTTGGGATAAATGGGTCTTTTTCTGGATGGCAAGCTGTAACTTATGGGGTGCCACATGGTTCGGCCCTTGGGCTCCAACTACTTACAATCTATTTTAATTACTTGGATACAGGGATAGGAGGTACTCTAGCTAAATTTGCAGATGAAACTAAAATAGGCGGGAAAGTAAGTTGCAGTGAGGAAATAAGAAATTTACAAATGATTATGAACAAGTACGGTGATGGGCAAAAATTTGTCAGATGAAGTTTAACGTGGATAAGTGTGAGGTTATCCATTTTGGTCGGAAGAATAAAAAGGTGACTTATTATTCAAATGGAGAGAAACTTCATAATGCTTCAGTGCAGAGGGATCTGGTTGTCCTCGTGCATGAATCATTGAAAGCTAGTATGCAGGTACAGCAGGCAATAAGGAAGGCAAATGGAATTTTGGCATTTATTGTGAAATGGATGAAGTATACAAAGAGGAACGTGTTGTTGTACAAGGCATTGGTGAGCCCACACCTGGAGTACTGTGTACAGTTTTGGCCCCCTTACTTGAGGAAGGATGTAGTTGCACTGGAGGTGGTTCAGACAAGGTTTGCTAGATTGATTCCAGAGATGTGGGGCTTGTATTATGAGGAGAGCTTGAGCAGTTTAGGCCTATAATCGCTAGAGTTAAGAAGGATGAGAGATGTAATTGAGGCATATAAGACGCTAAAGGGGATAGACAAAGTAGACGTGGAGTGGATGTTTCCCCTTGTGGGGCATTCTAGAACGAGAGACCACAGTTTTAGGCTAAGGGGTGGTAGATTTAAATCCGAGGTGAGGAGGAATTACTTTTCTCAAAGGTTCGTGAATCTGTGGAATTCACTACCTCAGAGTGCAGTGGATGCCAGGACGCTGACTAAGCTTATGGAGGAGATCAGCATATTTTTAATTAGTAATGGGTTAAAAGTTTATGGGAAGAGGGCGTAAAATTGGAGTTGAGGCCGAAATTAAATCAGCCATGATAGTATTGAATGGCGGGGCAGGCTCGAGGGGCCGAATTACCTACTCCTTCCCCTAGTTCAGATGTTCTTATTTTCTTATGTTATGACATGGCAGATTGCGTTTGCCAGGCGTGCCAAATCCATGAGGAAAACTTTCTCGCGCTATCACAATGGTTTTGCAATTTGTATATATTACAGAGCATTTGAGATGTGTGCAAAAATGTACATGTTAATCTGACTCTATGAACAGAGATATGGGGCCGAACAACATTTTGTAAAAGTTTGCTACAACTTTCTTGCTGTTGTGCTCTATTCCCCTAGTTATAATGCCCAGGGTCCCACGTGTTATTAACGGCTTTCTCTACCTACCCTGCCACCATAAGTACTTGGTGCACATCTGCCCCAGGCCCCTCTGCTCCTGCGTTGGCTTTAAAATGATCTCCTTTATTTTGTATTGGCTTTCATCGAACTGCCTCCTTAAAAATGCATCACTTCATATTCCTCAGCTTTAAATTTCATCTGCATTTTCCCCGTCCATTCCACCAGTCTGTCTATGTATTCTTGAAGTCTGTCACTATTCCAGGCTGAATTACACTGGACGTGCTTCCTCCAACCCCACCCCCAACCCGCGAAAAACTCGTGGTGGAGAAGCCCGCCCAGGCCAAGAACCGCGGCCCGGCGATCATTTGACAGCCAGAGGGTTGCCAACAATTATTGGGCTGCAGTTGCCGATGTACCGGCAGCCGCAGCGGGTGGCTGGTTTCTGCCATATTGCACTCAGGCAATGAGCAGCCGAGCTTCGATGGATCCATCGGAAGTGTTTGGGGGTCGGCAACATGGGGCGGAGAAGGCGCGGGTTTGAAAAGCTATTTGGTTTGGGGGGAGAGGACAACTTGGGGTGGGTCGGATTCCGATTGACCCAGGCGGCTAATTAATTGCCTAACTGATGGCCCTGGTTGGCCAACCGGTGGGCAACGGCGAGTTCAACGCGGTGGAGAAGGAGCAGGCAGCTGGGCGGCGGGCAAACCGCCCGCTGGATTTAACATGATCCCTGTCTCAAATTTGTTGGCGTGGGAGCATTAAATGCAGCTCACAGGTCAGAAGCAAGAAAGGTAGGAAAAATCGTTCATAAATCGCCTACTACTTATGCAAATCTTTGAGTGTGGTTGGACAAGCTGAAATGAGTGGAACAAAGTTGAGGCAACTGCTTCAGGAACTCCTGTAAAATGAAATAAACTCTCAAGAAAATCAACAATTATTGGGGATCAGACACAAGTGTATTTGTGTGTAGTTAAGATATTGTCGATTTTTAGAAAACTGTTTTAAAGATTAATTGAATAAAAATGGATTGTAAGTCTATATGGCCTCTGGATAGGTCACATAACCTTAGATCATAAGAAACAGAAGCAAGAGTAAACATAGAAACATAGATGATAGGAGCAGGAGTAGGCCATTCAGCCCTTCGAGCCTGTTCCACCATTCAATATGATCACCGCTGATCCTGTACCTCAACACCACACTCTCGGGCTCTCCCCGTACTCCTCGATGCCTTTGGAGTCCAGAAATCTCTTTCCTTCTTAAATGTATTCAGTGACTTGGTCTCCACAGCTTCTGTGGTAGAGAATTTCAGGGGTTGTCAGAGGTTCACCACCCTCAGATTGAAGAAGTTTCTCCTTCTCTCAGTTCTAAATGACCTGCCCTGTATCCTGAGATTGTGACCCTTTATTCTAGACCCCACAACCAGATGAAACATCATCCCTGCATCCAGTCTGTCCATCCCTGATAGGATTCTTTATGTTTTAATGAGATCTCCTCTCATTCTTCTAAACTCCAGTGCATACAGACCTAGTCGATCCAATCTCTCTTCATACGACAATCCTGCCATCCCAGGAATCAGCCTGGTGAACCTACGCTGCACTCCCTCTCTGGCAAGCATATCCTTTCTTAGGTAAGGAGACTAAAACTGCATACAATACTCCAGGTGCTGTCTCACCAAGGCTCTATATAATTGTAGTAAGACATATTTACTCCTGTACTTAAATGTTATTGTAATAAAGGCCAACATACCATTTGCCTTCCTTGCTCTACCTGCATGTCAGCTTTCAGTGAATCATGAACAAGGACACCAAAGCCCGCTTTGAACTACAACACTTCCCAGTATCTTACCATTTAAGAAGTACTCTGTATTTTTATTTCCCTACCAAAATAAATGACCTCACGTTCCTCCATCTTGTATTCCATTTTCAAAATTTTTGCCCTCTCACTTAATCTTTCCAAATCCCCTTGAAGCATCTTTGCATCCTTCTCACAAATCACGCTTAGTTGTGTGCCATCTCTAAACTTGGGAACATCACATTTAATCCCCACATCCAAATTATTGATACGGTTTGTGAATAGCTGGGGCCCAAGCGCTGATTCTTCCGACACCTCACTAGTCACAGCCTGTCAACCTGAAAATGACCCATTAATTCCTACTCTCTGAATTCTGTCCAGTAGAATTTTCAATCCATCCCAGCATATTACCATATCCCATCCAACATACTCCAGCACCTTTACTGCTACCTTGCTCTATTGCAGTGTCATTTACTCAATCTTCCCAACATGGTGTCTTCCCCCACGATTTAGGTTAAAGCCCTTTCTACTTCCCCAGTTATGTGACTCGCTAGAACACTGGCCCCAGCACAATTCAGGTGAAGTCCGTACCTGCGGTACAGCCCCCACTATTACCCAGTATAGGTGCCAGTACCCCACGAACCAGAACCCTCTTCCCCCACACAAGTCTTTGAGCCACGCTTTCATCTATCTAATCTGATTTACCCTATGTTAATTTTCATGTGGCTCAGGTAATAATTCAGAAATTATTATCTTTGGCGTGTTGGTTTTTCATTAGGTGCATAGCTCCTCAAATTCCCTGTGCAGTATCTCTTTCCTAGACTTTGGTTCTGTATTCAACCAGTGCGACCTAGAAGTGGACTAGGCTGTGCTTACCTCAAGAGAATTAAGAAAGGACATTTGTAATTCAATGGGTCCTTAAAAAGGCAATGGCTAAAATAAGCTCCAGGCGTGAGCTTTAAGGAGAGGGGAGTGGAAGATACTGCAGGATACAACACGTAAAACAGAGGGATGTAACAGAGAGAGATAACGAGGCCGGGCAAATGAAATAATACCAGAGGGAAATAAGAAATTAAATAGAGAACCAGATAGAAACGAGTTCAAAAGGGCGTATAAGAAAGATAGCAAAGCCGAGGGGATGGTAATGAACAGAACATTCCATCGGATGTGATCTTTAGAATAGAAAGTGACCAAGGTGTTCCTTTGTGGGGAGAGAATGCAGGTTGGGGAGAGAATCCAGGTTAACATTCAAGGTATGAACCCTGCATGGGAACTGGGACTGAAAGATCAGCAAGATTGGGGCTGGGGGAATAAAGTAGGAGGGCAGAAGAAACAAATGGAAACGCAATTGTGGAGAGAAACTTATTGGTTGGAAAGAGCTGTGAACTTCAGAGACTCGGTGACCTTTTTGCCTGTAATGCTGTTTCACAGGCGGAAGGTGGCGCTAGATTACCGTGTTTGAGAAGAATCAGCACCTCTGCAGCCAAGCCCTGTTATTGAACAAGACAATGGAAGCAACACTTAAAAAATAGGGGGTTTAAATTAAATCTCAGAATCATAGGCTAAACTTGATACTTTTTTGTTATTTCAAACGTTGCTTCAGCCACTAGATGCTTGTCAAGTCCTTGCCGACTTAAGCTGATTTTACGAGTGCCCCCTCCTCCACCAGCCGCCAGCCGCCCCGCCCTCCTCATCTAAGCCACCCAGGCCCTCCCCCACCAGACCCCCCACCCTCCCCCATCAGCCCGCCCCCCGCCCTTCCCCATCAGCCTCCCATGCCCTGCTCCCCTCTCACCCCCGCCCTCCCCCCCTCGCCCCTCCAAAGAAACTGTCGGAATAGATGGTGATCATGTCAATAATAGTTTGAAGGGCTGTGATCACAGCAATAAGGTCGTTTCTCTGGGCTTCATGTTGTGCTGGGAATATAATAAAGGTATTCCAGCCATCCTGTGGAATCCATGATGCACCTTCAATCTGATACTGTCCTTGTTCATAAAACCGGGAGCCATCCACATAAACGCCAGTGGAGTCTAACAGTTGTGCAGCTTTAATAGGGCAGCGAGACACGGCCTCTTCCACCTTACAGGTATGTGCGACTCCTTCATACTGCAAAATGCCAGCCAAATAGTGGTTGAGAGGCCTGCAGGATAGGAATATGTTTGCTTTGTAACTCAATTATTAATCGATCCTAAGACACCAGGGATACTCCCTTAACATGGCCCGTCTTTAAAAATGACAAAGGGGGATGTGGGAAGTTTTTTAAAAAATCATTCACGGGATGTGGGCTTCGCTGAATGGGCCAGCATTTATTGCCCACCCTAGATGATCTTGAGAGGGTGGTGGTGAACTGCCTTCTTGAACTGCTGCAGTCCATGTGGTGTAGGTGAGGTGAGAGTGAATGCCCTTGACATCACAGCAGCATTTGACCGAGTGCGGCATCAAGAAGCCCTCGTAAAACTGAAGTCAATGGGATTCACGGTTTTCTGCTGGTTGGAGTCATACCTAGCACAAAGGAAGATAGTTGTGGCTGATGGAAGTCAGTCATCTCAGCTCCAGGACATCCCTGCAGGAGTTCCTCAGGGTAGTGTCCTCGGCCCAACCATCTTCAGCTGCTTCATCAATGACCTTCCTTCCATCATAAGGTCAGAAGTGGGGATGTTCGCTGTTGATTGCACAATGTTGAGCACCATTCGTGACTCCTCAGATATTTAATCAGTCCATGCCCAAATGCAGCAAGACCTGCACAATATCCAGACTTGGGCTGACGAATAACAAGTAACATTTGTGCATAAAAGTGCCAGGCAAAGATCATTTCAAATAAGAGAGAATCCAACTAACACCCCCTGATGTTCAACCAGATTACCATCACTGAATCCCCACTATTAACATCCTGGGGGTTATCATTGACCAGAAACTGAACTGGACTAGCCATATAAATACTGTGGCGACAAGAGCAGATCAGAGGCTTGGAATCCTGCGACAAGTAACTCACCCCCTGACTCCCCAAAGCTTGTCCTCCATCCACAAGGCTCAAGTCCGGAGTGTAATGGAACAATCCCCACTTGCCTGGATGAGTGCAGCTCCCACAACACTCAAGAAGCTTGACACACTCCAGGACAAAGCAGCCCACTTGGTTGGCACCACATCCACAAACATTAACTCTCTCCACCACAGACGGGCAGCCGCAGCAGTGTGTACTATCTACAAAATGCACTGCAGGAATTCACCAGAGACCCTTAGACAGCAACTTAGACCATTACCATCTAGAAGGACAAGGGTAGCCAATAGACCAGAACGCCACTACCTGGACATTCTCCTCCAAGTTGCTCGCCATTCTGACTTGGTAATACGTTGCTCTTCCTTCACTGTCTCTGGGTCAAAATCCTGGAACTCCCTCCCTAAAAGCACTGTGGGTGTACCTACACTGTGTGGACTGCAGCGGATCAAGAAATAGCTCACCACCATCTTCTCAAGGGCAATTAGGGATGGGCAATAAATGCTGGCCGAGGCAGCGAACCCCACATCCCGTGAATGAATGAATAAAAACAAGATGCACCCACTGTCCTGTTAGGAAGGGAGTTCCAGAATTTTGATCCAGTGACAGTGAAGGAGCGGCGCGGGGATATATTTTCTAGTCTAGATGTTGCATGACTTGGAGGGGAACTTCCAGGTGGTGGTTTTCCCATCTATCTGCTGCCCCCATCCTTCTAGATCGTAGTAGTCGTGGGTTTGGAAGGTGCTGACGAAGGAGCCTTGGTGAATTCTGGCAGTGCATCTTGTAGATGGTACACGCTGCTGTCACTATGCGTAGGTGGTGGAGTGAATGTTTGTGGATGTGACGCCCTGCTTTGTCCTGGATGGTGTCCAGCTTCTTCAGTGTTGTGGGAGCTGAACTCATCCAGGCAAGTGGGGAGTGTTCCATCACACTCCTAATTTAAGCCTTGTAGATGGTGGACAGGCTTTGGGTAGTCAGGAAGTGAATTACTCTTCGCAGGATTCCTAGACCCTGGCCTGCTCTTGTAGCCAGCGTGTTTATATGGCTAGTCCAGTTCAGTTTCTGGTCAATGGTAACTCCCAGGATGTTGATAGTGGGGATTTCAGTGATGGTAATGTCATTCAACTTAAAAGGACGATTCTCTTGAAGGTTGGATTCTCTCATGTTGGAGATGGTCATTGTCTCTCACTTGTGTGGTGCGAGTGTTACTTGCCACTTGTCATCCTAAGCCTAGATGTCCAGGTCTTGCTGCAATTGGACATGGACTGCTTCAGTATCTGTGGAGTGGCCAATTGTGCTGAATATTGTGCAATGATCAGGGAACATTCCCACTTCTGACCTTATGATGGAAGGAAGGTCATTGATGAAGAAGCTGAAGATCACTGGATCATAGAATCACAGAATCACACAGTGCACAAGAGGCCCTTCGGCCCATCGAGTCTGCACCAACATGTGAGAAACACCTCACCTACCTACCTAATCCCATTTACCAGCACTTGGCCCATAGCCTTGAATGTTATGACGTGCCAAGTGCTTATCCAGGTGCTTTTTAAAGGATGTGAGGCAACCCGCCTCCAACACCCCCCCAGGCAGCGAATTCCAGACCGTCACCACCCTCTGGGTAAAAAAGTTTTTCCTCACATCCCCCCTAAAGTCCCTGCCCCTCACCTTGGACTTGTGGCCCCTCGTGACTGTTCCTTCAACTGAGGGGAACAGCTGCTCCCTATCCACCCTGTCCATGCCCCTCATAATCTTGTACACCTCGATCAGGTCGCCCTTCAGTCTTCTCTGCTTCAACGAAAACTGCCCAAGTCTATCCAACCCCTCTTCCTAACTTAAATGTTTCATCCCAGGCAACATCCTGGTGAATTCCCTCTTCACCCCCTCCAGTGCAATCACATCCTTAAGCCGCTTGGGCCTAGGAGACTACCCGGAGGAACGCCTGCACTGATGTCCTAGGGATGAAATGACTGTCGTAAAGCAACCAAACTAATGTCCTTAAAGGGAGGAAATCTGCTGTCCTTGCCTGCTCTGGCCAACATGTGACTCCAGACCCACAGCAGTGTGGTTGGCTCTTAAATGCCCTCTGAACAAGGGCAATTAGGGATGGGTAATAAATACTGGTCTAGCCAGCGACGCCCACATCCCACGAATGAATGAAAAAAACAACCATCTTCCTTTGTGCTAGGTATGTCTGCCACCAGCTGAGACTTTATCCCCGGATTTGCATTGACTCCAGTTTTGCTCGGGCTCCTTGATGCCACACTCGGTCAAATGCAGCCTTGATATCAAGGGAAGTCACTCTTGAACTGACCTCGGGATTTCAGCTCTTTTTTCCATCTTTGAACCAAGGCTGTAATGAGGGCAGGAGCTGAGTGGCCCTGCCAGAACCCAGACTGAGCATCAGTGAGCAGGTTATTGCCAAGCAATTGCCGCTTGATAGCACTGTTGATGGCCCCCTCCATTATTTTACTAATGATCAATAGTAGACTGACGAGCCGATAATTGGCCGGATTGAATTTATCCTGCTTTCTGTGTACAGAACATACCTGGGCAATTTTCCACATAGCCAGATAAATGCCAGTGTTGTACTTGGCATGGATCAGCATGGCTAGGAGCGTGGCAAGCTCTGGATCACAAGTCTTCAGTACTATTGCTGGAATATTGTCAGTGCCCACAGTTTTTGTAGTATCCAGTGCCTTCAGCCGTTTCTTGATATCACGTGGAGTGAATTGAATTGGCTCAAGACTAACATCTGTGATGTTGGCGATCTCCAGAGGAGGCCGAGATGGATCATCCACTCGGCATTTCTTGAAGATTGGAGAAAATGCTTCAGCCTTATCTTTTACACTGAAGTGCTGAATCCTCCATCATTGAGGATGGGGATTTTTGTGGAGACTCCTCCTCCGGTAAGTTGTTTAATTGTCCAGCACCATTCATGACTGGATATGGCAGGACTGCAGAGCTTAGACCTGATCCATTGGTTGTGGGGTCGCTTAGCTGTCTATCACTTGCTGCTTATGCTGTTTGACATGCAAGTAGTCCTGTGTTAAAGTTTCACCAGGTTGACACCTCATTTTTTTTAGGTGTGTATGGTGCTGCTCCCAGCATGCCCTTCTACACCCTTCATTGAAGCAGGGTGGATCCCCTGGCTTGAAGGTAATGGTAGAATGGGGGGTTTGCCAGGCCCTGAGAGGTTTCAGATTGTGTTTTCCAATTCTGCTGCTGCTGATGGCCCACAGCTCTTCATGGATGCCCAGTCTTGTGTTGCTAGTTACAGCCTAATCTATCCCATTTAGCACGGTGGTAGTGCCACACAACACAACGGAGGGTATCGTCAATGTGAAGGCGGGACTTCGCCTCCACAATGACTGTGCAGAGATCACTCCTACCGACATTGTCATGGTTAGATGCACCCACGGCAGGCAGGTTGGTGAGGATGAGGTGAAGTATGTTTTTCCCTCTTGTTGCTTCCCTCACCACCTGCCGCAGACCCAGTCTAGAAGCTATGTCATTTAGGACTCAGCCAGCTCGGCCAGTAGTGGTACTACTCAGCCTTTCTTGGTGATGAACATTAAAGTCCCCCACCCAGAGTACATTCTGCCGCCTTGCCACCCTCAGTGCTTCCTCCAAGTGATGTTCAACAAGGAGGAGCACTGATTCATCAACTATGGGAGGGTGGTACATGGTAATCAGCAGGAGGTTTCCTTGCCCATGTTTGACCTGATTGCATGAGACTTCAAGGGGTCCGGAGTCAATGTTGAGAACTCCCAGGGCAACACCCTCCCGATTCTATGCCACTGTGCCACCACCTCTGCTGGCTCTCTCCTGCTAGTGGGACAGTACATACCCAGGGCTGATGATGGTGGAGTCTGGTACTTTATCTGTAAGTTATGATTCCGTGAGGAAGACTATGTCAGGCTGTTGCTTGACTAGCCTGTGAGACACTTCTCCCAAATTTGGCACTAGCCCCCAGATGTTAGTTAGGGAGACTTCGCAGGGTAAACAGGGCTGCGATTGCTGTTGTCGTTTCCGGTGCCTAGGTCGATGTCAGGTGGTCCGTCCAGTTTCAGATTCCCAATGTTGTTCTACACCATTCTTAGCCAATGTCGGTGTCCATTTTATTTTTCAAAACTTATTTTCTGTTCCCCACAAGATTGGCCTTACTTCAATTTTTTACCCAAAACGTTCTTATGCTTTGTCCCTCTCCATTATTAACTTAAAGTACATTATGTTATGGTCACTATTCCTTTGATGTTCCCTGAATTTTACTTCTCTTACCCACTGTTTCATTCCCCATTCCTTGATCCAATATAGAATGGTCCCTTGTTGGGAGTTTTACATTGGATTAGAAAGGACACCTGTGCACATTGTGGGAACTCCACACCATTATGGCCTTTACTTGTCTCTTCTGTCCAATTAATATCAGGGTAGTTGAAAGCCCCCATGGTTATTTTTCATTTTTTTACTGAATTCTCCAATTTGTCTGCATGGTACTTCCTCCAGCTCCCTTCCATATTATTTAGCCTGTAGGCTACACCTATGAGTTTGATTGATCCTTTATCACCTTTTATCCCTATCCACATTATTCTATTTCTATCTTACTGCTGGATGATATAACAACATAATGTTGTTATATTGAGTAAGTACAACCACTTCACATCCTCTTTTCCATTCACTATCTTTTCTAAATATACTATACCCTGCAGTTTTTAATCCCCAGTCCTGATTTTTTTTTGTAGCCATCGCTCTAGTTCCTACTCTATCTCATTTCCGGCGACATATTACTTCCAGCTCCTGTTATAATACAGTTTCTGATACAGGAACTGAATTTGAAGATGGATTCCACATACTTCATAAGTTCTCAATCACCTTGTCCTATCACTGAGATATCAAGGACTAGACACTGTACTTGAAGGAAAGCTGTTTTGTTTTTGTTTTTTGCATTTCCACAGAATATCAAACCATTGTCCAATTTACAATGGTTATTAACATCAGCCAAGACAAACTCCATTCACCAGAATGGACATGGTCCAGTCCTGGATGTAAGTAACAGCAGTAATAACGGCCAAATCTGAAACTTGCTGTCACTTGTGAACTCGACGTTGCCTTTTCAGGTTAGATGAAAAAGTGAATCTCATCCTACACAGAGAGCAGGTGAATGGCCTCTCTCTAGTGTGAGTGTGTAGGTTGTCAGCAGTTCCATTTTGCATTTAAAGTTCTTTTCACAGTCAGAACATTTAAAAGGTTTCTTATCAGGGTGAACAGGTTGGTGGTCAATGAGGGTGGATGAATCCCTTCTCACAGGCACAGCAGATGAATGGCCTCTCCCCAGTACGAGTGCGTTGGTGCCTCATCACATCATGCCTTTTTTAAAAACCCTTCCCGCAATTGGAGCAGAGTGAGAAGGCCTCTCCTTAGTGTGATTCTGTTGTTGAGTTTTCAGCTCCATTGGGTAATTGAATACCTTCCCACAGTCCCCACATTTCCACAGTTTCTCCATGGTGTGGGTGTCCTTGTGTCTCTCCAGGTTGGATGATCAGTTAAAGCCTCGGCCACTCAGAACATGTGTATGGTTTCTCCCCACTGTGAAAGGTGTGCTGGTTTTTTCAAGGTAGTTAACTAGTGAAAGTGCTTTCCACAGTCAGTGCAGTGAAACATGTTCATTCCTGTGTGTATGTGGGTCAATCAGACTAAAGTGTGAAATATTTTCCCTCACAAACAACAAACACTTCTCCTTCAACATTCAAATATCAATAATATTTAGGCCTTGCTGAATCAACCGACTTGTCAGATCTAGGTATGATATTTGGTTTGAGCTTTCTATCTGCTTTTCCCAGCCCCTTCGAATACCCTGTAAAAGGAGTTTGCAAAAGCTCTCAGTGCAGGTTGGAAATTCAGAACAGATAATTCTCGTTCCTATGGAACATATTTTCCTCTCTTGTTCACCTAAAGCTGTAAATCACCGTCCCACACATTATCCCTCCACCCTGTGCTGAATCCAAACCCATCGCACCATTTCCACCATTTCTTCCCACCAGTCCCAGTTGTCTTCTCCCCTCTACTCTGGCTGGGTTCAGTTCTCCAGGCCCTGTGTGCAGAGTGAGAATGAAATCAATGAATTCATCACTTTCTGCTGTGTGTAAATCCCTCCCCTTCTAACCCTCTGTAAAATGAGCTTCCAAAATCCATCACTGTCAGTCCAGGGTAGAAATTCACAACATCCTCTCCTCTTGGCCCAGGACAGTCGCGCATGCGCCTGCTGCGCCCTGAAGGTCAAACTCGTAGACCCGCCTCAGTGGACGAACATGCGAATCCGGAGCAGAAGTAGGCCACTCCGCCCCTCTATCATGCTCCGCCATTCAAACGTGATCCCAATGGGCCAATCAGCTTCTCTCCCTGGCTCCTAGAGCAGTTGGGAACTGGGACCTGAAGCCCATTCAGTGTTCCTGCACCGAGATGGGGGCGGATTGAACACTTCTCCTCCTTTACCAGGATGGCGACAGTTAACCCGCGCCTCTTTCTGGAAGAGCCGCAGTTGCAAATGCTGGGACTGCAGGTCGTTAGACTGGATTTACGGCCACCGAAATTGTTGCGGACCCTCCTCATCCATCCGACGGTTCGATCGCTCCTGATCTCCGCAGCTCACCGGATGCTGTTGAGACAGACAAGCGGTTATCTCGCTAAGTTGCTGTGATGGTGTAGAGGTTGGAACCGGATAAAATTAAGAAACAAATTATACAGCAATCCATGTGCATGGACCCTCCATTCCCCCGGGGAAAGAAGGGGAGTGGGATTTTATGAAGAATTAAAAGTCCCCAACGCAGGGGCAATAAGAGTAAAATCCAATCCCTGCAGTCACAATTAAACTCACGAGTATGTCAGTTGATGGGGCGAACGAGTGAATTTCTTCCCAGGGCAGACATTTAAATAGTCCCTCTTCAGTAAGAATGCACTGAACGTGCACGAAATCATTTGAACTTAACTCGGACGTTAACAGCTGGGAAAACTGAATGAATCCGACCGCACATGAGAAGTACCTGAACAGTCTCTCTGCATTGTGACTGTACTGGTGTATAAATAAGTGAGATTACTGTGTGCATTCCCTTCCTCGTGCAGCTGATGAACATCCTCTCCCCAGCATGACTGTTTGGTTTTTTAAGTTCAGATGAACAACTAAATGCCAACACCAACAACAACCCATATTTACATAACACCTCAACCGTCGTAAAAACGTTCCTAAGCCCTTTCACGTGGACATTAACAGTGCCCACATTAAGTCCTGGTGAAAGGACATCTACCTGAACTAATGAGTATTTCCAACTTTCCCAGTGTTTTGCATTGGTCCCACTTTAATACTTCAATTCCTGACACCTTTGTGCTTGTTTCTCCAATCTGGTCCCAAAACACTGGCAGATATTTTTCTCCTGCATAATAAAAACTGAAAATACATATGAGGTAGGTCCTCCAAATAGAATTTAGGGGGCTAGAAAGTAAATTAGCAAACAGGACCTCAAAGGTTATAATCTCCACATTAGTCCCAGTGTCACGTGCTAGTCAGTATGAAAAATAGGAAGATAGGTTAGATCAATGCACGGCTAGAGAGATGGTTCAGGAAGGAGGGTTTTAGATTCTTTGGACACTAGGGCTCGTTCTGGAGAAGGCGGGGCCTATTGAAGCTGGATGGGTTGCACCTGAACAGGGACAGAACAAATATGATTGTGGTGTGATTTGGTTTTACTATAACAGAGGGTTTAAACTAACTTGACAAGGGAATGGAGAACAGAAAGCAACATTCGAAATAAAATAAACAAGGAATATAAATAATTATGAGAGACAGGTAGCACCAGAGTAAGGAATGCTGCACACTATTGGAAATCAAAACGGTGTTTCATATAGATTCCCCAGAACTTCCTTACATTTGTACCTTTATTTATGACTAAGATCCCGTATGTTTCCATAACAAGCCCTGCCACCTTCAACGGTTAGTGCACATGTAACCCCAAGTCCTTTTGTTCTTGCACTGTTGTATTGTACCCTTTTGTTTATATTGCCTCTCCAATTTTCCTGCCAAAATGTATCGCCTCCCATTTCCCTGCATTAAATTTGACTTGCTATATATCTGTCCATTCCACCAATGTGTCTCGATGTCCATCACTATTCTCCTCACCGTTCACGATACTTCCAAGCTTTATGTCATCTGCAAATTTTGAAATTAGGTCCCATGTACCTAAGTTCATGTCAATGATACATACCATGAAAACAGTGATCCTGCTTCTAAGCAGGAACGGTTTCCAGTCACAGAGGGATAAGCAACCAGAGCATACAGATATAAGGTTGTTGGAAAAAGCAGCAGAGTGGGATTAAGAGGGTTCTTTATCACACTGGCAGCTATGATCTGGAATGCACTGCCTGCCAGTGTGGTGGAAACAAATTCAATACAACTTTCAAAATGGAATTGGATGAATACTTCACTGCAAAAGAGAACATTGCAGGGCTATGGGGTGTGCGGGAGGGGGGTGGTGGTGGCGGGTGTAAGACAATATCAAACCTCTATCAAAGCACCTCTGCAGACACAAAAGTCCAATTGACCACTTTCTGTGCCTTCTGATTTAATGACCTTGCATTCCTTCCCACCCTAAGCAGGCTGGTATTCCCAATGCCTATCTCAGGACACTACCCAAGTTGGCAATGGCAGACGTGCCAGAGTAAACTTCAGTGCAATTTCCAGGCAACTATCACTTCATTTATGCCAGCCGGAGGCTCTTAAAATAATCCAGATGAATTTGAAATGGGGGCTAGAAGGATTCAGGCACTGGGGCCTTTTGCAAATAAAACAGACATGAATAAAATGTTTTAATGGTGTTTTTAATAAAACAGCTAATGACCAACTAGTGATTTAAGGACTATTTCACTTATGTGGACAGTGTTGAAACAGGCCAGAAAAACAAGAGATAAATGATAACTGGTGTAATGATAACTCCCTTTAACATTCTAATGCAGCAACTGCTTGTCATGTGGTTAAACATTATCTGTTAATGACATATATACCAGATCAGTTCACACATCACGTTCAATGCAAACTCTCAAATCATAGCAGTGACACATCATTTACATGCTTAAACAGTCTCAAACCACATTCCCATTTTAATGTAAAATAAAATCCCATAAACACACGAGCTTCCATCCCTCCGATTGTATTGTAGCACCCACTTGAGTGTGATATTCTGGACAATATTTACAGACTGTGCAAACCTAGTCTAGTTTGTCAGTGTTATTTCATCGTGGAAGGAATTTAGGTTATTGCAACATGGTGGGTGTTTTAAGCAAGTCAGATTGACAGCATTATCACAATTACAGAAAACAAAACCAACTAGAGCTGGTCATCAGGTGTGAGGCACTCTCGCTGTTGCTGTACATGGAGCAGGTCTGGCCCATTCCAGACCCCTGAAGGATGGCATTCACCCGAGCCATCTTCCGCATTGTCTGGAGGTCGAAAATGGATCGTGTCCGCAGGGACGCGATGTACAAGTCTCTAGATAAGTGGGGAGAAAACGTGCCCAACATTGCCCTCATAATGATGACCACGTTTGTGTGCGGCTGCATCAAGCTGTGCATAGACCCTCGGTATGCAAACACCAAGTGTAATTACGTGCTGAGGTTCTACCTGTCCCCGGTGTTGCGAAGGATGGGTCTGGCCACGCTGCTGCAGAACGCTCCAAATAGATGGACCTGTCCCTCGTGAAAAAATTTATGCAGAGAAACACCTTTGACCACAAGTCCATCAGGCAGTGGTCGGCATGTTAGAGGCCCTGTGGGAAAAGGACAGGGTGGATCCTGTGGGATGGTTCCCCGAGCAGACTGTCAAAGTCATTTGGCAGAATGCCTCATTGCCAGAACTCTCCAACAAGCACCAAGATGTAGCTTGGCTGGTGGTGAGAAAGGCCCTCCCCGTCAGATCCTTCCAACACGCCAGGAGTCTCACCCCCTCCGCACGTTGTCCTCGAGGTGGCTGTGGTGGGGACGAGACCGTTGTTCACCTCCTTGTGGATTGTACATTTGCAAAGAAGGTTTGGAGAGAGATGCAGTGGTTTCTGTCGAGGTTCATCCTAAGCAGTGCTGTGACACAGGACTCTGTGCTCTACGTGCTGTTCCCAGGGACACACACCGAGACAAACATCAACTGCAGCTGGAGGATCATCAACTCGGTGAAAGACGCTCTTTGGTCTGCCCGAAACTCGTTGTCCAGAGCAAAGAGTTGTCCCCGACCGAGTGTTGCAGACTGACACATTCCAAGGTCCAGGACTACGTGCTGAGGGACGCACTAAAGCTTGGGGCAGCCGCCACAAAGGCGCAATGGGGAAAGGTCGCTGTCTAAGACCTTTCTGCCACAGAGCACCGAGGGGCTGGGAACTGTTGGGAGCCCTCGGGCTGTACAGCTCAAAATGAATGTATGCATTGAATACTAATTGTACTATAATTGTATTGAAGCACCTCAGAGGGCAACATGATATATGTTGATAACTCCAATACCATTGTCTGATTGTCTGCATTGACCATATTGATGATTGTAACATTCATTGATTGTATTGATACACCTCGTGATCCATGTGTAAAAGTTGAACCTGATTGTACTTTTGTGATGGTGATTTTGTACTGTTTTGGAATGTTCTTCCAGATATTTTATGAATAAAGTATATTTTTTTCAAAAAAAACAAAACGAACTAGAGATTAATATATCCAGAAAATTTGAACAAAAGGGTGAAAATGTTAAGATCGATGCATCGCGGGATCTGGACACTTCGCACACGCTAGTCCATACACCTCACCCACACCCATTTGAAATGCACACAAACATTAGTAAACATTGAAACCAGAAGGTCCGTCCATAAATATGATTCAATAGATTTCACTGTGATGTGAATGTGAATATTGTGCTGTTTGACAACATATCGAGCAATAAAAAGGGAATCCGCCCTTGTCCTCAACCAAGGGCCCATTTTGGTTAACAGAGCACTCGGTCCTGTTCATGCCTGTTGCATTTCCCGCTCTTCTAATCGGACCCTTCCCCATTTTCCAGAACAGAATTCCCCTTGCCCTCACCTTCTACCCAATCAGCTTCCAGGTTCAGTGCATCATCCTCCACCATTTCACCACCTCCAGCTTGATGCAACCAGCAAAAGCGTCATCCCCTCTCCTCGCCTTTCAGCATTCTGAAGAGACAATTCCCTCTGTGATACCCTGGCCCACTCCTCAATCACACTTTCTCCTCTCCCCGCTGCACCATCACATGCTGTTCTTTACCTCATCCCTTCTCACTTTCCATGGCCCCAAGCTCTCCTGCCGGATGAAACAGTGTATACTTGCCCATCTTTGCACGTTCTGTGCTGCATTCTCTGGGCAGGATGCAGTTCTTCTCTACATTTTGAGGGGCAGAACACTTCCACAAAAATGACTTTGGATTTCCAGTCATTTTAATTTTTTGTTCCACTCCCTCTCTGATCTCCACTCCCTCGGCCTTCTGCAAATGAAATGTGAAACATAATCGATGTCGCGCGATAAAGGGAACAAAGCTAACCAAGATCCCAGAAAATCAGTACAGAGAGACCTTACCTTAACTTCGGAAATTTTCCATTTCTGTTTCGTTTCTGATTTTAGAGCCTTGCGAGCGAGTCCGAGGAAAATTAAGGAACGTTTCAACCGGTCTTCGGCTTGGGTACAGAAAATCACAGAATGGAAGTGTTTCTTATAATATGAGTGAAAGACTAGATCAAGGAACTCTCCTGTCCATCGTGCCAAGGTGATATCAACCGCTTCCTTGATCTGCAGGAAGGGATGTGACTCGTGACTTTTCCAGCGCGACACGTCATACAGGTCAATTTCTTGTCAGTTTCATAAACATCTTCAGTTCTTCCTGAAGATCCTCACAGTGAAATCCAATTTCCTTATCGTCCCTGCTCGGGTCTAATTTTCCAGCTTTCTTGGCCAGATTCACCAAGGATCCTACTTCTGCACTACCTAGTCAGGGGAAACATCCTCCCAGCGCCTCATCTGCCAAGCACCTTCAGAATGCTATGTTTCCATGAGATCGCTTCTAGTTCTTCTGAACTCGACTGAACATGGAGCTAATCTACTTACTCTCTCCTCTTAGCACAATGACATCCGTCTCAAGCAAGAATATCCTTCCTTAGGTGTGAAGATCAAACTGTACACAGAATCCCAGGTGTGGTCTGAGCAAGGACCTATATATTTACAGCAGGACTCTTTTAATCTACAGTTCATGTTTAATAGAAACAAAACCAGGAGTTAACAGTGAACTCAGTGAACGAGGAGGACAATAATATAAGGAAACGTATTCGGTGGAAAGCACCGGGCTCACAATTGATGTTATTGGGTTACGTGAGCCTGTGATCGTGCGTTGCATCTAACCAGGTCCGTAGACAAAGTCACGCATTTTACCCAATGTCACGCATTTTACCCAAGATACCCAGACCGACAAGGATCGTGTTGAGCCCCAATCATTTGTTCCCCACTATTACTGTTCTTAAAATGTTCTCTTGACACTGCAATGCCTGGATGTCAATCAGATCAGTTCAGGTAACGCATTTAAAAGCCAACTAAATACAGCAGTATATATCAAAATGTACACATTAATGGGCATTCCTAATGCGTATATATTTCCCACATAATTGTGGATATTAATGTGACTTTTTTTAACCGAATCTTTCCCAATGCGGGCCAGGGAATACATAACGAAACAATGAAATCGATTGAAGTCATTTTTGAGAATGTAGATTTGATAGGAAAGAAGTCTAAAAAATGCATAATGATCATAATATGATCCAACACAGAAGGAGTCGGTCCATGGTGCCTGTGAAACTCCAAGGACGTCACCAGTTCTCGGGCCGTTTTTAATGGGGAATCCTTTCCTGCAGCACCGAGATTCTGTCAGCAGGTGGCAGCGGTGCACTTTGTAACAATGAAAGACTTGTGTTCAAACAGGGCCACAACCCATCCCAGAAACTAACTGCACTCGCGATGAACTCTTGGGGAGTGTGGTATACGTCGTTGCAAGGGAAATGCAGCAGCCTTTTATACACAGCAAGGTCCCACAGAGAGGAAATGAGGTGAATGTTCGGTTAATCTCTCTGATGTGCTGGTTGAGGGAGGAATGTTGTCCAGGACACCGGGAGAACTCCCCTGCTCCTCTACCGTGAGATCAGAAGCGCTAGAGGCAGACACGGCCTTGGTTTAATATCTCACCGGAAGGACTGAGCTACAGGTAGGAAGATAGGAACAGGAGTCGCTCATTCAGTCTCCACATTTTTCCGTTATTTCAATTGAACAATTGCTGAGCTCCATCTCAACTCCACTTACCCGCCTTAGCTCCATATGCCTTGATATCCTGGAAAATTCCAACTATTCCCGTATCCACAGCCTTTATGAGGAGGGAATATTCCACAATTCTCTTACATTTGGTAATGAAAAACGTGCTTCCTGATTTCACTCCTGAATGAACAAACTCCAATTTTACAGAACTCCCCCGCCACCCCTCGCCCATGCTAATAGGGTGAGAGTATTTTCCAAAATCGTGTCGAAGTCCGTCGAGATGATTGGGGAGGATTGTCGCCAATGACAGAAACTTCCCAGATTTTCCTTCTATTGAAATGAATGTAAGGAAATCCCGCTGGCGGTGCACGGGCCACACACGCCAGATTTTCCTTTCTCTGCTCCACACAGGCGTTAATTAACGCACATGTCGTAACAATACAATAGGCCACAATGTTACATATTGAGAAATAGATGGATCATTTTGCAACCTGGTGTCAGAGATAATATCCCTGCAACAAAACAAATTTCAAAAATCAAACACATTTATTTCAAATCCACATTGGTCTCTCCCCTCCCCTTCCCCCGATACTCTCGATTTTCCCCGCCTCACTAAAGTGTCTGTTTCCCTCTCAGTCGGGTGATTGGTTATTGACAACGGGCCACAGGCTGTGTTTTCTCGCTATTGAATTGTGATACCTGTAGGGGGAAGAGCTTCAAGTTCGATCCCCATAGGATTTCGTTTCCCCCCTCTCCCATTTTCCATTGGTCTGTCCCACAGTCCTCCCCCGAAACCCTGTGTCCTCTTCATCAGGGACTGGGAGAGCAACACTGCCTGAGATGTGAATCCAGAATCCCTGATCCAGAGTTTCAATGTCTGAATATTTTCTCCACTTCCGAAAAAATCCACTGCATCATCTCTCCAGATTTCCTCTGCAAACAAATAGGGCGACAACCGTCTGTCACTTAGGGCTCCCTCTCAACTGTGGCCCATTGATCCTGATCTCGCCTCTGAGTCAGAAAGAGGCGGGATCGAGTCTCACTCCCACTACGTCAGTGCATAGCCCAGGCTTGTCGTGCGCTCGCTGTTGACGGATGCATTTCCCGACTTTACAACAATCCCTCCGCTTCCAAAATAATTCATTGGTTTTAAAGGACGGCCCGGTCTGGTGGAATGCGCTATAAAAACACAAAGCTTTACTTTCTAGCAGATAAAACCAAACCTCACAGGTCCAACCTCTCGAAATATCTCCTCTGTCACTGTCATCCCAAATGACTCTTTGACAGTTATATTGCTTTGTGCTTTGGGATCTGCGCTACAATCGTTAATACAATTCAGTTTATGGATCTAGATTTTTCATCTTGTTTCAGCACAGGGTTTTTAATCATCTGTGAATTCAGACTGGAAAAAAATGCACCAAACTCTCGATCTCGCCCATCTCCGCCTCATCCCTCCCTCTCTTTCCCTGGAGCCCAACCCGCCTCGACTGGGTTCAGTTATTCCCCTTTATGCTCTAACCCTTTATATCCTTCACACTGCGTGATGTTTTATCAACACGTGCGAAAGTCGAGAGGACATAGATTAGTTTATAATAATATTTCTTTGCGTATTGTCGTGAACTTCATTGGGAAACCATGAAACTGAAGGTGTTCCGCACCACATCCGAAGTGAAATCGGTTTGAATCAAGGAGTGCAGAATGTGAACATGGCTTCCAAACAGCAGGTCCAGAGTTTGACCGAGGAGACAATTTGCCCGTTTGTCTTGATTTCTTCACTGATCCTGTTTCGCTGCGTTATGCACACAACTTCTGCCGCTCCTGTATCACCCAGTGTTGGGAAAAGGAGATAAATTCCTGCCCGGAATGTAGAGAGGAGTTTCCGGAAAGAAACCTCAGGGTAAAGCGGGCCTTAGCGAATCTGGCCGAGAAAGCTCGAAAATTAATGCTGGACCCGAAAGAGAAGAAAGTAAACTTCACTGTGAGAAACATCGGGAAGAACTGAATCTGTTTTGTGAAACTGGCAATGTATGGAAATCAGGCAGAAGGACATTGATATAATTAAAGAAATTAGCATAGAAAGGGAGGAAGCCGAAGTGGTCTGGCAGGCATAAATGTAGATAAAGCCCCAGGCCCGGATGAAATGTATCCCAGGCTGTTGAGTGAGGTAAGGGAGGAGATAGCAGGCGCGCTGGCATATTTTTCAATACCTCTCTGGCCACAGGAGAGGTGCCGGAGGACTGGAGGAAAGCCAATGTTATTCAAGAAGGCAGGAAGGGATAAACCAGGCAACTGCAGGCCAGTCAGTCTAACCTCAGTGGTAGGAAACTATTGGAAGAAATTCTGAGGGACAGAATTAATCTACAGTTGGAGAGGTAGGGATTAATCAAGAGCAGTCAGCATGGTTTTGATAAGAGGAGGTCATGTCTGACCAATTTGATTGAATTTTTCGAAGAAGTGACCAGGTGTGCAGATGAGGGCAATGCATTTGACGTAGTCTACTTGGACTTCAGCAAGGCTTTTGATAAGGCCCCGCATGGGAGACTGCTAACGAAGGTAAGAGCCCATGTGATCCAAGGCAATTTGACAAATTGGATCCAGAATTGGCTGAGTGACAGGAAGCAGAGGGTGATGGTCGAGGATTGTTTTTGTGACTGGATGCCTGTGTCCATTGGGGTTCCACGGGGATCAGTGTTGGGCCCCTTGCTGTTTGTGGTATATATAAATGATTTAGACTTGAATGGAGGAGAGTTGATCAGTAAGTTCGCAGATGACATGAACATTGGTGGGGTGGTAATTAGTGAGGAGGATAGCCTTAGATTACAGGAGGATATAGAAAGGCTGGTCAGGTGGGCTGATCAGTGGCAAATGGAATTTAATCCAGATAAGTGTGAGGTGATGCACATGGGCAGGACAAACAAGGCACGGAAATACACAGTGAATGGTAGGACCCTGGGAAATACCGAGGATCAGAGGGACCTTGGTGTGCATGTCCACCGGTCCCTTAAGGTAGCTGGACAGGTAGATAAGATGGTTAATAAAGCATATGGGATACTTGCCTTTATTAGCCGAGGCACAGAGTATAAGAGCAGGGAGGTTATGCTGGAACTGTATAAAATGCTGGATGGGCCACAGCTAGAGTATTGCGTGCAGTTCGGGAATCCTCACTATACAAAGGATGTGATTGCACTAGAGAGAGTGCAGGGGAGATTTATCAGGATGTTGCCTGGGCTGGGGGTTTTAGTTATGAGAAGAGATTGAGTAGACTGGGGTTATTTTCTCTGGGGCAGAGGAGATTGAGGGGGGACATGATTGAGGTGTATAGAATTATGAGGGGCTTAGATAGGGTAGACAGGAAGGAACTTTTCCCCTTGGTGGAGGGATGAATAACCAGGGGGCATAGATTTAAGGTAAGGGGCAGGAGGTTTAGAGGAGATGTGAGGAAGAATTTTTTCACCCAGATGGTGGCGGGAATCTGGAACTTACTGCCTGAAAGGGTGGTAGAGGCAGAAGCCCCCATAACATTTAATAAGTGTTTGTATGTTCACTTGTGATGCCATGGCATACAAGGCTATGCGCCTAGTGCAGGAAAATGGGATTCGAGTAGTTGGGTACTTGTTTGAACGGCGCAGGCTCGAAGGGCCAAAGGGCCTTTTTCTGTGCTGTAGACCTCTATGTCTGTATGACAAGAAATTGATCTGTTACACTTGTAGAGATTCGTGGGAACACAGAGAACACCGCTTCCTGACGGTTAAAGAACTGTTGAAATCTACAAGGTAAAAGGGAAAATATTTTCCAAGCTGATAGTTTTATCACATTTTCCTGGTCTAACACTTTCATTCTGTGATTTTCTCTCCAAATCTCAGGATCAGCTGAAATCTTCCTTAGATTCTATCACACAGAAAAAATCGGCGGTTCTAGAAACGGAACAGAAACAGAAACGGAAGATTTCCGAAGTTAGGGTAAGGTCTCCCTGTGCTGATTTTCTGGGATCTCGGTTAGTTTTGTTCCCTTTATTGCGGGACATTAATTCTGTTTCACATTTCATTTGGTAGGAACAGTCGATCAGTCTGCAGACCCACATCACAACCGAGTTCACTAAAATGCACCAGATTCTCTTTGAGAAAGGGCAGCGTTTACTCAGAGATCTCAGGGAAGAGGAGAGGATTCTATAAACAATGGAGAAAACCCTTCTAGAAAATCAGGAAAATTTAAGTTCTATTGAGGAGAAGCTCTCAAAATTTCAAAAACAGATGGAACAAAAAATACAAGTTGATATTTCTGAAGATGAGGGAACATGTTACGGTAATTTCAGCGAAACTTCACATAGTCACAAAATAACTCATGGTAGCCGTGAAATTAAAACAACGCTAACTGAAAGAATAAAAGCAGAATTAAACTGAATTTGATGCATTTTTCTGATTGTTCAGCTGTTGGCATCGAACTATTCGGATTCCACACTCTCTGCGGAATCTCGGGAATCAGTTGCCCTGATCTCGATACTTGGTTTATCATTATTTGCAGGTATAATTTTCTGCTGGAACACTCATTGTAATCTAGATACATTTCCACGTTTTGAGTGTGTGCGCGTGTCTGGTGCGGTGTGTGAGTCACTGTGTCTGTGAGCGAGAATGATGCTGAGTTCCAGTTCATTTTGCCTCCCAACAATCTTCCTTCCAAAATGCATCGCTTCACACCTCCGTGTTGTGTCTCCTCGTTTCACCAGTTTATCTGCCTCCTCCTAAAATCTTTAACCATCATCTTCATTATTCATGATTTCACGTTTGGCAATGCAGAACTTGAGTAAAGCTGAGTAATAGACATAAAGCTTTTCTTCTTGCACTCAGGACACTGCAAGAATACTAACACAAGAAGAAAACAACAATTTATACAGTATATCAAGAGAGTGTTGATTGGTTGGGAAGTGGAGTCTGATTTGTAGAGGAGTTGCCATGGAGAATGCACCAGTGATGGTGACTAACACTTAATTGCCAAGCATTAAAAAGGAATTTGTGGAATGTCTACGAGACGGCTTTTTGGAGCAGCTTGTGGTGGAGCGCACTGGGGAACAGGCAATTCTAGATTTAGTGATGTGTAATGAGGCAGATTTGATAGGGGAGCTTAAGGTAAAGGAACCATTAGGAGGAAGTGACCATAATATTATAGAATTTACCCTGCAATTTGAGAGGAAAAACCTGGAATCAGATTTAACAGTATTACAGTTGAATAAAGGCAACTTCAGAGGCATGAGGGAGGAGCTGGCCAGAATTGACTGGAAGATGAGCCTAGCAGGAAAGACAGTGGAACGGCAATGGCAGGAGTTTCTGGGAGTAATTTGGGAGACACAGCAAAAATTCATCCCTAGGAAGAAGAAGCATACAACGGGAGGACGAGGCAACCATGGCTGACAAGGGAAGTCAGGGACAGCATAAAAGCTGAAGAGAAAGCATACAATGCCGCAAAGAGCAGTGGGAAACCAGGGGATTGGGATGCCCACAAAGACCAACAGAGGACAACTAAAAAAGAAATAAGGAGGGAGAAGATTAAATATGAGGGTAAACTAGCCAGTAGTATAAAAGAAGATTGCAAGAGTTTTTTTTAGATATATAAAGGGTAAGAGAAATAGATATATAAAGGGTAAAAGTGGACATTGGGCCGCTGGAAAATGACGCTAGAGAAGTAGTAATGGGGAACAAAGAAATGGTGGAGGAACTGAATAGGTACTTTGCGTCAGTCTTCACGATGGAAGACATGAGTGACATCCCCAAAGTTCAAGAGAGTCGGGGGGAAGAGGTGAGTATGGTGGCCATTACCAAGGAGAAGGTGCTAGGAAAACTGAAAATCTGAAGGTGGAAAAATCACCTGGACCAGATGGATTACACCCCAGAGTTCACCCCAGAGTTCTGAAGGAGTATCTGAAAAGATAGTGGAGGCGTTAGTGGTGATCTTTCAGGAATCACTGGAGTCAGGGAGGGTCCCAGAGGACTGGAAAATCGCTAATGTGACCCCCCTGTTTAAGAAGGGAGTGAGGCAAAAGGCAGGAAATTACAGGCCGATTAACCTGACCTTGGTCGTTGGTAAGATTTTAGGGTCCATTATTAAGGATGAGATCTCAGATTACTTGGAAGTGCATGGTAAAATAGGGCAAAGTCAGCATGGTTTCATCAAGGGGAGGTCATGCCTGACAAATCTGTTAGAATTCTTTGAGGAGGTAACGAGTAGGTTAGACAAAGGGGGGCCAATGGATGTTATCTACTTGGACTTCCAGAATGCCTTTGACAAGGTGCTGCACAGGGGGCTGCTCAGTAAGATAAGAGCCCATGGTGTTAGAGGCAAGGCACTAGCATGGATAGAAGATTGGCTGTCTGGGAGGAGGCAGAGAGTGGGGATAAGGGGGTCCTTCTCAGGATGGCAGCTGGAGACTAGTGGAGTTCCACAGGGGTCAGTGATGGGACCACAACTTTTCACTTTATACATTAATGATCTAGATGAAGGAACTGAGGGCATCCTGGCTAAGTCTGCAGATGCAAAGATACAAAGATAGGTGGAGGGACAGGTAGTATTGAAGAAGCGGGGAGGCTGCAGAAGGATTTAGACAGGTTATGAGAATGGGCAAAGAAGTGGCAGATGGAATACAACGTGAGGAAGTGTGTGGTCATGCACTTTGGTAGGAAGAATGGAGGCATAGACTATTTTCTAAATGGGGAGAGAATTCAGAAATCTGGAGTGCAAAGGGACTTGGGAGGCTTAGTCCAGGAATCTCTTAAGGTTAACTTGCAGGTTGACGCGGTAGTTAGGAAGGCAAATGCAATGTTGGCATTTATTTCGAGAGGACTAGAATATAAAAGCAGGGATGTGCTGCTGAGGCTTTATAAGACTCTAGTCAGACCACATTTAGAATATTGTGAGCAATTTTGGGCCCCGTATCTCAGGAAGGATGTGCTGGCTCTGGAGAGGGTCCAGAGGACGTTCACGAGAATGATCCCAGGAATGAAAGGCTTAACATATGAGGAACTTTTTAGGACTCTGGGTCTATACTCGATGGAGTTTAGAAGGATGAGGGGGGATCTGATTGAAACTTACAGAATACTGAAAGGCCTGGATAGAGTGGATGTGGGGATTTTGTTTCCATGAGTAGGAGAGATTAGGACCCGAGGGCACAGCCTCAGAGTAAAGGGAAGACCTTTTAGAACAGAGATGAGGAGAAACATCTTTAGCCAGAGAGTGGTGAATCTATGGAATTCATTGCCACAGAAGGCTGTGGAGGCCAGGTCATTTAAGACAGAGATAGATAGGTTCTTGGTTGGTAAGGGGATCAAAGGTTACGGGGAGAAGGCGGGAGAATGGGGTTGAGAAACTTATCAGCTATGATTAATGGTGGAGCAGACTCGATGGGCCGAATGGCCTAATTTCTGCTCCTATGTCTTATGGTCTTATGGTCTATTGTTTGAAATTTAAACCAGGCAGGAATGCGTCAGCAAATGGCTGTCACTTTTTTTTAGCTGAAACAGGCGCAATGTGTGTACATGTTCTTTCTGTCTGCAATGAACTATGCCCTTTGTATTAATATAAGTCGCTTCCAGCATGTGCAGATGTGCCAAAGTACGAGCCCGACTGGCAATCTTACATTGATTGTCATTGTCATTCTTAGCACACTGAGGATTATTAGGAAATGTTGTCCAATTCTGGAATCACATCTATTGTTGGACAATGCGTTTTGAGTTTTGAAAACATGGGTTGGTTGGGTGCAGTCTGTGACTTGCCCATTGCGAACAGCAGCTGGGATATTCTGTTTGATACGAGCCTTTGGGGTGTACGGCTGCATTCCAAGCATCAAACTGGCACTAAGATTCATATATCACATTACTCATTTGTGTGAAAAGCAGAATGTCTTTTTGGTTTGATGGCAGCATCCTGTTCGTGGTGAATATCACTTGTGTTGCTACTGCTTCACCTGTTGCTCAACTTCTTGAGATACCTTGTCCTTCTAGAGTATTCTGAGGTAGATGGGGCACTTTTCAGGGTCAAAAGTGATGGCCTTAGGCCCGTTCATCAGTTTGCCTGATATACAGCATGAAATGATCTGATCAGAGTAGCCATTATCGCTCAGGATGTATTTGATGAAATTATTTCAGCATCAAGCTTTCATGGTGAGCATGGTGGAGGTGAGGTGTCATTCCATCGAAGACACATTTCACAAGAAACCCAATAAAGATGTTTGCGACAGCTGAGCCTAGAGGGGCTCCCATTGCAACACCATCTATTTGGACATATATGATGTCATTAAAACTGAACTCAACGGCGCAAGTTGCCAAGTTCATAGGTTCAATGAATACTGGTTCACACAATGGTGGGGGGTCTAGATCGCCATGATATAGTGTTGCAGCGCAAAAATCTATGACTTCCTTAAGTGCAAAATTTGTAAGTAAGCTAGCAATGTCAAATGAGCCCATGGGCACAGAATTGCTATTGATATGCAAGTCCTGTGTGCCCTTCGTTAACGTGAAGGTAACCTTCATCATGTATGTGCAGAACTTGCTCAAAGCTGGTTGTAAAATTAGCCCAACCTCTAATCAATCTTTACAATTCCAGCTCGAATAAACGCTCACTGAATCGTGGGACTCTGCCTCACTTTAGCTTGTCGATATGTTTGGAAATGAAAACTGGCATAACCTTGGCATTGAACATTAATGGGAAAAACTCCGCACCACTGAAAATCTGTCGGGCGACAAGTCAGGAACAGATCCATCCCAGAATTTCACACCGTCTCCCCTGCCTCCTGCCAGCCGTAAACTGATGGGTGTCGGTTTCAGTCACAGGTGGAGAGAGAAGCCAGGTTAACATTCCGAGTATAAACCCTGTCTGAAAACTGGGAAGTGAAAGATCAGCGAGGACCTCTGTAGGACTGGGGGAAAGAAGGAGGGGAGAGAAGAAACAAATTGAAGCTCAATTGTAGAGAGGAACTTACTGGGTAGAATGAGCTGTGAACTGCAGGAACCTGTAATGTTGCTCCACAGGCGGTAGGTGGTGGGACATCACCGTGTTTGAGATGAATCAGTTCAATACCTCTGTTGCCAAGCGTTATTTTTAAACTAGACAAAACAAAGTGGATGTTAAATTAAATCCTGGAAGAATGAAATAAATTATTTTATTTACCCCTTGCTTCAAAGTCTGTTTTTTTTTCCAACTCCCTTGTCCAACTTATCGGGTCGACTTAAAGATCCCCATCTGGTGTAAATGGAATGGGAGTCAATTGGAAATGACACTAACTCTGGTGCTTTAGCCGTCAGCACCTTGGTTAAGATTGCAAGATGGGCATCGGGAATGCCTGTTTCAGGCCCAGGAACCGGAGTCCCGCAATGTACAGAGGACCCAGTTTGAAAATTTGAGGTAGAAAGGGGTGGATCCGACACAACTGCTTTTCAAAGGTCCATTGGAGGCTGCTCAGAAACAGTCAAAGTTTATTTTCTCTTGGGGCCTGGAAGCGCAGAGTCAACATAAACCAATAATAACCCTCTGCTGCGCATATATCCCCCACCACACATACACACACACACACACACACACACACACACACCCTGGTCGATTACCCACCAAACTCTGAATCTCCTTCGGTCTGAAACAACTGGAAGTGTTCTCAGTGTCTCCCCTCCCCTGAATTTAAAATATATCAGGACAGTTGCTGAACAGGAAAGGGGACGGTTAGCTCTGAGGCTAGTGAAGATATTTTTGAACTGCAGTAAAGCACTGTTTACTGTGTGAAGCCACTCTTGCCTTGAAGTGTATTTAGTTTTTTTTTGCTTTTTTAAAATTTTTTTTACTGTAACTGTAAAATCATCACAAGGAGACAGGGACATCACTTCACATAAACCCTCTGAAACCTCCTATGCAAAAATGATTTTGTTATACGTGAGTTATATGTGAGTGGTGAGGATGCAAAGAGACTTCAAGGGGATTTAGGCAAGTTGAGTGAGTGGGCAAATACATGGCAGATGAAGTTATCTACTTCGGTAGGAAAAACAGAATGGCAGAGTATTATTTAAATGGTGATATATTGGATAAAGTTGATGTACAAAGGGACCTGGGTGTCCTTGTATACCAATCACTGAAATCAAACAGTTAGGAAGGCCAATGGTATGTTGGCCTTCATTACAAGAGGATTTGAATACAGGAGCAAGAATGTCTTAATGCAACTGTACAGGGCCTTGGTGAGACCACACCCAGAGTATTTTGTGCAGTTTTGGTCTCCTTACCTAAGAAAAGATAGACTTGCCAATGAGGGAGTGCAGTGAAGGTTCACCAGACTGATTCCTGGGGTGGCAGGATTGCCGTATGAGGAGAGATTGGGTCAACTATGCCTGTATTCACTGGAGTTTAGAAGAATGAGACGGGATCTCATTGAAACGTATAAAATTCTGACAGGCTGGAGAGACTGGATGCAGGGATGATGTTCCCTCTGGCTGGGGGGTCTAGAAGAACAGGTCACAGTCTCAGGATACCGGGTCGACCATTTAGGACTGAGATGAGGAGAAATTCCTTCACTCAAAGAGTGGTGACCTTTTGGTTCAGAAGGCTGTGGAGGCCAAGTCACAAAATATTTTTAAGAAGGAAAGAGATTTCTAGACTCTAATGGCATCAAAGTGTAAGGAGAGAACGGATATGGCATTGAGATAGACGGTCAGGCATGATCATATTGAATGGTGGAACAGGTTTGAAGCGCTGAATGACTCCCATTTTCTTTGTTTCTATACTTTCCACAACCATAGGATCAGTGCAGCACAAAAGACATAGTTTTCACCGGTCTTATCTAAGCTGGTTTTTGAGCAAGTAAACCACTCCCCAACATACAATGATGGCTTAGAGAATCAAGACAATTTGTTTTGAAATATATCCTGTTCTGGTGAAAGAGGAATTTCTGTAAAGAAAACTGATAATATGGAATAACGGTTGTGGAAATAATGGCACGTTGAAAAATATATATTGGCCTTCATTACAAAAATATATCTACTCTTATAATTCATTCATGGGGTGTGAATGGCGCTGACAAGGATCCAGCATTTATTGCCCATTCTTAATTGCCCTTTAGAAGGTGTTGGCGATCTACCTTCTTGAATATAACTCAGTGGCATGCTAGTACATTTCAGAGAGCAGCTAAGAGTCAACCACAATTCTTTGGGTCTGAAGTCACAAATACGGTGGAGCAGGTAAAGACAGCAGATTTCCTTCCCTAAAAAAAATTGGTGAACCAGATGTGTATTACGACAATCCAGTTGTTTCCTGGTTACTGCTTTTGATCCTAGATTTTTATGTCAGATTTGTTTTCAGTTATTTGAATTTAAATTCGACAGCTACCATCTTGGGATTTGAACTAATGCCTTCAAATCATTATTTCAGGTTTCTGGATTATTAGTCCAGCAACATAACCATTCTGATGCTGCTCTTGTGACAAAAAGGGAGAGATGACCAAACAAAAGTAATGGAACTGGTCAGAAATGTTGAAGTAGCTACAATGAGTATTTACATTGGATAGGAGAGACAAGGCCAGGAGGAAATGTGATCCCATATGACATTGATTAAATAACGAAATCCACAAAGCAGCTGAATGATATGCAAGGACCAGGTAACATTAACAAGGATAAACTAGGGGCCAATATATGGTCATAGCTACACTCAGCTGTAAAAATATGAATGCTAAATGCATTCAGAATTAACAATTATCAAACACAAGGCAACTGGAGTTCTATGGAAATAGAACATTGTAGCAAGATTATAAACATGATTGAATGCAGCCATGGATATTCAGCCCTTTGAGCCAGTTCCACCATTTGGTTAGATCATGGCTGATGTATACGGGAGCTTCATTTACCTGCCTTTACTCCATATCCCACGTTTCCCTCAATCAACATAAGACCATCCATTCCAATCTTTAACATTTGGAAATATTTGACTCTAGCATCTAGTATTTTGAAGGAACGAGTTCCATACTTACAGTGCCCCTTCTGCGAAAGCATAAAATATACAAAAACGTATTCAGAGACAATTGAATAGGCAGGAGGAAGATGTGATATGCCCTTGGATCTCAAATACACATTGGAGATTAAAGATGGTCATCCTGAGGGCAATGCAAAGTTACGCCATTAACCACGCACAGTCAGATCAGAATATAAAGGCGGGCTTTGCTCTCTGAAGAGATGAGGAGGGAAAGGGAAAGCAGGAAGGGTTATGTTAATGTCTCCTCCAACCAACCAAATGGATACCAAAGTGATTCCAAATCTAGTTTGCAAAATATAATGCATGACTGCTTTATGACCCATTGCATTAGGGAAGTCACGGAAGGCAACGCACATTTTGACCTGATGATGGTAAGTGGTTTATGAGGCCAGGGATGAATGTAGCAGAAGCCCTCCGAGCAGTAACCACAGAGTGCAAAATCTTCGTATATTCTGGGATTAAGAAATGGTGAGGACCATCAACAGTGCATGTAAATGACTTAAAAACTTAAATGCAACTAGAGAGGAGTTGAAAAGAGGAAAGTTACCATGCGACCCGTTCATTCAATAGCATCTCCATGTAACACAAGCTTTGCAGAATTGTGAATCTTATAGCACAGGAGGCCAGCTGTCCAGTATATTCCCACAAAACTGATTTTTCCCACAACCCCATAAATTGGTCTCCTTCAAGTGAATGTTAAATTATGGCTTTAAAGCACCGACAGAATCTTCTTGCACCAACATTTCACTTCTACACACAAGTGGCAGCCATTTGCAAATCATTTCCCCCAGTGGCAACTGATGCTAAAACAATTGTTAATTTTAAACCTAATATAGATAGGCTTTTGTCAACCAAAGGTGGTAAGGTATATGGGGCAAAGGCAGCTATATGGCATGAGCTCACAAACCTACCTTGATCTCATTGAATGGCAGAACAGGTTTGAGACGCTAAATGGACTCCTCCTGTTGCCCTGCGTGAACTGGTGAATCGACGCCCTTTCTTTAAGTATCTTGTAGTATCAGCGAACATTTCAGAAATAAAGCTGTAATATCCAAACTGTTTTATAATGTAAGAGAATGTGACGAAAATATTTGAGCCAAGTGGGAATTAACTAAACATTAAAGACTAAACTATAAATAACAATAACCAATAAATAATAAAAACCTTTGTTCATCAAGATATTTGAGACGCATCATTCTCCACAGGCAGGATGGTCAGTGAAAACAGCCTGTCCTCTCCCCTTTCCTTTCTTTCTAGTCGCTCCCATCGGCTACAACTGCCGAGACAAGAGCCCAGCGGAGCCGCAATCCCGCCCGACCCAAACTCACTGCCCAAGGTCCGAACTCGACTGAGGCCCGCCACGGAAACCCGCGCCTCTCCGTCTGAACGACAGATGCCAATTGGCATTTCTAAACTCCTGAAAACGCCTCCTGCGCTCTAAGGTAGGATTCAGTGAATTGGAGCCAAGGTGGGTAAATGGAGTTCAGGTACATGACTGAAACTAAATCAGGAAAATCACTGAATTATAGACTGGTTACAGCACAGAAAGAGGACATTCAGCCCGTTGTATCCGTGCTGGCTCTCTGCAAGATCAATTCACCGAGTGTCACTCCTCTGCCTTTACCCCACAGTCCTGAAAATTACTCCTCTTCAGTTAATGATCCAATTCCCTTTTGAAAGTCCTGATTGAATCTGTCTCCACCAAACTCTCAGACAGTTCATTCCAGATCAGAAACACTCGCTGCTATAAATAGATTTTCCTCATGTCCCTTTTGTCTATCACCTGTGGTTACGGGCACTTCCACCGATAGGGGAAATTTCTCACTCTATGTTCTATCCAGAAATCTCATGATTTTGAAGACCTCCAACAAAGCAACACTCTATTTCTCTTTCTAAAGGAGAATAATCCCACCTTCTCCAAGCTATCTTTGTAACTGAAATCCCTCATTTCCGGAATCAATCTCACTGAAGCCTTCACATCCTTCCTAATGTGCAGAGCCCATAATTGGATAAAATACTCTAATATCGATCAAACCAATGGTTTATAAATTTTCTGAAAGTTCCTTGCTTTTGTGCATTTATTCAAGGCTAAGATTCCGTCTGCTTTTTAACCACTTCTTCAAGCTGCCCTGGCACCTTCACAAATAGTGCACACATACCCCCAAGTCTCTCTATTCCTCCACAACTTTAGAATTGTGCCATTTTGTTTATATTGACTCTCCTACAAAAATGAATCGATTCATATTTGCCTGCATTAAATTTAATCTGTCACATGTCTGCCCATTTCACCAACCTGCCGATGCTTTCTAGTTGGCCCCTCAAAGTTCACAGGACTTCCAAGTTTTGTGACATTTGCATATTTTGAAATTATACCCTGTACACCAAAGCTCAAGTCATTAATATGCATAAAAATAGCAGTGATGCTGGCACCGTCTAACGAAAGTATAATAATTTTCATAATATTTTTCTGGTTCATTGTAAAGTAGGTTTGTGGGCATGAGTAACGTTGGATCAGTCTGTGTGATTTACTTACATTTGGAGTCAGGAAGCCTGCAAGCTGGAATCATCAAAAGAAGCTTGGTGTAGAAAAGTGCTTGAAATGCTAATGAGTAAACATGGATTCTGGTTTAGCATGCAAGATGTGTAGGGAATTTGCAATTTTAGATGATGGAAGGGATTGTTGGATTTAAAAGGGATGTTACTCTGTTTACAGTCAGCAACTAGATAAGCAAAGCTAAGGAGTGTTTTTCTCCCAAAGGTTAGTGACAATATTGGCAACATGGAAGTTTTTATATTGTGAGGAAGATACAGTTTCAACATCATACCAAAGAATAGAATTTAGATATTAAAGAGAGAGAAAATTAAGGGGAATGAAAGATCTTACATGACCCTCTCCTCACATAGCCTAACAGGAGTGTAGAAACATAGAAAAATAGAAGCAGGAGTAGGTCAGTGGGCGCTTTGAGCCTCCTCCGCCATTCAATGTGGTCATTGCTGACCCTCTATCTCAATACCATAGTCCCGCACTCTCCCCATCCCTTTGATGACTTTAGAGTGTAATAATCCAGCTATTTCATTCTTAAATATATTCAGTGACTTGGCCTCCACAGCCCTCTGTGGTAGAGAATTCCACAGGTTCACCACCCTCTGAGTGAAGAGGTTACTCCTCATTTCAGTCCTAGATGGCCTGCCCTGTATCCTGAGATTTTGACCCCTTGTTCTAGACCCTGCAGCCAGAGGAAACATCATCCCTGTATCCAGTCTGTCCAGCCCTGTCAGAATTTTATATGTTTCAAAGAGGTCCCCTCTCATTCTTCTAAACTCCAGTGAATACAGTCCTAGTCGGCCCCATCTTTCCTCATACAACAATCCTGCCTTCCCAGGAATCAGTCTGCTAAACCTTCGCTGCACTCCCTCTATGGCAAATTTTCTTTCTTAGCTATGGGGACCGAAACTGCACACAACACTCCAGGTGTGGTCTCACCAAGGTACTTATAGCTGCAGTAAGACATTCGTCCTCCTGTACTCAAGTCCCCTCACAACTGCTTGCTGCAAGTGCATGCTTGATTTCAGTGATTGATGTACAAGGACACCCAGGTCCCTCTGTACACCAACATTTCTCAATCTGTCACCATTTAAATAATACTGTCATTCCGCTTTTCTTACCAAAGTGGATAACTTCACACTTATGCACGTTATATTGCTTCTAAAATGTATTTTCCCACTCACTCAACTTGTCTAAATTGCCTTGAAGCCTCTTAGCATCCTCCTCACCACCCATTTTCCTGCCTTCAAGAAGCCTCCAGCCATTTGTGCATAAGTCTGCTATGTAAAGTAACTGAAATTGGGGAGACCCATTTGGAATTCCACTGTCAAGTGGGTACCATGTTAACTTTAAGATAAAAGCAAAATACTGCGGGTGCTGGAAATCTGTAACAAAAGCAAAAATACCTGGAAATACTCAGCAGGCCTGACAGCATCTGCGGAGAGGATTACAGTTAACGTTTCGAGTCTGAATGACTCTTCATCAGAACTAAGGAAATATAGAAATGAGGTGAAATATAAGCTGGTTGAGGGGGTTGGGACAGGTAGAGCTGGATAGAAGGCCAGTGATAGGTGGAGGCAAAGAAGATATTGCAAAATATGACATAGACAAAAGGACAAAGTGGTGTTGACGGTGGTGATATTGTCTAAGGAATGTGTTAATGGTGACATTAAGATTAGAAAGCAGGACGAGCAAGTGACAGATGGCCCTGGTGGGAGTGGGGTCGGGGGAAGCGATCGAAATAGGCTGTAATTTGGAGATAAATTGATAGATTGAAATAAAGTTAAAAATAGGAGGAAAAAGAAACATATGTAAAAAAATATAAATTTGGAAAAAGGGGGATCAGAAATGGGGTAGAGATGGAGGAGAGAGCTCATGATCTGAAGTTGTTGAACTCGACGTTAAGTCCGGAAGGCTGTAAAGTGCCTAGTCGGAAGATGAGGTGCTGTTCCTGCAGTTTGCGTTGGGCTTCACTGGAACATTGCAGCAGGCCAAGGATGGACATGTGGGCTTGAGGGTAGGGTGGCGTGTTGAAATGGCAAGCGACATGGAGGTCTGGGTCATGCTTGCTGACAGACTGAAGGTGTTCTGCAAAGCGGTCACCCAATCTGCGTTTGGTCTCTCCAATGAAGAGGAGACCACACTGAGAGCAGTGAAAGCAGTAGACTAAATTGAGGGAAATGCAAGTAAAATGCTGCTTCACTTGAAAGGAATGTTTGGGCCCTTGGACGGAGAGGAGGAGGGAAGTAAAGGGCCAGGTTTTGCACCTTCTGCAGTTGCATGGGAAGGTTCCGTGGGATGGGGTTGAGGTGTTGGGGGTGATGGATGAGTGGACCAGAGTGTCCCGGAGGGAACAATCCCTGCGGAATGCCGACCGGGGGTGGGTGGTGGCGGTGTGGGGGGGGGGTGGGGGGTTGGGGGGGCGGTGGTGAAGGGGGAGATGTGTTTGGTAGTGGCATCATGCTGGAGTTGGCGGAAATGGCGGGGGTGATAAGTGAAGACAAGGGGAACCCTATCATGGTTCTGGGAGGGAGAGGATGGTGTGAGGGCGGATGCACAGGAGATGGACCAGACACAGTTGAGGGCTCTGTCAACAAGAGTGGATGGAAAACCTCAGTTACGGAAGAAGGAAGGCATGTCAGAGGAACTGTTTTTCAAAGTGGCATCATCAGAACAGATGCGACAGAGATGAAGGAATTGAGAGAATGGGATGGAGTCCTTAAAGGAAGCGGGGTGTGAGGAGCTGTAGTCGAGGTAGCTGTGGGAGTCGGTGGACTTGTCATGAATATTGGTGGACAGTCTATCACCAGAAATTGAGACAGAGAGGTCAAGGAAAGGAAGGGAAATGTCATAGATGGACCATGTGAAAATGATGGAGGGGTGGAAATTGGAAGCAAAATTAGTACTTTTTTCCAGGTCCAGATGAGAGCATGAAGCAGCACCGAAGCAGTCATTGATGTACCGGAGAAAGAGTTGTGGTAGGGGGCCGGAGTAGGACTGGAACAAGGACTGTTCCACATACCCCATAAAGAGACAGGCATAGCTGGGGCCCATGCGGTTACCCATAGCCACACCTTTTATTTGGAAGAAGTGAGACGAATTTAAGGAGAGTTTTTTCAGTGAGAGAACAAGTTCAGCCAGACAGAGGAGAGTAGTGGTGGATGGGAAATGTTCGGGCCTCTGTTCGAGGAAGAGCGGAGTGCCCTCAGACCATCCCCGTGGGCGATGGAGGTGTAGAGGGATTGGACGTCCATGCTGAAGAGGAGGCGGTTGGGGCCAGGGAACTGGAAATTGTTGATATGATGCAGGGTGTAGGAGGAATCGCGGATGCAGGTGGGAAGAGACTGGACAAGGGGAGAGAGAATGGAGTCAAGATAGCAAGAAATGAATTCCATGGGGCAGGAACAGGCTGACACGATCGGTCTGCCGGGACAGTCCTGTTTGTGGATTTTGGGTAGGAGGTAGAAGCGGGCCGTCCGAGCTTGGGGACTATGAGGTTGGAAGCTGTGGAGGGAAGATCTCCAGAGGAGATGAGGTCAGTGACAGTCCTTGAAACAATGGCTTGATGTTCAGTGGTGGGGTCATGGTCCAGGGGAGGTAGGAGGAAGTGTCTGCGAGTTGACGCTCAGGCAAACTTTGCTGGGTTTGTTTTAAATCTAAAATCTGTTTTGGGCTGTTGCCTTAAAGTGGGGAGTGTGACTGCGAGTTAGGTTAATTAGGAATATTAGGAGTTGCTATAGTAGTAAATTATTTGTAGTCTTATGTATGTATGTGTTTGAAATCTTATATTTTGTTCATAAATATTCTAATTTAATTTTTAAGATGTCTAAATGCCTCGGTAGACTCATTATTTGTGAATTCAATGCATCTTATCACAATAAATATAAATTGCAAGACCCTTGTGATAGAGTGACCAAATTTCCCTTGTGGATGTGGTCTGCCTGGCACACATCTTCTGCCACGTGATAACACTGACCCCTTGGGAACAACACTATAAAACCTACTCCAGTCTGATAAATAACCATTCACCATACCTGTTTCCCGCTGCCGAGGCAAATTCATATTCATACTGTCATTGTCCATTTTATCCCATGGGCTTCAGCTTTCCTTGTAAGCCTATTATGTGGCTTTTGTCAAATACCTTTTGGAAGTCCAGAAAGATGACAGTAACCATGTTACCCTATCAATCCTATCTGTTACTCCATTAGAAAACTCAATGAAGTTAGTTGAACACATTGCTTTTGAAAAATCCAGGCTGGCTTTCCTTAATTAATTCACAATTGTCTACGTGTTTTTTAACTGTGTCCAAGGTTATCACTTCTAAAAGCTTTCTCAGCACCAAGATGAAACTCTCTTACCTGTAGCTGCTGGATTTATTCTTAAACCTTTTCTGAACAAGGATGAAACATTTACAATTCTCCAGTCTTCTGGCTCCTCCCCTGTATATCTAAGGTGATTGGAAGATTATTTCCAGTACCTATGCAGGGAAATATTATGGAAATTTTAATAGCAATGTTCAAAATCATGAAGGGCGTTGATAGAGTAAATAGGGAGAAACAGTTTCCAGTGGCAGAGGCTTCTGCAACCAAAGGATACAGATGTAAGGTATTGATTTAAAAATCTAGAGTGAGATGAATAGGGATTTTCCTACAGCCAGTTATTATCTGGAATGCACTGCCTGCCAGTGTGGTGGAAACGATATTCAAAACTAACTTTCAAATAGGAATTAGATGAACAATCCAATGTAAAAAAATTACAGGGCTGTGGGGAAAAGGAACTGGACTGGGACCAGTTGAATAAGTCTATCAAGGTGCCTCTATAGGCCACATTCTGTATCTTTCGATTTTATGATTTTCCATTGCTTCCCACCTGAAGCAGGCTGACATTCCCACTTCCCATCTCAGGGCCCTACCCATGGTTGTGATAGCTGAAGTACCACAGTAAACTTCAGAACCATTTGCAGGCAACTGTCACTCCATTTACTCCAGCCAGAAGCTCTTAAAATCATCCAGATGAATTTGGAATGGGTGCTGTAAGGATCCAGACTCTGGAGCAATTCATAAATAAAGCAATCAACATGTTTAGTTTCTGCTTCTTAGATTTAATGATGAGCTGTGTCATTTTTGAGGAAAACTGCTTCTATTCCAATGGTTATCAGGTTCTTTTGGTTGAAGAGCTAATTTACAAATCTAATCATGGACCCCCAATGTAAATTATAATTCTATATAAAAACCATAAAATGAACAGGCTACATGTACAGAGAGCTTTAATAATGTTTATAATAAAACAGGCAATTTGATACTAGTGATTAAAGGACTATTTCACTGACATGGACAGTGATGAGACAGACCAGACAAGCCAGAGATAAATGATAAATGTGACTCCACTATTTTCTTTTGCAAAATATGCTTTATTCATAAAATATCTAAAAGAACATTACAAAACATTTCAAAATTTCCATCACAGAAATTGCAATCATATTCAAATTATCTACAAAGATCATGTTGCACTGTGAGGTGCTTCAGTACAACAAAAGAAACATTACAGACATTTCAAAAAGGTCATACAGAAAGCGCAATGCTATTCAAATTATCTACAGATAGATCGTGTTGCACTCTCAGGTGCTTCAATAAAGGAGAAAGACCACGAAAACCATTCTGGTGCAGCGACGACTTTTCAGGCGGTTAACATTATCTGTCAATGGTGTCAATACCCGATCAGTTCACACACCACGGTCAATACAGACAGACTGTCAAGTCAGTATTCACAACAGAGGCACATCATTTACATGATCAAACAGTCTTAAAGCACATTCCCATTTTAATGTAAAACAAACCTCCCATAAAAACACGAGTTTCTTCCCTCCGATGTTACTACATAGCACCCACTGGGCAATATTCACATTCCTGTACAAGCACAGTCCAATTTCTCTGTTATTTAATCTTGCAACGAAGTTAATTTACTGTAACATGGTGAGGGTTTAAGTCAAACTGACTTTTTTATCGCGACTATAGGAAACAAACCAACTAGAGATTAATATAAACAGAAAATGATGGAAACACTCAGCAGGCCAGGCAGCATGATAACGGCACTTGCTCACTGAGCCAAATCGAAGACAGCCGAGAATCACAGCAGCAGCTGGTCTCCCACCTCCCCTCCCCTCCCCTCCTTCCGAAAGGAAATGTCAGACTCACCGCTGAAAACTATGACAGCCGAAATATCCATCACCGTGAAGAAGTTTCGGGAGGTTTGGGGGTGGAAATCTTTACAGCTACTCATGCAGGATTAATACTAACTCCTGGGAATTTATACAAAGCTGGAAGCTTGTTATTTCCCCCACTTCACTTCCTCTCCTTCTTGTGCTTTTCTCTCTCTCCCCCACTCTGGAGAAATTATTTCTTGGACCCCCTGGAAAGACTCCCCGGACCCAAGTTTGAGAATCACTGAACTGATTCATCTCAAACACGCTGATGTCCCACCACCTTCCGCCTGTGGAGCAACATTACAGGCAGGAAGGTCACCGGGTTCCTGCAGTTCACACCTCATTCTACCCAGTAAGTTCCTCTCTACAATTGAGTTTCTATTCGCTTCTTCTCTCCCCCTCCTTCTTTCCCCCAGCCCTACAGAGGTCCTCACTGATCTTTCAGTTCCCAGTTCCCAGACAGGGTTTATACTCGGAATGTTAACCTGGCTTCTCTCTCCACCTGTGACTGAGACCGACACCCATCAGTTTACAACTGGCAGGAGGAAGGGAGGCGGTGTGAAATTATGGGATGGATCTGTTAGTGACCTTTAATCCCGCAGATTGTCAGCGGGGCCGAGTTTTTCCCGCCGTCATTCCATCCCGGATTGAAGAAGGGAAAGATTCTCCCAGTGAAAGTGTGGGTGAAAGTGTGGAGATGGGACATGATGTCCGCATTGTAAAATGACACCTGTCCACCCTCATAGTCCAGGAAAACCCCGATCTTCCGGGGATTCCCACTCGGGGTGAGGGGGGTATCATAGGGGGTGGTGGCGGCAAAATAACCACTTCCGGAAATCAGTCTCACAACCCAGAATCCGGACTCAGGGATGAGGGAGATTCCCCCTTTCCTGTTCACAGACTCTCGGGCCACTCCGAGCCACCACCGAGTCTTCTCCCCCACCCCCACCTCCCAGTAATGTCTCCCTGATGTGAATCCCTCTGATCCCAGGACACAGGCCCAGGGTTCAAACCTCTCCGGGGTGTTAGGGAGCGGCTGCTCTTTGTCTCCGAGTCTCACACTGGTCCGGTCCTCAGACAGGATGAGCTGGGGATTCGCTGTGTCCGGATCCAGAGTCAGAGAGGCTGGAGCTGGGGGAAAGTTAAAATAACACAGTCAGTGATTTAGAGAGAGGGGCTGGGGAGGGGGAGAGAGTGTGAGGAAGGAGCCCGGAGAGAGAGGAGGGAGCGGAAGTGGGAGAGAGAGCAGAGGGGGAGGGGGAGACAGAGAGAGAGGGAAATGGAGAGAGATGGAGGTGGGAGGTAAAGTTGGGGAGAGAAAATGGCAGCAGAGGGGGGAGTGGAGGAGGGGAGGGAGCAGGAGCGTTGGGAAGGAGAGTGGGAGCGGAGTGAGGGAGAGAAAGATGTGGGAGAGGGTGAGAGCAGGAGGGATTGAGAACATGGAAGCAGGAGAGAGAGAGAGAGAGAGAGCAGGTTGACAGAACAGAGCATGAAATGATCACATGCAGGTGGTCTTGCACAGCCACAGAGGGATTGATGAGGTATGAAACCCAATTGGATGACTCGAATCGAGGTTTTAATTTATATGTGAAGCGACCAGCGTCAGAAAGGGAAATAAAGCCACAGACACAAGCACAGTGTTGTTGCAACCAGAGAAGCGTGATGTGGTCAGTCACAGGAAGTCGTGCGGAGGGAGTCATTCAGCGGACTGACCACGTAGGAACGGGCCCTGAAACGCCGATCTTACTGAACAACTGGTGTTGTAAGTATGTATTATTGCTTAGTGGGTTAATAAAGATTTTGAGAGGTTGAGTCGGACTCATCGGATCTGAGGGTGGGGAGGGCATGTGGAGGTGGATCAGAATAGGGTGCAGGGTAACGGGGAGAGTTTCAAGGGTGACGGAGGGGAGAGGAAAGTGGTTATTGGGTGGGTCAAGGTGATGGGGGGAAGTCGGTCCGTGTGTGGCAGGGGGAAGGGGAAAAGCTGCTGGATCAAGTTTGGAAGGTGACGCACACCATTTGTCAAATCTGACGTTGACCACGGAGTTAATCTGTGACTGAGGTGCCCCGAAGTGGGAGGAAGGTCTTTTCGGAGGGTGGTGCTCATGTTCAGCACAAATGGCCGACTAAAGGGACACCCTAATAATTGTGAGATAACTGGATGTCATCCATGCTCAGTCGTGTTCTCCTCTCTATGTTGAAGCCCACTAGCAGCAGGTTTATATCCGACTCATGGGTCTCATCACATCGAGACCCCAGCAAGGTATGGACCTTCCATTCATTCTGTGCCATTCACCATCAGCTGCAGTCACAGGCAGGGATGAATGGGGGTGAGAGAGGTGGGTGCCTCCAAGGGGCATGGGCTTTGGAAGGCAGCCAACTCATGACTCCGAAACTCCATCCCCGCAGCTGAATGGTCATGCATGACAAGGGCACGTGTGTTTAGTTTTTCTATGTTACCAAAACAATGGCCTCTCTGTAGAGTCATAGAGTGTAGTGGAGGGTATTAGGGGAACTACCTCGGCAATTGCGGGGCTGGCTCCTCAGGGACAAGGGATACCTCCAGCAACATGGCTAATGATGCCAGTTCGCCATCCACAGAATACTGCTGAGGAGATACAGTGATACCTGTACCTCCCCCAAGGTCCCTGATTGAGCAGGTGATTGAGCAGCTAAAGATGAGGTTCAGATTTTTGGCCTGCTCAGGCAGGGCTCTCCAATACTGAGAATGTCTCAGATCATCATTGTGTGCTGCACCCTGCACAGCCTCGTATTACAAAAAGTGGCTGCATTGCCTGAAGGAGACATGGGGGAGTGAGATGCCTGCTCCGATGAGAAGGACAGTGAAGGGGATGGGAGGGCCAGGATGTGGCTGAACAACATGCAGAGGCTGGAGTAGGAAGATGATGTGGCAGACAGGCCCATACCAATCTGATAGCTACCAGATTCCAAGCAGAGTAAGCTGCCAGAATATTTGTTCAACTTTTTGGTTTTCTATCCTTCGGTGGCTGGAAGGCCCCGGCACCTTTTTATTGTACTGACCTTAGGTTCTCTCAAGTGCTTTATTTAGGAGAGCAGAATAAAGTTGCACTAGTTATCATTTTTTCTGCTGCTAGCTTGAGCCTTGCATGCACTCAACTATGTTAAATGCAGAGCCCTGGCACCAATTGTGTGCAGTAGGATTTGTACAGCGCCCCGTTCTCCTGAAACCTCAGGCACCTATAGATAGAATTGTGATTTCACCCATGCACTGACAAAGTCATGTACACAACAACTTGGAAGGAATGTCAAATCTAAACTCACATGAGATGCACTCATGTCATCCTGACATGGACCTTCAAAATCCTCCGGCACCTGGGAGTGGCCCAGAATGTATGCATCATGAGATCACCCTGGGAATCGAGCACAAAAATGCAGGACTTGCCTTCTATAATCACATGTTACCTGCTCATTCAAGTGATGAATGTGGCAGCTGTTGCCAGGGAGTTCTCAAGGTCACGTGTGCAGTGAATTGTGCTCTGCACGAGCGGAAAACCAGCGATGCTGCAATTCCCAACGCTCTTGCAGGATCCGGGTGGAATTGTATAAATTGGTGTGCTATCCGGATTGGGCATCTATGTCTTACTGAATACACTTGTGTGTCACTGACTGTGAGCTACCGCGTTGGTCTCTTGTGGAGCCCTAGGAAGGTCTACAGTAAAGAAGTTCAAGGCGGTGGTGACTTTCAACACCAGCAGCATTGGATTTCCTCCAAGTCCTTGTGGCTGCAGCTCGTCGTGGATAACCTGACAGATGTGAGCAACCAAATCTCGGGGTGCACAAAGGCGCCTCTGGCATTGCCTTTCACTCATTTGTCGATAAGACAAGCTTGTGAAACACCTGTGGTCGGGCCACTAGCCGCTATTTCAGTGGACTCTGTTCACCAGCACTTTTATTTTCCTGAGGCCGGCTGCCTCTTGCTAACCCTGACACCTGCTCCCAAAGTGGAGCCGGCCTGGCAGAGAGCTCTTTCAGGCAGAACCAAACAGGGAGGAGCAGCGTGGGAACATCATTTAGCCCGTCGAAATCACTGCTCCATGAATATTGATGAGGGATGATCATGTTTCTGACCTCAATCGCCACTCACACACCATAATCACATATCCCTTGACATCTTCATCACGCCAATAAGTGTAGAGGTCACTTTACAGTTCACTCACTGAGGTGCAAGCCCGCCGACCCGCCAATCACAGAGACCCCCTACAAGCCTGAGGGCTAGATGGCCTTCACTTTAGTGCACAACCGTGTTCTGTCATTGTGGCACCCACAGCCAAGGTAAGCTTATTTCCTTCATGGACCCTGCACAGGACAGTTAGAGCTGCTGATGCTTCACATGGATCTCCTCACAGCCCTCGGCACAGTCCAGCACGCAGGCCCATTTTACTCTCTTTCCTCATGCTCGAAACAAGTAATGGTCCTTCAATGATGCCCAATGATCTTCTATAGGCTTCCAAACAGTGGAAGGGATTTAAAGAGCAAATATGTAGGCAAATTTCTGAGTCCAAAAACAATAGGGCAGTAATAGTTGGGGACTTCAACTTCCCTAATATCATTTGGGATACGAACAGTGTGAAGGGCACAGAGGGCACAAAATTCTTGAGCTTCATTCAAGAGAACTTTCATAGCCAGCACGTAACACAACTAACGAGAGGGGGCGCAATTCTAGATTTAGCCTTAGGAAATGAAGCTGGGCAAGCGGATGAAGTAGCAGTGGTTGACCATTTTGGAGAGTGACCATAACACAATTAGATTCAACATCATTGTGGAAAGGACAAAGAGAGAACAGGAGTAAAAGTTCTAAATTAGGAAAGACAAATTTTAGAAAGCTGGGAAGTGAACTAGTGAAAGTGGACTGGATACATCTATCAGAAGGGAAAATGGTGTAAAATCAGTGGCAGGTATTCAAAAGTGAGATTCTATGGGCACGGTATAGACATGTCCCCACAAAGAAAAAGGGTGGCACTGCCAAATGTAGAGCACCCTGGTTACCCAGAAGCATACAGGTGAAGATAAAACAGAAAAAGAAAGCTTATGACAAGCACAGAAAACTTAATACTGTAGAAAACCAAGAGCAGTATAGAACCTACCAGGGTGAAGTAAAAATGGAAATTAGGAAATCAAAGAGAGGATTTGAAATAATATTGGTAGGTAAAATCACAGATAATCCAAAGATATTTTACCAGTGCAATAAAAGCAAGAGAATAACAAAGGAAAAGGTAGGGCCTGTCAGAGATGTACATGGTAACTTGTGCATAGATGCTGCAGATGTGGGCAGGGCTCTCAATGTGTACTTCGTTTCGGTCTGCACTAAAGAGAGAGAGATGATGCAGACATTCTAGTTAAAGAGGCGGAGTGTGAAATATCAGATACAATAAGCATTGAGAGAGAGGAGGTACCGGAGTGACTGACATCCTTGACGGTAGATAAATCACCAGGGCCAGATGGATTGTATCCCAGGTTGTTGAAGGAAGCCGGGAGGAATTGGCAGATGCTCTGAGCTGGTCAGTCTGACATTGGTTGTGGGCAAACTATTGGATTCAATTCTGAGAGAATTGTCACTTAGAAAGGCATGGATTGATCACGGTTAGTCGGTATGGTTTTGTAAGAGGAAAACCGTCTCTTGCTAACTTAATCAAATTTTTTGAGGAAGCAACAAGGAGGGTTGATGAGGGCAGTGCAATGGATGTTGTCTCAATGGATTTTAGTAAGGCGTTTGACAAATTGCCACATGACAGGCTGTGTAGAAAAGTGAGGTCCTATGGGATATGGGGAAAGGTGATGAGTTGGATCCAAAATTGGCTCAGTGACAGGAAACAAAAGATAATAGTTGATGGGTGTTTTTGCGATTGTAAAACAGTTTCCAGTGGTGTTTCACAGGGCTCATGTTGGGGCCCTTGCTGTTTGTTGCATACATTAGTGATTTGGATCAAATGTGGGAGGTATGATGGGCAAATTTGCAGATGACACAAAAAATTGTCGTGTCGTTGAAAGTGAAGAGGGTAGCTGTTGTCTCCAGAATTATATCAATGGTTTAGTTCAGTGGGCAAATGGAATTCAATTTGGAAAAGTGTGCGGTAATGCAATTGGGGAGGGCAAGCAAAGCAAGGGGATACTTAATAAAGGGAAAGATATTGAGAGGGGTTGAGGAAGTGAGAGACCTTGGCGTGCGTGTCCTCATGTCCTGGAATGTGGTAGGACAGGTGGATACGGTGGTTAAGAAAGCATATGGAATGCTCTCCTTTATTAGACGAGGCATTGAATACAAAAGAAGGGATGATATGATGGAACTGTATAAAATGCTGGTTGGGCCACAGCTGGAATTTTGTGTGCAGTTCTGGTCACCACATGATAGGAAGGGCATAATTGCTCTGGAGACAGTACGGAGGAGGTTTACAAGAATGCTGCCAGGAGATGAAAATTGCAGTTATGAGGAAAGATTGGATAAGCCAGGGTTGTTTGCCTTAGAACACAGGGGGCTGAGGGTTGACCTAATTGAGGTGTACAAATTATGAGGGGCCTAGATAGGGTAGACAGGAAAGGTTTATTTCACTAGCTGAGGGGTCAGTTGCAAGGGGGCAGAGATTTAAGGTGATTGGTTAAATGATTAGAGGGGACATGAGGAAAATCTTTTTCACGCAGAGGGTGGTGGGCATCTGGAATTCACTGCCTGAATAAGTGATTGAGGCTGAAATGCTCAAGTCATTTCATAGGTACCTGGTTCTGCAGCTGAAGTGCTGTAACCTACAAGTCTACAGAGCAGGTGCTGGAAAGTGGGATTAAAATGAGCGGGTAGTTTCTTTTTTTTGCCGGCGCAGACACACTGGGCTGAATGGTCTCTTTCTGCCCCGTACCCTTCCTATGGTTCTACGATTGAAAGCCAGTTATGTGAGGTCAACTGTTACCCTTGATAAGGAGATGAGTGGGCCACATAAATCTACATGAGAGGTCTGACAACGGTGTTAGGCAATGCTCCAATGTCTCTTAATTCCGACGCTCAAATCCCTTTTGCAGTCAATACTAACGTGCCGTTGCCACCTCACCAGCTGCCTTCACCTGCATGGCAGCTCAAATTGACAACTCACTAAGGAAGGCCATTCATGAGTAAACGCCCCTACCACAGCTTCCGCCAGTCATGTCGGGCGGCCTCGGTTTTCTATTGTCAAGAAGACAGCGTAGAGCTTTGGTCACTTAGCCCTGAAACTGCATCTACTGTGTTCCTTGCCACTAACATAGCAGATTTAACTCCCTCGTGGCATCCGACCACACCTCACATCAGGGCAACAGCAGAAGGAGAAACAATAACCTTGTTGAACACAATTTCAGACGCCAGAATATGGTGAGCTGCAAGGAATGCGGCTTGCATGAGGATTGACCAGGCAGCACGCTCACAACTGATGGCCAGAACTTAATCATGCTCATGTGGGATTACTGAGTAATCGCTATATTGATAATGAGGGAGAACTGGATCTGTGGGAGTTCCTGATCGGACACTGATAGGGGCCCTCATTCCGAGTGTTGAATGCCAGTGATCACAGAAGCAACTGGCAGCATCATGGAATCCAGGGGACTTCCAAACAGTGAAAGTGAACAGATATTTACAAGTATCCAAAATATATACAATGATTGCACCCCCCTGCTACCTGTGTGCCTTCAAAACTTATTTTTTTCTGAACCTACCACTATGTCTAGGTGCAGCCCCAACATCCACAGCAGAGGTGGAAGCAGCCTGCTGCCTGCTATGCCCTGTTGTCCGGGTATCCTTAAAATAAAGGCGCCCGGACCATCACACCCATGAGGTAATGATGGGGACAGCGACTTCCTACCCACCCTCACCACCAGATTTTCCGTGATCCACATCGATGGATAAATAATGAGCTGAACAGGGCAAGATCAATCTTGTTCAGCCGCTCTGCTCCACAGCGGGAATTACTTCCACTTCCGCACCTGCCGCCGAACTTAGACCTCAGAGTGGAAGATTCCACCTGCTAACTCTGGTTCTCTTTCTAAAGTTGCTGCCTGACCAGAATTTCCAGCTTTTTTCTGTTTTTACTTCAAATAATTGCAGCCCTGCCACATCCAGTCATCAATGATGGTGGACAATTAAACTACTCACCGGACGAAGAAGCTCGATGAACTTTCCCGCACATGGTGAGGGGTGAGCCCTGCATGTCAGTGCAAACGACAAGCCTGAAACATTTGCAACCACTTTCAGCCTGAAATGTCGGGTGGATGATCCATCTTGGTCTCCATCCAATGTCACAGATGCCAGTCTTCAGCTGATTCAATAGACTCCACATGATAACAAGTAATAGATGAACTCAGTGGATACAGAAAAGGCAATGGGCACTAACAATATCTCATCTATACTACTGAAGATTTGTGCTCCAACATTAGCTACACCCATAGCAAAGCTGATCTAGTAGAGTGACAACACAGGAATCTACCAGATGATGTGGGAAATTGTGCAAGTATATCCTGTCCACAAAAAGCAGGACAAATGCAATGCAGAGAATCACTGATCCAACAGTCAACTATCAATCGTCAGACAAGTGATGGAATGTGTTGTTGACAGTGCCATCAAGCATCACTTACACAGCAATAAAATGCTAATAAAATACAGTCATAGAGCCATAGAGTTATACAGCCCAGTAACAGACACTTCGGCCCATCGTGTCCATGCTGGCCATTAAGGACCCATCTATTCAAATCTCATTTACCAGCACTGGGCCCGTAGCCCTGTAAGCTATGGCGTTTCAAGTGCTCATCTATACTCGTCTTAAAATTCTCTGTGCATTCCACCAGGACAACTTGGCTCGAGATCCCATACAGACTTAGTCCGTCATAGACAAATGTGCTGAATGCCAGCGGTAAGGTGTCATTGGGGATCAGGGGGATCTTCATGTATAGAATTCATATCAGTAGAAAATCAGATATTTGTGGTTGTTGGAGATCAATCACCTCAGCCCCGGTGATCACTGTAGGAGTTCGTCAGGATAGTGTCCTAGGCACAATCAATCTTCAGCTGTTTTTTCAATGATCTGCCTTCCATCATACGTCGGGATGGTGACTGATAATTGCACAATGTTCAGTACCATTGTCAACTCCTCTGATACTGACACAGTCTGTGGACATATGCAGTACGACCTGGACAACATTCAACCTTGGGCTGACGAGTGATAAGTAACAAAAGCACTAGCTAACTAGGTATCACCAACAAAAGAGAATCTGAGCATCATCCTTGACATTCAGCTGCATTTCCATCACTCTATCTGCCAACATCAACATCCTGGGGATTACAATGGAACGGAAACTGAACTGTATGAGCCATACAAATACTATGACTAAAAAGGCAAGTCAAAAGCCAGGAATTTTGCAGCATGAAACTCATCTCCGAGTCATCAAAATTCTGTCCACCATCCAAAAGGTACAAGTCATCAGTGTGATGGAATAAGTCAATTTGCCTGGATGAGTGTAGTTCTAATGACACTAAAGAAACTCAACAGCATTTGATTAAAAAAATCAGCCCACTTGATCAGCACCCAATCGAACACTTTAAGCATTCATGCTCTCCACCACAGCACACATTAGCAGCAGTGTGTACCATTTACAATATACACTGCAGCAGCTCATCAAGACTCTTTTTAGAGCACCTTCCAACCAATGACCTCGACCTCATGGAAGAACAAGGTCTGGAGGTGCAGGGCAACACCACCACCTCCAAGTCACACACCATCCTGACTTGTGACTACATCACTGTCCCTTCACTGTCACTGGTTCAAAATCCTGTACCTCCATTCCTAACAGTACTCTGGCTCTAGCTGCACCACATGGACTGGAGCAGTTCAAGAAGGCAGCTCAACATCAACTTCTCAAGAACAATTAGGGACAGGAAACAAATACTGGCCTTAGCAATGACACCACCATCCCAACAAAGAATAAAAATTGATATCCAAAATATCAAACGTGTTCAAATTAGACCTCACTCTCCTCAGCTTTCACAATTCCATTCTCCAGGCCCAGGCAGTTCTATCCAATTTGTCTTTAGAACTTTTTCCAGCTGCTTATTTAATGTTCTTTTGATGTTGCTGATGACCTCAGCCAAAAACACCTCACTAACTTTCAATACCTTTCACATACAGTAGCTAAGGGAGATTTACATCTCACTATTCCACACTTTTACAACAAAATCATACCCAATATTATGATTAGTTCCGACTAATGCCAGCCTGATAATTTTGTAGCAGGTATAAAGTAGCTAGCCAGTGTTGCCACTACATATAGGAGAAGCTATACTGAACATGCAAACTGGAGAGCCTTGCTGAACAAGTTATCTCAATGCAATCTTGGTCTTCCGTTGGTGCATGAGCAGTTCAAGTTCCACTCAGTGGAACAGTCTGCTGATTGGCCTGAAATGTGGTGTAACAGTGACCGCATCACAAATAATGAAAGGAGCTCATTCTCTCAGTATCTTGCCCAATAAGCCAATATTTATCCTAAAATAAATATCATCAAAACAGATGATTTCATCATTATCACGATGTTGTTTCTAAAACACTGCTGTTCACAAATTGGTTATCTCATTTGCTACATGACAACAGTGACTATTCCTCAAATGTTCTTCACTGGTTCTGAAGCACTTTCGGCTGTGGGCACGAGGGAACTATTTAAGTGCAAGGTATTTCTTTTTCTCTTTTGTAATGATTCCTCTCTGTCAAAGAGTTAAGTTAATTGTTCTCGCTGTTGCTCGCCTCTCCTTTGCTTTAACTTTCATGCCCCACAGTATATTCAGTTGACTGCACAAAGGTGCAGCTGGAGACTGAATGCAGTGAGACTGAGTGCTAAATCCCGGAATTAGGTAAGTGAGAGAATTAGGTGCAGTGAGGGAGGAGGTCCAGTTCTTGACTCTTCACAAAAATAGAATGGTACAGGAAAGGGAAACAGAGACAGCAAGACCCGAGAGCTGAATCCCGGAGGTACTAATTAGGTGTGCAGGTAGGTAATTGTTGAGTTTTTTTCTATCTAATTTAAATCAGTACTGAGGAGATATTAAAATGAGTGTGAATTAGCTAAAATCGACAATATAACCACGGATAATCATTGGGTGATATTCTAAATTTCAAATCTAATCAGTTAGATAAAAGCAAAATAAATATGGCAGGGCAGGTGATGTGTTGCAGTTGTAGCAGGTGGGGACCGGAGGCTACCCGTGATTCACGGCAACTACATCTGCAGTGAGTGACTGCAGCTTGAGGAACCTCAGCTCCGAGTTGATCAGCTGGTGTTCGAACTTTGGACAGTGCAATGTATTGGAGAGGGAAAAGTTGCCAGCACATTTTGTTCCAGGAGGCAATGACACCCTTATGTATTTCAATTTTGGTCAGTGGTCAGGGACAAGGAAGAAAGTCAGACAAGAAAGTCCAGCCATTGTAATTGTCCAACATATTCAAAGCTCTTACACCTTGTGTGGACGAGAGCATGAATGCAGGCAGGATTAGCAAACTGACCATGGCACAGTGGTGCAGGAGGCTGCAGGCTTTCCAAATGCAAAAACGATTACAATAATAGTAGAGGACAGGTGGGTTCGGGGGATAGACACTGTTAACTGTGGGCAAGTGCCTTTGTTCCAATGGCTGTGTTGCCTGTCCAGTGCCAGGGTCAAAGTAATCTCAGGGCTGGAGAGGAACATGGAGTGGTAGCAGGAGCATCCAGTTGTCATAGTCCATATGGGTACCAATATTGGTGGGATTAATAAAGCGGTACTTCTGACAGAGTATGTGCAGAAAGGGACTAAATTAAAAAGCAAAATCTCAAAGGTAATAATCTCTGTATTACCGACTGAGACATGAGCTAATTAGCATGGAGTAAATACGATCAGAGAATTGAATGTGTGTCTCACAGATTGGTGTGGGAGACATGGGTTTCAAATCATGGGGCACGGCTACCAACGCTGGGGAAAAAAAAATACTATATCATTAGTATGGCCTTCCCTTGAGCCACACTGGACCAGTGTCCTGGCAAATTATATAACTGGGGCCATGGAGAGGACTTTAAACATAACAGTGGGGGAGAGGGACGAAAGGTTCATATGAGGGGAGATTCTGAACATTGAAGAAAAAGGACAAGGCAGTAGTGCAGGATAGTGATCCAGGTGATGATAACCAGAGCGTAAAAGGAAGGGACAGAGATTACAAATATGCGTGCACCAGCTAATGAGGTCAGAATAAGGAAAAATTATACAAAGACCAAAATAATAGCTCTTTATCGGAATGCTCACAGAATTCGTATCAAGGTGGATAAATTTATAGCAGAAATAGAAATAAATTATTATATGATCGCCTTTACAGAGCTATGATTACAGACTGTCCACGGCTGAGCCATAAATATTGAAGGGTATGTGACATTTTGGAAGGACAGGAAGGAAGAAAAAAGAGGTGGGGTAGCTCTGTTAATCAAAAATCATGATCAGTATAGTTGTGAGAAATGATTTTGTTTCTGAGGATCAAAAGGTAGTAACAATTGGAGGAGATAAGAAACAGTGAAGGAAGTAAATCATTGATGGGATTGGTTTATAGGCCTCCTGTAAACCAGGAAATAGCAGAGTTTGAACTAATATTCTTCACAGTCGAAGACACAAAAAGCATCCCAAGAATAGTAGAAATACAAGAGCAAAAGGGAAGGTGGAATTTGAAACAATCATGATCACTGGAGAAAAAGTAGGAAGAAAACTAATGGGACAAAATGCTGACAAGGACCTTGGACCTGATGACTTGCATAGTTGGGTCTGTAAGGAAGCGACTGCAGGGATAGTGGATATGTTGATTGTAATCTTCCAAATTTCCCTATTTTCTGGAAAGGTCACAGTGGATTGAAAAGCTCTGAATGTACCACCACTGTTCAAGAAAGGAGGGAGACAGAAATCAGTGAACTATAGGCCAGTTAGTCTAAAACCTGAAATTGGGAAAACGCTGGACACCAGTATTTGAAATCTACAGATTGGAGGGTAGCTAACTTAACCCCACTATTTAAAAAGGGAGGCAGAGAGAAAACAGGAAATTATAGACCAGTCAGCCTGATGTTGGTAGTGGGGAAAATTTTAGAGTCCATTGTAAAAGATTTAATAGCTGAGCACATGGAAAACAGAGGCAGAATCAGACAGAGTCACCAAGGATTTATGAAAGGGAAATCATGCTTGACAAATCTACTGCAATTTTTCGAGGATGTAACTAGTACAGTTGATGAGGGGGAGCCAGTGGATGTGGTTTATTGGCACTTTCAGAAGGCTTTCGACAAAGTCCCACATAAGAGATTGGCGTGTAAAATTAAAATGCATGGGATTGGGGGTAGTGTATCGAGATGGATAGAAAACTGGTTGGCAGACAGGAAACAAAGAGTAGGAATAAATGGGTATTTTTCCGAATGGCAGGCAGTGACTAGTGGGGTACCACAGGGATCGGTGCAGGGGCCCCAGTTATTCACAACATATATTAATGATTTAGATGAGGGAATTAAATGTAATATCTCCAAATTTGCAGATGACACAAAGCTGGGTGGGAGGGTGAGCTGTGAGGAGGATGCAGATGCTTCAGTGTGATTTGGACAAGCTGAGTGAGCAAATGCATGTATAATGTGGATAAATGTGAGGTTATCCATTTTGGTAGCAAAAACAGGAAGGCAGATTATTATCTGAACGGCTATAAATTGAGATGGGGAATGCGCAACGAGACCTAGGTGTCCTTGTACAGTCCCTGAAGTTTAGCATGCAGGTGCAGCAGGCGGTAAAGAAGGCAATTGGTATGTTGGCCTTCATAGCCAGAGCATTCGAGTACAGGAACAGGGATATCTTGCTGCAATTGTACAGGGCCTTGGTGAGACCACACCTGGAATATTGTATGCAGTTTTGGTCTCCTTATCTGAGGAAGGATGTACTTGCTATAGAGGGAGTGCAGCGAAGGTTTACACGACTGATTCCTGGGATGGCAGGACTGACATATGAGGAGAGATTGAGTTGATTCGGGTTATATTCGCTCGAGTTCAGAAGAATGAGAGGGGATCTTATAGAAACCTATAAAATTCCAACAGGACCAGACAGGGTACATGCAGGAAGGATGTTCCCGATGGTGGGGGAGTCCAGAACTAGGGGTCACAGTCTGAGGATATGGGGTAGACTATTTAGGACTGAGATGAGGAGACATTTCTTCACCCAGAGAGTGGGGAGCCTGTGGAATTCGTTACCACAGAAAGTAGTTGAGACCAAAACAGAACGAGTTAGATACAGCTCTTGGGGCGAAAGGGATCAAAGGGTCTGGGGAGAAAACGGGAGCAGACTATTGAGTTGGATGAACAGCCATGATCATAATGAATGGCAGAGCAGGCGCAAAGGGCAGAATAGCCTACTCCTGCTCCTAGTTTCTATGTTTCTATAAAAGGTAGTAGAAGGACATTTGGAAATCATTGTATTACTAGGCAGAGTCAACGTAGTCTTGTGAAAGTAAAATCATGTTTGACAAATTTATTCGAGTTCTTTGATAATGTAAGAAGCAGGTTGGATAATGGGGAACCAGTAGATGTATTGTGTTTTGATTTCCAAAATGCATTTGATAAAGTGCCACATAAAAGTTTACAGCAGAAGATAAGAAATCATGCTTTTGGGGGTGATACAATGGCCTTGAGAGAGGATTGGCTAACTAGCAGGAAACAGAGAGTCAGGATAAATGGGTCATTTTCAGTCTGGCAAACTGTAACTAGTGGAGTGCCGCAAATATCAATGCTTGGGCCTCAGCTATTTTCCGATCTTTAGTCATGACATACTAAAAGGACAGGCTATATTGCAGAAAGAATTGATGATGACACAATAGGTAGAAATGCAAGTTGTGAGGAGGGATTCAAAGTGTCTGCAAAGGGATATGGATAGGTTAAGTAAGCGGGAAACATTGGCAGCTGGAGTATAATGTGGGAAAATGTGAGGTTGTCCACTTTGTCAGGAAAAATTAAAAAGTAGAATATTATTTAAATGGAGATAAGTTACAGAGTGCTGGAGTATAAGGGGATCTTGGACATTAATCACAAAAGGTTAGCACAAGAACACAAGAATGAGGAGGAGTAGTCCATTTTGCCCCTGGGTCTGCTCAGTCAGTCAATAAGATCATGGCTGATCTGATTGTGGCACCAGCTCCACTTTCCTTCTACCTCCCCAAGCAGGTACAGCAAATTATTAGGAAGCAAATGGAACATTGGTCTTTATTGAAAGGGAGATGGAGTATACTAGTGGTGAATTCTTGATATAGCTGTGCAGGGCATTGGTGACAATAACAGGATAATTTGGAGGCCGGTTATCTCAGCTAACTGTACGGCTGGTTTGTGATTGCAGCATAACGCCAACAATGTGGTTTTAATTCCCGTACTGGCTGAGGTCATCCACGAGGCCCTGCCTTCTCAACCTCGCCCCTCACCTGAGTGTGGTGACCCTCAGGTTAAACTCACCACCAGTTGTCTACCTCTCATGAGAGAGTGGCCTATAGTCCTCTGGGACTATGGAGACTTTCATCTCTCAGTTTTTGTTTCCTCACTTAAGCATGATATATTTGTGTCTTAGAAGCAGTTCAGAGAAAGTTTGCTAGGCTGATTTATGGGATGAAGGAGTTGTCTTATGAGGAAAGGTTGAACAGGTTAGGCCTATACTCTTCGAGTTTAGAAAAATGAGACATGTCTTATTGAAACATATATAATTCTGAGGGAGCTTGACAGGCTAGATACCGCGAGGGTGTTTCCACTTGGGGGGAATCTACAAGCAGGCCACATAGCTAATAAATAAGAGGTCTGTCTCCCAGAGATGAGAAAGAATTTCTTTTCTTGGAGGGGCGTAAGCCTTTAGAGTTCTCCTCCACATGGAGCATTGGTGACGAGGCTGTTCTATATAGTCACAGCTGAGTTAGACAGATTTTTGATCAACGGTGCAGTTAAGGGCTAGAGGGGACAGGAATAAAGGGCATTTAAGGCCACAGTTACATGAATACCTCCATGAATACATCTTATCAAATGGCGGAGCAGGTTTGTTGGGCAAAATAGCTTACTCCTGCTCCTATTTCTTATGATTTTATGACGATTATACTATCACAACCCCTCACTCGAGGAACATCGGATTTCCTGTTTCCTCCATACCCCAGTGCACCACCCACTGCCGCCAAACAAGAACCATCGAGCGCATTTCCATGCAACAAACCGGTGAAAAACTGGCCTGGGACATTGTACTTCAGCTCAACCTTCAGAATGGATTAGGCCTCTGATTCAATTCATAGACTGAGCAGTGGCTTCACTGGTTCACCACCTGCTTGATCAGTGGGGTCACCCAAAAAATCAACCTCGTTCAACCCAAACCGCTTTGTCCCCTCGCTTTTCTAAATTTGATGTTATCCTTACATTGGTGCAAACTCTCTGAGTGAAAACTATGAATGTTTATCTTCTCTATACTGTTTGAATTTTGAATACTTTCATAAGATCCACTGGCATCCTCCATTTTCCAGTGCAGACTCACGTCCTCGTGACTAAGTAGTCAAATTCCTCCTCACATATTCGCTATCTTTTCACACATTCTCTTCAAAGCCTGCATGACTTCCTGATTATACATTGATAAAATTGTTTCCCAGAATTCCAAAAGTGGACAGCCCCGTCTCCTCTAGAAACTTGGTTTCACCTCCTGAGATTCATGCTCTATTCCTCTTGTTATACAGACCCCTTCACTGTTTTGACACACAGTGCTGGTGACTTCAGACACTTACCCAGAGGTACCCACAGAAAACAAAATATAACATGGAGAGTTTCCAGGGATTAACAACCAGCAGTGTGAATATTTAATCTGGGGCCTTGGAGCCCCTTCAGTGCCTTCAAAGCTAGAATTATAATCAGGAAGATTAATGTAAGAGTTTACCAGGGTTAATGGAGTTCATCATTTCTCTCCACGCTGTGTACTGTAAAGGGCTGTTGAAAATTCTGATAGACAGGGCAGTAGCATTTGTTACTGACAGTGTGCCAAAGTCGTCACTAATCCTGTAAATATTAAAGAGTTGATGTTATAAACTCGACTATTAGGATATTTTAGACATGATTTAAATGGTCAAGCTACCCCAACATTCATATCCTTCAGCATTTTTTGTATTAGAACAAATGCAGTAGAAAGTGAAATTTTGTCTCCATAACTGAACAAAAGATAACTTGGTAATGCAAAGGCTGAGAATGGAAACACCCATGTCTGAAAAAGTCCCACAGCCTGATAACAGATTAGTTGCAGGTATATCACAAATCACAGGAGAAGATAAACATTTAACCCGTCCACTTGCTGTATTACAAACAAAGCTTGTAGAATAAAGGCAAAGGCTGAAAACATCTATCCGACTCTCCGAGACACCTGCGCTCCTCTATTTCTGGCCTCTTGAATATCCCTAATTTTAATCGTTCCACCATTGGCAGCTGGACCTTCAGCGGCCGAGGCCCTGAGCTCTGAAATTCCCTCCCTAAACCTTTCTGCCTCTCTTTCTTTCTTTAAGAACCTTTAAAACATATTTCGGTCATCAGTATTAATATCTCCTTGTGATTCGGTGTCAATTTTGCTTTATATATAAAAACAAGTTTTTTCTGTTGTGTTGATTATTTTGATTCATTCATGGGGTGTGGGCTTTGCTGGTTAGGCCAGCATTTATTGCCCAGCCCTAATTGTCCCTTCAGGAGGCAGTCGTGAGCTGCCTTCTTGAACCGCTGCAGACCAAGTGATGTAGGTACACCCACAGTGCTGTTAGGGAGGGAATTCCAGGACTTTGACCTTGAGGCAGTGAAAGAATGGTGATATATTTCCAAATCAGAATTGTGAGTGACTTGGAGAGGGGCTACCAATTAGTGACATTCCCACACATCTGCTGCCCTTGTCCTTCTAGATGGCAGCAGTCGTGGGTTTGGAAGGTGTTGTCTAAGGAGCCTTAGTGAGACCCTGCAGTGCATCTTGCAGATGGTACACATTGCTGCCACTGTGCGTCGGTGGTGGAGAGAGTTAATGTTTGTAGATGGGGTGCCAGTCAAGCGGGCTGCTATGTGCTGAATGGTGTTGAACGTTTTGAATGTTATTGGAACTTCACTCATCCAGGCAAGTGGAAAGTATGCCATCGCGTTCCTGATTTCTGCCTTGTAGGTATTGGGCAGGCTTTGGGGAGTCAGATGAGTTACGTTCCTCAGGATTCCTAGCCTCTGACCTGCTCTTATAGCCACAGTATTTATATGGCTAGTCCAGTTCACTTTCTGGTCATTGGTAACCGCCAGGGTGTTGATAGTGGGGCATTCAGCGATGGTAGTAGCAAGGGATGGAATATCAAGGGGTTATGGTTAGATTCTCTCTTGGTGGAGAAGGCCATTGCCTGGCACTTATGTAGCGCAAATGTTACTTGCCACTTAACATCCCAAGCCTGGATATTGTTTAGGTCTTGCTGCAATTGGACATGGACTGCTTTAGAGATGTGAATGGTGCCAAACATTGTGCAATCAACAGCAAACATCCCCACTTCTCACCTTACAAGTAAGGAAGGTCATTGATGAAGCAGCTGAAAATGGTTGGGCATAAGACACTATTCTGAGGAATTCCTGCACTGATGTTCTTGAACTGAGATGATTGACCTCCAACAACGACCATCTTCCTTTGTGATAGTTATGACTCCTACCAGTGAAGAGTTTTCCCCCTGATTCCCATTGACTCCAGTTTTGCTAGGGCTCCTTAATCCCATTCTCAGCCAAATGCAGCCTCGGTGTCATGTGCATCCACTCTCACCTTACCTCTGGAGTTCAGCTCTTTTGTCCATGATTGAACCAAGGCTGTAATGAGGTCTGGAGCTGAGTGGCCCTGGCAGAACCCAAACTGAGTATCGGTGAGCAGGTCATTGCGAAGCAAGTGCTGCTTCACAGCACTGTTGAAGACCCCTTCCATCACTTCACTGATGATCGAGAGTAGACTGATGGGGCTGTAATTGGCCGGGTCAGATTTGTCCTGCTTTTTGTGTATATGATATACCTGCGCAATTTTCCACATAGCCAGGTAGATGCCCGATGTTGTAGCTGTACTAGAACAGCTTGGCTAGGCGCACAACAAGTTCTGGAGCACAAATCTTCAGTACTTTTGCCAGAATATTGTCAAGGCCCATAGTCTTTGCAGGATCCAGTGCCTTCAGCTGATTCTTGCTATCATGTGGAGTGAATCGAATTGGCTGAAGACTGGTATCTGTGATGCTGGTGAATTCTGGAGAAGGCCAAGATGGATCATGCACTTGGCACATCTGGCTGAAGATTGTTGGAAATACTTCAGCCTTAATCTTTTGCACTGATGTGCTGGGTGACCCCTTCATTGAGGGTGAGGGTATTTGTGGAGTCTCCTCCAGTGAGTTGTTTAATCGTCCACCGCCATGCACAGCTGGATGTGGCAGGACTGCAGAGCTTAGACCTGATCCGTTGGTTGTGGGATCGCTTATCTCTGTCTATCCTATGCTGCTTACGCTGTTTGACATGCAAGTAGTCATGAGTTGTAGCTTCACCAGGTTGACGCCTCATTTTTAGGTATGCGTGGTGCTGCTCCTGACATGCCTTCCTGCACTCTTCATTGAACCAGGGTTAATTCCCTGGCTTGTGGTAGAGCAGGATATGCTGACCCATGAGGTTACAGTGTGGTTGAGTACAATTCTGCTGCTGATGGCCAACAGCGCCTCATGGCTGCCCAGTCTTGAGTGAGAGTATCCTCAATGTGAAGGCAGGAATGTGGTGGTCACTCCTATTGATACAGTCATGGACAGATGCATGTAGTAGGTAGGCAGATTGGTGAGAATGAGGCCAAGTATGTTTCTCACTAGTGTTGGTTCCCTCACCACCTGCCAGAGACACTGTCGAGCAGCTATGTCCTTCGCGACATAGCCAGCTCAGCCAGTAGTGGCGCTTTTTTTATTCGTTCATGGGATGTGGGCATCACTGTCGAGGCCAGCATTTCTTGCCCATCCCTAATTGCCCTTGAAAAGCTGGTGGTGAGCTGCCTTTTTGAACTGCTGCAGTCCATGTGGTGTAGGTACACCCAAGGTGCTGTTAGGGAAGGAGTTCCATTAACGAATCACTCTTGGTACTGGATACTGAAGCCCCTCCAATGTATATTCTGCACCCTTGCCACTCTCAGTGCTTCCTCCAAGTGCTGGTCAACATGGAGGACCATTGGTTCATCAGCTGAGGCGGGGTGAAGGGGTGGCGGTTGGTGGATGGTTGGGTACATCATAGTCAGGAGGAGGTTTTCTTGCCCATGTTTGACCTGATGCCATAAGATTTCATGGAATCCGGAGTCGATGTTAAAGGTTAAGGATTCCAAGGGCAACTCCCTCCAAACTTTATACCACAGTGCCGCCACCTCTGCTGTGTCTCTCTTGCTAGTGTTAAGGATACAGATCAAGCTTCTAGACTGGAATAAAGAGAAAACCCATTCCCTCTTTAACAAATGACTGTCTTGGTTTGGTCAGGAGCCTTGCAGGGACATGGATGGTCGACACCATGGAAACATGGATGGTGTGGCTCTCTCAAGGTCAGTCGGAAGGTCACAGCCACACTAACAGCAGTCTGCAGCCTGCAAGTGAGCACTTCGGGACTGCATGGCATCTTGTAATTTAATATAATAATATAGACCAATTATAAGAAATCTAATTTTATATCTGAAATAAAGCATGTCATCACAATGAAAGACTAGTTCTTAAACCATAAACAGAGTTATTGTCGCCCGATGAACGACCCTTTAATGTTGCGATGGTAACGAGAAAAGAAATTCATAACAGCACCTTTCTGAGTTATTTTACCAAACTGTGCAGAGTTTCAGTAAAAGCATGTCCTACCCGCTCTTCCAACAAGCTTCCTCCTGAAAGAAATGAATCATGAACAGTGAGGAGCAAAGTAACATATTGAGAATCATAGAAAGTTTACGGCACAGAAAGAGGCCACTTGGCCCATCGTGTCTGCACCGGTTGAAAAACGAGCCACCCAGCCTAACCCCACTTTGCAGCATTTGGTCCATCGCCCTGAAGGCTACGGCACTTGATGTGCACATCCAGACGCCTTGTGATTGAGTTGAGGGTTTCTGCCTCTACTACCCTTTCAGGCAGTGAGTTCCAGATCCCTACAACACTCTCCTCATCCCCTCCTCTCATCTTTTTATGAATCACTTTAAGTCTGTGCCCCCTCATCACTGACCTCTCTGATAAGTAAATAGGCCCTTCCCCACCCACTCTATCAGGCCCCTCACAATTCTCTATATCTCAAATCTCCCCTCAGCCTCTTCTGTTTCAGGGAGAACAACCTCAGCCTTTCCAATCTTTCCTCATAGCTGCAATTTTCTAGTCCTGGCGGCATCCTCGTACATCTCCTCTGCACATTCTCTAATTCAGTTACATCCTTTCTATAATGAGGTAACCAGAACTGCACACATTTCAGGAGGACATAAACAGGGCGGCTGATGAAACGAGCAGACTCAGAGCAGATGAGATTTGACATGGAAGGAAGATTGTGGAGGCAAAAATAAACTGGAATTCAACATCAGTCCCGCTCACAGACACTGTGACTCTCACAAAGCGCACCAGACACACTCACACCATGAACTGTAACTGGATGACAATGGGCGTTTCAGGGGAAAATTAAACTTTGCAACACGGAAATAATCACAAAGCAAATGTGAAGATCAAGAAAACACATTCTCGGGAGGTTACAAGTATTCCCGGGAACCTGCAGACAATGTGGAAGCCGATTATTACGAGAGACCACAGAACTGCACAGAACAGACAGAAATTTGTTTAACTCAGTTTTTATTTTTTCAACACATTTCATAGTTATCAGTTATTTTGTGCGAAGTCTCATTGAACTGACTGGCAACATATTCCCTCACCTTCAGGAATATCAAGTCGTCTTTTTGCTCCATCTGTTTCTGAAACTTTGAGAGGTTCTCCTCAATAGAACTTAAATTCTCCTCAATCTCTCGAAGGTTTTTCTCCATTGTTTCTAGAATCCTCTCCTCTTCTTCCCTGAGATCTCTGTGTAAACGCTGCTCTTTCTCAGTGAGAATCTGGTGCATTTTAGTGAACTCGGATGTGATGTGGGTCTGCAGACTGCTCGACTGTTCCTAACAAATGAAATGTGAAACATAATTAATGTCCCGCGATAAAGAGAACAAAACTAACCGAGACCCCAGAAAATCAGCACAGGGAGACCTTACCCTAACTTCGGAAATCTTCCGTTTCTGTTTCTGTTCCGTTTCTAGAACCGCCGATTTCTTCTCTGTGAGAGAATCTAAGGAAGATTTCAGCTGATCCTGGGATTGGGAGAGAAAATCACAGAATGGAAGTGTTAGACCATGAAAATGTGATAAAACTATCAGCTTAGAAAATATTTTCCCTTTTACCTTGTAGATTTCAACAGCTTCTTTAATCGGCATAAAGTCGTGAGATTTGTGTTCCCGCGAATCTCGACAAGTGTAACAGATCAATTTCTTGTCAGTTTCACAAAACAGCTTCAGTTCTTCCTGATGTTCCTCACAGTGAAGTTTACTTTCCTTCTCTTTCGGATCCAGCTTTAATTTTCGAGCTTTCTCTGCCAGACTCGCTAAGGCCCGATTTACCCTGAGGTTTCTTTCCGGAAACTCCTGTCTACATTCCGGGCAGGAGTTTATCTCCTTCTTTTCCCAACACTGGGCGATACAGGAGCGGCAGAAGTTGTGTCCACACTCCGATGAAACCGGATCAGTGAAGAAATCAAGACAAATGGGACAAATTGCCTCCTCGGTCAAACTCTGGACCTGTTCTCTGGAAGCCATGTTCACACTCAGCACTTCCTGATTCAAACAGCTTTCCGTTTCGATGTTACTGCCGCACACCCTCAGTTCAGCTATTTCCCTATAACGTTCACTGTAATCCTCAAGGAATTATTGATATATCATGGTCTATGTCCTCGCGGCTTTCACGCGAGAGAGTAAAAATAACTCACCCAGTCTAAAATGGGAAAAGCAGATTTAGAGCACGAAGGGGAATAATTGAACCTTATCGAGGGTGGCTTGGGCACCAGGGAATGTTGACAGTGGAGAGAGAGGGAGAAGGCGGAGTTGGGCTGGATCGAGAGTGCATTGCACTTGTCTGCAGTCTGAACTCGCTGCCGATTACAAACCCTCTGGTGAAACAAGGTGTGAGACCGGATCCTTAAATTGTGTTACTGATTGTCGCCGCTCACACTTAAGGCAAAAAGTATCATAAATTCAAGAAAGCATTTCGGGTGATAGGTCCAGAGAATTTAGAGAGTTCAACCTGTCAAGTTCCTTTATATTTTCTAAAAATAAAATCTTGCGTTCTACTAGCCCCCGTCGCTGGACGTCCCAAAGCGCTTTAAAGCAGAGGAAGTGGAGGAGTCACTGATGTCACGTTGGAAAACGCGTCAGCCAACGTGAGAACAAGTCTGGGTTATGTGCCGAAGCATCTGGAGTGAGACTTGATCCCACCACTTTCTGACTCCGAGGTAAAAACACTACCAATGAGCCACAGCTGACAGTTGCCGCTAACATCCAGACATTTGTCCACCTGTTTCTGGAATGTTTCTTTGCAGAAGAAGTGTGGAGACATGAAGCAGTGGATTTACTGGCGAGGGCGTCTCCTCCCAGGTCACTCTGTAGCACAGGCCCCTGTGCTTCATGGATCCTTCCCAGGGACACCTCAACTGACGCAAGAAGACTTTAGAGTGGCATATTTCCCCCAATATTAGGAAGAATTTCTCCATGTGGCCATTGGTCACAATGTGGAACTCACTGCCACATGATGTGGCTGAGGTCGAGAGCATTAATGCATTGACAAGGAGGCTTGAAATTCAAGATGTTTTTATACAGAAAGTATTTAGAGTTTCTTTGTAAATGTTTGAGAAAAGAAGATTTCGTTTCGGAATTAGAAAAAATTCCAGAGATATTCAAACTGCGCCTCGGGGATTTTGAGCTCTGCGCATTCATGTCTCAGGCAGTGCTGCCCTCCCAGTCTCTGATAAAGAGGAAGGGCATCACAGGATGTGGGACAGGCCAATGGAAAATGGGAGGGGGTCAAACGGCATCCCATTGGAATTGAACTTGAAGAGTTTCCCCCGACACTCATGCTACTGCAGCAAGGAAAACCACAGGCTATGAAGTTTTGAGATACATCAGAATTATAAACAGACATTTCAGTAAAGTTGGAAAAATATAGAGTTAAGGCGGCAGGAGGGAAGTGGACAGATCAATGTCGATTGGAAATAAATGTTTTGTTTTATTGCAGAGATATTGTCTGAGATTCTAGTGCAAAATGTTTCATGAACATTGGATTTTAATGTCACTGTCTGGGAGTTAAACAGCTCCTGTGTGGGGCACAGAAAGGACAATCTGGCCTGGGGGACATGAACACCCCTTACACAGCCCAGCGGAATTTACTGACATTCATTTCAACGGGAGGAAAATCTGGGGAGTTTCTGTCATTGGAGACATTTCTCCCCACCTGACGGAATTCTAATCGATTTTGGAAAATATTCTCACCCATCATTAACATGGGGAGAGTTCTGTCATCAGCGCTAAAATTTGACCGAGGCCATTCAGGAGTGAAATCTCGAAACTACTTTTCATCTCAAAGTGTCGGAGAAATGTGGAATTCTCTCTCCTCTCACGAATGCCGTAACTTTTCAGGGTATCAAGACATACGGAATTGAGGCGGATAAATGGAGTTGAGGTACAGGTTAGTCATATCTAATCGAAAGGTGGAAGGGATTCAGGCGATTGAACGGTCCACTCCTGTTCCAGTCTCCCTCCGACAGTCTGAGACCTTCCGGTGAGATATTAAACTAAGGCCGCGTCTGCCTCAAGTGGGTGTTTCAGATCCCACAGTAAAGAGGAGCAGGAAAGTTCTCCCGGTTTCCTGGACAACATTCCTCCCTCAACCAGCGGCACCGAAGACAGATTAACTCGTAATTCATCTGATTTCCTTTCTGTGGGATTGTGCTGGGTGTAATATAGCTCATTCATTTTCCTACATAAGGGCGGTTACTGCACTTCCGAGTAATGAATTTCGGCTGCAGTGAGTTTCTGGGATGGATTGAGACTGTGTGTGAACGTCTCTTTTATTGACACAAGGTGCAGCACTGCCCCCTGCTGACAGAATATCAGTTCCAAAGAAGAATCATACTGGACTCGAAACGTTAACTCTCCTCTCTCTACAAATGCTGCCAGACCTGCTGAGTTTTTCCAGGAACTTTGTTTTTATTTTATTACATACCATTCAAAACGACCCAAGAACTGGGAACTAAGGCCTTTGAAGGTTCACAGGTTCGGTGGGCCGAGTGGTCTCCTGTGTTGTATCAGACTGGGATTGTTATGTATTCTTAGGCTTAGATCTGATCAAATCCAGATTCACAAAGTCGATTCATTCAATTCCATCGTTTGGTGATATGTTCCCAGGTGTTAGTGGGAAAGATTAGCTGGAGAATGTCACATTAAAATCCACAATTATCCGGGAAATATTTACAAATTAAGATTCTGCATTAATGTGGTATATGCTGCAGTATTTAGCTGGTTTTGAAATCCGCTGTATAAACCAACATGATTGTCATCCGGCATTGTTGTGCTAACAGAGGGTTTTAAAAACAGTAATGGTGGGAAACAAGTGTTTGGAGAACTCAGGAACTTAACAAGATCGGAGTCAGTCTTGGTATCAAGACTCTGGTTTGTGCTGATCAACTCCAATCTCCTGCACTCCTGGTTTGTCGGTTCACCTGGTGAATTTCGCAATGGGATTCATTCTGCGGGATGAAATGTTGGACATCAAACTATCTCTACGGAACTTGTTAGACTCCGCATAGGATCAGAGGGACACTTAACCCAGTAAAACCAACTATGAACCTCATATCTTCCATCTAAAGTGTGCTCTTATATAATTATTACTCCTCTTTTACTGGCTCCACTGTTAACTGTTTTCTTTGTTTCTGAAATGATATCTACACGTGTCTCTTTCAACAAGCCGCTTATGCGCCACACTGGGAATGGAGTGTTGTTGTTCCTGACAGGAATTAGGAATGTTGCCATCCTGCCCTTTACAGCCTTTCGGCCTCAGCATTGAATTCAGGAACTTCAGATTATAACCGCCGTTCACATTCTGCTGTAATCATTAACACCCGCTCTGGAACCAGCTTCTGCTTCACTAGTCCCATTCCCCATTCTCTTATGCCGTTACACCTTTAGACATTTAACCTCTCCTGTACCCCACCATTTCATAGATCTCTTCCGGTTGTTCCTCCCCGCCCTTTTCCCTGACACTGTCCTTGATGATAACTTGTTTACTCTGTTAAATATTCCAGTTCTAATGAAAAACCATCGATTTGAGAAGGTAATTCTATTGCTCTCTCTATTGATTCTGTCTGATCTGTTGAGTACTTCCTGTATTTTATATTTTTCTTAAGGATTCTGTCTGCTAATGTGAGATTTATAACTTTCAATCATGCAGAGTAAATGCAGTAACAGCGGGGAGCTGTAGAGAACCGGGCGGGATTCAACCGCAGAAATTTGAATCAGAAAGCGCTGAAATTCACCATAGCTCCCAGACACCAGGAGGAGAGTTTCATTGAACTTCTCTCCAATATAAGGTCTGAAGTGGGGATGTTCACTGGTGATTGCACAGTGGTTAGTACCATCCACAACTCCTCAGGTAATGAAACAGACTGTGTCTACATGCGGCAAGACCTGGACAACATTCTGACTTGGGGTGATAAGTGGCAAGTAGCATTCGCGTCACTCAAATGTCATGCAAGAGAGAATCTAACCACGACCTCTTGATATTCGGCAGCACTGTCATCGCTGAATCTCTCACCATCAACACCCTCTGGTGTCATTAACTGAAACATAGCTGGTCGAACCATATAAATACCGTGTCTCCAAGACCAGGTCAGAGGCTGGGAATTCTGCAGCAAATAACTCACCTCCCAAAGTCTGTCCACCATGTACGTGTTAAGAATGTGATGGTATACTCTTCATTTGCCTGGCTAAGTGCTGCTCCATTAACACTCACTAAACTTGGCTCCATTGAGAAGAAGGGAGCCGTTTGATAGACACCGGATCCACGACCTGAAACATCCACTCCCCCCACCTGTGCTCAGTGCTCAGTGGCTGCAGGATTTGCCAGATATAAAACGGACCTTGCAACTGGCGATCAAAGTGTTTGTAACTTTATAGCGTCAGATTTTTTTAATTTACAGGATTAATTAAGATTATAATTAAGTATCTTTATCATAAAATAGTCTGTGGGATTTTACTGTGTGTAAATGGTTTGCTGCACTTTCCTCTGTAACGCTTGTCCATGTACTTAGGAGTAATTCATTGCGGGTGCAGTAAGTTTCTGGGATGGGTTGAGACTCTGTTCGATCGCAAGTCTTTCATTGTTACAAAGTGCAACGCTGCCACCTGCTGACAGAATATAGGTGCTCCATGGAAACGGCCCAAGAAGTGGTGACTGTTGTTGAAAGTTCACAGGAACGATGCCCCGAATGTCCTCCTTCTGTGCTGGATCATACAGTGATTCCTATGTATTGTTCTATTGGGATCTAATCGATCCCAGCTTCTCCAAGTTGATTTCATTCAATTCCATTCGTTGGTTACAAAAATGGCTGGAAAAACTCAGCAGGTCTGACAGCATGTGTGGAGAGAAAGACAGAGTTAACGTTTCGAGTCCGGTCTAGTACTTCGTTCTGATGAAGTCATATGGATTCGAAATGTTAACTCTGTCTTCCTCTCCACAGATGCTGTCAGACCTGCTGAGTTTTTCCAGCTATTTTTGTTTTGGATTTCCAGCATCCGCAGTATTTTGCTTTTATCCATTCTTTGCTTATACCATCCACGAGCATCATTGGGAAAGATTAACTGGAAAAGCACAGCTAAAACCCACAGTTATGTAATGATTTTCCATTAATGTGTAAGATTTGGTAAATACTTCTAGCATTTACCTGGCTTTGGGTTCAGCTACATTTGTTTAAAAAAAATCATTTACGGTATGTGGGCGTCGCTGGCTAGGCAAACAATTATTGCCCATTCCTATTTGTCCTTGAGAAGGTGGTGGTCAGCTGCTTCTTGAGCTGCTGCAGTTCCTGAGGTGTAGGTACACCCACAGTGCAGTGAGGGAGGGAGTTCCAGCCACTGGCCCAGCCAGTGAAAGGACGGCGATTTATTTTCAAATCACGATGGTGGGTGGCTCGGAGGGGAGCTTCCAGATGGTGGTGTTCCCATGCTTCTGCTGCCCATGTCCTTCTAGATGGTAGTGGCCATGGGTTTGAAAAGTGCTGGCTAAGGAGCATAAATGTAAACAAATATAATTGACGTCAAGGCGGTGTAAGTTCCAACAGAACGACTTAAATTCAATAGTGGTGGGGCGAAGTGATTGGAAAACTCAGGAAATAGACAGGATCACTGTCAGTATTGGTGTCAAACCTCTGGCTTGGACAAATCAATTCCAATCTGCTGCACTCCTGGTTTGTCTGGTACTCCAGCGAATATCGCAATGGGATTAACAGCGGAGCAAATTATGTGACAGTCAACTCTCTCTACGGACTGCCTTACACTCCACAGAGGACCCCGGAGACACGTACAAAAAATGTCATAATGAGGCGCTTATTTTCCACCTAAAACATTTCGTTATTTTTTTTAAATCGTTGACTCAGCTCACTGTGAACTCCTGCCTTTCGCTCTATTATAAAGGGATCGGAGCATAAGAGTGAACAAGTCTCACTACAATTCTACAGGGCCTTGGTGAGTTGGCAACTTCTGTACTGTGTAGGTTTGGTCTCCTTAACTATCCTAGGATATGTTTGTAATACAGGGAATGCAACGAAATTTCACAAAACTAATTTCTGGGGGGAATTGTACCAAGATGAGAGGTTGGGTGAACCTAGCATATAATCCGTATGGATGAGAAGAATGTAAGTTTACCTCGTCGAAATGTTAAAGGTTCTTAAAATGCTGAAGGGTAGCCGCTGGAAGGATGTTTCCCCTGACTGGAAAGATTGGAACTGGGCACCATGGCGAGTCAGACCAAGGAAGCTGGAAAATTAAGTCTGGACGGGACAAGGAAATTAAACGTGAGGATCATCGGGAAGAACTGAAGCTGTTTTGTGAAACTGACAAGATGTGTCCTGCTGGGAGAAACCAACAGAATCACGAAACAAAAACAGAAATATCTGGAAAAACTCGCAGGTCTGGCAGCATCGGCGGAGAAGAACAAAGTTGACGTTTCGAGTCCTCAAGACCCTTCAACAGAACTAAGTAAAAATAGGAGAGGGGTGAAATATAAGCTGGTTTAAAGTGGAGGGGGGGGGGAGTGGTTGTAGGGACAAACAAGCAGTGATAGGAGCAAATAACCAAAAGATGTCACAGACAAATGAACAAAGAAGTGTTGAAGGTGGTGATATTATCTAAAAGAATGTGCGAGTTAAGAATGGATAGCAGGACAAGCAAGGTACAGATAGCTCTAGTGTGGGTGGGGTGAAATAAGACTAAAAGGGCATAAAGGGTATAGATTGAAAAATAATGGAAATAGGTGGGAAAAGAAAAATCTATATAAATTATTGGAAAAAACAAAGAGGGGGAAGAAACTGAAAAGGGGGTGGGGATGGAGGAGGGAGTTCAAGATCTAAAGTTGTTGAACTCAATATTCAGTCCAGAAGGCTGTACAGTGCCTAGTTGAAAGATGAGCTGCTGTTCCTCCAGTTTGCGTTGAGCTTCACTGGAACAATGCAGCAAGCCAAGGACAGACATGTGGGCAAGAGAGCAGGGTGAAGTGTTAAAATGGCAAGCGACAGGGAGGTCTGGGTCATTTTTGCGGACAGACCGAAGGTGTTCTGCAAAGCGGTCGCCCAGTCTGCGTTTGGTCTCTCCAATGTAGAGGAAACCGCATTGGGAGCAACGAATGCAGTAGACTAAGTTGGGGGAAATGCAAGTGAAATGCTGCTTCACTTGAAAGGAGTGTTTGGGCCCTTGGACGGTGAGGAGAGAGGAAGTGAAGGGGCAGGTGGTGCATATTTGACGTATGCATGGGGAGGTGCCGTAGGTGGAGGTTGAGGAGTAAGGGGTGATGGAGGAGTGGACCAGGGTGTCACGGAGGGAACGATCCCTACGGAATGCCGCCGGGGGGGTGAAGGGAAGATGTGTTTGGTGGTGGCATCATGCTGGAGTTGGCGGAAATGGTGGAGGATGATCCTTTGAATGCGGAGGCTGGTGGGGTGATAAGTGAGGACAAGGAGGACCCTATCATGTTTCTGGGAGGGAGGAGAAGGCATGAGGGCAGATGCGCGGGAGATGGGCTGGACCCGGTTGAGGGCCCTGTCAACCACCATGGGTGGAAAACCTTGGTTAAGGAAGGAGGAGGACATGTCAGAGGAACTGTTCTTGAAGGTTCATCAGAACAGATGCGACGGAGGCGAAGGAACTGAGAGAATGGGATGGAGTCCTTACAGGAAGCGGGGTGTGAGGAGCTGTAGTCGAGGTAGCTGTGGGAGTCAGTAGGCTTGTAATGGATATTGGTGGACAGTCTATCACCAGAAATTGAGACAGAGAGGTCAAGGAAGGGAAGGGAAGTGTCAGAGATGGACCATGTGAAAATGATGGAGGGGTGGAGATTGGAAGCAAAATTAATAAATTTTTCCAGGTCCCGACGAGAGCATGAAGCAGCACAGAAGTAATCATCGATGTAATGGAGAAAGAGTTGTGGGAGGGGGCCGGAGTAGGACTGGAACAAGGAATGTTCCACATACCCCATAAAGAGACAGGCATAGCTGGGGCCCATGCGGGTACCCATAGCCACACCTTTTATTTGGAGGAAGTGAGAGGAGTTAAAGGAGAAATTGTTCAGTGTGAGAACAAGTTCAGCCAGACGGAGGAGAGTAGTGGTGGATGGGGATTGTTTGGGTCTCTGTTCGAGGAAGAAGCTGAGAGCCCTCAGACCATCCTGGTGGGGGATGGAGGTGTAGAGGAATTGGACGTCCATGGTGAAGAGGAGGCGGTTGGGGCCAGGAAACTGGAAATTGTTGATGTGACGTAAGGTGTCAGAGGAATCACAGATGTAGGTGGGAAGGGACTGGAGAAGGGGAGAGAGAAGGGAGTCAAGATAACGAGAAATGAATTCCATGCGGCAGGAACAGGCTGACACGATCGGTCTGCTGGGACAGTCCTGTTTGTGGATTTTCGGTAGGAGGTAGAAGCAGGCCGTCCGAGGTTGGGCGACTATAAGGTTGGAAGCTGTGGGAGGAAGATCTCCAGAGGAGATGAGGTCAGTGACAGTCCTGGAAACAATGGCTTGATGTTCAGTGGTGGGGTCATGGTCCAGGGAGAGGTAGGAGGAAGTGTCTGCAAGTTGACGCTCAGCCTCCGCGAGGTAGAAGTCAGTGCGCAGACAACAACAGCATCACCCTTGTAAGCGGGTTTGATGACAATGTTAGGGTTGGACCTGAGAGAACGGAGTGCAGTAAGTTGAGAGAGAGACAGGTTAGAATGGGTGAGAGGAGCAGAGAAATTGAGACGACTAATGTCACGCCGACAGTTCTCAATGAAAAGATCAAGAGAAGGTAAGAATCCAGAGGGAGGGGTCCAGGTAGAGGGAGAATATTGGAGGAGGGTAAAAGGATCTGTTGAACGGGGAGAGGACTCATGTCCAAAGAAGTGAGCACGGAGACAAAGGCGGCGGAAGAAGAGTTCAGCATCGTGCCGAGCCCGAAATTCATTGAGATGAGGGCGTAAGGGTATGAAACGAAGTCCTTTGCTGAGCACTGAATGTTCACCATCAGAGAGGGGAAGGTCAGGGGGTATAGTGAATACACGGCCGGGGCTGGGATTGCAAGATGGGGTGGAGACGGAGGGACAGGCAGGCATAGAGGGTCCTAGATGGGTGCTGGCGTCGATGAGTTGTTGGAGCTTGCGTTCCTTAGCACTTGAGAGAAAGAGAAAAAGTTTATTGTTGAGGCGTCGGATGAGACGAAGAATAAAATGAAACTGGGGGCACGTGCAGCTTTGAAAAAGGGTGCGGCGGTGCTGCTGGAGGGAGAGGTCAAGTGTGTTCATCTGGCGGCGCATGGCACTGAGTGTGGATCTCAGAATGCGACGGGAACAGGAGTCCGAGAAACGTTGTATGTCCCGGAGATACCTGTAATCCTGGGTGGGTTCGAAACATGAGGGATGGAATTTCAGTTGAAATCCACGTGGGATAAGCCAGAGACGGAGACTGTCACTGAGAGAGGAAATATGGCTGTGAAAGCGGGTTTTAGTAAACATCTTGTCAAACACCAGGAGAGAAATGGAAAGCAATGAAGGTGGACAAGGCAAGAGAGAGATTCGAAAATCCTGTTGGAGAGTAGAACAAAGCTTCTTCAAGGTAGGCATTTCTTGAAGAGTAGTGGCAGTCAATTAAGCACAGAGAAAAAAACAAAAAACTGCGGATGCTGGAAATCCAAAACAAAAACAGAAATACCTGGAAAAACTCAGCAGGTCTGGCAGCATCGGCGGAGAAGAACAAAGTTGACGTTTCGAGTCCTCATGACCCTTCAACAGAACTAAGTAAAAATAGGAGAGGGGTGAAATATAAGCTGGTTTAAGGTGGGGGGGTGGGGGGAGAAGTGCGGGGGTGTGGTGGTTGTAGGGACAAGCAAGCAGTGATAGGAGCAAATAACCAAAAGATGTCACAGACAAATGAACAAAGAGGTGTTGAAGGTGGTGATATTATCTAAAAGAATGTGCGAGTTAAGAATGGATAGCAGGACAAGCAAGGTACAGATAGCTCTAGTGGGGGTGGGGTGAAATAAGACTAAAAGGGCATAAAGGATATAGATTTTAAAATAATGGAAATAGGTGGGAAAGGAAAAATCTATATAAATTATTGGAAAAAACAAAAGGGAGGGGGAAGAAACGGAAAAGGGGTTGGGGATGGAGGAGGGAGTTCAAGATCTAAAGTTGTTGAACTCAGTATTCAGTCCGGAAGACTGTAAAGTGCCTAGTCGAAAGATGAGGTGCTGTTCCTCCAGTTTGCATTGAGCTTCACTAGAACAATGCAACAAGCCAAGGACAGACATGTGGGCAATAGAGCAGGGTGGAGTGTTAAAATGGCAAGCGACAGGGAGGTCTGGGTCATTCTTGTGGACAGACCGAAGGTGTTCTGCAAAGCGGTCACCCAGTCTGCGTTTGGTCTCAACACAATCACGAGTCGCACTGTCTCCTGCTGATCAATGAATCACAGAATCTCAGTGCAGAAGAGGCCCTTCAGCCCATCGAGTCTGCACCGACACATGAGAAACACTTGATCCACCTAATCCCATTTGCCAGCACTTTGCCCGGAGCCTTGAATGTTATGACGTGCCAAGTGCTCATCCAGGTACTTTTTAAAGGATGTGAGGCAACCCGCCTCCACCACCCTCCCAGGCAGTGCATTCCAGACCGTCACCACCCTCTGGGTAAAGAAGTTATTCTTCACATCTCCCCCCCCCCTCCTGCCTCTCACCTTGAATTTATGCCTCCTTGTGACTGACTCTTCAACTAAGGGGAACAGCTGCTCCCTATCCACCCTGTCCATGCCCCTCAATCTTGTGCACCTCGATCAGGTCGTCCCTCAGTCTTCTCTGCTCCAACAAAAACAACCCAAGTCTATCCAACCTCTCTTCATAACTTAAATGTTTCATCCCAGGCAACATCCTGGTGAATCTCCGCCGCACCCCCTCCAGTGCAATCACATCCTTCCTATAATGTGGCGACCAGAATTGCACACAGTACTCCAGTTGTGGCCTCACCAAGGTTCTATACAACTCCAACATGACCTCCCTACTTTTGTAATCTATGCCTCGATTGATAAAGGCAAGTGTCCCATATGCCTTTTTCAGCACCCCACTCACATGTCCGTCCGCCTCCAGAGATCTATGGTCACACACGCCAAGGTCCCTTTGTTCCTCAGAACTTCCTAGTGCCATGCCGTTCATTGAATACTTCCTTGTCAAATTACTCCTTCCAAAGTGTATCATCTCACACTTTTCAGGGTTAAATTCCATCTGCAACATATCTGCCCATTTGACTATCCCGTCTATATCTTCCTGTAGCCCAAGACACTCAACCTCACTGTTAACCACCCGGCCAATCTTTGTGTCATCCGCAAACTTACTAATCCGACCCCCCATATAGTCATCTATGTCGTTTATATAAATGACAAATAATTGGGGACCGAGCACGAACCCTGTGATACGTCACTGGACACTGGCTTCCAGTCACTAAAGCATCCTTCTGTCATCACCCTCTGCCTCCTACAACTAAGCCAATTTTGAATCCACCTTACCAAATTACCCTGTATCCCATGTGCATTTCCCTTCTTGAAAAGTCTCCCATGTGGGACCTTGTCAAAGGCTTTGCTGAAATCCATATAAACAACATCAACTGCACAACCCTCATCTACACACCTGGTCACCACCTCAAAAAATTCTATCAAATTTGTTAGTCATGACCTCCTTCTGACAAAGCCATGCTGACTATCCCTGATCAAACCTTGCCTCTCCAAGTGGAGATAAATAATCTCCTTCAGAAATTTCTCCAATAGTTTCCCTACCATTGACATGTGACTCACTGGCCTGAAGTTCCCTGGCTTATCTCTACAATCCTTCTGAAAAAGTGGAACCACATTAGCTGTTCTCCAGTCCACTGGCGCCTCCCCTGTGGCCAGAGAGGAATTAAAAATTTGGGTCAAAGCCCCTGCGATCTCCTCCTTTGCCTCTCTCAGCAGTCTGGGACACAAATCATCCAGACCTGGAGATTTGTCCATTTTAAGCCTGCCAACACCTCCAATACCCTATAACAATTTGCTTAAGAACCTCGCAGTCTCTCTCTCCGAGTTCAATACCTTCATCCTCATTTTCTTGGTGAAGACGGACGTGAAGTATTCATTCAACACTCTAGCGATATCCTCTGGCTCCACCCATAGATTGCCCCCTTGGTCGCTTATGGGCCCGACTCTTTCCCAGGTTATCCTCTTCCCATTGATATGCTTATAGAATATCTTGGGATTTTCCCTACTTTTACCAGCCACAGCTTTCTCATATCCCCTCTTTGCTCTCCTAATTGCTTTCTTAAACTCCACTCTGCACTGTCTGTACTCCACTAATGCCTCTGCTGATTTGCTTCCCTTGTACCTAAAAGCCTCTCTTTTCCTTCTCACCGTTACCTGAATATCAGTGGTCATCCATGGTTCTCTGGGGTTGTTACTGCTTCCTATCACCCTAGAGGGAACATGTTGAGCCTGTACCCTTCCCATTTCATTTTTGAACACCACCCACTGTTCCTCTGTAGATTTCCCCACAAGTAACTGTTCCCAATCTAGCTTGCCTTATTTTACTAAAATCCACTCTCCCCCAATCCAAAACATTTTGTTGCAACTTGTCGATTTCTTTGTCCATAACAAACTTAAACTGTGCCATTTTGTGGTCGCTATCACTGAAATGCTCCCACACCACCACCTCAGCCACCTGTCCGGCTTCATTCCCCAGAATTAGGTCCAGCAATGCACCATCCCTTGTTGGACCCTCTACATATTGATCTAAAATGTTCCCCTGTACACATTTCAAGAAATCCACTCCATCCAAGCCCTTAACACTATGTCTATCCCAATTAATGTTGGGAAAGTTGAAATCACCTATTATAATTACCCTATTGCTATTGCTTTTACACACCTCCACAAATGGTGCACATATTTGCTCCTCAATTCCCCACTGGCTATCTGGGGGTCTATAATAAACACCTAATAATGTGGTTGCCCCTTTTTTATTCCTATGCTCTACCCACAAAGTTTCATTTGATGCACCCTCCAAGATATCATCCCTCCTTACTGCAGTAACAGACTCCTTAACTAATAATGCAACGCCTCCTCCTCTTTCACCCCCTCCCAAAGCTGTTGAGATCTACAAGGTACAATAAACAACAGATTCACTTGGTCTAGTCTTTCACTCATGTTTTAAAAAACACTTTCATTCTGTGATTCTCTTTCCCAGTCCGAGTATCGGCTGAAATTCTCCTTAGAATTTCTCACAGAGAAGAAATCAGCTGTTGTGTAAATTATAATGAAACAGAATGAGATGATATCTGAAGTTAGGGTAAGGTCTCCCTGTGCTGATTTTCTGGATTCCCGGTTAGTTTTGTTCCGTTCATCGCAGGACATTAATTATGTTTCACATTTCATTTGGTAGGAACAGTTGAGCAGTCAGCAGACCACGTCACATCCGAGTTCATTGGAATGCACCAGATTCTCAATAAAAAAGAGCAGCGTTTACTCAGAGATCTCAGGGAAGAAGAAGGGAGGATTCTAGAAACAATGGAGAAAAACCTTCGAGAGATTCAGGAGAATGTGGATTCTATTCATCACGGAATCTCAGAGTTACAGATATCCAAAGATCAAGAAGACTGGTTAATATTTCTCAAGGTGACGCGATATTCATCAAATCACAGTCAAAGTGAGAAATTAAAGTTTGAAGTGAGAGATCCAGCATTCTTCTAACACTTTTGATCATACAGGGAACGGGTTATTTAGTTTCTTGACTTCCTTACATTCCGTGGGTGATTCTGCTGTTTTCAGTGATACACAGTAGAATCTCAGGTATCTTCAGTTTTACAAAAAATACTGTGAGTGTTGGAAATCTGAAATTAAAACTGAAAATTCTGGGAATTTGCTGCCAGTCAGTCATCGACTGTGGAGAAAGAAACAGTTTCAGGTTTTGATCATAACTCCATCCATCACCGCCCTTCTCCCCCTGGCTGAACTTGTTCTCACATTGAACAACTTCTCCTCGAACTCAACTCACTTCCTTCAAATAAAAGCGTTGTTTGGAAACCGACATGACTCCCAGTTATGCCTGCGATTTGTGGGATATGTGGAACATTCCTTGTTCTAGTGCTACTTCAGCGCGCTCCCTCAGCCCTTTTTTCTACTTCCTTATTTCTTGCCGACTTGCCTGTGATTCCACTTTTGAATTTTTTTTGTTGATCAAGTACACAGGGTTCACCTTGAAACACAGTGAAATCGACGTGGTTGTATTAACGGGTCTCATAGTTTCAATGTTTTCTAAATGTTTGTCTGTAGATGTGATGGGTGCACGGTTTGGGTGCGCCTGAGATGTGAACTTGTGTGAGATTATATATCCAGGTCCCGCAGCACATCGATTTTAAAATTCTCATCCTCGTGTTCAATCACCCTCCCTGACCTCGCTCTTCCTCATCCCTGTAACCTCCTCCAAAGCCTCCTGGCCTCTGTCTCTTCCTTTAAGATCCTCCTCATATACTAGTCATTGACAAAGCTTTCAGATATTGGGGAAAAATCTTTTTCTGTAGCTCAGTATCAAATTTTGACAGTAATTTCATGGTTATTTGGTAGGCAGCCATCAGGGCTTTTTTTTTTTAGGAACCATTGGCAGCTTAAGGTGGAGATAAAGTAGAGATTGTTCCTGTGGGTTATGGCTCCTCGGTCCGATTGGATGAGATTAAATCTGTCAACTGCTGCTTGATTTGTCTGCAGGACAGCTCTTCCAAGTTTGGTACAAGTCTCCAGATGTTAGTGAGGAGAAGTTTGGAGTGAACATGTTAGCATGGATAGAAGGTTAGCTGGCTGACAAAAATCAGAGAGCATGCTTAAAAGGGGTCTTTATCTGATTGGCAGGATGTGACAAATGGAACAAAAACAGAAAATGTATCTCTGGAGAGAGAAAAACAAAGTTAACGTTTTGAGTCGGTATGACCCTTCTTCAGTGACGAATGGACACCTGCAGAGGTTTGTGCTGGGGCCTTCACTTTTTACAATTTACATCAATGACTTAGATGGGCAGAGTGAAGGCATGGTAACTAACTTTGCAGATGACACAAAGCAAGGTAGGAAAGTATGTCGTGAAGAGTACATAACCTTAGGTTTAGGGTTGGCAGAAGGATATAGATAGGTTGAGCGAGTGGGCAAAAAATCTGGCAGATGGAATATGATGTGGAAAAATGTGACGTTGTTCACTTTGGCAGGAAGAATAAAAAAGTGTTACTTTAATGGAGAATGACTGCAGAATTCCAAGGTACAGAGGGATCTAGGTGTTCTAGTGCATGTGACACAAAAAGGTTAGTATGCAATCAAGATGGCTAATGGAATGTTATTCTTTATTATGGAAGGAATTGAACATAAAAGTAAGGATGTTTTGCTTCAGTGAAACAGGGCATTGGTGAGACCACACCTCGAATATTGTTTGCATTTGTGATCTCCTTATTTGAGGAAGGATGTAAATGCGTTTGAGGCAGTTCAGAGGAGGATTACTAGATTGATATCTGAAATGAGTGTATCGTCTTAAGAGGATAGGCTGGACTTGTTTCCACTGGAGTTTAGAAGAGTGAGGGGTGATTTGATTGAACTGCATAAGATTCTGAATGGCCTCAACAAGGATGTTTTCTCTTGTGGATGAGTCCAGAATAAGGGGCGCTATTTTCAATTTAGGGGTCGCCCTTATAGGATAGCTACGAGGAGAATTTTTTTCTCTGGGAGAGTTCTGAGCTTTGGAACACTGCCAGAGAAGGCGCTGGAAGCGGGGTCATTGAATATTTTTAAGGCAGAGACAGATAGATAGACTCCAACCAGTGGGGAGTTTTCCCTCCGATCCCATTAACTCCAGTTTTGTTAGGGCTCCTTGATGCCACACTCGGGCAAATGTTTCCTTGATGTCAAAGGCAGTTACTCTCATCTCACCTCTGGAGCTCTTTTGTCCATGTTTGGACTGAGGCTGTAATGACGTCAGAGGCTAAGTGGCCTTGGAGGAACCCTAGTTCAGAATCAGTGAACAGGTTATTGCTAAGCAAGAACAGCATGGTAGCACTGTCAACGGCCACTTCCATCACATTGCTGATGATCGAGGTCAGACTGATGTGGTGGTAATTGGCTGGGTTAGATTTGTTTTGCTTTTTGTGGACAGGACATACATGGGCACTTTTCCACATTGACGGCTAAACGTCGGTGTTGCTGGTGTACTCAAAAAGCTTGGCTCGGGGCCCGGCTAGTTCTAGAGCACAAGTCTTCAGTACAATTGAATGCTGTCAGGGCCCATTAACTTTCAGTTCCAGTGTCTTCAGCTGCTTCTTGATATCACCTGGAGTGAATCGAACGGGCTGAAGACTGGCACCTGTGATTCTGGGCTAAGATGGATCATCCACTCAGCACTTCTGGAGGAATAATAATTCATCAGCTGACGTTTGTGGAGCGGGTGGGCATGGCAGAGGTGGTTCAATTTGCAATAGGTGGCTTCCTTGCCCATGTTTGACTTGATGCCATGAGACTTCATGGTGTCCCGAGTCAATGCTGTGGATCCGTGGGCAACTCCCTCCTGACTGCATATCACTATACCTCCGCTTCTGTTGGGTCCGTTCTGCTGGTGGGACCGGATATACCGAGAATTGGTGATGGTGGTGCCTGGGACGTTATCTGTAAGATATGATTCCATGAGTATGATTATTCAGACTGTTGGTTGAATACTCTGTGGGACAGCTCTGTCAATTTCTTCTTTTTTAAAAATTTGTTCATGTGGGCATCACTGGCCGGGCCAGCATTTATTACCCATCGCTACTTCAGAGGGCATTTAAGAGTCAACCACATCTGGAGTCACACGTTGGGCAGACCGGGTAAGGGTGGCAGATTTCCTTCCCTAAATGGTGAACCAGATGGGCTTTTACAACAATCGTCAATGGGTTAATGGTCGAGACCCATTTTTAATTCCAGAAATATTAATTGAATTTAATTTCCAGCATTTGCCATGGTGGAGATTTGAACCCTTGTTCCAAGGGCATTATCCTTGGCCTCAGGAATGCTAGTCCATTGACATCACTACGCCACCACCTCCCCAGCATAGAAAAAGGATATAAAAATTAAAATTAAAAATGCTGGAAATACGCAGCAGGCCTGGCAGCATCTGTGGAGTGAAACAATGTTCACATTTCACATCGAAATGACTTTATCAGAACACTTATCCTCCACAGATGCCACCTCACTTGCCGAGCATTTCCAGCTTTTCATTTTGCTTCATTCCATAACACATGTCTCTGTGCTCAATGGATCCTTCCCACTGACGGTGGCTCAGAACAAAAGACTGATATTGGAAACCTTTGGAGTGTCATCTTTGCTCCAATATGAGGAGGTTTTTGCTGACACAGGGAGAGTGAGAATGTGGAACTCGCTGCCACATGGATTGGTTGAGGTGAGAGCATTGTTACATTGCCAGGGAGACTTGAATTCCCAAGTCACTTTATTAGGATGAAATGTTACAGAACTGAAATGTTAGCTCTGTTTATCTTTCTTCACGGATGCTGCCCGACCTGCTAATTATTTCCAGGATATTCTATATTTATTTCTGATTTCCAGCATCCACAGTGTTCTGTTTTGGTTTTATACTGTGCAATATATAGTCGGAGCTTGTTTGGTATGTGGTTGCTGTCATTCAGTTGGTAGCAGTCTCACCGCTGAGTCGCAAGGTTCTGGGTTCAAGTCCCCCTCAAAAATTAAAGCTGACACTCCGTGCGGTACTGACTGAGTGCTGCAGTGTCAGAGGTGCCCTCTTTCGGATGTGATGGTAAACTGAGGCCGCACGTGCCTGCTCTGGTGGATGGGAAAGATCACATGACACCATTTCGAAGAAGAGCAGCGAGTTAGTCCCCGGTGTCCTGGCCAATATTTATCCCTCAATCAACATCACCAGTGAAAACACAGATTGTCCGGTCATTATCACATTGTTACTTGCGTGAGTTTGCTTTGCACACAATTAGCTACCATGTTTCCTACATGACAACAGTGACCATGCTTCAAAGAAACTTCATTGGCTGGAAAGCGATTTGAAGCGCCAGGTAAATGCGAGTCTTTTAAAATGTCAGTTTGAGCAGATAACGCTCATTTCCGAAACTAGAAAAAAGTCTCGAGATATTCAAACGCTGTATCTGTGGGTTTGGAGCCTGCGGATTCGCATCTCAGGCAGTGCTGCACCCCCCACCCCGGTCCCTGAAAAAGAGCGTGCACATCACAGAGTGTCAGAACAGGACTGTGGGGCAGATTGTGAAAAGCGGGAGGGGGTGAAACCACATCCCTGTTGGGATTGGTCTTGAAGAGCTTCTTCTCACAGGAACATCATTCCTGCCAATCCAGCCGGGAGAAAACACAAGGTGTGACCCATTGGAAAGAACCTGTCTCTGAACTGAGAGATAAACAGACATGACAGCAAGTCTGGAAAAATAGAGAGTTAAAGAGGAAAGGGGGAGAGGAGAGGCTAACGTTGGTTTCAAATAAATGACTTGTTTTATTGCAGAGATACTGTCTGTGATTCTATTGTGCAAAATGTTCCATATATTTCACAATGTGTAATATTGGGATAATTTCCCATTGTTCCTGCCTGAGTGTGAAGGGTCGTCTGTGTGCAGCACAGGAAGGCAAACCTCGACACCACTTTCACAACTCAGCGGAATTTCCTTACATTCATTTCAATGGGAGGAAAATCTGGGAAGTTTCTGTCATTGGAGACAATCCTGCCCGCTGGACAGAAATTCTACTCGATTTTGGAAAATACTCTCTGCCATTATCTTTAAAATTAGAACAAGGAATCAAATCTCAAATCACTTTTTAACTGAAAAAATTTATGAAAATGTGGAATTCTCTTCACCACCAGACTGTGGCTATTGGGGCAATCAGAACTTCCAGACCATCAACAGATATGGAGCTAAGGCAGATAAATGGAATTGAGATACAGATCAGTCCTGATCAAATGATCAAATTCAAAGGCGAAAGGGTTTCAAGGGGCTGAATGGTCCACTGCTGTTGCTATCGTTCTACAATCAGCTCAATCTTGGTGAGATGTTAAAATAAGGCTGCGTCTGCCTCGTGAGTGTTTCAGATCCCACGGTAAAGGGGGTAGGGGGGTTCTCCCAGTGATAGAGGCAAAATACTGCGGATGCTGGAAATCTGAAACAAAAACTAAAAATGCTGGAAAAACTCAGGAGGTCTGGCAGCATCTGTGGAGAGAAAGACAAGAGCTCTGAAGAGTCATACAGACTCGAAGTGTTAACTCCTGTCTTTCTCCCCACAGATCTTGTCAGACCTCCCGAGTTCTCCGGGTGTCCTGGACAACATTCCTCCCTCAACCAGCATCACTAAAAAGGGAGATTAACCACTCATCCCTCTAATTTCCTCATTTGGGATCTTACTGCACATAAGCTGGCTGCTGTATTTTCCCGTGTAACTGCGGCTCTTGCCCTTGCGAGTAATTCATTGCGGATGCAGGAAGTTTCTGGGATGGGTTGAGACTCTTTCTGAACGCAAGTCTTTCATTGTTACAAAGTGCACTGATGCCACCTGCTGACAGAATCTCTGCTGCAGGAAGACTACCCCATTCATAACGGCCCAAGACTGGTGACTTGTCTTTGAAGTTTCACAGGCACAATGGACCAAATGGTCTCCTTCTGAGCTGGATCATAATATCATTGTTATGTATTCTTATATGTGGATCAGATCAAATTCACATTTTCAAAACTGACTTCATTCAATCCCATGATTTGGTTATATGTTTAACGGCCATCATTGAGAAAAGTAGCTCAGATTTGTCACGTTAATATACACAATGATGTCACAAATGTATAAGCGTTAGGATTATTTCATTAATGTATAAACTGTGATACATGCTTTAGTATTTAGCTGGTTCTGAACTGCACTGCAAAAGCAAACATGATTGACAACTGGGCCTTATTGTCCCAACAGAACGATTTAAGTACAGTAATGATGGAGAACAAATGATTGGAGAACTCAGCAACTGATAAGATCACTCTCAATCTTTGTATCAAAAATATGTTTTTGGAAAATCAACTGTAATCTGCTGCACAACTGGTTTGTAACTTCCTCTGGCGAATATTGCAATGTGAAGTCTCTCTGAAATATATAGGATCTCAGTGACACTGCACCTGAAATACTGTGTAAAACTTTGGTATCCTGAATGAAAGAAGGAGATGCTTCCCTTAGAGCGAGTGCAAGGAAGGTTCTGGAGTGATTTCTTAGGAGATTGTCTGATCAGAAGAGAATGAATAGACTTGGCCTATATTCCCCAGAGTTTAACTGAATGAGAGGTGATCAGTCTGAAACGCATAAATGTTAAGGGGGTTGACAGAGGGAAGATGGTTCCCTGACAATGCCTCCGCAATGAAACAAGACATTTATGTCCAATCAACATTGAGCTCTCCTCTTCCCTCCTGCCGCCTACATTTTGCCAACTTTCTATTTCTAAGTCTGATGAAGGATTCATCTCAAACCTTCATTTTTTTCATTTCATTTCTGGATTTGCACGAGTGGGGGTGAATCACTTCAAGATCAATCCCAGTAGGATGTTGTCTCACCCTCTCCCATTTTCCATCGGTGTCCCCTACAGTCCTAGCCCCACACCCCGAGATGTCCTTTTTCATCAGAGTCTGGGAGGGCAGCACTGTCTGAGACACGAATGCACAGATCTCAAAATTGCCAAGATGGAGTTTGAATATTTATGGTTTTTTTCTATTTCTGAAATAAGCCTCATTTTCTCAAACAGACAAAAACAAGCTCCAAATACATTCTGTGGGATACAAAGGCATCTTGGAATTCAAACCTCCCTATCAATATATCAGCTCTCTCCACCTCAACCACTCCATGTGGCAGCAAGTTCCCCACACTCACTACTCTCTGTGGAAACTTGTGGATATTGCAGGAGAGATGCCACTCCAAAGAGATCCTGTGCCAGTGGAAGTGTGTCTGGATCAGGGTCCCTGGGAGGCATCCATTGAACACAGAGGCCTATGTTAGGGAGATCTCTGGGAGGACCCAACTTCCGAAAACAGAAAAAAATCCACTGCTTCATCTTTCCAGACTCAGACGCCGTATAAATATTCCAGAAATAGGTGGATAAAATTCTCTACCTTTGTGGGCTGAAAGTGGCGGCTTCAATTCCCACACAAGATACTTCAGTACACAACATCATTGGTCTCAAGTTGACCAATGTATTTCCTAATGGGACAGCAATGACCCCAAGCCCTCCCTGTACCTTGCTCTGAGAGGCATTGATGAACATGGACTTCCACTGGGTTGGATTGGTTAACGATAATGCTTGATGAAGGACTGCAGTGTTGCCTTTCGCTGACCAAGAAACTCTCCCGTTCTGGAAGGGTTTACAGGTTGCTAATCAACCTGCTTGGCCACATTATGAATGCACCTTCGGATTGTTCTCACTAGAGCGACGGAGATTGAGGGGCGACTTGATAGAAGTTTACAAAATTATGAGCGGCATGGACAGACTAGACAGTCAGAAGCTTTTTCCCAGGGTGGAAGAGTCAATTACTAGGGGACATAGATTCAAGGTGAGAGGAGAAAACTTTAGAGGAGATGTGCAGGGCAAGTTTTTTATGCAGAGGGTAGTGAGTGTCTGGAATTCGCTGCCAGAGGAGGTGGTGGAAGCAGGTACGATAGCGGTGTTTAAGAGGCAGCTTGACAAATACATGAATAGGATGGGAATAGAGGGATACGGACCCCGGAAGTGCAAAATGTTTTAGTTTGACAGGCAATATGATCGGCGCAGGCTTGGAGGGTCGAAGGGCCTGTTCCTGGGCTGTACTTTTCTTTGTTGTTTGTTCTCTTCCCTGTACTTGTCGTGCAAAATGACCTCATGGCATTTATGGTACTTTTCGCTTTAGGGTGGGTGATTGCAATCATTAATACAATGAAGTTTAGGGATCTGGGTCTCATACCTGCTTCCCCAGGGCAACTGTAATCGACAGCAAAGTTCAGACTCTTTGTTTAACCTGTATTGTGGCCCACTCCATTTTTCTCTCTATCCTGTCAGGAATGTTGAGCTGCCATTCCTGCCCTTCTTTAAGCTACATATCAGTAATAGCTGTGGTCACAGAATCATTAACACATGGAAGAGGAGTTCATGCCAGCTCATACATTTCCTCCCAATTGCCTATCTGTGCCTTCAACCCACCTGCCTTATTCACTCGCCTTGCCCTTCTGAATATACATTCAGATTACCGACCCCACTCCCCCCGCCCAGCTCGTTTAAAACTTCCCGAGCAGCACTAGCAAATCTGCTGTCACGATATTAGTCATGACTTTGTTGGGGTGTAACCGGTCTGGCCTCATAGCATCCGTCACCCTAATCCAGTTCCCCAAAAATCTGCCTGCAAGACTTCATCCTTGATTCTACCAATACCTTAGCTGACAACTCTGGCCAACTTTTCCTAATTTAAATAGACGGGGATCGATAACATAGTGATTGCTGCAGTGGCTTCTCAGGGAGGTGCAAACCACTTTTAATATTGAGGGCTGGGGCTCGACCTTACGATATCTACAGCTCAGAGTTAACAGACGGTGCAATCATAGAGAGACCATAAGACATAAGAGCAGAAATTAGGCCACTCGGCCCATCGAGTCTGCTCCGCCATTCAATCATGGCTGATAAGTTTCTCAAACCCATTCTCCCACCTTCTCCCCGTAACCTTTGATCCCCTTACCAATCAAGAACCTGTCTATCTCGGTCTTAAATACACTCAATGACCTGGCCTCCACAGCCTTCTGTGGCAATGAAGTCCACAGATTCACCACACTCTGGCTAAAGAAGTTTCTCCTCATCTCTGTTCTAAAAGGTCTTCCCTTTACTCTGAGGCTGTGCCCTCGAGTCCTAGTCTCTCCTACTAACGGAAACATCTTCCCCACGTCCATTCTATCCAGGCCTTTCAGTATTCTGTAAGTTTCAATCAGATCCCCCCCTCATCCTTCTAAACTTCATCGAGTATAGACCCAGAGTCCTCAAACGTTCCTCATATGTTAAGCCTTTCATTCCTGGGATCGTTCTCGTGAACCTCCTCTGGACCCTCTCCAGGGCCAGAACATCCTTCCTGAGATAGGGGGCCCAAAATTGCTCAGAATATTCTAAATGTGGTCTGACCAGAGCCTTATAAAGCCTCAGCAGCACATCCCTGCTTTTGTATTCTAGTCCTCTCAAAATAAATGCCAACATTGCATTTGCCTCCCTAACTACCGACTCAACCTGCAAGTTAACCTTAAGAGAATCCTGCACTAGGACTCCCAAGTCCCTTTGCACTCCAGATTTCTGAATTCTCTCCCCATTTAGAAAATAGTCTATGCTTCTATTCTTCACACCAAAGTGCATGACCTCACACTTCCCCACATTGTATTCCATCTGCCACTTCATTGCCCATTCTCTTAACCTGTCTAAATCCTTCTGCAGCCCCCCCACCTCCTCAATACTACCTGTCCCTCCACCTATCTTTGTATCATCTGCAAAATTAGCCAGGATGCGCTCAGTTCCTGCATCTAGATCATTAATATATAAAGTGAAAAGTTGTGGTCCCAACACTGACCCCTGCGGAACTCCACTAGTCACCGGTCGCCATCCTGAGGAGGACCCCCTTATCCCCACTCTCTGCCTCCTGCCAGACAGCCAATCTTCTATCCATGCTAGTACCTTGCCTCTAACACCATGGGCTCTTATCTTACTGAGCAGCCTCCTGTGCGGCACCTTGTCAAAGGCCTTCTGGAAGTCCAAGTAGATAACATCCATTGGCTCTCCTTTGTCTAACCTACTCGTTACCTCCTCAAAGAATTCTTACAGATTTGTCAAGCATGACCTCCCCTTGATGAAACCATACCGACTTTGCCCGATTTTACCATGCACTTCCAAGTATTCCGAAATCTCATCCTTAATAACGGACTCTAAAATCTTACCAATGGCCGAGGTCAGGCTAATTAGCCTGTAATTTCCCGTCATTTGCCTCACTCCCTTCTTAAATAGGGGGTTACATTGGCGATTTTCCAGTCCTCTGGGACTCACCCTGACTCCAGTGATTCCTCAAAGATCACCACTAACGCCTCCACTATCTCTTCAGCTATCTCCTTCAGAGCTCTGGGGTGTAATCCATCTGGTCCAGGTCATTTATCCACCTTCAGACCTTTCAGTTTTCCTAACACCTTCTCCTTGGTAATGGCCACCATACTCACCTCTGCCCCCCAACTCTCTTGAACTTTGATGTTACTCGTGTCTTCCACCGTGAAGACTGACGCAAAGTACCTATTCAGTTCATCTGCCGTTTCTTTGTTCCCCACTACTACTTCTCCAGCGTCATTTTCCAGCGGCCCAATGACCACTTTTGCCTCTCTCTTACCCTTTATATATCTAAAAATTTCTTGCACTCTTCTTGTATATTACTGGCTAGTTTACCCTCATATTTAATCTTCTCCCTCCTTATTTCTTTTTTAGTTGTCCTCTGTTGGTCTTTGTAGGCTTCCCAATCCCCTGGTTTCCCACTGCTCTTCACTGCATTGTACGCTTTGTCTTTAGCTTTTATGCTGTGCCTGACTTCCCTTGTCATCCATGGTTGCCTCGTCCTCCCTTCAGTATGCTTTTTCTTCCTAGGGATGAATTTTTGCTGTGTCTCCCAAATTACTCTCAGAAACTTCTGCCATTGCTGATCCACTGTCTTTCCTGCTAGGCTCATCTTCCAGTCAATTCTGGCCATCTCCTCCCTCATGCCTCTGTAGTTGCCTTTATTCAACTGTAATACCGTTACATCTGATTCCAGCTTTTTCCTCTCAAATTGCAGGGTAAATTCTATCATATTATGGTCACTTCCTCCTAAGAGTTCCTTCACCTTAAGTTCCCTTATCAAATCTGCCTCATTACACATCACTAAATCTAGAATTGCCTCTTCCCTAGTGGGGTCCACCACAAGCTGCTCCAAAAAGCCATCTCGTAGATATTTCACAAATTCCTTTTCTTAGGATCCACTACCAACATGATTTGCCCAGTCTACCTGCATGTTGAAATCCCCCATGATCACTGTAACCTTGCCTTTCTTACACGCCTTTTCTATCTGCTGGTGTATCTTGTGCCCCACATCCTGACTACTGTTCGGAGGCCTGTACATAACTCCCATTATGGTTTTCTTACCTTTGTGGTTCCTCAACTCTACCCACACAGATTCTACATCATCTGACCCTACATCATTTCTCGCTATCTATTTAATTTCATTTCTTACTAACAAAGCAACCCCACCCCCTCTGTCAACCTGCCTATCTTTTCGATAGGATGTACACCCTTAGACATTTAGCTACAGTCCTGATCCCCTTGCAGCCATCTCTCCGTGATGCCCACCACATCATACCTGCCAATTTCAATCTGCGCCACAAGCTCATTTACATTATTTCGTATACTGCGTGCATTCAGATACAACACCTTCAGTCCTGTATTTCCCGTCCCCCTTCTCATTGTCGTCCCTTTATCTGATGTGCTTGAAGTTAGATTCCTAGCCCTTTCCAAACACTCTGTCCTATTTTGTGTTCTGGGGACTTTAATAGCCTCTCCTGGGCTCTCCTTTCTTTTCAGTTTTTTCATAATTTTCCATAAAGCTGAATCCACCCCCCCACAAGCTAACCTGCTGCTTTGTTTCCCATTAGTCATACTTCTTGGAGTTTTACCCTTCCCTCCCCCCCATTTTCTAGTTTAAAATCCTGTTGACCACCCGATTTACCCTTTTCACTAGAATATTGGTCCCAGATCGGTTCAGGTGGAGACCGTCCCAACGGTACAGATCCCTCCTGTTCCAATACTGATGCCAGTGTCCCACGAAATGGAACCCCACTTTCCCGCACCACTCCTTCAGCCACGTGTTTACTTCCCTTATTCTCGCGTCCCTATGCCAATTTGCACGTGGCTCGGGTAGTAATCCAGAGATTGTAACCCTTGAGGACCTGTTCTTTAATTTAGTTCGTAAATCTTGATAATCGGGTGGCACAGGAAGAGGGGAGGCAGAGGGAACACAAAGTGGGGGTGGGGTGAGGCAGTGCAAGAGAGGCTGAAGACCCACCAGAGAGGTGGGGGTCGGGGGGTGGGTGAGTGGGGTCAATATTAGAAGGCTCCTATCAGCAACTCACCTTGCTGGGTGATCCTTATTTTAAAACAAAGCACAGAATGGGCCTGGGGAATTAAGTTGGACTTTCACGCCAAGCATTGCACTCAGTCTGGTGGGGCGTGGACAGGGAAAGAGAAAGTGGTTTGTGCCCCTTTGTCCACCAGATACCCAGCACAGAAGCAAGTCTACACCAACAGATTGCACAAGAACCGTGATTTCAACACAGCAGAGGCACAAATCAGATTCCCTCTGCTCAGGGGTTAGCTCTAAACATATCCGGACAAAGTCTCCGACTGTTCCCATTCACCTGACATTGCCAGACACAAATGAAATTAAATAAAAATGAAAAGCAATTATATAGGAGATTGTCAGCAGGGCCAGAGAGACTGCCTCATTTAAACTTTCCATCACATCCACACTCGCTGCGGAACAGGTTTAATGTGCAGGCAAAAATCACCTCAATCTGTTAATCGCACAGTGCAAATTTCTAGCAGCGTGACAGAACCGCAGGTGGCTTGTCTCTGCTAAAATTCCAGAGTCAAATTCCTGGAGGAAGTCAGCAGAACAATTTCTGTGGTGACCTGCATATTAACTTTATGCGCTGCAGTATTGCTGAGGTTGTCAAAAAAAACTCTTGCAAGGCAGTGGACTATATTTAAAATTCAGCCACAGAGGAAAAGATTCTTCAATACAGTGATACAAACTACAATTTGCATCTTTTTTTAATATTCAGGTTGACACTAAGATCAAGCAGGGCAGTGTAAGCTTTCTCTAGCAGGATCAGTTAAAATAAAGCTGCAGGCATTGAAAGCTGCAGGTCAACCAAAGCAAGAATGCAAGCTTAAAGTCAGTCACCTCCTGATTCCTCAAAGCCTGTCTACCATCGACAAGGCACAATTTAGGAGTGTGGTGGAATGCTCTCCTCTCCGCTGGATGAGTGCAGCTCCAACAACAGTCAAGAAGCTTGACACCATCGAGGGCAAAGCAGCCCACTTGATCAGCGCCCACCCACCACTTTAAACATTCACTATCTCCACCATCATCACCTAGTGGCAGCAGTATGTACCATCTATAAGACACACTGCAGCAACTCACCAAGGATCCTTCGACAGCACCTTCCAAACATATGACAACTACTGCCTAGAAGGACGAGGGCAGCAGATAGATGGGAACACCAGCACTGGGACGCTCCCCTCCAAGCCACTCACCATCCTGACTTGGAAATATATCGCCATTCCTTCACTGTCACTGGGTCAAAATCGTGGAACTCTTGCTAACAGCACTGTGGGTGTACCTACACCACTTGGACTGCAGCAGTTCAAGAAGGCAGCTCACCACCACCTTCTCAAGGGAAATTAGGGATGGGCAATAAATGTTGACATAGCCAGTGACACCCACATCCCATCAATGAATAAATTAAAAAATGATTTCCCAAGACCAATTAAAGGACAATTAGCTTGAGGTCGGGTTTATGTGTGGAGGAATAGATTGAGCAAGTGGCTGAACATTGAAAGTCACATACTTCAGCTCACAATGCTGAAGTAATTTATAACAGGCAAAAGCATAAGCAATTAAAAAGCAGAGATACAAGTTTAACTTGTTTGACAAATCAGATACAAGTGCTCCCTGTAAAATTTCAACAGAAGCTCAATATTAAGAATTGCTGAATATCCGTATGTACCAATGTGTGTCAGCCTAAGCTCAGCGGGTAGCACTCCCGCCTCCAAGTAACAGTTGTCTTCAAAACCCACTCCGGAGACTTGAGCAGAGAAATCAAATGCCAGTTCTGAGGGAGGGTTGCACTGTCGGAAGTGCTGTCTTTTGGATGAGACTTTAAAATCGAGGCCCTGACTGCCCCCTCATGTGAGCACAAAAGCTCCTATGGCCACTATCTTGAAGAGCAAAGGGAGTCCTCGCCGATTTCCTGGACAATATCCATCTCTCAACCAACATCACTGAAATATCTTATCTGGTTATCACATTGTGCTTGTGGGAGCTTGTTGTGCGTAAGTGGATGCCGTGCTTGTCTCCATTACAACAGTGACCATGTTTTAGAAGTATTTCTTTGGCTGCGAAGTGTTTTGGGATGTCCTGAGGATGGTACAGGTGTTAAATAAATACACATTTCCAATCAAATTGACAGCTAGGGGAGTTAACTGGTTTGTGGAATGCAGGTTGTTGACTTCAATCAAAATAAATCAACACATTTTGTTTTATTTTCTTCTGGCCAAGTTACTCATCGATTTCCCCTGGCATCGTACATGGTTTACGGCACAGAAATAGGCCAATCGTCCCCACTGGACCATATGGGGGTTTGATTTCAACCTAATGTCATCTCCCCCTATGATATCCTTCATTTCTCTTTCTTCCTTATCTAGCTTCATATTTAATACATCTAATACTATGCACCTCAGCGACGACATGCGGTAGTGAGTCCTACAGTCTAACAACTCTCTGGGTAGAAGTAACCCTCTTCATAGCGTGACTGGAGGCCAACACCAGCTCCAAGAACTGCCCCAACTCCTCCCATCTAGTTTTGTGGATTCCAGTTTTATTTTTAAAGGAGTCAGGGGGTTTGTGGGTTCAAGACCCACACCAGAAGTTCAAGAGTCATAATCGAGACCAACATTCAGCGGCAGTGCAGAGAGAGTACTGCAGAGCCGGAGATGACGTCTTTCCGGTGCAACATTAAACCATCTGCTCCCTCAGATGGAGGTAGAAATCCTGGGTCCTCACTTTGAAGAGGAGCAGGGACGTTCTCCCTAGTCGGTCAGACAATCTTTAGCCCTCAACAATTTCTCTTTAAACAAAAAATAGATAACCTGGTCATCATCATGTTAATGTTTGTGGGATCTTGCTGTGCACAAATTGGCTGCAGCGTTGCCAACAATACAACCATTTCTACAATTCAAAAGTAAATCATTGGTGGTAAATCACATTGGGACGACCTGAGATTGAGAAAGGCACTATATAAGTGCAAGTCTTCCTTTTTTCATGGTATTAAGAATCACTATTATTGCAGCAGGGGCAAGAAATGCTAGCCTAGCTACTGACACCCACGTCCTGTGAACCAATAAAGAAAGAAACAATTATGTCCTTTGCTAGAAACTATTAGATAGATGGCGAGTGCATGACCGAGAGAATCGTTCCAAACCATTACTTCCTGCTGTTACTGATTCCATCATTTCCAGCCCACATCCCAGATATCAAGAGATTCCTTTCACCAAAAGTCTCATTGAGGCACACAAATACATACTTTACAACAGCAGCAACCCCCTCACAAAAGAAAAGATTCCCACGTACAGATGTTTTTACTCCACGACCAAGATTGCTTACCTTATATTGCTGGAGGAACATAAGAAATGGGAGCAGGAGGAAGCCATTTCGCCTCTTGAACCTGCTCTGGCATTCAGTAAGATCTTGGCTGACCATCTCCCTCAATTTCGGCACTCTCTCCATATCTCAGTGCCCTTAGTGTCCAACAATCTCTCAATCTATGACCTAAATACGCTCAGTGAGCATCCACAGCTCTCTACATCACAAACATTAGATTCTGACATTTTCCCCAATACTGATATCAGGCTAACTGTCCTTATATTTGGATCATTTTCACCAAGTGCTTATTCATTTCCTTGTCAGGTATTGCACATTTTAAATGTTTTGATACAGGAATTGCTTTAGTTTCAATTCCAGGAAAGCAGAGTCTAGGAACTGACTCCTGACAATTGCACCGCTAAATCCAGTCCCTTTAATCCCGACAGCAGAGTTGCTCCTCCATTTGTCTTCACACTTTGACATGTTTCTCCACAATAACGGCACTGTGTCAGTTCAACTTCTTGCTACCGCTTCAGTCACCAACCCAATTCCGAACCCCCGAACACTGAGGCCACGTGTTGGTGAGTGGAATAAGGACCGCAGATTTCAGTAAACATCAGGAGAAGGCTTACAGTTACCAAACTGAAACAGCTCCAATAGGGCTACAGAAATTTTGCAACTTGCATTTATATAGAACCTTTAACAAAACATCCCAAGACATCCCTGGAGCATACTCAGGATCCGTCACACTAACGACTATAATGGAAGGGAGGTGGAAGAGAAAATATGCAGACAAATTCATGGAGGTGGGGGTAGTTTCTGCTACTCTGATATTATTGGGCAGCAGGAGCAGGTAAAGGCGATTAGGGAATAGAGTTCCTACCATGTGTACAGGCATCTTTTCTAATCCAATATGTAAAAAGCCTAATTATGGAAGATATGCTATTGTAGATGGTACACAGTAGCAGCAGTGTGTACCATCTACAAGACGCACTCCAGGAACTCACCAAGCCTCCTTAAACAGCACCTTCCAAACCCATGACCGCTATAATCTGGAAGGATAAGGGCAACAGACACATGGGAACACCACCACCTGGAAGTTCCCCTATAAGCCATTCACCATCCTGAGTTGGAAATATATCACCGTTTCTTCACTGTCGCTGAGTCAAAATCCTGGAACTCCCTCCCTAAATGCACTGTGAGTGTACCTATGCCACACAGACTGCAGCGGTTCAAGAAAGAAGCTCACCACCACCTTCTCAAGGGCAATTAGGGATGGCCAATAAATGCTGGTCCAGCCAGTGAAGCCCAAAGCTCATGAATGAATTTTTAAAAAATATAGTAGTGGGGCAACATCAAGGCAACAGTGACCATAACATAAATACACTTTAAGATGATGATCGAGAAGGATAAAACCCAGTTAATCAATTGGAGAAAAGTTGCTAAAGAGGGGCTGAGAATAGAACTTATGAAAATAAAATAGGCAACTCCACGGTCAAACAACGCTGTGAAACAACAATGCGCAATATTTAAAGAACAAGTTAAACCCCAGTGGGACCCCATGGATGAGAAATAAGGGAACAACTAAAGGTTAGGAAGGACATATCATAGACAGCAGAGTGCATGTTAAGAGGGAATATGGGGAGAGAAATAAAAAAAACAGTCAGGTAGGCAAAGAGGAATTATGAAATTATCAACAAACAAAACAAACGAGTAAAATATTCTACATCACATCATTTAAAAAATGGTTGCAATGGGAATAGGACCATTGAGGGATAGAGTGGATCGTGCCACAGGTTATGACAGAGATGGCAGAATTATGAAATGATTATTTGGATCTGGTATTTACGAGGGAGACAGAACAGGTAGACAGGACATTGACTGGAGATGAGTAGTTAGGTAAGTGCATTTAAAATAAAAATTGGGGATGGTGGAATAAAGTAAACAAACTCAGGATAAAATCCTTGATGCAGATGGGATGCATTCACATGTTTGAAAAGGATATAGGAGAGAGATAGCTAGGGCATTACTACTCACATTTAATAACTCATTTGAAAAAGACATTGGATAATCAATGTAATCCCTATATTTCAGAAAGGGGGCAGACTTGTCCAGGGTATTATAAACCAGTCAGCTGTGGTAGAAAAAATAATGGAGACTTTAATAAAGAAAAGGATAGAAGAAAACCTAGAAATAGATTTCAAAGGGGAAAATCTTGCTCGACCAACCTTCTTGATTTTTTTGAGTGGGCATCAGGGACAATGGTAATGTACAGATGCAATTTACCTGGATTTTAAGAAAACCATCGATAAGATGCCTCACAAATTGGCTAAAAGAGAGAATGGGGAGTCAAGAGACAAGTTGCAGAATGAATCACTGCAACAAATTACAAGAGAACATTAATAAACGAGCTGCATGGGTAATTAATCAGCAAATGAAGTTGAACACAGATAAATATGAGGCAGTACATTGTGCAGGAAGAATAGGGCACCTTGGAAGGTGCAAGTCTCAGTGGAGTAGAGAAACAAAAGGATCCTGGACTACAATAATCATCACCAAAAACTACACCACAGGTCAGCAAGATTGTTAAAAAGCAAACCAAGCACTAGGTTTTATTTCTAGAGGAATAGAATTGTGAAGTTACACTAAAGCTGTGTCAAACCTTGGTTAGACCACACTGAGTAATGCATGCAGTATTTATTATAAAACAGATTATAGGAAGAATATAGAGGCACTGGAGAGGTTGCAGAGCAGACTTACAAGGGTGATAAGCAGAAACACCTGGACATACACATCAGGAAAGGACTGATAGGCTGGGTCTCTTTTCTCTTGGGAAAAGGCGGCCAAGGTGGGGACTAATTGAGATCTTGAAAACGGTGCAAGCTTTTTACACTCACCACCACCACTCCCTCCGACTCTTGCGGGGAAGAGAATAACGAGCAGCCATCAATATAAGATAGTCACCAAGAAATCTAATAGGGAATTCAGAAAGATCTTGTTTACCAAGAGAGTGGTGAGAATATGGAACTCGCTACCACAGGGTATTTAAAGGGAAGCTAGACAAGCAGATGAGGGAGAAGGGAATAGATGTTTCCAATGATAGATTTAGATCAGAAAAGATGGGAGGCGATGCGAGTGGAACACAAACACCAGCATCAACTGGTTGGGATGAGGTATAGTTAGAACATTCCAGACCATAGGGCCCAGTCAGTTGAAGACTTGGCTATGGTTTGTTAATTTAAACATTGGTGCTATTTATTGCACCCATTACAAAAAACTGACACTTGGCAGGAATGTACTTCTGTATATTACCTTTCAATGGATTACACATTAAAACTGTACCATCTGGCAGACATGATGTACCCACAAACTCGGACTATAGGCCTCACTCGCTGGGTCAGTAGAACATGTGATTGCAAATACAATATAGAAGGAGCTTTCCCCGTTGTAACAATCCATTACAAAGCTCAAGGGGTTGTAATAGACTATCACAAACTCCTTACTCCCCCTCACACCCCCATCCCTCCGCCGTCCCCCCTCCACCTCGCCCGTCTTCCCCCTCCCCCTCCAAACCCCCTAAACCCGCCGTCCTCCCCACCCACTGCTCCCCCCTCCCCCCCATCCTCTCCATTTCCCCGACCCCGCTTCCTCCTTACCCCAGTCTTCGCTGCTCAGCAGGTTCTCGGGAAAGAAGCGACTCTCCAGCTCGCTCACCAAATCCGTTACCATGGCGTCCGCGCTTCCACAGGGTGAACAATAACAACACGAGTCAAAACTTTCAACCATAAAAGCTCCCGACTATAAAATCAGGCGTCAATAGCTTCCAAAGGCTATAATTCCCGACTCAAGAACCCAGCGGTGCCACATTCTTGGACAGCCCGTAATTCCAAGTCCGACCGAGGCCCCAATCCGGGAAAACCGCCTCCCTCAAACTGAGTGTCAGCCGCTCCACCGATCCGCTAACCATTAGTCGGAAACCCGCCTCCTTCACTATGTGTGACAGGCGATGCGCCAATCCGCTACCCCATCCCTCGGAAACCCGCCTACTTCGCTATGCGTGACAGGCGCTACCACCACAACAAAAACAGAATTACCTGGAAAAACTCAGCAGGTCTGGCAGCATCGGCGGAGAAGAAATCAGTTAACGTTTCGAGCCTTCATGGCCCTTCGGCAGAACTGGAGCATAGTTAGAAGAAAGGAGAAATATAAATTGGTTTGGGGGGGGGGGGGGGGGGAGTGACACATTGAGGGTGTGGTGTGATGATTGTGGAGATGAGCAAATAATCAAAAGATGTCACAGACAAAAGGGTCAGAGACGTGTTGAAGGTGGTGGTCTTTGTCTGAGAAAAGTGCTAATTAAGAATGGAAGACAGGATATTCAAAGTACAGCTCTAGTGGGGGTGGGGTGGAAAGACTAGAGGTTTTAGTTTTAGATTTAAAAATAATGGAAATAGGTGGGGAAAGAAGAATCTATATAAATTATTGAAAAAAAAGCGGGGGGGGGGGGTGGAAAGAAACGGGGTGGGGATGGGGAGAGGGGGAGTTTAAGATCTAAAGTTGTTGAATTCAATATTCAGCCCGGAGGGCTGTAAAGTGCCTAGTCAGAAGATGAGGTGCTGTTCGTCCAGTTTGCGTTGGGCTTCACTGGAACAATGCAGCAAGCCAAGGACAGACATGTTGGCAAGAGAACAGGGTGGAGTGTTAAAATGGCAAGCGACAGGGAGGTTTGGGTCTTTCTTGCGGACAGACCGCAGGTGTTCCGCAAAACGGTCGCCCAGTTTGCGTTTGGTCTCTCCAATGTAGAGGAGACCGCATTGGGAGCAACGAATGCAGTAGACTAAGTTAGGGGAAATGCAAGTGAAATGCTGCTTCACTTGAAAGGAGTGTTTGGGCCCTTGGACGGTGAGGAGAGAAGAAGTGAAGGGGCAGGTGTTGCATCTTCTGCGTGGGCATGGGGAGGTGCCATAAGTGGGGGTTGAGGAGTAGGGGGTGATGGAGGAGTGGACCAGGGTGTCCCGGAGGGAACGATCCCTACGGAATGCCGTCAAGGGGGGTGAAGGGAAGATGTGTTTGGTGGTGGCATCATGCTGGAGTTGGCGGAAATGGCGGAGGATGATCCTTTGAATGCGGAGGCTGGTGGGGTGATAAGTGAGGACAAGGGGGGATCCTATCATGTTTCTGGGGAGGAGGAGAAGGCGTGAGGGAGGATGCGCGGGATATGGGCCGGACACGGTTGAGGGCCCCGTCAATGACCGTGGATGGAAAACCTCGGTTAAGGAAGAAGGAGGACATGTCAGAGGAGCTGTTTTTGAAGGTAGCGTCATCAGAACAGATGCGACGGAGGCGAAGGAACTGAGAGAATGGGATGGAGTCCTTACAGGAAGCGGGGTGTGAGGAGCTGTAGTCGAGGTAGCTGTGGGAGTCGGTAGGCTTGTAATGGATATTGGTGGACAGTCTATCATCAGAAATTGAGACAGAGAGGTCAAGGAAGGGAAGAGAAGTGTCAGAGATGGACCATGTGAAGATGATGGAGGGGTGGAGATTGGAAGCAAAATTAATAAATTTTTCCAGGTCCCGACGGGAGCATGAAGCAGCACCGAAGTAATCATCGATGTACCGGAGAAAGAGTTGTGGGAGGGGGCCGGAGTAGGACTGGAACAAGGAATGTTCCACATACCCCATAAAGAGACAGGCATAGCTGGGGCCCATGCGGGTACCCATAGCCACACCTTTTATTTGGAGGAAGTGAGAGGAGTTAAAGGATAAATTGTTCAGTGTGAGAACAAGTTCAGCCAGACGGAGGAGAGTAGTGGTGGATGGGGATTGTTGGGGCCTCTGTTCAAGAAAGAAGCTAAGGGCCCTCAGACCATCCTGGTGGGGGATGGAGGTGTAGAGGGATTGGACATCCATGGTGAAGAGGAAGCGGTTGGGGCCAGGGAACTGGAAATTGTTGATGTGACGTAAGGTGTCAGAGGAATCACAGATATAGGTGGGAAGGGACAGGACAAGGGGAGAGAGAAGGGAGTCAAGATAACGAGAAATGAGTTCCGTGGGGCAGGAACAGGCTGACACGATCGGTCTGCCAGGACAGTTCTGTTTGTGGATTTTGGGTAGGAGGTAGAAGCGGGCCGTCCGAGGTTGGGCGACTATCAAGTTGGAAGCTGTGGGAGGAAGATCTCCGGAGGAGATGAGGTCAATGACAGTCCTGGAAACAATGGCTTGATGTTCTGTGGTGGGGTCATGGTCCAGGGAGAGGTAGGAGGAAACGTCTGTGAGTTGACGCTCAGCCTCCGCGAGGTAGAGGTCAATACGCAAGACAACAACAGTACCGGGTTTCCGGTAAATGGGGAAACCGATTGGCCGTCGTGCCTCTCACTCAGGGTGATGGAGGCGCGTCTCCGGGGACGGTGGAAGTGCATTGGCCTCAATGCCTGTCACTCAGATTTATTGAGGCGGGTTTCCTTGAAACTAGAAGAGCATTGGTCGCAGTGAAGAGTTGTTCCGGGTAATGGTGAAGTCGATTGGTGGCGCTACCACCAATCGACTTCACCATTACCCGGAACAACTCTTCACTGCGACCAATGCTCTTCTAGTTTCAAGGAAACCCGCCTCAATAAATCTGAGTGACAGGCATTGAGGCCAATGCACTTCCACCGTCCCCGGAGACGCGCCTCCATCACCCTGAGTGAGAGGCACGACGGCCAATCGGTTTCCCCATTTACCGGAAAGCCGATTCCCCCCGCCCCCCCCCCACCTTTGTCGTTCTCTGAGTCATATGCTCATGGACCAAGCGGCTTCCCAACTGCCCGAAGACCCGCCTCCCTCAGTTTGAGTGACAGGCGGAGCCACCAAACTGCTTCCCAATTCCACGGAAGCCCCGTGTCTATCAGTCTCAGTAACGGGAATACCAACCAATCCCCTTTCCGCGGAAACCCGCCTCGCTCACTGAGTGACAGTTGCGCTGGCGAATCGGCTTCCTCATTCCCCGGAAACCCGCCTCCCTTTCTAACGACAGGCGCTCCGCCCAATCCCCTTCCCAATGCCGCAGAAAGCTCGCCTCCCACCCTCTGAGTGACAGGTGATGTTGTTTAAAAATCATTCTGATAATGGACAGAATTCCAGGTCCGGTTTTTCCTGACAGGAACAGGAGAAGTTGCTGGTATTTCGTATGGATTCCAGATGGGATTGATGTGGATGCAGTGAATTGGGGCTAAGGTGAGTAAATGGAGTTGAGGTGCAGATCAGTCATAAAGTCATGAAGTCCCAGAGTAAACTTCAGTCCCATTTCCAGACAACTATCTCTCCATTTACTCCAGCCGGAGGCTCTTAAAATCACCCTGATGAATCTGGAATGGACGCTGGAAGGATCTAGACTCTGGAGCAATTTGTAAATAAAACAAACAACATGTTTAGTTTCTGCTTCTTGGATTTAATGATAGACTGTGTCCTTTTTGACAAAAAAAAACCTGCTTCCATTTCAGTGGTTCTCAGGCATGTTTGTTTGAAGAAACAATTTACGAATGTAATTATGGACCCCCAGTGTAAATTATAATTCTATATAATAGCCATAATATGAACAGGTTACATGCACAGAGAGCTTTAATAATGTTTTTAATAAAACAGGTAAACAGACAAACCAGAGATAAATGATAACTTTAAGATAAAAGCAAAATTCTGCGGATGCTGGAAATCTGCTCTAACTTTGCCTCCACTAACATTCTAGTGCAGCAACTGAACTGATTTTCATGCGGTTAAACATTGTTTGTTAATGGGAGAGAAACCCGATCAGTTTACACATCATCTTCAATAGAGATAGGCTGTCAAATCAATATTCACAGCAATCTCACGTCATTTACAAATTTAAACAGTCTTAAGGCAGCTTCTTTTACAGACCTGTACAAACCCAGTCCAGTTTCTCAGTGTTATGTAATCATTCAAGCAAGTTGCATTATTGAAACATGGTGAGAGTTTGAAATCAAACTGACAGTTTTATCACCATTGTAAGAAACAAACCAACTAGAGATTAATATAAACAGAAAATGATGGAAACACACAGCAGGCCAGGCAGCATGATAACGGCACTTGCTCACTGCCTGAGCCCAAATTGAAGACAGCCGAGGATCACAGCAGCAGCTGGTCTCCCACCTTCCCTCCCCTCCCCTCCGACCGAAAGGAAATGTCAGACTCACCGCTGAAAACCATGACAGCCGAAATGTCCATCACCGTGACGAAGGGGAGAATTCGGGAGGTTTGGGGGTGGAAATCTTGACAGCTGCTCATGCAGGAATAACACTAACTCCTGGGAATTTATACAAAGCGGGGAGCTTGTTATTTCCCCAACTTCACTTCCTCTTGTGCTTTTCTCTCTCTCCCACCCTCTGGAGAAATTAATTCTTGGACCGCCTGGAAAGACTCACCGGACCCCTGTTTGAGAATCACTGAACTGAAACATCTCAAACACGCTGATGTCCCACCACCTTCCGCCTGTGGAGCAACATTACAGGCAGGAAGGTCACCGGGTTCCTGCAGTTCACAGCTCATTCTACCCAGTAAGTTCCTCTCTACAATTGAGCTTCTATTTGTTTCTTCTCTCCCCCTCCTTCTTTCCCCCAGCCCTACAGAGGTCCTCGCTGATCTTTCAGGGACCCCCACCCTCCCCACACACACAGGGACCCCCACCCACCCAGTTCCCAAACAGGGTTTATACCCGGAATGTTAACCTGGCTTCTCTCTCCACCTGTGACTGAGACCGACACCCATCAGTTTACAGCTGGCAGGAGGCAGGGAGCCGGTGTGAAATTATGGGATGGATCCGTTAGTGACCTTTAATCCCGCAGATTGTCAGCGGTGCCGAGTGTTTCCCACCAATAATCCATCCCGGACTGAAGAAGGGAAAGATTCTCTCAGTGAAAGTGTGGGTGAAAGTGTGGAGATGGGACATGTTGTCCGCATTGTAAAATGACACCTGTCCACCCTCATAGTCCAGGAAAACCCCGATCTTCCGGAGATTCACACTCGGGGTGAGGGGGGTCGATGAGGGGGAGGTGATGGCAAAATAACCATATCCAGGATCCCGCTCCACAACCCAGAATCCGGACTCGGGTTTCATGGCGATTCCCCCTTTCCTGTCCACAGACTCTCGGGCCACTCCGAGCCACCACCAAGTCTCCCCCACCCCCACCTCCACCTCCCAGTAATGTCTCCCTGATGTGAATCCCTCTGATCCCAGGACACATTCCCAGGGATCAAACCTCTCCGGGGTGTCAGGGAGCCGCTGCCGTTTGTCTCCGAGTCTCACCCTGGTCCGGTCCTCAGACAGGATGAGCTGGGGATGGGCTGTGTTCAGATTCAGAGTCAGAGAGGCTGGAGCTGGGGGAAAGTTAAAATAACACAGTCAGTGATTTAGAGAGAGGGGCTGGGGAGGGGGAGAGAGTGTGAGGAAGGAGCCCGGAGGGGGAGAGGGGAGAGGGAGCAGAGGGGGAAGCAGAGACAGGGAGAGAGGGAACTGGAAAGAGATAGGGGTGGGAGGTGAAGTTAAGGAGAGAAAATGGCAGCAGAAGAGGGAGTGGAGGAGGGGAGGGAGCAGGAGCTTGGAGAGGGAGAGTGGGAGCGGAGTGAGGGAGAGGAAGAGGTGGGAGAGAGTGAGCCCAGGAGGGATTGAGAAGATGGAAGCAGGAGAGAGAGAGAGAGAGCAGGATGACAGAGAGATTGTGAGAGTGGATGAGAAAGGAAGGATGGAGTAGAGAGAGCAGGAGGGTGGCAGGAAATGTGTGGGGATGTGAGAGAGTGAGATGGAGGGGTAGAGAGTGCAGGGTGGCAGCAAGAGAGGGTAGTTTTGAAAAAGCGAGATGGAGCAGTAGGGAGGCAGGGAGAATGTGCTGGTGTGAGAGAGAGCGAGCAAGAACTGGAGGGTGAATGCAAATCTGGGAGAGTGAAAAAGAGAGAGGGGGAGGGCTAGCAAAGATGGGAGGGAGAATGTGAAGGTCTGAGAGAGAGTGTGGGAGAGGGGACAGAATGTGCAAGACAGGAAGGATAACAGAAGGGGGAGGGGTGAAAGTGCAGAAGAGGGAAGGGACAGTGTGGGAGGAGGGGAGGGTGTGGGAGAGGCATAGCAGAATGATGAGGAAAAGGGGAAGGAGAGAGAGACTTTGTCTGGGTAGGTGGAAGAGAGAGTGAAAGGGCCTGACAGGGACAATGGATGGGGAATGGAGGTAGAGGGTGGGAGGGACTGATGTTAGATCGAGCAGTAGCAGGGATGGGAGGGTGAGTGCATGACAGGAAGAGAGAGAGAGAGGGTGTGGAATGGGAGAGAGAAAGATTGTGGGAAGGGCAGAGGTAAGAAGGAGAGCAGAAGTTAAAGGGGGAGAGAGAAAGGGAGAGTGGGAGGTGAGTGAGAGAGTGTGGGGACAAGGGGAGTGAGAAAGTGTGGGTAGAGAGAAGGATGGGGGAGAAGGGGGAGAGCATGAGTAGGGGACAGCATGAGTGACAGGGAGTGGAAAGAGAGAGTAGGGTGGGGAGAGAGATTGTGAGAAAGGGAGTGGGGGGGGGTGAAATGTAAGGTTGAGGAGAAAGGCAAAGGAAATAGAGGGACAGGAGAGAAAGAGCTGGAGAGAAAGTGGGTGGGGAGTGATACTTCCGTGAAACAGCGAAAATGTCACCACACAGGTTGTATACAATCTGACCCTGTAAGGTACCAAACAAAATTAAATTACAAGAACATTAGAATTAGGAGCAGGAGTAGGCCATTTGGTCCCTCAAGCCTGCTCCACCATTTGACAAGATAGTGCCTGATCTGATTGAATATATTCAACGACCCAGCCTCCACTGCTCACTGGGGAAGAGAATTCCAAACACTAACGACCCTCTGACAGGAAACAAATACTCCTCATCTCAGTCTTAAATGGGAGACCCGTAATTTTTAAACTATCCCCTAGTTCAAGGCTCCTCTCTAATGGAAAGATCCTCTCAGCATCCACCTTGTCAAATCTCTTTCAATAAGATCACCTCTCATTCTTCTAAACTCCAATGGGCAAAGGCCAAAGCTGTTCAACTTTTTATCATAAGATAACCTTTCATCCCAGAAAGCAATAAAGCGAACCTTCTCTGAACTGCTTCTAAAGTAATTATCTCATTTCTTAAGTAAGGAGATCAAAATGGTACACAGACTCCAGATGCAGTCTCACCAAGACCCTGTACAGGTGTAGCAACAATCGCATAGTTTAATACGTGATTCCTCTTGCAATAAATATCAACGTTCCATTTTCCTTCTTGATCACTTGCTGTACATGCAAAGTAACTTTTTGTGATTCATGTACCAGAATGCCCAGATCCCTCTCTACTGTTGCATTCTGCCGTCTCTCTTGGTACATTGCCAGACCCCAAAATTTGTTACAGTCCCGGGCAAGACCCTCAAATTTGGTTATGATCTGGTTAGTGACCATTAACTTTTTTCTGTTAGTAGACCAAATTTGAAATCCCAATAACTTTTTAAGAGGATAAATCCATAAGATTCCATGTTTTGAAACAAACAGACAAATTTTACTCTCCAAGACTCAACAAAGCAAACAGATAATACTATCTATCTTATATTCTAACATAAAGAATTAACATGAGGTAAACATGAATTAACAGGAAAATAATGGTCAAACAAAAACCATAAGCTGCATGTTTAATGACAGACACGACCAAGGCAAATCACATGAACTTTCTCATAATCCACCCAAATGTCAATGATCAACATTAAAAACCTCCCAGAAATAATGGAGGATCAAGGGACAAATATCAACAAGGAACTGCAAGACGATATTATTTGTAAGAAAGATAGTACTATAGAAATGGATGGGACTTAAAGTAGATAAATCCACTGGACCTGATGATCTACATCCCAGAATGTAGAATGAGGTGGCTGCAGAGAAAGTAGGTGCATTGGTGGTCGTCTTTCAAAATTTGAGAGACTCTGGAATTGTTTCTGCAGATTGGAATGTGGCAAATGTAACCCCACTATTTAAGAAAGGCGGAAGAGAGAAAACAGGGAACTACAGACCTGTTAACCTAACATCAGTCGTAGGGACAATGCTAGAATCTATAATAATGGATGTGATAACAGGACACTTAGAAATAGTGATCAGCTTGGTCAGAATCAACATGGATTTAATGAAAGGGAAATCATGTTTAACAAACCGGTTGGAGTTTTTGGAGGGTGTAACTAGCAGAATAGGTAAAGGGTAACTGGAGGAGATGGGGTGTATTTAGATTTTCAGAAAGCTGTTGATAAGGTCCCACACTAGAGGTTTACAAACAAAATCAAAGCAAATGCAATTTGGTGGAATGTACTGGCATGGATTGAGAACTTGTTTACAGACAGAAAACAGAGAGTAGGAATAAATGGGTCATTTCAGGTGGATAGACTGTGATTGGAGGGGTATCGCAAGGATCAGTACTTGGGCCCCAGATATTCACAATCCATATCAATGACTTGGATGTTGGGATTAAATGTAACATTTCCAAGTTTGCAGATGACACAAAATTAGATGGAAGTGTTAGCTGTGAGCAGGATGCAGATATGATACAAGAGGATTTGGAGAGGCTCAGTGAGTGGATAAAAATGTGGCAAATGGAATTCAATGTGGAGAAATATGAGGATATCCACTTTCGTGGGAAAAACAGAAATACAGAGTATTTCTTAAATGGTGAGTGGCTGGGAAATGTTGAATGTCAAAGGGAGTTGACTGTCCTTGTTCATGAGTCACTGAAAGCTAACATGCAGGTTCAGCAAGGAATTTAGAAGGCAAATGCTATGTTGGCCTTTATTACAAGAGGATTTGAGTACAGGAGTAAAGGTGTCTTACTGCAATTATATAGAGCCTTAGTAAGACTGCACCTGGACTATTAGGTGCAGCTTTGGTCTCCTGACCTAAGGAAAGATATATTTGCCGTAGGCTGAGTGTAATGAAGGTTCACAAATAAGTGGCTAAAAGCTACTGCGGATGCTGGAAATCCAAAACAAAAACAGAATTACCTGGAAAAACTCAGCAGATCTGGCAGCATCGGCGGAGAAGAAATCAGTTAACGTTTCCAGCCTTCATGGCCCTTCGGCAGAACTGGGAACTTCGGCAGTTCTGCCGAAGGGCCATGAAGGCTCGAAACGTTAACTGATTTCTTCTCCGCCGATGCTGCCAGACCTGCTGAGTTTTTCCAGGTAATTCTGTTTTTGTTTCACAAATAAGTTCCTGGAATGGAGGGATTGTCATATGAGGAAAGATTAAATAGATGGGCCCTTTGCTCTCTGGAGTTTAAAAGAAGGACGGGTGATCTCATTCAAACATACAAAATTCTTACAGGTCTTGACAGGGTAAATGCAGAATGATGCTTCTGGGGGTCTAGAGTCAGGGGACACAGTTTTAGACCAGGGGGCAGATCATTTAGGACCGAGATGAGGAGGAATTTCTTCACTCAGAGGGTGATGAACCTTTGGAAGTCTCTGTTCCAGACGGCTGTGGAGGCTCAGTCATTGAGTATGTGCAAGACTGAAATGGATAGTTTTCTACATATTAAAAACATCAATGGATCCGGGGATAGTGCAGGAAAATGGTGTTGAAATGCATGATCAGCCATGATCTCATTGAATGGCGGAATGGGCTCGAAGGGCTGGATGATTTACTCCTGCCAACAGCAGTTCTACTCCAGCATCTTGAAAGGGTTAAACGATTTTAGTTAGAATTTTTTAGTAAAAATAAAATATAAGCAGAAAGGCAGAAGAGGAGAACAGCAGACATGTTTTAGACAGAATAAGAAATGAGACAGGGCAAGCCAGTAGAACAAAGAACAAGGCCAGGGAGTGAGTGGGTGTTGAAGTCAGGAGGCACAGACTCCTGAACAATCAGCAAGATATGGTGGTCTTGCGAGGATGAAAACAATGTCTAGCGTCTGTACACACGGGGATTAAGTGACCAAAGCCAAAGGCCTCATTGAGTATGTGATTGTGAACTGACAAGATTAGATTATGAGTCTGTAACTAATTGCGTATAAAAGGTGATTTCGCTGTAATCTGTACAGCTCAGTATTGGACTGCCCAAGGCTGTCTCTCCCTGCGTCCGCTTGAATCATTAATAAACATCCGTGGCCTGTACCTGAGTCTCCTGGTGGTTTGTAAGGCAAACTACAACCTGCTGACAGCAGTTCGACTCCAGCATCTAAACACAGGCAGGGTCCCAGCTCCTCAGCTGAGTTGCTGCACCAATTGCTGCTCCCAACTCTTTAAACTAAAAACAACTGAACACAAACTGTTGTTCACTGACCCTTGAACTGACCTGTGACCTGTGATCTCCCAGCAGGGTTCAGCCCCCTGCCCTGAGACAGGACCTGAATGTATCAACCCTTGGGACATTCTGAACCTTAAATGTTACAATCTCCAGTCAACACAAAGGTCACTCCCACAAGTGTGAACTTACAACCGAACCAGACTGAAAATACACAGTCAGAACTCCAGCAATATAGATTGACTTATCCTCTCCTTTAAAATAATATATTATCTTGATATTCTTCCTGCCAAGTGGACAAGTTCATGTTTTCGGACGTTATGATCCATTCGCTATCTTAACTATCACTTAAACTTTCTAAATCATTTTGTAGACTCTTCATGTCCTCTTGACAAGCTAATTTCTTAACTACCTTTGTGTCATCAACAAATTAACTTCCATACATTTGGTCCCTTCATCCAAGTCAATGATGTAGATTGTAAATAGTTGAGGCCCCAGCACTGATCCCTGTGTCACTCCACAAGTTACAGATTAGCAACCCAAACACAGGAACGTGAAGAGAGAGAGAGAGAGAGAATGTGTGAAAAGAGAGAGGGGAGAGGAAGGCGGAGGGGAGGGTGGAAGGTTGATGGAGGTGTGAGAGGTTGGGAGCGGTGGGTGGGGTGTGGGGGGAAGGTGAGTGGCTCCACTCAGTCCATTCAAAGATAGCTGGAGGGGGCAGTGACAATTCTGGAGGGGGAGGGCTATGATGGTGGAAAGGGGAGAGGAGAGAGGTTCGGACGTGGAGAGGAGAGAGAGCATGGGAAAGGGAGGGGAGAAAAAAGCTGGAGGGAAAGGAGGGGGTATTGCGAGGAACAGTGTGCAGGAGGGGAGGACACAGAGTATGGCACCGAGAGGGGGGAGGAAGAGCAGAATGGGGAGGGGAAACAGACTGGAGGGAAGTGAGTGAGAGAAAGGATGGATGGGGAATGGAGGATGTGTGATTACGGGCGGAGAGAGAGAACTGAGGGCACAGGAAAGGAGGTGGAGGGGAGCAGGGAGCCAGGAAAGTGAGGTGAGAGAGAAAGCAGGTGGGGAAGGAGGGTTGTGAGGAAAATCTGCAGGGGGGGAAGCAGAGGGAGCGTGGGAGCAAGAAAGCGAGGAAGAGAGGACTGTGAGGGAAGAGGGAGTAGGTGGCGAGTATAGAGGGTGGAGGAGGGGAGAGAGCAGAGAAGCAGGAGGAGAAAGTGCAGATTTGGGTGGGCGATATTGGGGAGACAGTGGGTAGGGGAGAGCAGACTGTGTAGGGGCCAGGCAGCAGTGGGAGAGGGGGGCATTGTGTCATCCAGCGTGGACAGGAGCACTGAGGAGCCAAGGGAAAAACTGCTGCCACTCCCACCTCCATATTGTAAACAGGAAAATAAATGTGCTCAGCTTTTCACTGCCACCTACATCCATGTCCAGAAAACCCAAGGCTCAGGGCTCGAGTCTCAGGACATCACAATATCTGGACTAAAACAGCACCAACATTAGCAGATGGATGGCGCCTAACGCCTGTTTTCGGGACTGCCCTAGTCCATTGAAAACATCTCAACCCAATTATGAGTTGGGCTGGATAGTGGAATCTTACAGCACAAAAGCAGGCCATTCAGCCCGTCGTACTTGTGCAGGCTTTGTTAAAGAGCTGTCCAATTTAATCTCACAGCCCAGCTTTTTGCCCAGAACCCTGCATATTAGTCCATTTGAGAACATGCTCCATTCTCTTTTGAAAGTTCCTATGGAATCTGCTTCCACCACATTTTCAGACAATGAGCTCCAGATCATGACAATAGTCTGTGAGGTTTAATTTTTCCTCACTTCTCCTCTAATTCTTTTGGTAATTATTTTAAATCCTGACCTTTAGTTACAGACACACTTACCGGAGTAAACAGATTGTCCCGATCTGCTCTATAAAACCCCCATAATTTAAATTCCTGCACTAAATCTCCCTTTAAACTTCTCTGTTCCAGGGAGAGCATTACCAGCTTATACAACCTATCCAATAAACTGAAGTCTCCCATCAGTGATATTGTGCTGGTAAATCTCCCCTGTACCCTCTCCAATGACTTGACATTCTTCCTAAAGTGTGGTGCCCAGAATTGCAGAAAATACTCCTCCTGAGGCCTTTTTGAAGAGTTCATTGGTGCATATACTGCCCCTGAAACTGCTCCTTTCTATACCTGTGCACTTGCACACAAGGAACAAATTTGTTATTCTGATTTCCGAACACGCAAGGTGATCAAGAGTCACCAACAGGGGCTCCAAGGTGACATGGAGACACAGGGGTAGGGGGTGAAATTTGCCCTTGGTGGTTGTGTGACACGGACAACAATGAAGTAGCAGCTCGGAACCCACTCCACTCAATATCTGTTTCCATTAACTCCAATGGAAATTGATATTGAGCACGATGTAAACTGGGTTACTGATTTGCTGTCTGATTTTCTCATATTGCGTTACCAACCAAACAAAATTTACCCTTTCTGAAGCTCTTATTGAACCATTTAAAAATAAAGACAGTTTTAACTAAACAGGGACACACACACAGACATTTCAAACATATCATTGAGGTGGTGGCTCACCAACAGACACTCCAGCTACAACAACTTTCATAGACAATGGATATGTGAGAATGGCTTTCTTCCTGCCTTATCAAGATACAGATATTAAATCCATAGCTGGCATGCACCTGGAGATATCCCCTGCTGAGAACAGAAAATGACCACATGCAGGTGGCCTTGCACAGCCACGGTGGGATTGATAAGGCATGAAACCCAATTGGATGACCTGAATCGAGGTATTAACTTATATATGAAGGGATCAGGGTCAAAAAGAGGTAGAAAGCCACAGCCACAAGGACAGTGTTGTTGCAGCCAGGGAAGCGTGACGTGGTCAATCACAGGAAGTCGTGCAGAAGAATTCATTCAGCAGACTGGCCATGTGGGAACGGGCCCTGACACGTGGATCTTACTGAACAACTGGTGTTGTAAGTATATATTATTGCTTGGCAGGTTAATAAAGATTTTGAGAGGTTGAGAAGGTTGGGTCTGTACTCATCAGAATTGAGGGTGGAGAAGGCATGTGGAGGTGGATCAGAAAAGGGTCCAGGGTAACGAGAAGTTCAAGGGAGACAGAGGAGAGAGGAAAGTTGATATTGGGTGGGTCACAAGGGGTGGAGCTCAAGGTCAGCACAAATGGCCGACTAAAGGGACATCCTAATAATTATGAGGTAACTGGATGTCATCCATGCTCAGTCGTGTTCTCCTCTCTATGGTGAAGCTCACACAGCAGCAGGCTTATGCCCGATTCATGGGTCTAATCACATCGAGATTCCAGCAAGGTATGGAGCTCCAAACATTCTGTGCTTTTCGCCATCAGCTGCAGTCAGAGGCAGAGATGAATGGAGAAAGTGTGGTGGATGCCTCCAAGGGGCATGAGTGGTGGAATGCAGCCAGCTCGTGACTCCAAACCTCCATCCCCCCAGCTGAATGGTCATGCCTGACAAGGGCTCATGTGGTTAGTCTTTCTATGTTACCAAGGCAATGGTCTCTCTGTAGAGTATCGAGGGTATTAAAGGAACTACCTCGGCGAATGCTGGGCTGGATCCTCAGGAACAAGGGATGCCCCCAGCAAACATGGCTGATGATGCCAGTTCACCATCCACAGAGTACTGCTGAGGAGATACAATGATGCCTGTACCTCCCCCAAGGTCCCTGATTGAGCAGGTGATTGAGCTCCTAAAGATGAGGTTCAGATTGGACTGCTCAGGCAGGGCTCTCCAATACTGAGAATGTCTCAGATCATCATTGTCTGCTGCACCCTGCACGGCCTCGTGTCACAAAGGGGGGATGCATTGCCTGAAGGAGACATGGGGGAGCGAGATGTCTGCTCCGATGAGAAGGACAATGAAGGGGATGGGAGGGCCAGGATGTGGCCGAACCACATGCAGAGGCTATATCTGGAATATGATGTGGCAGACAGGCCCATTCCAATCTGATAGTTCCCAGATTCCAGGCAGAGTAAGCTGCCAGGACATTTGTTGAACTTCTTGTTTTTCTATCCTTTGCTGGCTGGAAGGCCCCAGCACCTTCTTGTTTACTGACCTTAGGTTTCTCAAATGTACCTTTATTTATGAGAGCAGAATTAAATTGTGGTAGTGACATCATACCTGCTGTTGGTTTGAGCCATGCGTGCGGTCAACTATGCTAAAATGCAGAACCCTGGTGCCAAAAGCGCGTATTAGGATCTTCACAGCACTCCGGTCTCCTGCAAACTCAGGCAACTGTAAGTAGAATTGTGACTTCACCAATGCACTGAAAAAGTCCTGTAGACGACAGATTGGAAGGAATGTCAAATCTAAACTTGCCAGAGATGCACTCATGTCACCCTGACATGGTCCTTCACAAACCTTTGGCACCCGGGAGTGATCCAGAATGTATGCATCATGAGATCTTTCTGGGAATCGAACATTACCATGCAGGATTTGTCTTCTATGATCACATATCACCTGCTCGTTCAAATGATGAATGTGACAGGCTGTTGCCAGGGAGCTCTCAAGGTAACGTGAGCAGTGAATTCTGCACTGCTGAGCGGGAGACATGGGATTGCTGCAATTCTCAATACTTTTTCATTCTGGCTTTCAGGAGCCAGGTGGAATTGTCTAAATTGGTGTGCTATCCTGATTGAGCATTCTGAATACACTTGTGTGTCACTGACTGGGAGCTGACGCATTGGTCCCAAATGAAGCCCTAGAAGGATCCATTATTATAGAAGTTCAAGGTGGGGTGACCTTCAACACCACCAGCAATGGATTTCCTCCAAGTTCTTGTGGCCGCAGCTCGTTGTGGAGAAGCTCGCAGATGTGAGCAACCACATCCCGGGATATACGAAGCCACCTCCAGCATTGCCTTTCACCCATTTGTAGATAAGAGCACTGCCTGTGATACACCCTGTGGTCAGGCCAATGGTCACTTGACTTCCCTGAGGCTGGCTCTTGCTAATCCTGACTCCTGCTCTCAAAGGGGAGTCGACCTGGCAGAGAGCTCTTTCAAACAGAACCAGACAGGGAGGAGCAGCATGAGAACCCCATTTGGTCCTGAGCAATCGCTGCTCCATGCATGTTGATGAGGGATGATCCTGTTCCTGCCCCCCCCGGTTGCCACTCACACATTAATCCCATATCCCGTGACATCTCTATCATGCCAAAAGTTTAGAGGTTAATTTGTAGTCCACTCACTGAGTGCCTCACCTGAACTATGCATTGTTGAGGTGCAAACCCCCCAACCCTCATCTCAGAGACCCCTACAAGTCTCAGTCCGAGATGGGCCTTAGCTTTAGTGGAAGACCATGATCTGTCATTGTGGCACCCACAGCCAAGGTAAACTTCTTTCCTGCATGGACACTGCACAGGGCAGTTAGAACTGCTGATGCTTCACATGGATCACCTCACAGTCCTCATCACAGTCCAGCACACAGGCCCATTCTATTCTCTCTCCTCATGCTCTAAACAAGCAATGGTCTATTAATGATTTCCAATGCACTTTGGTTAGACACATGGCAGCATGATATCATCGCTAACAGAAACTTGGCTTAAGGAGGGGCAAAAATTGCAGATCAACATCCCTGGATATAGAGTTTTCAGGCAGGGTAGAGATGGGGATAAAAAAGGTGGAGGTGTAGCATTATCGGTTAAAGAATCAATGACAGCTGAGAGGAGGGATGATATACAAAATGAAGCATCAAATGAGGCCATTATGGGTTGAGCTCAGAAATAACAAAGAGGCAGGCACACGATTGGGAGTGTACTCAGACCCCCAAATAGCTGAAGGGAGCAAATATGTAGGCAAATGTCTGAGTGCAAAAACAATAGGACAATAATATTTGGGGACTTCAACTGCACTAATATCAATTGGGATGAGAACAGTGGTAAGGGCACAAAATTCTTGAACTGCATTCAAGAGAACTTTCTTAGCCAGCACGTAACAAGCCCAACAAGAGGGGGGCACAATTCTAGATTTAAAATTAGGAAATGAGGCTAAGCAAGTGGATCAAGTAGCAGCAGGTGACCATTTTGGAGATAATGACCATAAGACCATTAGATTTAACACCATTGTGGAAAAGGACAAAGAGAGAACAGGAGTAAAAGTTCCAAATTGGAGGAAGACAAACTTTAGAAAGCTGAGAGGTGAACTGGTGAAAGCAGACTGGATACAGCTATTAAAGGGGAAAATGTTGTCAAATCAGTGGGAGTTATTCAAAAGCGAGATTCTACGAGTACAGTGTGGACAAGTGCCCACAAAGAAAAAGCATGATACTGCAAAATCTAGAGCCCCCTGGTTATCCAGAAGCATACAGGCCAAGATAAAGCAGAAAAATAAACTCATGACAGTCACAAAAAGCTGAATATTGTAGCAAGTGAGAAAGAAAATATTACGGGGTAGGAAATAGAGAGGTAAGAGGAAGTAAGCTAAGAAAATAGCCAGTTGTCCCATAGCCTACCGAAACCCACCACGGACAAGAAGGAGGAAGACATGAAAATGTTAACAATCCTGACTATGTTTAACTTGTACCTTATATGCGTGCAGATAAATGTTAAAATTAAATTGTAAGTTTTGTATGAAAACCAGGAAAGTATTCTTGGAGCATAGCCAGAATAAAATGAACTTTGTGCGCGATTAATTACGTAAGTATGGTGGCCAGCTTGTTTTTTTAACTTCCCTGTTCTTTGTATTCTAAGTCTCATAGGCTGTTGATTGTATTCTAATTTGATGCAACATGTCTTGTAGTAAACTGTCTATCTTTGTAAAACTGTCTGTCTTGCATCTGATATAATTACTTAGTTAACTTACCAATTACCTGACCTATTGTGAGATATAACTGCATGCACTGATAATGGTTGATGTATAACTACCTAATTGTTACATGATTATAAGGATAAAAATCAGATGTTGTCTCATGGAATGAATAGTACATTGTTAGGAGAGATAAGGGACAATCAAGAAACTGTATGGGAAAGCAAAATCAATTAGCTAACATAGATATAATTATAAGAGAATAAAGAAGGTCAAGTTAATAAGATCACTCAAGTTAATAGGATCACTGTGTGAATATGCTGTGTGTGAATATGCTGGAGCCACTGTATAAATACTGCTTGTTGAACACTGTAACTTTGAGCAGATCTGTTGTGATCTGCTCCCAATGGCCATTGTACATTTCAGTGCTTAATAAATTGTTCTCTTTCCTGAAGTAACCTGCATTTGCTGTCTTTATTCTTTGACACAAGTCTAGAGGAGTATAGAAAGAACAGGGGTGATGTAAAAATATAAATTAGGAAAGCAAAGAGAGGATTTGAAAAAATATTGGCAGGCAAAATCACAGAAAACCATAAGATGTTTTGCCAGTATATTAAGAGCAAGAGAATAACTAAGGAAAGGGTAGGACCCATCAGAGATGTACATGGTAACCTGTGCGTTGATGCTGAGGATGTGGGTAGGTATCTCAATGCATACTTTGTCTCAGTCTTCACTAAAGAGAGGAATAATGCAGGCATTCTAGTTCAAGAGGAGGAGTTTGAAATATAAGATACAATAAGCATAGTGAGGGAGGAAGTAACGGAGGGATTGACATGCTTGAAGGTGGATAAATAACCAGGGCCACAACCTCAAAGTTACACACTATCCTGACTTGGGACTACATCACTGACCCTTCACTGTCAAGGGGTCAAAGTCCTGTACCAGCCTTCCTAACAGTACTCTGGGTGTATCAGCACCGCATGGACTGGATCAGTTCAAGAAGGCAGCTCATCACCAACTTTTCAAGAATAATTAGGAATGGGGAAACCAATACTGGCCTTGCCAATGACATCTACATACCAAGAAAGAATAAAAATTGATATCCACAATGTCAACCGTATCCAAATGAGATCTCATTCTCCTCAACTTTCAAAATTCCACTCTCCCAGCCCAGGCTGTGCTATCCAATTTGAATTTAGAACTTTTTCCAGCTGCTCATTAAATGACCTTCTGATGTTCCTGATGCCCTCAGTCAAAAACACATCACTTACTTGCAATACCCTTGACATAGAGTAGCCAAGAGAGATTTACATCTCACTATTCCCCAGTTTTACACCAGAATCATAAACAGTATTACCATCTGGTTCCCTCTAATGCCAGTGTAGTAATTATGTAGCATCTACAAAGGTATGCGGCATTGCCAGATTAAATATAGGACAAGCCATGCTGAATATGAAAACTGGAGAGCTCTGCTGTACAAGTAGTCTCAATGCACTCTTGGTCTTCCATTGGATAGTGGTGCATGAGCAGCGCAAGCTCCACACAAGGGAACAGTCTGTAGAATGGACTGAAATATGGTCTTTTAATAACTGCATCAGAAATAATACAAGCAGTTCATTCTGTCAGTGTCCTGCTCAATTTTCCAATATTTATCCTGAAATAAACATAATCAAAACAGATGATTTCATCATTATCACGATGTTCTTTCTAAGACCTTGCTGTTCACAAATTAGTTACCTCATTTGCTACACTACATCAATGACTGTTCCTCAAATGTTCTTCACTGGTTCTGAAGCATTTTGGGCTGTGGGCACAAAGGCACTATTTAAATGCAAGGTATTATTTTTTCTTTTTTGTAATGATTCCTCTCTGTCAAGAAGTTAGGTTAATTGTTCTCGCTGTTGCTCACTTCTCCTTTGCTTTAACTTAATCCCGCAGCGTATATTCAGCACACTGCACAAAGGTGCAGCTGGAGACTGAGTGCTGCGAGACCAAGTGCTTAAATCCGGAATTAGGTAAATTCGAGAATTCAGTGCAGTGAGGGAGGAGGTGCTGTTCTTCCCTTTTTACAAAAAAAATGCTGCAGGAAAAGGAACCAGAGACAGCAAGACCCGAGAGCCGAATCCCGAAGGTAGTAACTACGTGTGCAAGTAGGTAATTGTTGAGTTTTTTTCTCTCTCTAATTTAAACTCATACTGGGGAGATATTAAAATTATAGTGTGAATTAGTTTAAATCGAGAATATAACCACGGGTAATCACTGAGTGATATTCTAAACTTGAAACCTAATCAATTACATAAAAACAAAATAAAAAGGGCTGGACAGGTGATGGGATGCAGTTGTAGCAGGTGGGGACTGGAGGCTACCAGTCTGATTCACGGCAACCACATCTGCAGTAAGTGTCTGCAGCCTGAGGAACCTCAGATCTTAGTTGATCCGCTGAAATTTGAGTTTGGACAGTGCAATGCATTGGAGAGAGGGAAAGTTAGCAGGACATTTTATTTGAGAAGGCAGTGACGCCCTTAGGTATTTCCGATTTGCTCAGTGGTCAGGGACAAGGAAGAAAGTCAGACAAGAAAGTCCAGCCCTTGTCATTGTCCAACACATTCAAAACTCTTGCACCTTGTATGGATGAGAGTATGAATGCAGGGAGGATGAGCAAACTGACCATGGCACAGTGGTGCAGGAAGCTATCCAAATGCAAAAAGGAATGCAATTGTAGTAGGGGGCAGGTTATTTAGGGGGATAGAAACTGTTCACTGCAGGCAGGTGCATGCACTTCGATGGCTGTGTTGCCAGGGAACACAGTTCCCTGTGTTAGGTGTACCAGCACAGTTGGATATACCAGTTTGCAGATGAAGTGTTAAACCTGGGCCCCATCTGGCATTTCAAGCAGATGTAAGGGCAAATGGGAGAGAGGAATTTGAAACAATCACTAGAGAATAAGTCGGAAGAAAACTAATGGGACTAAAGGCTGACAAGAGCCTTGGAGCTGATGACTTGCATAGTTGGATCTGTAAGGCAGTGACTGCAGAGATAGTGGATGCATTGATTGTAATCTTCCAAAATTCCCTAGATTCTGGAAAGGTCACAATGGACTAGAAAGCTACAAATGTAACACCACTGTTCAAGAAAGGAGGGAGACAGAAATCAGTGAACTATAGGTCAATTAGTCTAATATCTGTCATTAGGAAAATGCTGGAAACCACTATTTGAAAGGTAGTAGCAGGACATTTTGAAATCATTATATTACCAGGTAGAGTCAACATAGTTTTATGAAAGTGTTGACAAATTTATTAGAGTTCTTTGATGATGTAACAAGCAGGTTGGATAATGGAGAACCAGTAGACGTAGTGTATTTTGATTTTCAAAAGGCATTCAATAAAGTGCCACATAAAAGTTTACTGCAGAAGATAAGAGATCATGGTTTTAGGGATGATAAAATGGCATTGAGAGAGGATTGGCTAATTAGCAGGAAACAGAGTCAGGATAAAAGGGTTATTTTCAGTTTGGCAAACTATAACTGGTGGAGTGCCACTAGGATCAGTACTTGGGCCTCAACTATTTACGATCAATAGACATGATATATTAAAAAGACATTATATTGCAGCCCAGTTTGCTGATGATACAATAGGTAGGAATGCAAGTTGTGAGGAGGGGTTAAAAGTGTCTGCAAAGGGATATGGATAGGTTAAGTAAGTTGGAAAAATTGGCAGCTGGAGTATAATGTGAGAAAATGTGAGGTTGTCCACTTTGTCAGGAAGAATTAAAAAGTCAAATATTATTTAAATGGAGATTTACAGGGAGATCTTGTATCTTAATCACAAAGGTTGGCACAAGAACAGGACAATTAGGAGCAGGAGTAGGCCATTTTGCCACTGAGTCTGCTCCGCCTTTCAATCAGGTTGTGCCTGATCTGATTGTGGCATCAGCTCCACTTTCCTTCTACCTCCCCAAGCAGGTACAGAAAGTAATTAGGAAGCAAATGGAATGTTGGCCTTTATTGAAAGGGAGATGGAGTATAATAGTGGGGAACTCTCGATATAGCTGTACAGATCATTGGTGAGAGTAACAGTACAGTTTGGGTGTCGGTTAGCTCAATTGGCTGGACAGCTGGTTTGTAATATCAGCAGTGCAGAATTAATTCCTGTACTGGCTCAGTCATCTATAAAGGCCCTGCATTATCAATGTCATCCCTCACCTGAGGTGTGGTGACCCTTGGGTTAAGCTCACCATCAGTTGTCTACCTCTATGAAAGAGCAGCTTATTGCCTTATGGGACTATGTCTCACTTCACAATTTTGGTTCCCTTACTAAAGGGAGTTACGTTTGTGTCTTAGAAGCAGTTCAGAGAAGGTTCACTAGGCTGATCCCTGGGATGAAGGATTTGTCTTATGAGGAAAGGTTGAACAGTTTAGGCCTGTACTCTTGAAGTTCAGAAAAATGAGAGGTGATCTTATTGAAACATGTGATTCTAAGGGAACTTGACAGGGTAGATACTGGGAGGATGATTCTTCTTGTCGGGGTATCTAGAAGCGGTGGACATAGTTTGTAAATAAGGGGTCTGTCTCTCTTTTAAGACAGAGATGGGAAGGAATTTTTTCTCTTTGAGGGATGTTAGCCTTGGGAATTCTCTTCCACAGACAGCAATGGAGACAAGGCTGTTGTATATAGTCAGGGCTGAGTTAAACAGATTTTTGATTGACAGTGGAGTTAAGGCATATAGGGGACAGGAAAAAGAGGCAGTTCAAGTCACAGTTAGATGAGCCATGTTCTTATCGAATGGCAGAGCAGGTTTGATGAGCCAAATAGCCTACTGCTGCTCCTACTTCATATGATCCTATGATGCTCACACTACCACAACCAGTGGTACCACTACCACTGGAGGAACATCGGATTTCCTGTTTCTCCCATGCCACCGCCCACCATCCACCACCGTCCAACAAGGATCACCGAGCACCTTTCCACACAACAGACCTATGACAAACTGGCCACTGACATTTTACTGCAGCTCAACCCTCAGAATGGGTTGGGCGTCTGATCAAATTCGTAGACCGAGCAGTGGGTTCACTGATTCACAAGATGCTTGATCAATGGGGTCACTCAAAAAATCAACCTTGTTCAATCCAAACCGCTGTGTCCTCTCCCTTTTCTAAATTTGATGTTATCCCGACATGGGTGCAGACTCTGTGACTGTCTGAAAACTACGAATGTTTATCGTCTCTGTCCTACTTGAATCTTGAATAGTTTGATAAGATCCCCTGGCATCCTCCATTTTCCAGTGCAGACTCACTTCCCTGTGTCTAAGGAGTCTAATTCCATCTACCATATTCACTGTCTTTTCACACATTCTCTTCAAAGTCTGCATGTCTTCCTGATAATACATTGATAAAAAAAATTCAAAGAATTCCTCTGGAAACTCAGTTTCACATCCTGAGATTCATGCTCTATTCCCCTGGTTATACAGATCCCTTCACTGCTTTGACACACAGTGCTGATGGCTTCAGGCGCTTACCCAGAGGAACCCACAGAAAGCAAAATAATGGAATAGAGAGTCACCAGGGATTAACAACCAGCAATGTGAATATTTAATCTGGAACTTTGGAGCCCCTTTAGTCCCTTCTCAACTGGAATTATAATTAGAAAAATTAATATAAGAGTTTTACCAGGGTTAATGGAGTTTATCATTTCTCTCCACACTGTGTACTGCAACGGGCCTTTGACCTTTCTGATAGACAGGGCAGCATCAGACACAGAGAGTGTGCATTTGTCGTCATTAATCCTGCAAATATTAAACAGTTGACATTATGAATTTGTCCTATTAGAATATTTTATACATGAGTTAAATGGTCAAGCTACCCCAACATTCATATCTCTCAGCATTTTTCATATCAGAACAAATGTGGTAGAAAGTGAAATTTTGTCTCTAAAACTGAGCAAAAGATAACTTGGAAATGTAAGGGCAGAGGATGGAAACACTCATGTCCTGCAAAAGGCCTGTCACCTGATAACAGATTAGTTGCCGGTATATCACAAATCACAGGAGAAGATAAACATTTAGCCTGTCCACTTGCTGTATTACAAACAAATCTTGAAGAATAAAGGCAAAGGCTGAAAACGGCTTCACAACTCTCCAAGACACCTGCGCTCCTCTACTTCTGGCCTCTTGAATATCCCTGATTTTAATCACTCCACCATTGGCAGCTGGACCTTCAGCTGCCAAGGCCTTGAGCTCTGAAATTCCTTCCCAAACCCTTCTGCCCCTCTATCTCTCTTTTTCCTTTAAGACACTTTAAAACATACCTCGCCATCGATATTAATATCTCTTTGTGGTTCGAGGTCAATACTTGCCTTATAGGCTAAAACACATTTCTGCTGTTGTGCTGATCTTTTCTTATTCATTCATGGGATGTGGGCTTCGCTGGCTAGCCCAGCATTTATTTCCCATCCCTAATTGCCCCTTCAGAAGGTGGTGGTGAGCTGCCTTCTTGAACCGCTGCAGTCCAAGTTGTGTAGGTACACCCACAGTACTGTTAGGGAGGGAGTTCCAGAACTTTGACCCAGCGACAGTGAAGGAATGTTGATATATTTCCAAGCAGGATGGTGAGTGGCTTGGAGGGGAACTTCCAATTAATAGTGTTCCCAAGTATCTTCTGCCCATGTCCTTCTAGATGGTAGCAGTCATGGGTTTGGAAGGTGTTGTCTAAGGAGCCTTGGTGAAATCATGCAGTGCATCTTGTAAACAGTACACACTGCTGCCACTGTGCATTAGTGGTGGAGAGAGTTAATGGTCCTGGATGGTGTTGAACTTTTTAAACGTTATTGGAACCGCACTCATTCAGGCAAGTGGAAAGTATTCATCACGCTCCTGACGTGTGTCTTGTGGGCAGGCTTTGGGAGTCAGGAGATTAGTTACTCACCACAGGATTCCTAGCCTCTGACCTGTGCTTGTAGCCACAGTATTTATATAGCTAGTCCAGTTCAGGTTGTGGTCAATGGTAACCCTCAGGATGTTGATAGTGGGGGATTCAGTGATGGTAATGGCAAGCGATGGGATATCAAGGGGCGATGGTTACATTCTCTCATGTTGAAGATGGCCATTGCCTGGCACTCGTGTGGTGCAAATATTACTTGCCACTTGTCAGCCCAGGCTGGATATTGTTTATGTCTTGCTGCATTTGAACATGGATTGCTTCAATATCTGAGGAGTCATGTATGGTGCTGAATATTGAACAATCATCAGCGAACATCCCCTCTTCTGACCTTATGATGGAAGGAAAGTCATTGATGAAGCAGCTGAAGATAGTCAGGCATAGGACACTACCCTGAAGAACTCTTGCAGTGATGTTCTGGAAGTAAGATGATTGACCTCCAACAACCATAACCATCTTCCTTTGTGCTATTTATGACGTGAACCAGGGGAGAGTTTTCCTCCGATTACCATTGACTCCAGTTTTGCTAGGGTTCCTTGATGGCACACTCGATTAAAATAGGCCATGATGTCATGCGCACTCACTTTCACCTTACCTCAGGAGTTCAGCTCTTTTGTCCATGATTGAACCAAGACTGTAATGAGGTCAGGAGCTGAGCAACCCTGGTGGAAACCAAACTGAGCATCAGTGAGCAGGTTATTGCTAAACAAGTGCTGCTTGATAGCATTGTTGAAGACCCCTTCCATCACTTCACTGATGATTAAGAGTAGGCTGATGGGGCAGTAATTGGCCGGGTCACATTTGTCCTGCTTTTTGTGTACATGAAATACCTGGGCAATTTTACACATGGCCGGGTAGATGCCAGTGTTGTAGCTGTATTGGAACAGCAGCAGGTTCTGGAGCAAGTCCTTAGTACTATTGCCAGAATATTGTCAAGCTCCATAACCTTTGCAATATCCAGTGCCTTCAGCCATTTCTTGACATCAGGTGGAGTAAATCAATTTGGCTGAAGACTGGCATCTGCGAAGCTCGAGACTTCTGGAGAAGGCCGAGATAGCTCTTCCACTTGGCACATGTGACTGAGCACACACTTCAGCTTTAATCTTTTGCACCAATGTGCTAGGCTCCCCAATCATTGAGGGTGGGGGTATTTGTGGAGCCTGCTCCTCCAGTTAGTGGTTTAATTGTCCACCACCATGCGCGGCTGGATGAGGCAAGACTGTAGAGCTTATATCTGATCCGTTGGTTGTGGAATCACTTAGCTCTGTCTATCAATTGCTGCTTATGCTGTTTGACATGCAAGTAGTCCTGAGTTGTAGCTTCACCAGGTTGACAACTTTTTAGGTATGTATGGTGCTGCTCCTGGCATGCCCTCCTGCACGCTTCATTGAATGAGGGTTAATTCCCTGCCTTGGTGGTAATGGTAAAGTGCAGAATATGCTGAGCTATGAGGTCACAATGTGTGGTTGAGTATAATTCTGTTGCTTCTAATGGCCAATTGTGCCTCGTGGATGCACAGTCTTGAGTGAAGGTATCCTCAATTTGAAGGCAGGAGTTCATCTCCACAAGGGCTATGTGGTGGTCACTCCTACTAATACAGTCATGGACAGATGCATGTCCAGCAGGCAGATTGGTGAGGATGAGGTCAAGTATGTTTTTCTCCCTTGTTGGTTCCTTCACCACCTGCCACAGACCCAGTGTATCAGTTATGTCCTTCGGGTCAGTAGTGACGCTTTTTAAAATTCATTCGTGAGGGGTGGGCATCGCTGGTGAGGCCAGCATTTATTGCCCATCCGTAATTGCCATTGAAGAGTTGGTGGTGAGCTGCCTTCTTGAACTGCTGCAGTCCATGTGGTGTAGGTACACCCACAGTGCTGTTAGGGAGGGAGTTCCATTAACGAGTCACTCTTGGTGATGGACACTGAAGTCCATCCAGTGTATATTCTGCACCCTTGCCACTCTCACTGCTTCCTCCAAGTCGTTTTCAACATGGAGGAGTAGTGATTCATCAGCTGAGGAGTGGGAGGCGGATGGTGGGTGGCAGGGTAATCAGCAGGAGGTTTCCTTGCCCATTTTTGACCTGATGCCATGAGAGTTCATGAGCTCCAGAGTTGATGTTAAGGACTCCCAGGGCAACTCCCTCCAAACTTTATACCACAGTGCCGCCACTTCTGCTGGGTCTGTCTTGTCGGTGTTGAGATACAACTCAAGATTCTTCACTGGAATAAAAACAAAACCCATTCCCACTTTAACATGTGACTGTCTCAGGTTGGTCAGGAGCCTTGCAGGGACACGGATGGTCGACACCATGGAAACATGGATGGTGTGGCTTTCTCAGGGTCAGTTAGAAGGTCACAGCCACACTAACAGCAGTCTGCAGCCTGCAAGTGAGCATGGCATCTTGTAATTTAATACATTAATGTAGACCAGTTATATGAAATCTAATTTACTATCTGCAAGAAAGCATGTCATCATAATAAAAAACTAGTTCTTAAACCATAAGCAGAGTTATTGTCGCCCGATGAACGACCCTTTAATGTTGCGATGGTAACTAGAAAAGAAATTAATAACAAAACCTTTCTGAATTATTTTTACCAAACTGTGCAGAGTTTCAGTAGAGAGCATGTCCTACCTTGTCTTCCAACAAGCTTCCTCCTGAAAGAAATGAATCACGAACAGTGAGGAGTAAAGTAACAGATTTAGAATCATAGAAAGTTTATGGCACAGAAAGAGGCCACTTGGCCCATCGTGTCTGCGCCAGATGAAAAACAAACCACCCAGCCTAATCGCACTTTGCATTATTTGGTCCACAGCCCTGCAGGTTACAGCACTTGATGTCAATATCCAGACAGCTTTTAAATGAGTTGAGGGTTTCTGCCTCTACTACCCTTTCAGGCAGTGAGTTCCAGATCCCACAACCCTCTGGAGGTAAAACTTTTCCTCATCTCCCCTCTCATCTTTCTATCCAAAACTTTAAGCTGTGCCCCCTCATCACTGAACTTTCTGGTAAGTAAATAGGCCCTTCCCCACCCACTATCAGGCCCCTCACAATTCTGTATATCTCAAATCTCCCCTCAGCCTCCTCTGTTCCAGGGAGAACAGCCCCAGTCTATCCAATCTTTCCTCATAGCTGCATTTTTCTAGTCCTGGTCACATCCTCGTAAATCTCCTCTGTGTCCTAATGCAATTACATCCTTTCTGTAATGAGTTGACCTGCACACAGTTGAGGAGGACATAAACAGGGCGGCTGGTGAAATGAGCAGACTCAGAGCAGATGAGATTTAACACGGAATTGTAAAATGATACATTTTGGAAGGAAGATTGTGGAGAGTCAAATAAACTGGAACTCAACATCAGTCCCTCTCACAGACACAGTAACTCTCACACACCGTACCAGACCCACCCACACACACAGAACATGAGCTGTAACTGAATCGAAATAGGCGTCCAGTAGAAAATTAAACTTGGCAACACGGAAATAATCACAAAGCAAGTGTGAAGATCAAGAAAATTCATTCTCGGGAGGTTACAAGTATTCCCGGGAATCTGCAGACAATGTGGAAGCCGATTATTTTAGGGAGACCACAGAACTGCCACGAAACAGACAGAAATTTATTTAACTCAGTTTTTATTTTTTCAGTACATTCTATATTTATTTCAGTTATCAGTTATTTTGTGACTGTGCGAAGTCTCATTGAACTGACCCGCAATATGTTCGCTCACCTTCAAAAATATCAACTCGTCTTTTTGCTCCATCTGTTTCTGAAATTTTGAGAGCTTCTCCTCAATAGAATTTAAATTCTCCTGAACCTCTCGAAGGTTTTTCGCCATTGCTTCTAGAATCCTCTCCTCTTCTTCCCTGAGATCTCTGAGTAAACGCTGCTCTTTCTCAGTGAGAATCTGGTGCATTTTAGTGAACTCGGATGTGATGTGGGTCTGCAGACTGCTCGACTGTTCCTACCAAATGAAATACGAAACATAATTAATGTCCCGCGATAAAGGGAACAAAACTGACCGAGATCCCAGAAAATCAGCACAGGGAGACCTTACCCTAACTTCGGAAATCTTCCGTTTCTGTTTCTGTTCCGTTTCTAGAACCGCCGATTTCTTCTCTGTGAGAGAATCTAAGGAAGATTTCAGCTGATCCTGGGATTGGGAGAGAAAATCACAGAATGAGAGTATTAGACCATGAAAATGTGATAAAACTATCCGTGTATAAAATATTTCCCCTTTTACCTTGTAGATTTCAACAGCTTCATCGATCGGCAGGAAGCGGTGCTCTCTGTGTTCCCGCGAATCTCTACAAATCAAACAGATCAATTTCCTGTCAGTTTCACAAAACAGCTTCAGTTCTTCCTGATGTTTCTCACAGTGAAGTTTACTTTCTTTCTCTTCCGGATTCAGCTTTAATTTTCGAGCTTTCTCGGCCAGATTCGCTAAGGCCCGATTTACCCTGAGGTTTCTTTCCGGAAACTCCTCTCTACATTCCGGGCAGGGGTTTATGTCCTTCTTTTCCCAACACTGGGTGATACAGGATCGGCAGAAGTTGTGTCCACAATCCAGTATTACCGGATCGGTGAAGAAATCAAGACAAATTGAACAATTTAAATCCTCTGTGAAATTTTCTCCGTGCTGTTTAGAAGCCATGTTCACACTCAACAACTGCTGATTCAATCCGGTTTCAGTTTCGACTTTACTGCGCTGTCGAACACCTTCAGATCACGGATTTGTCGACGAAATTCACCTCCATGCTCGGGTAGTTATTATTATTACTAAACCATGTGCCGTAGTCTTTTACATGGGAAAACAAGGCAGAGAGTGGTGAGAGCGATGCACAGGTTTAGAAAATGGAGAATGATTGAACCCAGCCAGAGAGGGTGAAAGTCCATGGAGAGTTGGCAGTGGGTGGAGAGAAAGATTGGAGAGAGGGAGGAGGCGGAGACGGTCGAGGTTCGAGATTCTATCGCACTTTGCTCCAGAGGAACTTGCTGACGGTTATAAACTATCCAGAGAAACATGGTGTAAATCCCGATCCATAAACTGAATTCTGTTAATGATTGTAGCCGCTCACCCTAAAATATCAATTACCATAAATGTTAAGGAGTTATTTTGATAACAGGCACTGGGAAGAGCTTTAGAGCGATTCGGGCCGTCAGATTCCATTTGAATTAACCGCTAGAAAGAAAAAGACCTGCATTTATTTAGCGCCTTTCACGAAATCGTGTCGTCCGAAAATACTTGTAAGACCCAGGAAATGCATTTGGAATATACGCACTGTTGCAATGTAGGGAAACATATCGGGCAATTATTTCACAGCAAGGAACCCCCCCACCCCCCACCCTCCGCCCCACGGCAACCCCGTAGGTAGTTATGCGGTAGGGTTGAAGACAGAAGGTTTTCTGGTAATGAGTACTGTAAAGAAACAAGGGATGTGTTGAAATGGGGTGTGAATGGAGGGATAACAGCCGCCTAATGCAAAGTGAAGGAAGAAGGAAAGAAAGGGCGCAAAATGCAGGCAGAGGTTATGATGTAAATTTGTTCAACTCAGTGTTGCTGTAGGGAGCTGAGACAAAATATGAGGTGCTTTTTGTCGAGCTTGTGTTGAGTTCATTGGAAACTGTAACAGGCCAGGGACAGATACACCAGAGTGGGAGCAAGGCGGAGAATTAAAATGACAAGCAACAGGAAGCTCAGGGTCATGCCTGCAGAGCGAATGAAGCTTTTCCACAAGATGGTCACCCAGTCTGAGTGTGGTCAATGTAGAGGCAACCGCATCATGAGCACCAAGTAAAGTATAATACATTGGAAGGAGTACAAGTAAATTGATGTTTCACTTAGGAGGAGCTTTTGGGGCCTTGAATAGTGAGAAGGCAGGATGTAAAAGGCAGGTGTTGCATTTCTTGTGTTTGCATGGAAAGGTGCTGTAGGAAAGAGAGGGGATGTTGGGGCTGGAATGGACCAGAGCTTTGCAGGTGAAACAGACACTTCGGAATACTAAAAGGGGAAGGCAGTGAAATATTGTTTGGTGGTGGCATCACACTGCAGGTGGTGGAAATAGTGGAGAATGATGGTTCAATATGGAGACGAGAGGGGTGGAAGGTGAAGACAAGGAGAAATCTAGTGATGTTAGGGGAGGGAGAGGAAGAGGTCAAAGAAGAAGGGCACGAAATAGATCAGAGACGGTGGGGGGCCCTTTCAACGACGATGGAGGTGGGGGTGGGAGGGGGTGGCGGGGGGGATAGGGAGGAGAGAGGGTATCCTTAGTTGAGGAAAAAGGAAAACATGTTGTAAGAGCTAATATACATGGTTCTATTTTCTGAACAGATGAAATGGAGAAACTTGGAGAACGGCAAAGAGCCCGTACAGGAAGCGGATTGTGAGGAAGTGTAGTCAAGGTAGGCGTGGGAGTTAGTGGACTGGTGATGCATATTGTTCGTAGCCTATCTTCAGAAGGGGAGGCAGAGAAATCAAGGAAGGGAAGGGAAGAGATGGACCAGGTGAAGGTGGAAATTCAAATCAAAATAATGAAATTTATTCAGGAGACGGCAATATCCTGGAATAGGAATGAGGGAAGGAGCCTGACGACTGAAACAAGGAGTGTTCCACATCATCCACAAAATGTCAGGCATATAAAATGCACATGGGGGTAACCCATAGAAACAACTTTGATTTGCAGGAAGTGAAGAAGAAGTTGTTCAATATGAAAACAAGTTCAGCCTGGTGGAGGAGGGTGATGGTGAATGGGACCGGTTGGGCCTCCATTCCAGGGCAAAGTGGAAATCTCTCAGGCCAGCTTGATGGTGGATGGACCTGTAAAATTGGATCTCCGTGGTGAAGAAGAGACAATAGGATCTGGAAACTGGAAACAGTTGGAGTGATGTAGGGCAATGGAACAGTCACTGATTTAGGTTGGAAGAGAATCCACAAGGGGTGGGAGAAATAATGGCAAAATAGGTAGGCCTCAGTTCAGTGGGACAGGGACAGCCTGAAACAATAGATCAATGAGGGCAATCCTCTTGTAGATTTTGGGAAGGAGGGAGAAGCGGGCTGTTGTGGTTGCAGGACTATAATGCTGGAGTCTGTAGAGGGAAGATCTCCAGAGCAGATGAGGTTAGTTTTGTCCCAGATGCATTGGCTTGATGTTTGGTCATGGGGTCATGGCTTAGCGGAGGTAAGAAGAAGTTTCAGGGAGTTGGTTTTCAGGCTCTGCTAGGTGGAGGTCAATATGTCAGACAACATCAGCATCATACTTGTCAACAGGTTTTATGGCGATTTTATGACTGGGCTTGACAGAACCGAGCGCTGCAATTTCAGATGTACATAGGTTGGTGAGTGAGGGAATGAGATAATTAGAGACAGCTGATGTCACGCCAAGTTCCCTGCCAATGAAAAATATACAGCGGGTCAGAGGCCAGATGGAGGTGTCTAGGTGGAAGGAGAACATTAGAGGCGGGTAACATGTTCCACTGAGTGGCAGGAAGCTTCCTAGCAAAAGAATGAGCACAGAGTGGAGATGACGGAAGAAGATCTCAAAACGTTTCCAAGATCAAATTCATTGGGGTGTAGGTGTGTTGGGATTAAGCTGAGGCCTTTGCTGAGGGCAGATCATTCGGTGTCAGGGAGGGTAAGGCCAGAGTGCATCGTGAATACATGGTAAATGGTGAAATCTGAAGGTGAAATAGTGTTGAAGGGAAGCAAAGTGAAGGTAAGATCCTTGGTATCCTTATGCTTGAGAAGGTTGCAATCCTTCACACCCGACCAGAAGATAACAAAAATAAGTTTTTGTTCAAGTGCTGAATGAGGCAAAGGCTGAGCTGAAACTGTGGAATAGAAACACTTTGTGATTGAATAATTAGTGATTCTTCACAGAAAATCGACAGTGTCCATGGTGAATGGCGTTCAGAGGAGACCCTAGAGATTTTTATTTTATTAATTTATGGCAACTGGGTGTCGTTGGCTACACCAGCATTTATTGATCCTCCCGAGTTGCCCTTGAGAAGATGGTGGTGAACTGCCATCTTGAACCGCTGCAGACCACATGGTTTAGTACACCCACAGTGCTGTTAGGGAAGGTGTTCGCGGATTTTTATGCAACGACAGGAACGGCGACATATTTCCAAATCAGGATGGTAAGTGGATTGGAGGGGAACTTCCAGGTCGTGGTGTTCCCATGTATCTACTGCCCTTGTCCTCCTTCGTGGTAATGTGTTAAAAACGTGCCGCCAAAGGAGCCTTGGCAAGTTTCTGCAGTGCACCTTGTAGATGGCACACACCGCTGGTGCTGTGCGTCGGAGGTGGAGGAGTGAATGTTTGTGGATATGGTGCCAATCAAGGGGACTGCTTTGCCCTTGGTGTTGTCAAGCTGCTTGAGTGTTGTTGGAGCTGCATTCATCCAGGTAAGTGGAGAGTATTCCATCACGCCCCTGACTTGTGCCTTGTTGACGGTGGACAGGCTCTGGGGAGTCAGGAGGTCAGTTACTCACCAGAGGATTCATAGCGACTGACTGCTGTTGCAGCCACAGCATTTATATGACTGGTTCATTTCACTTCCTGGTCAATGGTAACCCCCTAGGACGTTGATATTGGGGGATTCAGCGATGGCAATGTCATTGAAAGTCAAGGGGTGTTGGTTAGATTCTCTCTTGTTGGAGATGGTCATTGCCTGGTAATTGTGTGGCATGAATATTACTTACCATTTATCAGCCCAGACCTGGACATTATCCAGGTCTTGCTTCATTTGGATATGGACTGCTTCAGTACCTGTGGAGTCACGAATGGTGTTGAACATTGTGTAATCATCAGCGAACATCCCCACTTCTGACCTCATGATGGAAGGAAGGTCATTTATCAGGCAGCTGAAATGGTTGGGCCTAGGGCACTACCCTGAGGAACTCTTGCAGTGCTGCTCTGGAACTGGGCTGACTGACCTCCAACAAACATAACCATCTTTCATTGTTCTAGGCATGACTCCAACCAGCTGGGAGTGTTCCCATTGACTTCAGTTTTGCTAGGGTCCCTTGATGCCACACTTGGTCAAATGCTGCCTTGATGTCAAGGGCAATTATTCTCACCTCTGGTGTTCAGCTTGTTGTCCATGTTTGAACCAAGGCTGTAATATGGTCAGGAGCTGACTAACCCTGGCGGAATAAAACTGGGCATCAGTGAACAGGTTATTGCTGAGTAAGTGCTGCTTGATTGCACTATTGGTGACCATTTTCCATCACTTTACTGATGGCCGTGTGTAGAGTGATGAGGCGATAATTGGCAGATGGATTTGTCCTGCTTTTTGTGTGCAGGACATAACAGGGCAATTTCCCATATTGTCGGGTAGATGCCAGTGTTGTAGCTGTACTGGAACCACTTGGCTAGGGTACGGCAAGTTCTGGACCATGAGCCTTCAGCACCATTGTCAGGGCCAATAGCATTTGTAGTTTCCAGCGCCTTCAGCCGTTCCTTGATATCATGTGGAGCGAATCGAATTGGCTGAAGACTGGCACCTGTGATGCTGGGGGTCTCTAGGAGAGGCCGAGATGGATCATCCTCTTGGTGCTTCTGGCTGAAGATTACTGCGAATGCTTCAGCCTTATATTTTTCCCTGATGAACTGCACTCCCCCATCATTGAGGATAGGGATATTTGTGGAGCCCCCTCCTCCAGTGAACTATCTAATTGTCCACCACCAGTCACGATTGGAATGTGGCAGGACTGCAGAGCTTAAATCTGATCCATTGGTCGTGGAGTGACTTACCTCTTTTGCTACTTATGATGTTTAGTCCTCTGTTGTAGCTTAAGTCGGTTGGCACCTCATTTTCAGGTGTGCCTGGTGCTGCTCCTGGCATGCCCTCCTGCATTCTTCATTGAACCAGGGTTATCTCCTGTCTTGGTGGTGGTGGTAGAATGGGGAATATGTCGGGCCATGAGGTTAGAGATCATGGTTGAGTACCATTTTGCTGCTGCTGATTGCTCACAATGCTTCTTGGATGGCCAGTCTTGAATTGTTAGACCTGTTCGAAATGTAACCCATTTAGCACAGTGGTAGTGCCACACATCACAATGGAGGATATCCTCAGTGTGAAGGTGGGACTTCATCTCCAACGACTGTGCAGTGACGATTCCTACCAATACTGTCATGGATAGATGCATCTGTAGCAAGCAGGTTTGTGAGTATCAGGTCAATTATGATTTTCCCTCTTGTTGGTTCCCTCACCACCTACCGCAGACCCATTCTAGCAGGTGAGTCCTTGAGGACTCGGCCAGCTCGGACGGTGGTGGTGCTACTGAGCCACTCTTGGTGATGGACATTGAAGCCCCCACCCAAAGTACATTTTGCACCTTTGCCACCCTCAGTGGTTCCTCCAAGTGCTGATTCATCAGCTGAGGTTGGGGGTTGTGACACGTGATAACCAGCAGGCGGCTTCCTTGGCCACCTTTGACCTGTTGTCATGAGACTTCATGGGGGTCGGAATAAATGTTGAGGACTTTCCGGGCAACTCCCTCCAGACTGTATACCACTGTGCCGCCACCTCTGCTGGGTCTGTCCTGCCGATGGCATAGGACATACCGAGGGATGGGGAAGGCAAGGTTTGATTCCGATGACTATTTCAAGCTGTTGCTTGACGAGTCTGTGTTGCAGCTCTCCCAATTTTGACACAGGCCCCTAGATGTTAACAAGGAAGATTTTAATAGTCGACAGGGTTGGGCTTAGATAAGTATTAGAAGCAGGAGTAGGCCATTCGGCCCACTGAGCCTTGTGGCTGATCTGATTGTAACCTCAACCTCACAATCCTGCCTACCCCCGATAGGCTTTCACCCCATTTGCCATCGTCGTTTCTGGTGCCTATTACCATGCCTTTGCATTCCTTGTTATTGACTTTTTAGCAGTTGGATACAATTGAGTGGCCTGCAAGGCCATTTCAGAGTGAACCACATTGCTGTGGATTTGGAGTCATATGTAGACTAAACCACTTGAGGAACCAGATGGTTTTCTACGGCAATCAGCAATAGTTTCATTAGACTTTTTAATTCCAGACTTCCATTGAATTCCAATTCCACTATCTGCCCTGGTACGATTCGATCCCGGGTATCCGGAGCACTGTCTCTAGGTTACTAGCCCAATGACAATACTACAAGCCACCACCAATGTGAGCTAACATGGAAGACAGGCAAATGCGTTCGCTGGCAGCAGTTCAATGGGAATGGGGTCACTGGAGCTCGGAGGAAGATCCTGAAATCCAATCTCAGTAAAAAGCTGCAGAAAATTCAGTGACAACAGCACAGCTGGAATTCAACTTAGGCGAAAGCCAATTTCTGACCAGGACCCGGCAAAGTAGCAGAATAAAGCTCAGAGACCAGATGTGCAGTGAAATATTGTTCTGACCATGAATTTATAACAAGTGACCTTAAACTTGAAGCGATTGTGTGGAAGAGCAGAGTCACGGCAGCAAATCAACACTCGGGGTGATATTGGAAATCAGTGGGGTCGTAAAGTCGTGGAATCACTTTTGCCGACTGTGAAATGACAGGGCGGATATTCTGTAACATTGAAGTCAATGAAAGTGAATATCGGGCGGAGAGCATTTAGTCTCGCTAATGTCCCCAACCTTTCCAGCATCCACAGTATTATAATTTTGTATGGATCAGACATGCTTTATTTGAATGGTCGCAAAAATCGGGAGGCTAAATGAACCGCTTCCAAAATTCCACATTGAGCTCGCTCTGTTTATCGGCATACGTGTTGCCTTTCAGGTGCGATGTTAAACCAAGGTCTTATCTGCTTCAAGCTATGTTTCGGAGGCGACAGGAAAGAGAAGCAGGGGAGTTATCCTTCTGCCCTCAAAAGAACGCCAAAAAGAACTTAGCAGGTCATTATTTTTATATTCTCTCTGTGGATCTTGCTGCATGTAAAATGGCTACTGCACTTGCGGAAATTCATTGCGGGTGGTAAGTCTCTGGGATGGTTTGAGACCCTGTCTGAACGCAAGTCTTTCATTGTCTCAAAGCACACCACCGCCACCTGCTGACAGAATCGCAGTCCTGCAGGAAACAATTCCCCAATAAAGAAATGACCTAAACCGATGACTGTCTTTGAAAGGTTCACTGTGACGCCTGCAACTGATTGAAACCCTTTTGATACAGGTGGAAACCGTGCACACGCGCAATGACTGCGATGGCGTCATGGAAACATGGATAAATGAAAATCTAAAAGTTTAACCGGACACTGGTGAGACCACATCTGGAACACTGTTTCCATATTGGTCTCCTTATTTAAGGAAGGATGTAAATGCATTAGAAGCAATTCAGAGAAGGCTTACTAGACTAATACCAGGAATGTGCAAGTTATTTTATGAGGAAAGATTGGACAGACTAGGTTTATATCCGCTGCAGTTTAGAAGATTAAGAGGCGACTTGATTGAAAGATCCTGAGTGTTCTTGACAGGGTGGATGTGGATATGATGGTTCCGATTGTGGGAGGATCTGGAATGAGGGGCGACTGTTTAAAAATAAGGAGCCGCCCATTTCAGACAGATGAGAAGATTTTTTTTTCTCAGAGGGTAGTGAGTCTTTGTAAATCCCATCCTCAAAAAGCAGTGGAAGCAGAGCCTTTGAATGTTTTTGAGGCAGAGGTGGATAGATTATTGATAAAGAAGGGGATGAAATATTTCCGGGTGTCGCCTGGAGGTTACAGTCAGATCAGCCATGATCTGTATTGAATGGCAAAGAGTCTCGAAGGCCAGCTGAGTCGCAAGGTTATGGGTTCAAGTCCTCCTCCAAAGCATGAGCAGAAAAATCAAAGCTGACACTCCGTGCACCACTGAGGGAGTGCCACATTGTCAGCGATAACGTCTTTCAGATGAGGTGATAAACTGGGGCTGCATGTGCCTGCTCTTGTTAATGAGAAATTTCACTGGCACCATTTCAAAGATGAGCAGTGTGTTATCCCCGGTGTTCTGGCCAAAATTTATCACTCAACCAACATCACCTCAACTTTTGACAATTTATATAAATGACTTGGATGAAGAGCTCATAGGTAAAGTTGCTAACTTTGCTGATGATACAAAATTAGGTCGGAATTTCATTTGTGAAGAGGACATAAGGGCACTACAAGAGACCATAGGTATGTTAAATGAATGGGTTAATATCTGACAAATGGAGGGCGCTGCTCCTGAATTGAGCTTTATCTGCTCAAACTGACATTTAAAAGGACATGCATTTATATAGCCCTTCAAGCTGCTTTATAGCATCTTTGAAGCATGGACATTTTTGAAAGGCAGGAAACAACTAATTTTATGCAAAGCAAAGTCTCAAAAATAACAATGTGATAATGGTCAGACATTCCGTGTTGTCATTGGTCAAACGAACATACAAACTCTGAACTGGGGGGAACTAGCTGCTCTTCTTTGAAAAGGTGCTATGTGACCTTTGCCACCCACCAGAGCAGGCACATGCAGCCTCAGTTTACCATCTCATCCAAAAGACGACACCTCTGACAGTGTGGCACTCCCTCAGAACTGCACGGACTGTCATTGACTCCTAGTTGGTATGTTTATTTGACCAGTGACAATGGCCATTGTCACATTGTTATTTGTTTGTGAATTTGGTTTGCATAAAATTAGTTGCCGTGTTTCCTACAACCATGACCACGCTTCAAAGTTACTTCTTTGTCTATAAAGTGGCTTGAAGTACTATATAAATGCAAGTCTTTTTAAATGTAAGTTTGAGCAGATAAAGTTCCTTTCCGGAACTAGAAAAAAATCTCGAGATATTCAAACTCTGTGTCTGGGGGTTTGGGACCTGTGGATTCACATCTCAGGCAGTGCTCCACCCACAACGAGTCCCTGAAAAAGAGGCTGCACGTCACAGAGTGTCTGAACAGGACTGTGGGACAGACCAGTGGAAAATGAGAGGGGATTAAATCACATTCCAATTGAGATTGGTATTGAAGTGTGTCCTCCTACATGAAGATCATTCCTGACAATCCAGAAGGGAAAAAATCACAGGGTGTGACCCGTGTCACAACTGACTGGGGATAGTGCGCTGTATACGTAAGCCACACTGCACCCTGGGCCACGACAAATGTGAAAAGCTTGATCAAAGCACCAAATTGCCCCAATTCTACCTAACTGTTTAATTTAGGTTAACAGAATACGAGCACCAGGTTAGTAAACTTAATAAGTAAATAACTGTTTATTAAACAAATTGCCTTTAACAAGTGGTAAAAGAAAGAAATATGAACTGTTAACTTCTAACTCTATAACTTTAACTCTACTCCTTCTTAAATCCCGCATACACACAACAAGATATAAAAGACACACAAAACCTGGATTTGAAGGGTGGGATAAAACAGTTCAATAGCACCAATCCGGAGTACAGGATTCGATGCGCCGATTTCGATTGATGTCTTCCAAATTCCTCTCAGTTATCTGTTGATGACATGAGGTCGCCTTCCAGCACTTTCAGTCTTTAGTACATTGGTTGAGAACATGCTTTTAATTGTTTTTAATGTTGATTTCCCCTTTTTCCTCGTCACAGGTTTTTTTTTATAGAGAGCAGGTTACAGAGATATGAGTAAAAATCCAGCCAGCTATTCTTGTAGAATTAATGGAATGTAACACACACAAGAGAAAGAGGTTTTAGGTGTTTTCTCTTTGCAGGCTAAGTTTCTGTTGCATTGCTACCACACAAAACCTGGTCACCTCTTCAGGAGCCAATTAAAATGTTATGGTCAGGCATAAGTCCGGGACTCCTTTCCTGCACCAAAGTCTTTCATGGCGCACTCTGTTCCAGGATAGCAACATTTTTATATATTTCTCACTCTGTTCCAGTAGACATATCTTTCAAACTGCAGCCAACATAAATGGAGAAAAATAAAAATGTTAGAGTTAACTAAAAATTTCTATATAAGGCTTCTATTTCTGCGTTCTTAGTAAAATTAAGGGTTAGCAACATTTTCCAGGCAAACCTTGTTGGCCATAAAGGTCCATGTCAGCAGGGTTCTCCAGACATACTTTGGGAATCATAACATATTAACGGTTTTGGAGACAGAGCGGAGTTGAAGATAAACAGAAAAGGATGAGAACAGATGGTTCCAGGACGAGCCAGGCTAGGACAAGATAAGGGGAGCTTTACTTGAGTAAGGGAAAATATGTACATGGGACTGGGCAACACCTGCTTATTATGTGATTATGTATTGACAAAGATTGGAATTCAAATAATGTACTGTCTACGTGACCAATAGGGTATAGAAATGTTGGCTTTCTTGTAATCAGTAGAATTCTGCGTTAGCCAGACTAAGACAGTTTCTCCCTGCGTTTGCCTGAATAAACCAATCATTAAACTATACCTGAGTCTCCTGTGGTCGATCCTTAGAAGCTACCACAACAAAGATATGTTCTTCCTGTTCGAAAGAATCCCGTCTCGGAAATGAGAGATAAACAGACATTTTATTAAGGTTGTAAAAATACAGAGTAAAGGGGGAAGGGGAGAGGAGAGGCCAATGTTGATTTGAAATAAATGACTTGTTTTATTGCAGAGAAATTCTGTGTTTCTATTGTGAATTCCACAATCTGGAACATCCGTGTCTATTTTTATTGTTACCGTTTGGCTGTTAAGCATCGCCTGGAAAGAAGCAGCATAGGAAGGCAAACCTCATGTATGGGACCCCGACACGCCTTACACAGCCCAGCGGAATTTACTTATATTCATTTCAAGGGGAGGAAAATCTGGCAGTTCCTGTCATTGGCGATAATCCTTCCCGCCAGACTCAATTCTACTCAATTTTGGAAAATACTCTCGTCTGTCATCAGCATGGGGAGAGTTCTGTCATTATCTTTAAAATAAGAGCGAGGTCATTCAGGGGTGAAATCTCGAAGCATTTTTTTAACAAAGTGCAAGTGCTGTTTTGGGTGGAGGGGTGTTTAAACTAATTTGGCAGGGGGATGGGATACAGAGTGGAGGCACAGGAGGGGATGACGCAAAGCCAAATTTGGAAAAGAAACTAAGTCTTTCTGGAAGGAAGAGCAACTATAGACCTGTTAAGGCAAGGGAATAATGCAAAGCTGGATTGCCTCTATTTTAACCAAAGTATCCTTACAAGGCATATGAATTGAGGACGTTGATTAACACATGGGAATATGATATTGTTGCTATCACAGAGACATGGTTGAGGGGAGGGCAGGACTGGTAACTCAATATTCAAGGGTTTAGAATCTTCAGACGTGACAAGGGGGGTGGAAAGAGAAGGGAGCATTGCACTATTGATCAAGAAGCCAATTACTGCAGTGAGGAGGGATGACATCTTAGAAGGATCCTCAAATGAGGGCATATGGGTAGAATGTAAAAACAAAAAGGGAGCAATCACGTTGCTGGGAGGCCTCCAAATAGTCAGGGGAGATAGAGAAGCAGATATGTAGGCAAATGTCAGAGAAGCAAAAAATAATAGGGTATTAAGAGTAGGGGATTTCAACTTCCCCCATATTAACTTGGATAGTACTAGTGTGAAAGGCTTAGAGGGGGCAGAATTCTTAAAGTGCATCCAGGAGAGCTTTTGGAGTCAGCACATAGAAAGTCCTACAAGAGAAGGGCGGGGAAAGAAGCCGGGCAAGTGAAAGAAGTGTCAGTGGGGGAGCATTTCGGGGATAGTGACCATAACTCTGTAAGATTTAAGGTAGTTATGGAAAAGGGAAAAGATGGGCCGGAAATAGAGGTCCTGAATTGAGGGAAGGCCGATTTCAAAGTAATAAGACATGACCTGGCCAAAGTGAGCTGGAGGCGTTACATGTTGCAAAGTCTACTTGTTGCAAAGTGGGAGTCATTCAAAAAGGAAGTAGTGAGAGTTCAGGGCCAACATGTTCTCGTAAAGGTGAAGGGTATGACCAACAAGTGTCGGGAATCCTGGATGTCAAGGGATATAAGGGAATGGATAAGGAAAAAAAAGGAGGCTTATGGCAGATACAGAGGGATGAAAACAGAAGAAGCCCCAGAGGAGTGTAGAGGGATACTTAAATAAGTAATTAGGAGAGCGAAGAGGAGGCACGAAGAAACAGTCGCAGGAAAGATAAAGGGAAATCCCAAGGCATTTTATAAATATATTAACGGCAAGAGGATAACTTTAGGTAGGGTTTTAAATGATTATTTTTTATCTGTGTTCATTGTGGAGAAGGACGATGTAGGTGTAGAAATCGGGGAGGGGGACTGCGTACTTGTACAAATTAACATTGAAAGAGAGGAGGTATTAACGATTTTAGTGGGCTTAAAATTGGATAAATTCCCAGGCCCAGATGAGATGTATCCCAGGCTGCTATGTGAGGCAAGGGAGAAGATTGCAAGGGCTCGAACACTAATTTTCAAACCCTCTCTGGCCGCAGGAGAGGTGCTAGAGGGCTGGAAGTCAGCGAATGTGATAACTTTATTCAACAAGGGTAGTAGGGATAAATCAGGTATCATGAATCTATTAATGTACATAAAATTTGGGAAGATATTTTTCTTTTAAAAAAGAGGTTTAGTTTGCGGGTATGTCTTAATTGCATTAAAGCCAGCTAGTCTGGGTGCTTTGATATGTACTAGTTTTGAGATGTAAGACAGATAGCATGCAGCTGCATGTTTTCAATAGAGCATTCAAGAAGTGGGGTGAAAATTGATGCCTTTCGTGCAGCTACGAAGCAATATGTTTATATTACTAATAAAATTGGTATTATGAAAGAGGTTTCATTGTTAAAAGGTGAAGTTTTGTGTGCGGGCAGAGGCAATGTAAGATCAAAAGGCAGCTGCAAGCCTCCAACTGGCTCCACCTAAAAAGAACCTCATTTTGAATTCGTGAGGTAAAAATACTTTGCCTGGTGTTTGGTTAAGTCTATGAATTGCTATTGCCTTAATGGAGATTAGTTTGGGAATTTGTTAAAAAGATATGATAGTAGTAATTTGTAGCCATGTGTACGTATAGTTTAACCTGCGTAAATTAATAAAATGTTTCATATAGTTTAATGTAAAACCTCGAGAACTAGTGGTCTGATTCCTGAGTTTAGAGTCGCTTCTCAAACATAACACTTAAAATTATTGGTTATGACCATTGTTTAAAGATTCCTTCTGGGATTTTAAAAAATAACTCCACTTTACCAACAGCCAGTAAGTCTAACATCAGTGTTAGGGAAACTATTGGAAAAAATTCTGAGGAACAAGATTAAGCTCCACTTGGAGAGGCAGGGATTAATCAGGGATAGTCAGCTTGACTTTGTCAGGGTAATACCATGCCTAACAAATTTGATTGATTTTTTTAGAGGAGGTGACTAGTTGTGTAGATGAGGGCAGTTGATGTAGTCTACATCGACTTCAGTAAGGCTTTTGACAAGATCCAGCATGGGAGAATTGTCAAGAAGGTAAATGCCCATGGGTTCCAGGGCAATTTGGCAAATTGGAACCAAAATTGGCTTAATGGCAAGAGGCAGAGGGTGATGGTCAAAGGTGTTTTTTTTTGTGATTGGAAGCTTGTGATGTACTGCAGGGATGGGTGGTGGGACCCGTGCTGTTTCTAGTGTACATTAACGATTTAGATGTGAATTTAGGAGGTATGATAAGCAAGTTTGCAGATGACATGAAAATTGGTGGTGTCATAAACAGTGAGGAGGAAAGCCTTAGATCACAGCGCGATATAGATGGGCTGGTAAGATGGGCAGAGCAGTGGTAAATGGAGTTTAATGCTGAGAATTGTGAGGTGATGCATTTTGGGAGGACTAACATGGCAAGGGAATACACAATGAATGGTAGGAACCTAGGAAGTACAGAGGGTCAGAGGGACCTTGGTGTACATGTCCATTGATCCCTGAAGGCAGCAGCACATGCAGATAAGGTGCTTAAGATGGCATATGGTATAGTTGCCTTTATTAGCCGAGGCATAGAATATAAGAGCAGGGAGGTTATGTTGGAGCTGTATAAAACGCTAGTCAGGACACAGGCGGAGCACTGTGTGCAGTTCTGGTCGCCACATTATAGGAAGGATATGATTGCACTGGAGAGGGTGCAGAGGAGATTCACCAGGATGTTGCCTGGGCTGGGGAGATTCAGCTGCGAAGACTGACTGGATATGCTAGGGATGGCTTCCTTAGAGCAGAGAAGGCTGAGGGGGGACCTGATAGAGGTGTGCAAAATTATGATGGGCATAGATAAGGTAGATAAGAAACCCTTTCCCTTAACAGAGGTGTCAATTGTCAGGGGTCATAGAATTATGTTAAGGGGCAGGAGGTTTAGAGGGGATTTGAAAAAAAACATTTTTATACAGAGGGTATTTGAAATCTGGAACACAATGCCTGAGAAGGTAGTGGAGGCTGGAAACCTCACAACATTTAAGCAGTAATTAGATGATCATTTGAAACGCCATAGCATACAGGGCTATGGGCCAAGCGCTGGAAAATGGGATTAGAATAGATCGATCCTTGATGGCCAGCATGGACACAATGGGCTGAAGGGCCTGTTCGTGTGCTGTATACCTCTATGACTCTTCTGCAGTGCAGTTCATCCAATTTTGCCACAAGTCCCTAGATGTTAGTGAGGAGGATTTTGCAGGTTCACAGGGCTGATCTTGTCATTGTCATTTCCAGTGCCCAGGTTGCTGCCAGGTGGTCTGTCTGGTTTCATTCCTTTTTCTAGACTTTGCAATGGGACTGAGTGGATAACTAGGCCATTTCAGAAGGCATTAAGAGTCAACCATGTTGCTGTGGATATGCAGCCAGCAGACTACAGATTTTCTTGTGTAAAGGTATTAGTGAACCAGGTGGATCTTTTTGACAATTGACAATGGTTTAATGGTCACTATTACTGAGGTTAGCTTTTTGATACCAGATTTATTAACTGAATTTAAATTCCACCAGCTGCCTTGCTGGGATTCAAACCTGTATCCCCACAGCAGTAGCCTGGACCTCTGGATTACTAGTTTGTTGACATTGACACTATGCAACCACCTGACCCACTCACCCACTCACCCCTCACCCTGAGTACGCACCTTACTCAAACAGCCCGTACTTTCTAAACTCAGACCATAGCGCCTAACATCAGATGTGATTCCACGATTGGGCAGCACTTACTGAACAAATCCAATTACACTACACTATTACATGAACAACCAATTCAAGAATAACAGTCAGGCTTGTAATGGGACTCACTTACGCTTGCCAGAAGCGACATAAAATCACACACAGGGCTCTGCCCTCTGTAAACAAAAAGAACATGTCCAAACATTGCACCTTTTTCAATTGAACAAAAGTTCTTTTTCGGTGAGCAAGAAGTCCCTGGGGGTATTTCCCATGACAATGCCTCAATCAATCTCAGTTGACTTGCCTGGTTTGAATTTCAAAAAAGGTTTGGACAGAACTGTTCCCTCGCACATTCACCATGGCAATGTCTCGACCGATGAGTGTCCACTTGCTTACCAATCAGTCCCTTTTTGCCATGAAGTATAAATTGTTGTTCCATTTGAAATTTAGTATTCTTGAAATTCTGTCCTGATGAGTTCAAGGCAAAAAGAATCGACAGCATGTCTCTTTTTGCAGCAATAATCCAATTCTACACTAACAAGCAACTATTCGTACACTCAGAGTTCTTCCTGCATTTTTAAAAAAAAAGCTGGCCTCAGGTCCCTCCGAGGGATCCCTTGAGTAAAGGCCTAATTTCTGTAGTTGTTTGCAAGGACTGAAAACAGCAGACAATCCACTCCATCATCTCTCCAGACTTCCTCTGTTACCAAACATTCAAACCTCAGGTTGTCAGCTGACACTGGAGTCGTGGCAGGCGTTAATTGTATTTCATTGGCAATGCTTGGACCTGAGTCATGAGGTCATTACAGACTCCTGAACTCATAATGCAGGCAAGACTTTCCTGTGCACTACTGAGGGAGTGCTATATTACAAATATAGGAGAATGTGAACTTTTCCCTCCCCAGAAGATCTGTATTTGGATGAGCTGATAAATCGATGCCCGTTCTACGCCCTCCAGTGGACAGAAAAAAAAACTATAGTATTATTCGAATATGAGCAGGGGAATTATGCCCGGCACAAAAGCAAATACCACAGATGCTGCAGGTCTGAGATACAAACAGAAAATGCTGGAGGTATTATTTCATCATGTGTTAACAAAAACCTGTTTCTCGAGCTCTTTCCTTAGCAACTGTCTCTGGCTCCATCTACACCATGTGGATTCAAATTGAGATTCCATCCTCTGTGTTTGGGATCTATCCAGCATTATGGATATCTCTCAGACATTCAGACTTCCTCGAACTGATGTTCTCCCCACATCATAAGATCATGTCATGTGTCTCAATGTCATGTGTCACCATGTGCACACTCTCAATGTTTCTATGAAGAAGCACTGACTCATTCTAACTCAAAGGTGTCCTACTCCACTGTTTCTTTTTATCCTTGCCTCATTCAGACGTTGAACATGTTTTTTTTAAATATTCCATTTAGGTGTGAAGGATCATAACGTTCTCCACCTTATGGATACACACACCCTCCGGATTATTCCTTCACTTCCCTTCCCTCTGACATTACTTCCACTTTGACTCTCACCACTTACCAGGGATTCACAATACAATCTGACCTTACTCTCTCTGACACTGAACGATCTGTCAAAGGCCTCAGTGTCATCTTTGTACATTCTCAACTCTATTAATTTAGAACTCAGCAACACATTAAGCTCTTCTTCAATTGTCTCTGCTTCCTTGCTCACTTATTTTGTCAGGAGAGTTCCTGCCAGTCAGCGGACCCTTCTACCCATCCAATGTTCCCCTCCACTTGGACCCCTCTCTCTGGCCTCTTATCTTCTCCAGATCTTTTCATTGACAACTGCTGACGTGACATCACTCTCACTCAACGTATCTCCCTCTGAAATTGCAGCACTCCCTTCTGTCAAATCCGTTCATAACATGGTCATTAAACCTGTTGACAAGTGTGATGCAGATGTTGTCTGACATACTGGCCTCTACCAACAGAAGTAAAATGACAACTTTATGGCACTTCTTCATACCTCCTTGGGCCATGATTCCACTGCCAAGCATCAAACTAATGTAGCTAGAATGTCATTGACCTCATCTCCTCAGGAGATCTTCCCTGCACATCTCCAAACTCATAGTGCCCCAGGACGGAATAGCCACCTCTACCTTCAAAATCCAGAACAGGATTGCCCTGCTTAATCTGTTGTTTCAGCCTGTTCCTGCCACACTGAACATATTTCTTCCTATTTTGAATCGATTCTTTCTCCCCCTTCCCTGTTCCATGTTACTTACATTGTGACTCTTCCATTTTCCTTAGATCACTTCAGCAGTTTCCAGTTTCCTGAGCCCAACCAACTCTTTCTTTGACCATGAATGTCCAATCCGTCTACATGTCCGTTCCCCACCTGGATGGTTGTAGTAATATTCTTTACCCTTCACTTCATCTCACACCAGTACACAGTTATTTGCTTGAATGTTTTTATGCATTGATAAGTTATTAAAACAATAACCTGATATAATCACAATGTCAACAGCAGAAAATGTACTTCATACATCCACTTGTTCTTGGACTGGAGGCCAAAGCAATCTGCATCCGCAACTGCCCTCCTCCACTTGGCTGAAGCTATCACATTGAGCAAATATTGCTTCAACTCCAATCATTTCATGCTAAGAAAAGGTGTTTCCATGTGTCCCAGATATGTCTGACTTTTGTGGGGTATGTCCAACACTACTTGTTCCAATCCTACACATGTCCCTTCACTCAATCCTTTTTTCTTTTGGAGTATTGACTAATTTATCAGCGCTGCTCCCTGATCTTGCCCTGAACCAGAAAATGTAATTGGCTTTGATTTGAATTTCCATCCATTTCTCACCATCACCGGTCCATCTCCTCCCTTCCCTTCCTTGACTTTCCTGTCTCCATTTCTGGGGACATGCTGTCAACAATATTCATGATAAACCCACTGACTCCCACAATTAACTTGACTACAATTCCTCAGATCCCACTTCCTGTTAGTACTCTGCTCCATTTTCCCAGTTTCTCCATTACACCTGTTCAGGCAATGCAACTCTGCATAATAGCACTTCCAATAACAACTGAGAATTCCCTCCCACTGTGATTGTTAGGTCCCTCCACCTTGTCTGATCTATTTCCAGCGCGTCTGTTCTAAACCCTTTCTCTCTCTCTCCCAACAATGATTGAGTCCTCATCTTCCACCCCACCAGCCTACACATTCAACAGATCAACCTCCGTCATTTCAACCATCTCCAACATGACACCATCACCTGACCTCGTCTTTCAGCATTCCAAAGGGAGTGTTCGCACTGCAATGCCCTGGTTTCCTTCTCTGTCACCAACAACACACTCTCCATTTCTTGAAGGACCTTTCTATTCAAGCACAGGAAATGCTTCACGTTTTCCTTTACCTCATTGCGTCTCACCATCAAAAGCCACAAATATTCCTTCCACTGAAGCAATGATTTGCTTGTACTTTTTTCAATTTCGTATGCTGTGTTTCCTGCTCACGATGCAGCAGCCTCTACATTCTACAAAGCAAAATGATTTGCGGAAGAATTCCATTCAGTCCGCAAGAATGACTCTGAGCTTCCTATTGCTTGTTATTTTATTTCTCCACCTTGCGCCCTCTGGCCGTTCTGCCCTTGGCTAGCTACAGTGTTCCAATGAAGTTTAACACTTGCTCGAGTAACAACACCTCATCTTTTGACTACACACTCTACTGCAACACTGAGTGAAACAATTTTAGATCATAACCTCTGCCTCCATTTCATATCTTTAATTATCTATTTAATTTGCAGATTGGTGCTATCCCAACATCCACGTCCAATTTGAACACATCTTTTGCTTCTTTACCCATTACCACAAAACCTTTTGTCACTTAATCTCTCCTATCTTTGAGCCCATTGCAAAACTCTTTGATCCCCCTTAGAACTTGCACTTACTTAAACTTATTACATTTTTAATTTTAATAAAAGTAGAAAGTGTGCAAAATGTTCTGTATATTCAGCAGCACTTATGGAGAGGGAAAGAGTTAACATTTTCAGAAGAAGAATCATATTCGACTGAAACATTAACTAACCATGATGTGCTGGGTATTTGCAGTATTTTCTGTTTTTATTTTGAGCATCTACAGTACTTTACTTTTATTTTACCATTCTATCTTTTTTCATTCCCGATGAAGGGTCACCATGGTCCTGAAACATTATTCTGTTCCTCTCCACAAATGTTGCCTGATTTGCTGAGTATTTCAAGTATTTTGTATTTTGTATTTCAGAATTCCCCTGATGCCATGGCTCATATTAATTCATTGAGCAGTACAGAAAAAAATTGATGTTCTGCTTCTTTATTTCATTGCTGTTTGTGAGAGCTTGCTGTGCTCAAATTGGCTGATATACATTGCAACAGTGATGTTAGGAACTAAAGATTGATTTTAGTAAATTATGTGGCTCTTTGTATGTGTTAGGAGTAAGCTATAGCTTTAAGTTTATTTATTTTTTCTTTGTGGGATAAAAGGTGAAAGCTCGGTCTAATTTCATGTAAGAGTGGAGCCAGCAGGGCCAGAGCTTTGTTTCTATACCTGCATTTTAATGAGGTTTTACGACCCTTGAATTGGATTAGGAAAGTTAAAACATAGTAGAAAATTTGTGCTGTTGCCTCGCAACAGAAGGCCCACAGAGAGACTGGGAGAAACAGAAAGCAGTTTAAGTTCAGTTGGTTTGTGAATACCACAAGGTGAAGACAGAAAGACCTCAGAACAAAAAAGAAATGTTGAAAAATCAGGGAGTGGGCCAAGAAGGCTTTCTCGTCAATGAAAAAGAAGAGGGGTCTGAAAAAGGTCCTTTTCAGCTTAGTTAAAGTATGGCGCAGAGAAACGGCTCCAAATTAAAGAGACAGAGCTGCAGGAAGCAGACTTAAAGCTTGAAGCCAGAAGATCCGAGGAGACAGCCAAAGGGAGGTGACTCCTTACTAAGAGCCTGTGAAGCAGTGGTGTTCTGTTTGCATGGCGGAGTATCTGGGAGAATGTGTGGAAGGCAAAGCTTTAATGCACATTGTGATCAAAGGGAGAGGAACATTGAAAGGAGAGATTGAAACCCTGGGGTGTGGATCCTTGTTGAAGATGTGTCAGAGAAATTATCACTTGAAAGAAGATTCCAAGGTGAGTTCTTCGAGTGTAGAGATTGCAAACCCTCATGTGATAGACAGAGTTTCAGTGAGACCTGTTGGCTCACAGTGTGACCAGTATCTGCGGGGAGTTGATGTGAGATCAATAGAATCTCCTTTGGGTGGCATCTGTCACTTAGCTTCAGAGTGTGGTGTGCCTGACCATTAGTTAACTATTGATTTACATGGATTGTAAACTTACTATGAACATTAGAGTATCAGATGGATCTTGTAACTTGTACCAAAGTTAAAACTCTGTATATGTGTGAAAGGTATGACTGTGGCTCAAGGATTAGTGCAATATAGTAACCTGTGCTTGTTTAATAAATGTTTTATTCTTATGTTAAAATTTTGTGAGCAGACTCTGTGACTCTGTTCAGAAGCCGCCCTCCACGTTTCTAAACAAACATTGTAAGTTCGGAGCTATCAAGCGAGGTTCCATCCAGGGATTGGGTGACTATATTTCAAAAGTATTTCGCGCGTTCTAAAGCGCTTCTGGATGACTCGGCATCATGAATGGTACTATATAACTAGTCTTCATTTTCCTTCCAGCATTTTTTAACCTTTATTCATGGGATGTGGGCATCGCTGGCTGGGCGAGCATTTATTGCCCATTCCAAATTGCCCTTGTTCAGTGGGCATTTAAAAGCCTACCACATTGCTGTGGATCTGGAGTCACGTGTAGGCTGGATTTCCTTCTCTAAATGGATTAGGTAACCAGATGGGTTTTTAGGCAGTGGTTTCATGGTCATTCATTTTATTCCAGATTTTTTTCTTTGAATGCAAATGTCATCTTCTACCGTGGTGGGATTCGAACGCTATCGCCGGCGCAACACCCTGGGTCTCTGGAATACCAGCCCAGAGATAATATCACTATGCCTCTGCCTCCCCACTTAGCCCAGTCGAACTTGACCTAAATATCTCGGCACCTGTTATCGAAAATAACTCATTGACATTTCTGGCTCTTTCTGCTTTAAGGTGAGAGGCTGCAATCATTAACAGAATTCAGTTTATGTTTCTGGACCTGACGCCGTGTTTGTACTTGACAGCGAGTTCCCCTGAAGCAAGTGCAATGAAATATCGATCTGCAGATTTCCGCCTCCTCCCTCCCCCTTCTCTCACTTCTCCCATTACCAACACTCCATGAAACTTTACCCTCTCCGACAGCGTTCGGCCATTCTTTTCCATACTCCACACCCGTGTATCTTTCATACCGCCCTGTGTCTTGTTTGTCCGTGTGAATGCCCACCGGGCACAGACTAGTATATACTAATAATTCCCTGAGTGTTGTAGTGACCTTCGTCGGCAGATCCATGAACTGAAGGTGTGCAGCACCTGAGTAAGATCGAAACTGAAATCAATTTGAATCAGCAATTGTCAAGTGCGAACATGGATTCTAGAGAGGATGGAGAGAATTTCAGAGGATTTAAATTGTCCCATTTGTCTTGATTTCTTCATCTACCCGGTAATAATAGATTATGGACACAACTTCTGCCGCTCCTGCATCACCCAGTGTTGGGAAAAGAAGGAGATAAACTCCTGCCCGGAATGTAGAGAGGAATTTCCGGAAATAAACCTCAGGGTAAATCGGGCCTTAGCAAATCTGGCCGAGAAAGCTCGAAAATTAAAGTTGAATCCGAAAGAGAAGGAAAGTAAACTTCACTGTGAAAAACACCAGGAAGAACTGAAGCTGTTTTGTGAAATTAACAAGAAATGGATCTGTCTGATTTGTGGAGATTCGCGGGAACACAGAGAGCACCGCTTCCTGCCGATCGATGAAGCTGTTGAAATCTACAAGGTAAAAGGGAAAATATTTTACAGGCTGATGATTTTGCGAGATTCTTACGGTTTCACTATTTAATTCTGGTATTTTCTCCCTAAATCTCTGGATCGACTGAAATTGTCCTTATTTTCTGTCACACGGAAGAAATCAGAGATTCTAGAAACGGAACAGAAACAGAAGCGGAAGATTTCGGAAGTTAGGGTAAGGTCCCTGTGCTGATTTTCCGGCATCTCGCTTAGTCTAGTTCCCTTTATCGCGGGGCATTAATTATGTTTCACATTTCATTTGTTAGAAACAATCGAGCAGTCTGCAGACCCGCATAACATCCGAGTTCACTAAAATGCACCAGGTTCTCACTGAGAAAGAGCAGCGTTTACTCAGAGATCTCAAGGAAGAAGAGTAGAGGATTCTAGAATCAATGGAGAAAAACTTTCGAGAGATTCAGAAGAATTTAAATTCGATTGAGGAGAAGCTCTCAAATTTGCAGAAACAGATGGAGCGAAAAGACGAGCTGATATTTCTGAAGGTGAGGGAACAGATTGAGGGTCGGTTCAGTCAGTGCAACTTCACACCGTCAGATAAAGTCTGCGGACAAGAGTGAAATAAATGTAGTATATACTGAAAAAAAGCTATGGAACTGAACTGAATTCATGTCTATTCAGGTCGGTTCTGCTGTTGTCGCCGAACTATTCCCACACTGTCTGCAGAATCCCTGGAAAACCTGCAAACTCCCGGGAATGAGTTGTCGCGATTTTTAAATTTTGTTTCCCACTATTTCCGTGTTGCCCCTGATTAATGTTCTGCTTGAACACCTGTTACATTCCACTTCCAGCTCCTGACGAGTGTGTGGTATAGTGATGCTTGAGAGTCACTGTGTTTGTGACAGGAACTGACTTTGAGATCCAGTGTGTGACACAAAGTTTAGACTTAAAAACATAATCCTATCAGCAATCCACAGGGTGACAAGTCGGCTTATCTTGCCTGTGCTCATTTAGTGGATAAGTTATCAAATTCGTCCTACCCTGCTCTTTCCCCCGATAGAGGTGAACGTTTCACTTCGTGGAGTAGGCTTGGCCTCTACTCATTGGACTTTAGAAGAATAAGAGGCGACCTAATTGATACATATAGGATTCTTAGGGGGCTTGACAGGGTAGATGCTGAGAGGTTGTTTCCCCTTATAGAACATTCTAGGACCAGAGGGCATAAGGTTAGCGTAAGGGGTCGCCCATTTAAGACAGAGATGAGGAGGAATTTCTTCTCTCAGAGAGAAGTGGACCTGTGGAATTCTTTATGGCAGAGGGTTGTGGAAGTTGGGTCGTTAAGTACATTCAAGGCTGAGTAAGACAGATTTTTAATCAGTAAGGGAATCAAGGGTTATATGAAAAGACAGGGAAGTGGGTTATCAGATTAGCCATGATCTCATTGCATGGCGGGGCAGACTCGATGGACCGAATGGCCTACTTTTGCTCTTACGTCTTATGGTCTGATGGTCTTATGGGTGGGGACATGAAGTCCCAGAGTAAACTTCAGTCCCATTTCCAGACGACTATCGCTCCATTTACTCCAGCCGGAGGCTCTTAAAATCACCCTGATGAATCTGGAATGGGCGCTGGAAGGATCCAGACTCTGGAGCAATTTGTAAATAAAACAAACAACATGTTTAGTTTTGCTTCTTGGATTTAATGATGAACTGTGTCCTTTTTGACAAAAAAAACCTGCTTCCAATCCAGTGGTTCTCAGGTATTTTTGTTTGAAAACACAATTTACAAATGTAATCATGGACACCCAGTGTAAATTATAATGCTATATAATAGCCATAATATGAACAGGTTACATGCACAGAGAACTTTAATGATGTTTTTAATAAAACAGGTAAACAGACAATCCAGAGATAAATGATAACTTTAAGATAAAAGCAAAACACTGCGGATGCTGGAAATCTGCTCCAACTTTACCTCCACTAACATTCTAGTGCAGCAAATTAACTGATTTTCATGCGGTTAAACATTATCTGTTAAGGGCAGAGAAACCCGATCAGTTCACACATCATCTTCAATACAGACGGACTGTCAAATCACTACTCTCAGCAATCTCACATCATTTACATGTTTAAACGGTCTCAAGGCAACTTCTTTTACAGAACTGTACAAACCCAGTCCAGTTTCTCAGTGTTATATAATCACTCAAGTAGGTTCGGTTATTGAAACACGGTGACAGTTTGGATTAAGTCAAACTGACAGTTTTATCACGATTATAAGAAACAAACCAACTAGAGATTAATATAAACAGAAAATGATGGAAATACTCAGCAGGCCAGGCAGCATGATAACGGCACTTGCTCACTGCCTGAGCCCAAATTGAAGGACAGCCGAGGATCACAGCAGCAGCTGGTCTCCCACCTCCCCTCCCCTCCCCTCCGACCGAAAGGAAATGTCAGACTCACCGTTGAAAACCATGACAGCCGAAATGTCCATCACCGTGAAGAAGGGAGAGAATTCGGGAGGTTTGGGGGTGGAAATCTTGACAGCTGCTTATGCAGGAATAACACTAACTCCTGGGAATTTATACAAAGCGGGGAGCTTGTTATTTCCCCCACTTCATTTCTTTTTATTTAAGAAATTATTTCCTGGACCCTCTGGAAAGACTCGCCGGGCCCCAGTCTGAGAATCACTGAACTGATTCATCTCAAACACGCTGATGTTCCACCACCTTCCGCCTGTGGAGCAACATTACAGGCAGGAAGGTCACCGGGTTTCTGCAGTTCACAGCTCATTCTACCCAGTAAGTTCCTCTCTACAATTGAGCTTCTATTTGTTTCTTCTCTCCCCCTCCTTCTTTCCCCCAGCCCTACAGAGGTCCTCACTGATCTTTCAGGGACCCCCAGCCTCCCCACACACACAGCGACCCCCCATCCCGAACATACACACACAGGACCCCCACGCAAACCCCCCCCCCCCCCCACCCCCCCCCACCCCCCCCAGACACACACACACACACACAGGGACCCCAAACCCAAACATACACACAGGTACCCCTACCCCACACAAACAAGGAACACCACCCACCCCATACACACACACACACACACACACACAGGGACACACGCTCCACCCTCCCCCCCCACAACACACACACACAGGGACCCCCACCCACCCCCCACAAACACAGGGACCCCCACCTCTCTCACACACACAGGGACCACCACCCCACACACACACACACATAGGGACCCCCATCACACACACACACACACACACGCACAAACACACACACACACACACTGGAACCCCCACCCCACACACACACACAGGGACACCCACACCAAACACACACACAGGGTCCCCCACCCCAAACACACACACACACAGGGTCCACCACCCAACACACACACACAGGGAACCCCACCCATGCACACAGCGACCACCACCACCCCCACACACACACACACCCAGGGACCCCCACACACCCACCCCCCCCACACACACACAGACACACAGAGAGCCCCACCCCAGCCCACCCACCACACACACACACACAAGGACCCCAACCCACCAACACACACACAGGGACCCCCAAAACCCCCCAACACACACACACAGGGACTCCCACCCGACCCACACACACACAGGGAACCCCCCTCACACACACACACAGACGCACAGCGACATCACACACCCCCCACACACACACAGGGACCCCCACCCCCCACACACACAGGGACCCCCACCCCACCCACACACTCACACACACACACACACACACACAGACAGGGAAACCCCCCCCCCCCACCACACACACACACAGGGACCCACATCCCCGAGACACACAGAGGGACACTCTCCCCCACACAAACAAAGCGACACCCCACACACACACACAGGGACCCCCACATCCCCACCCCCTCCCTCCCCCCCCTACCCCACTCACACACACAGGGACCCCCACCCGACACACACACACACACACACACACACACACACAGGGACCAAACCCCCCCCCACTCCCACACACACACACAGGGACCCCCACCCCACACACATTCACACAGGGACCCCCACCCCACACACACACACACACACACACACAGCGGCGCCCGCTCCCTCCACCACACTCACACACACAGGGACCCCCACCCCCTCACCACACACTAACAGGGAACCCTGCCCTCCACACACACACACACACACAGGGACCCCCTCCCTCCACGCACACACACACACAGGGACCCCCACCTCCAGGCACACACGCACACAGGGACCCCCATACTCTACGCACACGCACTCACAGGGACCCCCTACCCAAATACACAAATAGGGACCCCGACAACCCACCGCACACACAGGGAACCCCACCCAATCTCCACACAGGGTTAATACCTGGAATGTTAACCTGGCTTCTCCCTCCACCTGTGACTGAGACTGACACCCATCGGTTTACAGCTGACAGGAGGCAGGGAAATGTGTGAAATTATGGGATGGATCCGTTAGTGACCTTTAATCCCGCAGATTGTCAGCGGTGCCGAGTTTTTCCCGCCAATATTCAATCCCGGGCGGAAGAAGGGAAAGATTCTCCCAGTGAAAGTGTGGGTGAAAGTGTGGAGATGGGACATGTTGTCCGCATTGTAAAATGACACCTGTCCACCCTCATAGTCCAGGTAAACCCCGATCTTCCGGGGATTCACACTCGGGGTGAGGTGGGTATCAGAGGGGGATGTGGCAGCAAAATAATCACTTCCAGGATCCAGCCTCACAGCCCAGAATCCGGACTCTAGCCTCACAGTCCTGAATCCGGACTCGGTCCTGAGGGAGATTTCCCCTTTCCTGTTCACAGACTCTCGGGCCACTCCGAGCCACCACCGAGTCTTCTCCCCCACCTCCACCTCCCAGTAATGTCTCCCTGACGTGAATGCTTCTGATCCCAGGACACAGACCCAGGAATCAAACCTCCCCGGGGTGTCAGGGAGCCGCTGCCGTTTGTCTCCGAGTCTCACACTGGTCCGGTCCTCAGACAGGATGAGCCAGGGATTCGCTGTGTCCGGATCCAGTGTCAGAGAGGCTGGAGCTGGGGGAAAGTTAAAATAACACAGTCAGTGATTTAGAGAGAGGTGCTGGGGAGGAGTAGAGTGTGAGGAAGGATCCCGGTGGGAGAGAGGGGGAGAGTGGAGAGGAAATGGGAGAGAGAGCAGAGGGGGAGTCGGAGGCAGAGAGAGAGGGAACTGGAAAGAGATGGAGGTGGGAGGTGAAGTTGAGGAGAGAAAATGGTAGCAGAGGAGGGAGTGGATGAGGGGGAGGGAGCAGGAGAGTGGGGAGGGAGAGTGGGAGCGGAGTGCCGGAGAGGAAGAGGTGGGAGAGAGTGAGAGCAGGAGGGATTGAGAAAAAGGAAGCAAGAGAGAGAGAGAAACCAGGATGACAGGGAGATTGGGAGAGTGGGTGAGAAAGAGAGGTTCGAGTAAAGAGAGCAGGAGAGTGGTAGGAAGTGTGTGGGGATCCGAGTGAGTGAGATGGAGGGGTAGAGAGTGCTGGGGGGGCAGGGAGAGTGTGATGGTGTGAGAGAGCAAGATGGAGGGGTAGAGAGTGTAAGGGGGCAGGGAGATTGTGATGGTGTGAGAGAGTGAGATGCAGGGGTAGAGAGTGCTGGGGGGGCAGGGAGAGTGTGATGGTGTGAGAGAGCAAGATGGAGGGGTAGAGAGTGTACGGGGGCAGGGAGATTGAGATGGTGTGAGAGACTAAGATGCAGGGGTAGAGAGTGAGATGCAGGGGTAGAGTGTGCAAGGGGGCAGGGAGAGTGTGATGGTGTGAAAGAGTGAGATGCAGGGGTAGAGAGTGCAGGGGGGCAGAGAGAGTGTGATGGTGTGAGAGAGCAAGATGGAGGGGTAGAGTGTGTAGGGGGCAGGGAGAGTGTGATGGTGTGAGAGAGCAAGATGGAGGGGTAGAGAGTGTAGGGGGGCAGGGAGAGTGTGATAGTGTGTGAGAGAGAGGGGAGCTGGAGGGTGAATGCAAAAGTGGTAGTGTGTGAAAAGAGAGAGGGGCAGGATTAGCGACAGCAGTAGTGTGGAAGGAAGAATGGGAAGGTGTGAGAGTGGGAGAGGTGAGAGAATGTGCAAGGCAGGAAGGAAAGCAGAAGGGGGAGAGGAAATAGTGCGGAAGAGGGAAAAGTGTGGAAGAGTGAAGGGAGACCGTTGGAGGAGCGGGTGCGTGGGAGGAGAGGGTGCGTGGAAGAGGTAAAGTGGAATGATGAGGGAAGGAGGAAGGAGAGTGAGGTCTGGGTCAGTGGAAGAGAGAGCGAAAGGGCCGGAATGGGACAATAGGTAGGGAATGGAGGTAGGGAACAGGAGGGACTGATGTTAGATCTAGCAGGAGGGGGTGGAGAGGGTGATGAGTGCATGGCAGAAGAGAGATAAAGTGTGTGGAAGGGGAGTGAGAAAGATTGTGGGTAGGGCAGAGGTAAGAAAGAGAGCAGAAGTTAAAGAGGGAGAGAGAAAGGGAGAATGGGAGGTGAGTGAGAGAGTGTGGTCAAGGGGAGTGAGAAAGTATGTGTGGAGAGAAGGATGGGGGAGGAGTGGGAGAGCATGAGGGACAGGGAGTGGAAAGCAACAGTGGGGTGGGGGGCAAAGAATGTGAGAGGGGGAAGTGAGATTGTGAGAAGGTGAGCAGGAGGGTGAAAGATAATGTTGGGGAGAGATGGGGAGGAAACAGAGGGGCAGGAGAGAAAGAGAGCTGGAGAGAGTGTGGGTGGGGAGTGATACTTCCGAGAAGCAGTGTGAAAATGTCACACAGGCTGTACGCAATCTTATCCTGTAAGATACCAAACAAAATTAAATTAGAACACTAGAATTAGGAACAAGAGTAGGCCATTCAGCCCCTCAAGCCTGCTCCACCATTTGACAAGATAATGGCTGATCTGATTGAATATATTCAATGACCCAGCCTTCACTGCTCGCTGGGGAAGAGAATTCCAAACTTAACGACCCTCTGACAGGAAACAAATTCTCCTCATCTCAGTCTTAAATGGGAGACCCCTAATTTTTAAACTGTCCCCAGGTTACAGACTCCTCTCCAAAAGAAACATCCTCTCAGCATCTTACATGTTTCAGTAAGATCACGTCTCGTTCGTCTAAACTCCAATGTGTATAGGCCCAACCTGCTCAACCTTTTGTCGTAAAATAACCCCTCCGTACCAGGAATCAGTAAAGCGAGCCTTCTCTGAACTGATTCTCATGTATTATCTGATTTCTTAAGTTAGGAGATCAAAATGGTACACAGTACTCCATATACATTCTCAGTAAGACCCTGTAAAGGTGTAGGAACAATTGTATCGTTTAATACTTGATTCCTCCTGCAACAGACATCAACATTTCATTTACCTTCCTAATCACTTGCTGTACCTGCGTATTATTTTTTGTGACTGATGTACCAGAATTCCCAGATCCCTATCTGCTGTAGAGTTCTGCTGCCTCTCTTGGTATATTGCTCGGCCAGAGCCCAAAACTTGTTACAGTCCCAGACAAGACCCTCAAATTTGGTTATCATCTGGTTAGTGCCCATTAACTTTTTTTTGTTAGTTGACCAAATTTGAAATCCCAGTTACTTACTAAGAGAATAAAGACATTAGATAAATAAAGATAATAAATTAAGATAATAAAGCATTCCTCTCCCTCCCAGAAACATGATAGGGTCCCCCTTGTCCTCACTTATCACCCTACCAGCCTCCACATTCAAAGGATCATCCTTCACCATTTCCACCAACTCCAGCATGATGCCACCACCAAACACATCTTCCCTTCACCCCGCCTGGTGGCATTCTGCATGGATCGTTCCTTCCGGGACACCCTGGTCCACTCCTCCATCACCCCCTACACCTCAATCCCCTCCCATGGCACTTCCCATACAACCGCAGAAGGTGCAACACCTTCCCCTTTACTTCCCCTCTCCTCACTGTCCAAGGGCCCAAATACACATTTCAAGTGAAGCAGCATTTCACTTGCACTTCCCTCAATTTAGTCTACTGCATTCGTTGCTCCCAATGCGGTTTCCTCTACATTGGAGAGACCAAACGCAGACTGGGTGACCGCTTTGCAGAACACCATTGGTCTGTCCGCAAGCATTATCAAGACCTCCCTGTCACTTGCCATTTCAACACTCAAACCCTGCTCTCATGCCCACATGTCCATCCTTGGCCTGCTGCATTGTTCCAGTGAAGCTCAACGCAAACTGGAGGAGCAACACCTCATCTTCTGACGAGGCACTTTACAGCCTTCCAGACTGAATATTGAGTTCAACAATTTTAGATCATGAACTCTCTCCTCCATCCCCATCCCCTTTCCAATCCCCCTCTTTTTTTCCAATAATTTCAATAGATTTTTCTTTTCCCACCTATTTCCAATATTTTTAAATGTATTTCCATCCATTGTTTTATCTCTTCCTTCTAGCCTTTTTCGACTCCTTCACCCCCACCTCACCCCCACCAAGGCTTTCTGTACCTTGCTCGTCCTGCTTTCTACCCTTAATTAGCACATTCCTTAGATAATATCTCCACCTTCAACACCTCTTTGGCCTTTTGTTTGTGACATCTTTTGGTTATATCCACCTATCACTGGCCATCTATCTAGCTCTACTTGTCCCACCCCCACTTAAAGCAGCTTATATTTCACCTCTCTTCTATTTTTACTTAGCTCTGTTGAAGGGTCATTCGGACTCGAAATGTTAACTGTGTTCCTTTACGCAGATGCTGCCAGACCTGCTGAGTTTTTCCAGGTTTTGTTTTTGTTTTGGATTTCAAGCATCCGCAGTTTTTGCTTTTATTTTTACTAAAGCCTATAGATCCATGTTTTGAAGCAAACAGAATAATTTTAATATCCAAGAGTCAACAAGGCAAACAGACAATACTATCTATTTTATGTTCTAACATAAAGAATTAACATGAAGTAAACATGAATTAACAGGAAAACTGTGGTTGAACACACCACAAACTGCATACTTAATGACAGATGCGGCCAAGGCAAATCACATGAACTTTCTCATGATCCACCCGAATATCAATGATCAACATTAAAAACCTCCCAGAAATAGTGGAGGATCAAGGGACAAATATCAAGAAGGAACTGCAACACAATATCATTAGTAAAAGAAAAGTATTAGAGAAATGAATGGGACTTAAAGTAGATAAATCTCCTGGACCTGGTGATCTACATCCCAGAATGTTGAATGAGGTGGCTGGAGAGAAAGTCGGTGCATTGGTGTTCATCTTTCAAAATCCTATAGACCTTGGAATTGTTCTTGCAGATGGGAGGGTGGCAAGTATAACCCCACTATTTCAGAAAGGAGGGACAGAGAAAAGGGGAAACTACAGACCTGTTAGCCTAACATCAGTAGTACGGTCAATGCTAGAATCATTAATAAAGGATGTGATAACAGGACATTTGGAAAATAATGGTGAGCTTGGGCAGAATCAACATGGACTTAATGAAAGAGAAATCATGTTTAACAAACCTGTTGGAGATTTTGGAGAATGTAACTAGCAGAATATGTAGGGGGTAACTGGGGTTTGTGATGTATTTAGATTTTCAAAAAGCTTTTGATAACATCCCACACAAGAGTTTGGCAAACAAAATGAGAGCAAATGCAATTTGGTGGAATGTTCAGGCATGGATTGAGAACTGGTTAACGGACAGAAAACAGAGAGTAGGAATAAATGGGTCATTTTCAGGTGGGCAGGTTGTGACTAGTGGGGTATCACTAGGATAAGTCCTTGGGCCCCAGATATTCATAATCCATTTCAATGATTTGGATGTTGGGATTAAATGTAATATTTCCAAGTTTCCAGATGTCACAAAACTAGATGGAAGTGTCGGTTGTGAGCAGGATGCAGAAATAATTCAAGGAGATTTGGAGAGGCTCAGTGAGTGGGCAAAAATCTGGCAGATGGAATTCAATGCGGAATAATATGGGGGTATCCACTTTCGTGGCAAAAACTGAAATACAGAGTATTTCTTAAATGATGAGGGGCTGGGAAATGTTGAACGTCAAAGGGACTTGAGTGTCCTTGTTGATGAGTCACTGGAAGCTAAAATTCAGATACAGCAAGGAATATAGAATGCAAATGCCATGTTGACCTTTATTGCAAAAGCATTTGAGTGCAGGAGTAAAGATGTCTTACTGCAGTTATATAGTGCCTTAGTGAGAATGAACCTGGAATATTATGTGTAGTTTTGTTCTCCTTACCTAAGGAATGTTATACTTGCCATAGACTGAGTGTAATTTAGGTTCACAAATTAATTCCTGGAATGGAGGGATTGCCCTTTAAGGAAAGATTAAATAGATGGGCCCATTAATCTCTGGAGTTTAGAAGAAGGAGAGGTGATCTCGTTCAAATATACAAAATTCTTACAGGGCTTGACAGGGTAAATGCAGGAAAGATGTTTCCCTGGTTGATGTGGCGGGTGGGTCTAGAACCAGGGGACACAGTTTCAGAATAACGGGCAGGTAATTTAGGACCGAGATGAGGAGGAATTTCTTCACTCAGAGGGTGATGAATCTTTGGAAGTCTCTGTCCCAGACGGCTGTGGAGGCTGTCATTGAGTGTGTGCAAGATTGAAATGGATAGATGTCTACATATTAAAAACATCAATGGACCCGGGGATAGTGCAGGAAAATGGTGTAGAAGTAGAGGATCAGCCATGATCTCATTGAATGGCGGAGTGGGCTCGAAGGGCTGGATGGTCTACTCCTGCCAACAGCAGTTCTAATCCAGCATCATACTTCTTAATTTTATCTGAACCCACCGCTATGTCTAGGTGCAGCCCGTACTTGCTCAGCAGAGGTGGAAGCAGCCTGCTGACTGCTACACCCTGTTTTCCGAGTATCTTTAAATAAAGACGCCTGGACTGCGAACCCATGAGGTAATGATAGGGACAGCGACTTCCTGCCCGCGCTCAACACCAGATTTTCTGTGCTCCACATCAATGAATCAGTAATAAGCGGAAAAGGGCAAGATCACCCATGTTCAGCGGCCCTACCCGACAGCGGGAATCACTTCCACTTCTGTGCCCATCGCCGAACGTCGCCTTTAGAGTGGAAGATTCCACCTGTTAACTCTGATTATCTCTCCTAAGATGCTGCCTGACCATCATTTCCAGCTTTCTCTGTTTTTACTTGAAAAATTGCAGTTCTGCCACATCCAGTCATCAATGAGGGTGGACAATTAAACTACTCACTGGAGAAGCAGGCTTCATTTACATATCCAGGCACAGTGAGGAGTGAGCCCCGCATGTCATACAAAAGACAAGCCTGAAACAACAGCAACCATTTTCAACCTGAAATGTCGAGTGGATGATCCATCTTGGTCTCCTTCCAACGTCATCAATGTCACAGATGCCAGTCTTCAGCTGATTCAACTGACATCACATGATCACAAGTAATGGATTATCTCACTAGAAAGAGCAAAGGCTATGGGCTCAGACAACATCTCAGCTGCACTACTGAAGATTTGTACTCAAAAATTAGCTACACCCATAGCCAAGTTGTTCCAGTAGAGTTACAACACAGGCATCTATCCAACAATATGGGAAATTGCCCAAACATATCCTGTCCACCAAAAGCAGGACAAATCCAAAATGGCCAATCACTGATGCAACAATCGCCAGACAACTGTTGCCAACAATGCCATCAGATGGCATTTACACAGCAATTAAAATGCTTATCAATTCTCAGTTTGCATTCCGGCAGGACCACTTGGCTCAAGATCCCATACAGACTTCGTCCATCATGGACAGAAGAGCTGAAAGCCAGTGATAAGATGTCATTAGCAGTCAGGGAATCACCATTTATAGAAATCATATCAGCACCAAAGCAGATGTTTGCAGTTTTTGGAGACCAATAATCTCAGCCCCGGTGATCACTGCAGGAGTTTGTCAGGTTAGTGACCTCAACCCACCAGTCTTCAGCTGCTTTCTCAATAATCTGCCTTCCATCAATTGACGGGATGGTCACTGATGATTACAAAGTGTTCAGCACCATTTTCAACATCTCTGATACTGAAGCAGTTGGTGGCCGTATGCTATAAGACCTGGACAGCATTCAATCTTGGGCTGATGAGTAGTACGTAACATAAGCGCCGGGAAATGATTATCACAAACAAAAGGGAATCTAAGCATCATCCTTGACATTCAGCTGCATTTCCATCACTCTATCCCCCACCATCAACACCTTGGGGATTACCATGGAACAGACACTGAACTGTGTGAGCATATAGACACTATGGTTATAAAGGCAAGTCAGAAGCCAGGGATTGTAAGAAAGATACTGCAATAACTATGGGCCATATTAACCTTCATACAGATTGGATAAATCAAATTGGAAAAGGTAGCCTGAGGATGAGCTCATAGGTTGCACTCAGGACAGTTTCTTAGAAAAAAATATGTTCCTGAACCAACCAGGAAACAGTCTATTTTAAACCTGGAAATATCTAATGAGACAGGATTAAAGAATTACCTCATCGTAAAAGATCCTCTCGGTAAGAGAGATCATATATGATAAAATTTCACATTCAGTTTGAGGGTGAGCAATTTAGGTCTGAAACTAGTGCCTTAAACTTAAATGAAGACAGTTGCATGGGCATGAAGACAGCGTTGGCTAAAGTGGATTGGGGAAATAGATTAAAGATAAGATGGTAGAGGAACAGTGGCAGACGTTTATATTCCATCCAGAAAGGAAGACTCAGTGAACAGAGTGCTCTATCTGTGGCTAACTAAGGAAGTTAAGGGTGATGTAAAATTGAAAGAAAAGATGTATAATGCTGCTAAGATCAGTGGTAGTCCAGAAAATTTGGAAAAGTTTAGAAACCTGCAAAGGATGTATAAAAAAAAAGGGAGAAATTGGAGTATGAGAGAAAACTTACAAAAAAGCTAAAACAGACAGTTAAAGCTTCTGCAACTATATCAAAATGAAGAGTAATGATGGTCAGTGCTGGCCTCTCAGAGGGTGAGACTGGGGAATTAATACTGGGAACCCGGGGCATGGCAGAGACTTTGAACAAGTATTCTTCACAGTAGAAGAGACAAAAACGCATCCTAAGAAAAATAAGGGCAAAAGGGACCAAGGAATTTGAAACGATCATGATTAGTCGAGAAAAAGCAGTAGGAAAACTACTAAAGGGATTAACAGCTGACAATAACCTTGGACCTGATGACTTGCATCATTGGGTCTGAATGGAAGTGGCTGAATGGAATGGTTGTTGTGATCTTCCAAAATTCCCTAGATTCTGGAAAGTTCACAACGGACTGGAAAGCCATGAATGTAACATCACTGTTCAAGAAAGGAGGGGGACAGAAATCAGTGAACTACAGGCCAGCTAATCTAACATCTGTCATTGGGAAAACCCTGGGAACCTTAATCTTAAAAAGGTATAGCAGGACATTTAGAAATCGTTACATTATATGGCAGAGTCAACATTGTTTTTTGAAAGGGAAATCATGTTTGACAAATTTATTAGAGTTCTTTGATGATGTAACAAGCATGGTGGATAATGGGAAAGTAGTAGGTGTAGTGTATTTTGATTTCCAAAAGGCATTCGATAAAGTGCTGCATGAAAGTTTACTGCAGAAGATAAGAGCGCAAGGTGTTAGAGGTGATACAGTGGCATTATTAGACGATTGGCTAATTGGAAGGACACAGAGAGCCAGGGGAAATATGTCATTTTCAGGTTGGTAAATTGTAACTAGTGGAGTTCTGCAATAATCAGTGCTTGGCCCTCAACTATTTATGATCTATATTCGTGACATATTAGAAGGACAGACTATATTGCAGACAAATTTTCTGATGATAATATGCAGGAATGCAAATCATGAAGGGGGATTTAAGGTGTCTGCAAAGGGATATGGAGAGGTTAAGTAAGTGGGAAAAACTGGCAGCTGGAGCATAATGTGGAGGATGACTTTTTCAGGAAGAATTGAAAAGTATAATATTATTTAAATGGGGAGAAATTGCTGAATACTGGAGGACAAGGGGATCTTGTACATTAATCATAAACGTTTGGCACAAGAATACAAGGAGTATGAGCATGAGTAGGCCATTTGCCCATTGACCTGCTCCACCATTCGATAAGATCATGGTTGCTCTAATTGTCGCTTCAACTCCACTTTTCTGACTACCTCCCTAACCAGGTACGGCAAGTTATTAATAAGAAAATGGAATGTTGTCCTCTATTGAAAGGGAGATGGAGCATAATAATGGAGAACTCTTGAGAGAGCTGCATAGGGCATTGGCGAGAGTAATGGTACAGTACAGTTTCCTTACTTAAAGGAGATATATATTTATCTTTGAAATAGTTCAAAGAAGGTTCACTAGGCTGATTCCTGGGATGAAGGAGTTGTCTTTTGAGGAAAGGTTCAGCAGATTAGGCCTGATGTTTAGAAAAATCAGAGGTGATCTTATTGAAGCATATATGATTCTGTGGGAGCTTGACAGGGGACATACTAAGAGGGTCTTTCCACTAGCGGGGGAATCTAGAAGCAGGGGAAATAGTTTATAAATAAGGGGTCTGTCTCCCTTTTAAGACAGAGATGAGAGGGAATTTCTTCTCTTGGAGGGATGTTAGCCTTTGCAATTCTCTTCCACAGAGAGCAATGGAGACGAAGTTATTTAGTCAGGGCTAAATTAGACAGATTTTTGATCGATAGTGGAGTGAAGGGCTACAGGGGACAGGAAAAAATGGCAGTTAGGGCCACAGTCACATGAGCCATGATCATATCAAATGGCAGAACAGGTTGAGCCAAATGGCTTATTCCTACGCCTATTTCTTATGACCTTACGATGATCACACTACCACAACCCCACACTGGAGGAACATCGGATTTCTTGTTTCTCCCACACCCCCGCCCACCTCTGTCTAACAAGGACCACCGAGCACCTTTCCACACAACAGACCTATGAGAAACTGGACAATGACATTATACTGCAGCTCAACCCTTAGAATGGATTGGGCTTCTTATCAAGTTCGTAGACAGAGAAGTGGGTTCACTGTTTCACTACCTGCTCGATCAATGGGGTCACTCAAAAAATCAACCTCGTTCAACCCAAACAGCTGTGTCCCCTCCCTTTACTAAATTTGACGTTATCCTTACATTGATGCAGACTCTGTGATGGTGTGAAAACTATGAATGTTCATCCCCTCTGTACTGTTTCAATCTCGAACACTTGGATAAAACCCCTGGTGTCCTCCCTTTTCCAGTGCAGACTCACTTTCTCGTGACTAAGGAGTTTAATTCCACTTCACGCATTTGCTCTCTTTTCACACATTCTCTTCAAAGTCTGCATGACTTCCTGATTATACATTGATGAAAAATGTTCCCAGAATTCCAGTCCAATCTCCTCTACAAATTCTATTTCACATCCAGAGATCCGTGCTCTATTCCTCTGGTTACACAGATCCCTTCACTGCTTTGACACACAGTGCTGATGGCTTCAGACACTTACCCAGAGGAAACCACAGAAAAAAAAAAAATAAGAATGGAGAGTCTCTAGGGATTAACAACCGGTGATGTGAGTGTTTAATCTGGGGCCTATTGATCATGAAAATTAATATAGGAGTTTTACCGGGATTGATGGAGTTTATCATTTCCCTCCACGCTGTGTACTGTAGAGGGCCTTTGAACTTTCCGATAGTCAGGGCAGCATCAGACACTGAGAGCTCATGACCGTCATCACTAATCCTATTAATATGAAACAGTTTCTGTTATAAATTCATTGTATTAGAACACTTTAGGCATGATTTTAGACATGAAATGCAAGGGCAGAGCATGGAAATACCCATGTCCTGAAAAAGGCCCATAGCCCATAACAGATCAGTTACCGGGATATGACAAATCACAGGAGAAGATAAACATTTAGCCTGTCCACCTGCTGTATTACAAACAAAGCTTGTAGAATAAAGGCAATGGCTGAAAACGTCTACACAACTCTCCGAGACACCTGCGCTCCTCTACTTCTGGCCTCTTGAATATCCCTGATTTTAATCACTCCACAATTGGCAGGTGGACCTTCAGCTGCCAAGGCCCTGAACTCTGAAATTCTGAAAGCTTTCTGCCTTTCTATCCCTCTTTCTTCCTTTAATACGCTTTAAAACATACCTCCGTTATCGGTATTAATATCTCCTTGTGGTTCGGTGTCAGTTTTGCTGTATATCTTAAAACAAGTTTCAGCTGTTGTGTTGATTTTTCTAATTCATTCATGGGATGTGGCCTTCACTGCTATGCCAGCATTTATTGCCAACGCCATATTGCACCTTCAGAAGGCGGTGGTGAGCTGCATTCTTGAACCGCTGCAGTCCACATGTTGTAGGTACAGCCATGGTGCTGTTAGGGAGGGAGTTCCAGGACTTTGACCCAGTGACAGTGAAGGAACGGTGATATATTTCCAAGTCCGGATAGTGTGAGGCTTGGAGGGGAACTTTCAGGTAGTGGTGTTCCCATGCTTCTGCTGCCCTTGTCCATCAGCAGTCGTGGGTTTGGAAGGTGCTGTCTCAGGAGCCTTGGTGAGGCCCTGCTGTACATCCTGTAGATGGTACACACTGCTGCCACTGTTCGTCAGTGTTGGTGAGAATTAATGTTTGTGGATGAGATGCCAAACAAGTGGGCTTCTTTGTACTGGATGGTGTCAAACTTTTCGAATGTTATTGGAGCAGCACTCATTCAGGCAAGTGGAAAGTATTCCATCACACTCCTGACTTTTGTCTTCTGGATGGTGGACAGGCTTTGGGGAGTCAGGAGGCGAGTTAGTCACCGCTGGATTCCTAGTCTCTGAACTGCCCTTGTAGCCACAGTATTTACACAGCTAATCCAGTTCAGTTTCTGGTCAATTCTAACCCCCAAGATGGTGATATTGGGGGATTCACAGAATCACAGAATCACACAGTGCAGAAGAGGCCCTTCGGCCCATCGAGTCTGCACCGACACGTGAGAAACACCTGACCTACCTACCAATTCCGTTTACCAGCACATGGCCCATAGCATTGAATGTTATGACGTGCCAAGTGCTCATCCAGGTTCTTTTTAAAGGATGTGAGGCAACCCGCATCCACCACCCTCCCAGGCAGTGCATTCCAGACCGTCACCACCCTCTGGATAAAAAACCTTTTTCTCATATCCCCCCTAAACCTCCTGCCCTTCAACTTGATCTTATGACCCCTTGAGACTGTTCCTTCAACTAAGGGGAACAGCTGCTCCCTATCTACCTTTTCCATGCCCCTAATAATCTTGTACACCTCGATCAGGTCGCCCCTCAGTCTTCCCTGCTCCAACGAAAACAACTCAAGTCTATCCAACCTCTCTTCATAACTTAAATGTTTCATCCCAGGCAACATCCTGGTGAATCTTCTCTGCATCTCCTCCAGTGCAATAACATCCTTCCTATAATGTGGTGAACAGAACTGCACACAGTACTCCAGCTGTGGACTCACCAAGGTTCTATACAATTCCAACATGACTTCCCTACTTTTGTAATCTATGCTTCGATTGAGAAAGGCAAGTGTCCCATATGCCTTTTTCATTACCCCACTAACATGCTCCTCCCCCTTCAGAGATCTATGGACACAAACGCCAAGGTCCATTTGTTGCTCAGAACTAGTGTCATGCCGTTCATTGAATGCTTCCTTGTCAAATTACTCCTTCCAAAGTGTATCACATCACATCTTTCAGGGTTAAATTCCATCTGCCCATTTGACCATCCCGTCTATATCTTCATGTAGCCGAAGACACTCAACCTCACTGTTAAGCACCTGGGTAATCTTTGTGTCATTCGTAAACATACTAATCGTACCCCACACATAGTCATCTATGTTGTTTATATAAATGACAAATAATAGGGGATCCAGCACAGATCCCTGTGGCACACCACTGGACACTAGCTTCCAGTCACTAAAGCATCCTTCTGTCATCGCCCTCTGTCTCCTACAACTAAGCCAATTTTGAATCCAACTTATCAAATTACCGTGTATCCCATGTGCATTTGCCTTCTTTATAAGTCTCCCATGTGTGACCTTGTGAAAGGCTTTGCTGAAATCCATATAAACTACATCAACTGCACGACCCTCCTCTACACACCTGGTCACCTCCTCAAAAAATTCAATCAAATTTGTAAGGTATGACTTCCCTCTGTCAAAGCCATGCTGACTATCGCTGATCAAACCTTGCTGCTCCAAGTGGAGATGGATACTCTCCTTCAGAAATTTCTCCAATAGTTTCCCTACCACTGACGTGAGACTCACTGGCCTGTGGTTCCCTGGCTTTTCTCTACAACACTTCTTAAAGAGCGGAACCACATTAGCTGTTCCCCAGTCCTCAGGAACCTCCCCTGTGGCCAGAGAGGAATTAAAAATTTGGGTCAGAGCCCTTGCGATCTCTTCCCTTGCCTCCCTCAGCCGTCTGGGACACAAATCATCTGGACCTGGAGATTTGTCCACTTTTAAGCTTGCAAACACCTCCAATATCTTGTCACTCCCTATATCAATTTGCTTAAGAACCTCGCAGTCTCTCTCACCGAGCTCAATACCTTCATCTTCATTCTCTTGGGTGAAGACGGACGTGAAGTATTCATTCAACATTCTAGCGATGTCCTCTGGCTCCACCCATAGATTGCCCCCTTGGTCCCTTATTGGCCCTACTCTTTCCCTGGTTATCCTCTTCCCATTGATACACTTATAGAATATCTTGGGATTTTCCCTACTATTACCAGCCAGAGCTTTCTTATATCCCCTCTTTGCTCTCCTAATTGCTTTATAAAGCTCCACCCTGCACTGTCTGTACTCCATTAATGCCTCCACTGATTTGCTTCCCTTGTACCTCCTAAAAGCCTTTCTTTTCCTTCTCATCGTATCCTGAATATCTCAGGTCATCCATGGTTCTGTGGGCTCGTTACTCCTTCCTATCACCCTAGAGGGAACATGTTGAGCCTGTAGAGTCCCTATTTCCTTTTACAACGCCCCCCACTGCTCCTCTGTAGATTTCCCCACAAGTAGCTGTTCCCCGTTTACCTTGGCCAGATCCTGCCTTATTTTACGAAAATCCACTCTCCCCCAATCCAAACCATTTTTTTGCAACTTGTCTATTTCTTTGTCCATTATAAACTTAAACTGTACCATGTTGTGGTCGCTATCACTAAAATGCTCCCCCACCACCACCTCAGCCACCGGTCTGGCTTCATTCCCCAGATTTAGGTCCAGCACTGCGCCATCCCTTGGTGGACCCTCTACATATTGACCTAAAAAGTTCTCCTGTACATATTTCAAGAAATCCACTCCATTCAAGTCCTTAACACTATGTCTATCCTAATTAATGTTGGGAAAGTCGAAATCACCTAATATAATTACCCTATTGTTATTGTTTTTATACACCTCCGCAAATTGTGCACATATTTGCTCCTCAATTTCCCGCTGACTATCTGGGAAACCTAACAATGTATCTGCCCCTTTTTTATTCCAAAGCTCTACCCGCAAAGCTTCATTCGATGCCCCCTCCAAGATACCATCTCTCCTTACTGCAGTAACTGGCTCCTTAACTAATAATGCAATGGCTCCTCCTCTTTTACCCCCTCCCCTGTCTCGCCTGAATATTCTATACCCCGGAAGGTTGACTGCCAATCCTTTCCCTCACTCAACCACGTCTCAGCAATGGCTACTATATCACCATTCCACGTGTCAATGCTCACCCTTAACTCATCCTTTTTACCTGTAATACTCCTGGCATTAAAGTAGATGCCATCCAACCTTGCCTTACTCCCTTGAAACATAATGCAGCTGTCCTCCCTCAGACTTGATTGTTTTACTGGATTATGATGTGTCCCTATCCGGCTAACATTCTGTGTCCCCTCCCTCTGCCGAATTGGTTTAAACTCCTCCCAACAGCACTAGCAAACCCACCCGCAAGGATGTTAGTCCCGCTTTGGTTCAGATGTAGACCGTCCCGCTTGTACATGTCCCACCTTCCCCAGAAACAGTCCCAGTCATCCAGGAATCTAAAACTTTCCCTCCTGCACCAAATCTTAAGCCACATATTCATCTGTGCTATTCTCCTATTTTTGAGCTCGCTAGCACGTGGCACTGCGAGTAATCCAGAGATTACAACCTGAAAGGTCTTGTTTTTTAGTCCACTGCCTAACTCCCTGAATTCTTGATGCAAGACCACATCCCTCTTTCTACCTATGTCGTTGGTACCAAACTGTGCCATGACCTCTGCCTCATCACCCTCCACCTTCAGGATGCCCTGCAGCTGATCAGTGACATGCCGGACCCTGGCAGCAGGGAGGCAGCATACCATCCTGGAGTCACGTTGACGGCCACAGTAGCACCTATCTGTTTACCTGACTATAGAATCCCCTATTACTACTGCTCTTCCTCCCCTCCTTTACAGACAGGCTGCTTGTGGTGCCAGACGCTTGGCTCTGTCCGCACTCCCTGGAGGAACCAGCGCCCTCATCAGCCTCCAAAATGGAATAGCAATTTGCGAGCGGGACCCCAGGGGATTCCTGAACTACCTGCCTGTTTCTCTTCGACTGCCTGGTGGTTACCCATTCCCTTCCTTCCTCAAGTCCCTTCAGCTGAGGTGTGACCTCCTCTCTAAACGTGCTATCGACAATGCTCTCAGACTCGCGGACGCTCCACAGCGTCCCCAGCCGCCGTTCCAGCTCTGAAACCCGAGATTCCAGGAGCTGCAGCTGGACATACTTCATGCACACATGCTGGTCCCGGACACTGGAAATGTCCCCTGCTTCCCACATGGAGCACGAGGAGCACACCATGGCTTGAGCTCTCCTGCCATGTCTTATCCCTTTAAATTAAACCTTTCAATCAATTACTCTGGGGCCCTTCTTTCCTGATCTTCGTTACTGTAGTATATACAAAGTATAAACCACAAAAAAACCTTAAACTAGAAGCGATTAAAGTAGTAAATACTTACCTGACCTGACCCACTACTTACCAATCATTCCTTTCCCTTGTAGACTCTACTGCTGCAGCAGGACAAGACCACTCTTTGAAGATTTAAGAAGTTGAATATCCAAATAAACATGCAAAGAGCACCTTTTTCCCTATGCACCGAATTCCCACTGTGCACCAAATTGCCAATACCCATACTCACTCTGGCTGTATCTCACTCACGATGAGCTCTCTCTCCTGTTTGTGTGCAAGCACACGATTCAGCAATGGTAATGGAAATAATTGAACATCAAGGGGCGATGGTTAGGTTTTCTCATGTTGGAGATGGCCATTGCCTGGCACTTCTATGGCCCGAATGTTATTTGCCATTTGTCAGCCCAAACCTGCATATTGTTTAGTCTTGCTGCATTTGGACATGGACTGTTTCAGTATCTGAAGAGTCGTGAATGGTGTTGAACATTGTGCAATCATCAGCAAACATCCCCACTTCTGACTTTATGATGGAAGGAGTGTCATTGATGAAGCAGATGAAGATGGATGGGCTGAGGAACTCGTGCAGTGATGCCTTGGAGCTGAGATGATTGACCTCCAACAACTACAACCATCTTTCTTTGTGCTAGATATGGCTCCAACCACCGGAGAGTTTCCCCCCTTATTTCCATTGATTCCAGTTTCGCTTGGGCTCCTTGGTGCCATACTCGGTCAAGTTAGGCCACGATGTCAAAGGCAGTCACTCTCACCTCACCTAAGGAGTTCAGCTCTTTTGTCCATGATTGAATCAAGGCTGTAATGAGGTCAGGATTTGAGTGACTGTGGTGGAACCCAAACTTAGCGTCAGTGAGCAGGTTATTGCTAAGCAAGTGCCTCTTGATATCATTGCTGATGACCCCTTCCAACACTTTACTGATGATGGAGAGTAGACTGATGGGGTGGTAATTGGCCAGGCCAGATTTGTCCTGCTCTTTGTGGAAAGGAAATACCTGGGCAATTTTCCACATAGCCAGGTAGATGCCAGTGTTGTAGCTTTACTGGAACAGCTTGGCTCGGGGCGCAGGACATTCTGGAGCACAAGTCTTCAGTACTATTGCCAGAATATTGTTAGGGCCCATAGCTTTGCAGGAAACAGTGCCTTCAGCCGTTTCTTGATGTCACATGGAATGAATCGAATTGGCTGAAGACTGGTAGGCAGGGAATTTCTGGAGATGGCTGAGATGGATCATCCACTGGGCACATCTGGCTAAAGATTGTAGCAAAAGGTTCATCCTTAATCTTTTGCAATGATGTGATGGGTTCCCACATCATTGAGGGTGGGGATATTTGTGGAGACTCCTCCCCAAATTAGTTATTTAATTGTCCACCGCCATGCATGGCTGGAAGGGCCATAGCTGCACAATTTACATCTGATCCATTGGTTGTTGGATCGCTTAGCTGTGTCTATCGCATGTGGCTTACGCTGTCTGACATGTAAGTCGTCCTGAGTCCTGGCTTCACCATGTTGACACCTCCTTTTTAGGTATAAATGCTGCTGCTCTTGGCATGCCCTCCTGAAAAGGCGGAGTTTTCCACACCCGCCCGCCGCCACGATCTTCCAGTCCCACCGCCAGTCAATGGACTTGTGGCTGGGCTGCTGCCTTGCCCACGGTGGGTCGCAGCAGCGACAGGGCCGGAAAATCTGGGCCTTCATTGAACCAGGGTCAATGCCATGGCTTGGTGGTAAGGGTAGAGTTGGGGATATGCCGAGCCACGAAGTTACAGAGTGTGGTTGAGTACAATTTTGCTGCTGCTGATGGTCCACAGCGCTCCATGGATGCCCAGTCTTGTGTGTGGGTATCCTCAATCTGAAGGCAGGAGTTCACCTCCACAAAGACTGTGTGGTGGTCACTCCTACTGATACAGCCATGGACAGATGCATGCTCAGCAGGCAGATTAGCGAGGAAGAGGTCAAGTATGTTTTTCCCTCTTGTTGGTTCCCTCACTACCTGCCACAGACCCAGTCTAGCAGCTATGTCCTTTGGGGCATATCCAGCTCGGCCAGTAGTGGCAAATTGTTTTTTATCAATGAATGAGATGTGGGCAGCGCTGGTGAGGCCAGCATTATTGCCCCCCTAATTGCCCTTCATAAGGTGGTGGTGAGCTGCCTCTTTGAACTTCTGCAGTCCATGTGGTGTAGGTACGCTCACAGTGCTCTAGGGAGGTAGTTCCACGACCGAGCCAATCTTGGTGATGGACACTGAATCCTATCCAGTGTACATTCTACTCCTTTGCCACTCAGTGCTTCCTCCAAGTGAAGTTCAATGTGGAGGAGTGCTTATTCATCAGCTGAGGCAAGGGTGAGGGGCTGAGGTGTGGCGGATGGGTGGGTACAAGATAATCAGCAGGTTTCCTCGTCCATGTTTGACCTGACGCCATGAGGCTTCATGGGCTCTGGAGTCAATGTTATGGACTCCCAGAGCAACTCCCTCCAAGGTTTATCCCACAGTGCCGCCACATCTGCTGGGTCTGTTTTGCTGGTGTGTTAAGGATACAGATCAAGATTCTATATTGGAATAAAAACAAAACCCATTCCCCCATTAACATATGACTCTCCCGGGTTGATCAGGAGCCTTGCAGGGACATGGATGGTCGACACCATGGAAACATGGGTGGTGTGGCTCTCTCAGGTTCAGTCGGAAGGTCACAGCCGCACTAACAGTAGTCTGCAGCCTGCAAGTGAGCACTTCAGGATTGAATGGCATCTTGTAATTTAATACAATAATGTAGACCAGTTATATGAAATCTCATCTAACGGCTGGAATAAAGTTTGTCATTTTAATAAAAGACTACTGCTTAAACCATAAGCAGAGTTATTGTCGCCCGATGAATGACCCTTTAATGTTGCGATGGTAACTAGAAAAGAAATCATAACAAAACCTTTCTGAGTTATTTTACCAAACTGTGCAGAATTTCAGTAGAGAGCATGTCCTACCTTCTCTTCCGACAAGCTTCCTCCTGAAAGAAATGAATCATGAACAGTGAGGAGCAAAGTCACAGATTTAGAATCATAGAAAGTTTACGGCACAGAAAGAGGCCACTTGGCCCATCGTGTCTGCGCCAGATGGAAAAAAACACCCAGCCTAATCGCACTTTGCACCATTTGGTCCACGGCCCTGCAGGTTACAGCACTTGATGTCAATATTCAGGCAGTTTTTAAATGAGTTCAGGGTTTCTGCCTCTACTACCCTTTAAGGCAGTGAGTTCCAGATCCCACAACCCTCTGGGTGTAAAAGTTTTTCCTCATCTCCCCTCTCATCGTTCTATCCAAAACTTTAAACCTGTGCCCCCTCATCACTGACCTCTCTGGCATGTAAATAGGCCCTTCCCCACCCACAATATCAGGCCCCTCACAATTCTGTATGTCTCAAATCTCCCCTCAGCCTCCTCTGTTGCAGGGAAAACAGCCCCAGTCTATCCAATCTTTCCTCATAGCTGCATTTTTCTAGTCCTGGTCACATCCTCGTAAATCTCCTCTGTGTCCTAATGCAATTACATCCTTTCTGTAATGAGTTGACCTGCACACAGTTCAGGAGGACATCAACAGGGCGGCTGGTGAAATGAGCAGACTCAAAGCAGATGAGATTTAACTCGGAAGTGTAAAGTGATACATTTTGGAAGGAAGATTGTGGAGAGTCAAATAAACTGGAACTCAACTTCAGTCCCTCTCACAGACAGTGACTCTCACACACCGTACCAGACAGACCCACACACACACAACATGAGCTGTAACTGGATCGAAATAGGCGTCCAGGAGAAAATTAAACTTGGCAACACGGAAATAATCACAAAGCAAGTGAGAAGATCAAGAAAACTCATTCTCGGGAGGTTACAAGTATTCCCGGGAATCTGCAGACAATGTGGAAGCCGATTATTTCGGGGAGACCGCAGAATTGCCACGAAACAGACAGAAATTTGTTTAACTCCGTTTTTATTTTTTCCGTACATTCTATATTTATTTCAGTTATCAGTTATTTTGTGACTGTGTGAAGCCTCATTGAACTGACCCGCAATATGTTCCCTCACCTTCAAAAATATCAACTCGTCTTTTTGCACCATCTGTTTCTGAAAGTTTGAGAGCTTCTCCTCAATAGAATTTAAATTCTCCTGAATCTCTCGAAGGTTTTTCTCCATTGGTTCTAGAATCCTCTCCTCTTCTTCCCTGAGATCTCTGAGTAAACGCTGCTCTTTCTCAGTGAGAATCTGGTGCATTTTAGTGAACTCGGATGTGATGTGGGTCTGCAGACTGCTCGACTGTTCCTAACAAATGGAAGATGAAACATAATTAATGTCCCGCGATAAAGGGAACAAAACTAACCGAGATCCCAGAAAATCAGCACAGGGAGACCTTACCCTAACTTCGGAAATCTTCTGTTTCTGTTTCTGTTCCGTTTCTAGAACCGCCGATTTCTTCTCTGTGAGAGAATCTAAGGAAGATTTCAGCTGATCCTGGGATTGGGAGAGAAAATCACAGAATGGAAGTGTTAGACCATGAAAATGTGATAAAACTATCAGCTTAGAAAATATTTTCCCTTTTACCTTGTAGATTTCAACAGCTTCTTTAATCGGCATAAAGTCGTGAGATTTGTGTTCCCGCGAATCTCGACAAATCAAACAGATCAATTTCTTGTCAGTTTCACAAAACAGCTTCAGTTCTTCCTGATGTTCCTCACAGTGAAGTTTACTTTCCTTCTCTTTCGGATCGAGCTGTAATTTTCGAGCTTTCTCGGCCAGATTCGCTAAAGCCCGATTTACCCTGAGGTTTATTTCCGGAAACTGCTCTCTACATTCCGGGCAGGAGTTTACCTCCTTTTCCCAACACTGGGTGATACATGAGCGGCAGAAGTTGTGTCCACAATCCAGTATTACCGGATCGGTGAAGAAATCAAGACAAATTGGACAATTTAAATCCTCTGTGAAATTTTCTCCCTGCTGTTTAGAAGCCATGTTCACACTCAACAACTGCTGATTCAATCCGGTTTCAGTTTCGACTTTACTGCGCTTTCGAACACCTTCAGATCACGGATTTGTCGACGAAATTCATCTCAATGCTCGGGTAGTTATTGTTATTACTAAACTAAGTGCCGTAGTCTTTTACATGGGAAAACAAGGCAGAGAGTGGGGGGAGCGATGCACAGGTTTAGAAAATGGAGAATGATTGAACCCAGCCAGAGAGGGTGAAAGTCCATGGAGAGTTGGCAGTGGGTGGAGAGAAAGATTGGAGAGAGGGAGGAGGCGGAGATGGGCGAGGTTCGAGATTCTATCGCACTTTGCTCCAGAGGAACTTGCTGACGGTTATAAACTATTCTGAGAAACATGGTGTAAATCCAGATCCATAAACTAAATTAGGTTAATCATTGTAGCCGCTCACCCTAAAATATCAATTACCATAAATGTTAAGCAATTATTTTGATAACGGGCGCTGGGAAGAGCTTTAGAGGGATTTGGGCCGTCAGATTCCATTTGAATTAACCGCTAGAAAGAAAAATTCATTTCGTGCATTTATTTAGCGCCTTTCACGAAATCGAGTCGTCCGAAAATACTTGTAAGACCCAGGAAATGCTTTTGCAATATAGTCACTGTTGCAATGTAGCGAGACATATCGGGCAATTAGATCACAGCAAGGAACGCCCCCCCGGCAACCCTGTAGGTAGGTCGTGGTAGGGTTGATGACAGAAGGTTTTCTGGTAATGGGCACTGTAAAGATACAAGGGATGTGTTGAAATGGGGTGTGAATGGAGGGATAACAGCCGCCTAAAAGGGCACAAAATGCAGGCAGAGGTTATGATGTAAATTTGTTCAACTCAGTGTTGCTGTAGGGAGCTGAGATTAAATATGGGGTGTTGTTTCTCGAGCTTGTTTTGAGTTCATTGGAAACTGTAACAGGCCAGGGACAGAAAGACCAGAGTGGGAGCAAGACGGGGAATTAAAATGACAAGCAACAGGAAGCTCAGTGTCATGCCTGCAGAGCGAATGAAGCTTTTCCACAAGATGGTCACCCAGTCTGAGTGTGGTCAATGTAGAGGCAACCGCATCATGAGCACCAAGTAAAATATAATACATTGGAAGGAGTACAAGTAAATTGATGCTTCACTTAGGAGGAGCTTTTGGGGCTTTGAATGGTGAGAAGGGAGGATGTAAAAGGGCAGGTGTTGCATTTCTTGTGTTTGCATGGAAAGGTGCTGTAGGAAAGAGAGGGGATGTTGGGGCTGGAATGGACCAGAACTTTGCAGGTGAAACAGACACTTCGGAATAATAAAAGGGGAAGACAGTGAAATATTATTTGGTGGTGGCATCACACTCCTGGTGGTGGAAATAGTGGAGAATGATGGTTCAATATGGAGACGAGAGGGGTGGAAGGTGAAGACAGGGAGAAATCTAGTGATGTTAAGGGAGGGAGAGGAAGGGATCAAAGAAGAAAGGCATGAAATAGATCAGAGACGGTGGGGGGCCCTGTCAACGACGATGGAGGTGGGGGTGGGGGTAGGGGTGGTGGCTGGATGGGGAGTAGAGAGGCTATCCTTAGTTGAGGAAAAAGGAAGACATGTTGGAAGAGCTAATATACATGGTTCTATTTTCTGAACAGATGAAATGGAGAAACTTGGAGAACGGAATAGAGTCCATACAGGAAGCGGATTGTGAGGAAGTGTAGTCAAGGTAGGTGTGGGAGTTAGTGGACTGGTGATGCATATTGTTTGTAGCCTATCTTCAGAAGGGGAGGTAGAGAAATCAAGGAAGGGAAGGGAAGAGATGGACCAGGTGAAGGTGAGAAAAAGGTGGAAATTCAAATCAAAACAATGAAATTTAATCTGAAGGCGGCGATATCCTGGAATAGGAATGAGGGAAGGAGCCTGTGAGACTGAAACAAGGAGTATTCCACATCATCCACAAAAAGTCAGGCATATAAAATGCACTTGGGGGTAACCCATAGAAACAACTTTGATTTGCAGGAAGTGAGTGGAGTTGAAGAAGAAGTTGTTCAATGTGAAAACAAGTTCAGCCTGGTGAAGGAGGGTGATGATTAATGGGATCGGTTGGGCCTCCATTCCAGGGCAAAGTGGAAATCTCTCAGGCCATCTTGGTGGGAGATGGACCTGCAAAGATTGGATGTCCGTGGCGAAGAAGAGACAACAGGATCTGGAAACTGGAAACAGTTGGAGTGATGTAGAACAATGGAAGAGTCACTGATGTAGGTTGGAAGAGACTCCACAAGGGGAGGGAGAAATAGTGGCAAAATAGGTAGGCCTCAGTTCAGTGGGACAGGGACAGCCTGAAACAATAGATCAATGAGGGTAATCCTCTTGTAGATTTTGGGAAGGAGGTAGAAGTGGGCTGTTGTGGTTGCAGGACTATAAGGCTGGAGACTGTAGAGGGAGGATCTCCAGAGGAGATGAGGTCAGTGTTGTCCCAGATGCATTGGCTTGATGTTTGATCATGGGGTCATGGCTTAGCGGAGGTAAGAAGAAGTTTCAGGGAGTTGGTTTTCAGGCTCTGCTAGGTGGAGGTCAATATGTCAGACAACATCAGCATCATCGTTGTCAACAGGCTTGATGGCGATTTTATGAATGGGCTTGACAGAACCAAGCGCTGCAAGTTCAGAGGGAGATAGGTTGGTGAGTGAGGGAAAGAGAAAATTAGAGACAGCTGATGTCACGCCAGTTCCATGCCAATGAAAATTATACGGCGGGTCAGAGGCCAGATGGAAGTGTCTAGGTGGCCACTTTAGAGGCGGGTAACATGTTCCACTGAGTGGCAGGAAGTCTCCTTGCAAAAGAAATGGGCACAGAGTGGAGATGACTGAAGAAGATCTCAAAGCGTTTCCAAGATCAAATTCATTGGAGTGCAGGTGTGATGGGATGAAGCTGAGGCCTTTGCTGAGGGCAGATCATTCGGTGTCAGGGAGGGTAAGGCCAGAGTGCATCGTGAATACATGGTAAATGGTGAAATCTGAAGGTGAGTTAGTGTTGGAGTGAAGCGAAGTGAAGATAGGATCCAGAGGGTCTTTGTACCCATATGTTGGAGAAGGTTATAATCCTTCACACCCGAACAGAAGATAACAAAAATAAGTTTTTTTTCAAGTGCTGAATGAGGCAAAGGCTGAGCTGAAACTGTGGAGTCGAAACTTTTTGTGATTGAAGAATTAGTGATTCTTCACAGAAAATCGACAGTGTCCATGGTGAATGGCGTTCAGAGGAGACCCTAGAGATTTTTATTTTATTAATTTATGGGAACTGGGTGTCGTTGGCTACACCAGCATTTATTGCCCCTACCCAGTTGCCCTTGAGAAGATGGTGGTGAACTGCCGTCTTGAAACGCTGCAGTCCATATGGTTTAGTACACCCGCAGTGCTGTTAGGGAGGGTGTTCTAGGATTTTGATGCAGCGACAGGAACAGCGTCATGTTTCCAAATCAGGCTGGTAAGTGGCTTGGAGAGGAACTTCCAGGTCGTGGTGTTCCCATGTATCTGCTGCCCTTGTCCTCCTTCATGGTCATGTGTTAAGAAAGTGCCACCAAAGGAGCCTTGGCAAGTTTCTGCAGTGCACCTTGTAGATGGCACACACCGCTGGTGCTGTGCATCGGTGGTGGAGGAGTGAATGTTTGTGGATGTGGTGCCAATCAAGGGCACTGCTTTGCCCTGGATGTTGTCAAGCTGCATGAGTGTTGTTGGAGCTGCATTCATCCAGGTAAGTGGAGAGTATTCCATCACGCCCCTGACTTGTGCCTTGCCGACGGTGGACAGGCTCTGGGGAGTCAGGAGGTCAGTTACTCACCAGAGGATTCACAGTGTCTGACTGCTGTTGCAGCCACAGCATTTATATGACTGGTTCATTTCACTTCCTGGTCAATGGTAACCCCCTTGGACGTTGATATTGGGGGATTCTGCGATGGCAATGTCATTCAAAGTCAAGGGGTGTTGGTTAGATTCTCTCTTGTTGGAGATGGTCATTGCCTGGTAATTGTGTGGCGTGAATGTTACTTACCACTTATCAGCCCAGACCTGGACATTATCCAGGTCTTGCTTCATTTGGATATGGACTGTTTCAGTACCTGAGGAGCCACGAATGGTGTTGAACATTGTGTAATCATCAGCGAACATCCCCACTTCTGACCTCATGATGGAAGGAAGGTCATTTATCAGGCAGCTGAAATGGTTGGGCCTAGGGCACTACCCTGAGGAACTCTTGCAGTGCTGCTCTGGAACTGGGCTGACTGACCTCCAACAACCATAACCATCTTTCATTGTTCTAGGCATGACTCCAACCAGCTGGGAGTGTTCCCATTGACTTCAGTTTTGCTAGGGTCCCTTGATGCCACACTTGGTCAAATGCTGCCTTGATGTCAACGGCAGTTATTCTCACCTCACCTCTGGTGTTCAGCTTGTTGTCCATGTTTGAACCAAGGCTGTAATAAGGTCAGGAGCTGACTGACCCTGGCGGAATCAAACTGGGCATCAGTGAACAGGTTATTGCTGAGTAAGTGCTGCTTGATTGCACTGTTGGTGACCATTTTCCATCACTTTACTGATGGCCGTGTGTAGACTGATGAGGCGATAATTGGCAGATGGATTTGTCCTGCTTTTTGTGTGCAGGACATAATAGGGCAATTTCCCATATTGTCGGGTAGATGCCAGTGTTGTAGCTGTCCTGGAACCACTTGGCTAGGGGTACGGCAAGTTCTGGACCATGAGCCTTCAGCACCATTGTCGGAAAATTGTCAGGGCCCATAGCATTTGTAGTTTCCAGCGCCTTCAGCCGTTCCTTGATAGCACGTGGAGTGAATCGAATTGGCTGAAGACTGGCACCTGTGACGCTGGGGGTCTCTGGCAGAGGCCGAGATGGATCATCCTCTTGGTGCTTCTGGCTAAAGATTACTGCGAATGCTTCAGCCTTATATTTTTCCCTGATGAACTGCACTCCCCCATCATTGAGGATAGGGATATTTGTGGAGCCCCCTCCTCCAGTGAACTATCTAATTGTCCACCACTAGTCACGATTGAATGTGGCAGGACTGCAGAGCTTAAATCTGATCCATTGGTCATGGAGTGACTTACCTCTTTTGCTACTTATGATGTTTAGTCCTCTGTTGTAGCTCAAGTAGGTTGGCACCTCATTTTCAGGTGTGCCTGGTGCTGCTCCTGGCATGCCCTCCTGCATTCTTCATTGAACCAGGGTTTTCTGCTGTCTTGGTGGTGGTGGTAGAATGGGGAATATGTCGGGCCATGAGGTTAGAGATCATGGTTGAATACCATTCTGCTGCTGCATATTGCTCACAATGCCTCTTGGATGCCCAGTCTTGAATTGTTAGACCTATTCGAAATGTAACCCATTTAGCACAGTGGTAGTGCCACACATCAGAATGGAGGATATCCTCAATGTGAAGGTGGGACTTCATCTCCAACGACTGTGCAGTGACGATTCCTATCAATACTGTCATGGACAGATGCATCTGTAGCAAGCAGGTTTGTGAGTATCAGGTCAATTATATTTTTCCCTCTTGTTGGTTCCCTCACCTCCCACCGCAGACCCATTCTAGCAGGTAAGTCCTTGAGGACTCGGCCAGCTCGGACTGTGGTGGTGCTACTGAGCCACTCTTGGTGATGGACATTGAAGTCCCCAATCCAAAGTACATTTTGCACCCTTGCCACCCTCAGTGGTTCCTCCAAGTGCTGATTCATCAGCTGAGGTTGGGGGTTGTGGCTCGTGATAACCAGCAGGCGGCTTCCTTGACCACCTTTGACCTGTTGTCATGAGACTTCATGGGGGTCGGAATAAATGTTGAGGACTTTCCGGGCAACTCCCTCCAGACTGTATACCAATGTGCCACCACCTCTGCTGGGTCTGTCCTGCCGATGGGATAGGACATAACCAGGAATGGGGAAGGCAAGGTTTGATTCCGATGACTATTTCAAGCTGTTGCTTGACGAGTCTGTGTAGCAGCTCCCCCAATTTTGACACAGGCCCCTAGATGTTAACAAGGAAGATTTTAACAGTCGACAGGGTTGGGCTTAGATACGAATTAGAAGCAGGAGTAGACCATTCGGCCCACTGAGCCTTGTGGCTGATCTGATTGTAACCTCAACCTCACAATCCTGCCTCCCCCCGATAGGCTTTCACCCCATTTGCCATCGTCGTTTCTGGTGCCTATTACCATGCCTTTGCATGCCTTTTTAGCAGTTGGATACAATTGAGTGGCCTGCAAGGCCATTTCAGAGTGAACCACATTGCTGTGGATCTGGAGTCATATGTAGACCAAGCCAGTTGAGGAACCAGATGGTTTTCTACAGCAATCAGCAATAGTTTCATTAGACTTTTTAATTCCAGACTTCTATTGAATTCCAGTTCCACTATCTGCTCTGGTACGATTCGAACCCGGGTATCCGGAGCACTGTCTCTAGGTTACTAGCCCAATGACAATACTACAAGCCACCACCAATGTGAGCTAACATGGAAGACAGGCAAATGCGTTCACTGGCAGCAGTTCAATGGGAATGGGGTCACTGGAGCTCGGAGGAAGATCCTGAGATCCAATCTCAGTAAAAAGCTGCAGCAAATACGGTGACAACAGCACAGCTGGAATTCAACTTAGGTGAAAGCCAATTTCTGACCAGGACCCGGCAAAGTAGCAGAATAAAGCTCAGAGACCAGCTGTGCAGTGAAATATTGTTCTGCCCATGAATTTAAAACAAGTGACCTTAAACTTGAAGCGATTGTGTGGAAGAGCAGAGTCACGGCAGCAAATCAACACTCGGGGTGATATTGGAAATCAGTGGGGTCGTAAAGTCGTGGAATCACATTTGCCGACTGTTATATGACAGGGCGGATATTCTGTAACATTGAAGTCAATGAAAGTGAATATCGGGCGGAGAGCATTTAGTCTCGCTAATGTCCCCAACCTTTCCAGCATCCACAGTATTATAATTTTGTATGGATCAGACATGCTTTTTTGAATGGTCGCAAAAATCGAGAGGCTAAATGCTCCGCTTCCAAAATACCACATTGAGCTCGCTCTGTTTATCGTCAGACGTGTTACCTTTCAGGTGAGATTTTAAACCAAGGTCTTTTCTGCTTCACGCTATGTTTCGGATGCGACAGGAAAGAGAAGCAGTGGTGTTATCCTTCTGCCCTCAAAAGAACGCCAAAGAGAATTTAGCAGGTTATTATTTTTATATTCTCTCTGTGGATCTTGCTGCATGTTAAATGGCTACTGCACTTGCGGAAATTCATTGCGGGTGGTAAGTTTCTGGGATGGGTTGAGACCCTGTCTGAACGCAAGTCTTTCATTGTTACAAAGCACACCACTGCCACCTGCTGACAGAATCTCAGTGCTGCAGGAAACAATTCCCCAATAAAGAAATGACCTAAACCGATGACTGTCTTTGAAAGAAAAACAGAATTACCTGGAAAAACTCAGCAGGTCTGGCAGCATCGGCGGAGAAGAAATGAGTTAACGTTTCGAGCCTTCATGGCCCTTCGGCAGAACTGAAGCATAGTTAGGAGAAGGGAGAAATATAAACTGGTTTAAGGTGGGAGGGGGGGGGGGTTGGTGGAGAGAGACATTGAGGGTGTGGTGATTTGATTGTGGAGATGAGCAAATAATCAAAAGATGTCACAGACAAAAGGGTCAAAGAGGCGTTGAAGGTGGTGACATCCGTCCAAGAAAAGTGCCAATCAAGAATGGAAGACAGGATACTCAAAGCACAGCTCCAGTGGGGGTGGGGCGGAAAGACCAACAAGGTTCTAGTTTTAGATTCAAAAACAATGGAAATAGGTGGGGAAAGAAGAATCTATATAAATTATTGAAAAAAAAGGGGGGGGAGAAACAGGGTGGGGATGGGGGGAGGGGGAGTTTAAGATCTAAAGTTGTTGAATTCAATAATCAGCCCAGAAGGCTGTAAAGTGCCTAGTCGGAAGATGAGGTGCTGTTCCTCCAGTTTGTGTTGGGCTTCACTGGAACAATGCAGCAAGCCAAGGACAGACATGTGGGCAAGAGAACAGGGTGGAGTGTTAAAATGGCAAGCGACAGGGAGATTTGGGTCTTTCTTGCGGACAGACCGCAGGTGTTCCGCAAAACGGTCGCCCAGTTTGCGTTTGGTCTCTCCAATGTAGAGGAGACCGCATTGGGAGCAACGAATGCAGTAGACTAAGTTAGGGGAAATGCAAGTGAAATGCTGCTTCACTTGAAAGAAGTGTTTGGGCCCTTGGACGGTGAGGAGAGAGGAAGTGAAGGGGCAGGTTTTGCATCATGACTGTCTTTGAAAGGTTCACTGTGACGCCTGCAACTGACTGAAACCCTTTTGATACAGGTGGAAACCGTGCACACGCGCAATGACTGCGATGGCGTCATGGAAACATGGATAAATGAAAATCTAAAAGTTTAACCGGACACTGGTGAGACCACATCTGGAACACTGTGTCCATATTGGTCTCCTTATTTAAGGAAGGATGTAAGTGCATTAGAAGCAATTCAGAGAAGGCTTACTAGACTAATACCAGGAATGTGCAAGTTATTTTATGAGGAAAGATTGGACAGACTAGGTTTATATCCGCTGCAGTTTAGAAGATTAAGAGGCGACTTGATTGAAAGATCCTGAGTGTTCTTGACGGGGTGGATGTGGATATGATGGTTCCGATTGTGGGAGGATCTGGAATGAGGGGCCACTGTTTAAAAATAAGGAGCCGCCCATTTCAGACAGATGAGAAGATTTTTTTTTTCTCTGAGGGTAGTGAGTCTTTGTAAATCCCATCCTGAAAAAGCAGTGGAAGCAGAGCCTTTGAATGTTTTTGAGGCAGAGGTGGATAGATTATTGATAAAGAAGGGGGTGAAATATTTCCGGGTGTCGCCTGGAGGTTACAGTCAGATCAGCCATGATCTGTATTGAATGGCAAAGAGTCTCGAAGGCCAGCTGAGTCGCAAGGTTATGGGTTCAAGTCCTCCTCCAAAGCTTGAGCAGAAAAATCAAAGCTGACACTCCGTGCACCACTGAGGGAGTGCCACATTGTCAGCGATAACGTCTTTCAGATGAGATGATAAACTGGGGCTGCATGTGCCTGCTCTTGTTAATGAGAAATTTCACTGGCATCATTTCAAAGAAGAGCAGTGAGTTATCCCCGGTGTTCTGGCCAAAATTTATCCCTCAATCAACATCAACTCAACTTTTTAAAATTTATATAAATGACTTGGATGAAGAGCTCATAGGTAAAGTTGCTAAATTTGCTGATGATACAAAATTAGGTCGGAAATTCATTTGTGAAGAGGACATAAGGGCACTACAAGAGACCATAGGTATGTTAAATGAATGGGTTAATATCTGACAAATGGAGGGCGCTGCTCCTGAATTGAGCTTTATCTGCTCAAACTGACATTTAAAAGGACATGCATTTATATAGCCCTTCAAGCTGCTTTATAGCATCTTTGAAGCATGGACATTTTTGAAAGGCAGGAAACAACTAATTTTATGCAAAACAAAGTCTCAAAAATAACAATGTGATAATGGTCAGACATTCCGTGTTGTCATTGGTCAAACGAACATACAAACTATGAACTGGGGGGAACTAGCTGCTCTTCTTTGAAAAGGTGCTATGTGACCTTTGCCACCCACCAGAGCAGGCACATGCAGCCTCAGTTTACCATCTCATCCAAAAGACGACACCTCTGACAGTGTGGCACTCCCTCAGAACTGCACGGACTGTCATTGACTCCTAGTTGGTATGTTCATTTGACCAGTGACAATGGCGATTGTCACATTGTTATTTGTGTGTGAGTTTGGTTTGCATAAAATTAGTTGCCGTGTTTCCTACAACCATGACCACGCTTCAAAGTTACTTCTTTGTCTATAAAGTGGCTTGAAGTACTATATAAATGCAAGTCTTTTTAAATGTAAGTTTGAGCAGATAAAGTTCCTTTCCGGAACTAGAAAAAAATCTCGAGATATTCAAACTCTGTGTCTGGGGGTTTGGGACCTGTGGATTCACATCTCAGGCAGTGCTCCACCCACAACGAGTCCCTGAAAAAGAGGCTGCACATCACAGAGTGTCTGAACAGGACTGTGGGACAGACCAGTGGAAAACGAGAGGGGATTAAATCACATTCCGATTGGGATTGGTATTGAAGTGTGTCCTCCTACATGAAGATCATTCCTGACAATCCAGAAGGGAAAAAAACACAGGGTGTGACCCGTGTCACAACTGACTGGGGATAGTGCGCTGTATACGCAAGCCCCACTGCTCCCTGGGCCACGACAAATGTGAAAAGCTTGATCAAAGCACCAAATTGCCCCAATTCTACCTAACTGTTTAATTTAGGTTAACAGAATACGAGCACCAGGTTAGTAAACTTAATAAGTAAATAACTGTTTATTAAACAAATTGCCTTTAACAAGTGGTAAAAGAAAGAAATATGAACTGTTAACTTCTAACTCTATAACTTCAATTCTGCCCCTTCTTAAATCCCGCATACACACAACAAGATATAAAAGACACACAAAACCTGGATTTTAAGGGTGGGATAAAACAGTTCAATAGCACCAATCCGGAGTACAGGATTCGATGCGCTGATTTCGATTGATGTCTTCCAAATTCCTCTCAGTTCTCTGTTGATGACATGAGGTCGCCTTCCAGCACTTTCAGTCTTTAGTACATTGGTTGAGAACATGCTTTTTAATGTTTTTAATGTTGATTTCCCCTTTTTCCTCTTCACAGGTTTTTTTTTAGAGAGAGCAGGTTACAGAGATATGAGTAAAAATCCAGCCAGCTATTCTTGTAGAATTAATGGAATGTAACACACACAAGAGAAAGAGGATTTAGGTGTTTTCTCTTTGCAGGCTAAGTTTCTGTTGCATTGCTACCACACAAAACCTGGTCACCTCTTCAGGAGCCAATTAAAATGTTATGGTCAGGCATAAGTCCGGGACTCCTTTCCTGCACCAAAGTCTTTCATGGCGCACTCTGTTCCAGGATAGCAACATTTGTATATATTTCTCACCCTGTTCCAGTAGACATATCTTTCAAACTGTAGCCAACATAAATGGAGAAAAATAAAAATGTTAGAGTTAACTAAAAATTTCTATATAATGCTTCTATTTATGCGTTCTTAGTAAAATTAAGGGTTAGCAACATTTTCCAGGCAAACCTTGTTGGCCATAAAGGTCCATGTCAGCAGGGTTCTCCAGACATACTTTGGGAATCATAACATATTAACGGTTTGGGAGACAGAGCGGAGTTGAAGATAAACAGAAAAGGATGAGAACAGATGGTTCTAGGATGAGCCAGGCTAGGACAAGATAAGGGGAGCTTTACTTGAGTAAGGGAAAATATGTACATGGGACTGGGCAACACCTGCTTATTATGTGATTATGTATTGACAAAGATTGGAATTCAAATAATGTACTGTCTACGTGACCAAGAGGGTATAGAAATGTTGGCTTTCTTGTAATCAGTAGAATTCTGCGTTAGCCAGACTAAGACAGTTTCTCCCTGCGTTTGCCTGAATAAACTAATCATTAAACTATACCTGAGTCTCCTGTGGTCGATCCTTAGAAGCTACCACAACAAAGATATGTTCTTCCGGTTCGAAAGAATCCCGTCTCGGAAATGAGAGATAAACAGACATTTTATTAAGGTTGTAAAAATACAGAGTAAAGGGGGAAGGGGAGAGGAGAGGCCAATGTTGATTTGAAATAAATGACTTGTTTCACTGCAGAGAAATTCTGTGTTTCTATTGTGAATTCCACAATCTGGAACATCCGTGTCTATTTTTATTGTTACTGTTTGGCTGTTAAGCATCGCCTGGAAAGAAGCAGCATAGGATGGCAAACCTCATGTATGGGACCCCGACACCCCTTACACAGCCCAGCGGAATTTCCTTATATTCATTTCAAGGGGAGGAAAATCTGGGCAGTTCCTGTCATTGGCGATAATCCTTCCCGCCAGACGGAATTCTACTCAATTTTGGAAAATACTCTCGTCTGTCATCAGCATGGGGAGAGTTCTGTCATTATCTTTAAAATAAGAGCGAGGTCATTCAGGGGTGAAATCTCGAAGCATTTTTTTAACAAAGTGCAAGTGCTGTTTTGGGGGGAGGGGGGTTTAAACTAATTTGGCAGGGGGATGGGATACAGAGTGGGGGCACAGGAGGGGATGACGCAAAGCCAAATTTGGAAAAGAACTAAGTCAGTCTGGAAGGAAGAGCAAATATAGACCTGTTAAGGCAAGGGAATAATGCAAGGCTGGATTGCCTCTATTTTAACCAAGGTATCCTTACAAGGCATATGGATTGAGGATGTTGAATAACACATGGGAATATGATATTGTTGCTATCACAGAGACATGGTTGAGGGGAGGGCAAGACTGGTAACTCAATATTCCAGGGTTTAGAATCTCCAGACGTGACAAGGGGGGTGGAAAGAGAGGGGAGCATTGCACTATTGATCAAGAAGCCAATTACTGCAGTGAGGAGGGATGACATCTTAGAAGGTTCCTCAAATGAGGGCATATGGGTAGAACGTAAAAAAAAAAAGGGAGCAATCACGTTGCTGGGAGGCCTCCATATAGTCAGGGGAGATAGAGAAGCAGATATGTAGGCAAATGTCAGAGAAGCAAAAAATAATAGGGTATTAAGAGTAGGGGATTTCAACTTCCCCCATATTAACTTGGATAGTGCTAGTGTGAAAGGCTTAGAGGGGGCAGAATTCTTAAAGTGCATCCAGGAGAGATTTTTGAGTCAGCACATAGAAAGTCCTACAAGAGAAGGGCGGGGAAAGAAGCCGGGCAAGTGAAAGAAGTGTCAGTGGGGGAGCATTTCGGGGATAGTGACCATAACTCTGTAAGATTTAAGGTAGTTATGGAAAAGGGAAAAGATGGGCCGGAAATAGAGGTCCTGAATTGAGGGAAGGCCGATTTCAAAGTAATAAGACATGACCCGGCCAAAGTGAGCTGGAGGCGCTACATGTTGCAAAGTCTACTTGTTACAAAGTGGGAGTCATTCAAAAAGGAAGTAGTGAGAGTTCAGGGCCAACATGTTCTCGTAAAGGTGAAGGGTAGGACCAACAAGTGTCGGGAATCCTGGATGTCAAGGGATATAAGGGAATGGGTAAGGAAAAAAAAGGAGGCTTATGGCAGATACAGAGGGCTGAAAACAGCAGAAGCCCCAGAGGAGTGTAGAGGGATACTTAAATAAGTAATTAGGAGAGCGAAGAGGAGGCACGAAGAAACAGTCGCAGGAAAGATAAAGGGAAATCCCAAGGCATTTTATAAATATATTGACGGCAAGAGGATAACTAGGGAAAGAGTAGGGCCCATTAGGGGCCAAAGTGGCACTCCGTGCGTGGAGCCGAAGGACTTAGGTAAGGTTTTAAATGATTACTTTTCATCTGTGTTCATTATGGAGAAGGACGATGTAGGTGTAGAAATCGGGGAGGGGGACTGTGTACTTGTACAAATTAACATTGAAAGAGAGGAGGTATTAACGATTTTAGTGGGCTTAAAAATGGATAAATCCCCAGGCCCAGATGAGATGTATCCCAGGCTGCTATGTGAGGCAAGGGAGAAGATTGCAAGGGCTCGAACACTAATTTTCAAACCCTCTCTGGCCGCAGGAGAGGTGCCAGAGGGCTGGAAGTCAGCGAATGTGATAACTTTATTCAACAAGGGTAGTAGGGATAAACCAGGTATCATGAATCTATTAATGTACATAAAATTTGGGAAGATATTTTTCTTTTAAAAAAGAGGTTTAGTTTGCGGGTATGTCTTAATTGCATTAAAGCCAGCTAGTCTGGGTGCTTTGATATGTACTAGTTTTGAGATGTAAGACAGATAGCATGCAGTTGCATGTTTTCAATAGAGCATTCAAGAAGTGGGGTGAAAATTAATGCCTTTCGTGCAGCTATGAAGCAATATGTTTATATTACTAATAAAATTGGTATTATGAAAGAGGTTTCATTGTTAAAAGGTGAAGTTTTGTGTGCGGGCAGAGGCAATGTAAGATCAAAAGGCAGCTGCAAGCCTCCAACTGGCTCCACGTGAAAAGAACCTCATTTTGAATTCGTGAGGTAAAAATGCTTTGCCTGGTGTTTGGTTAAGTCTATGAATTGCTATTGCCTTAATGGAGATTAGTTTGGGAATTTGTTAAAAAGATATGGTAGTAGTAATTTGTAGCCATGCGTACATATAGTTTAACCTGCGTAAATTAATAAAATGTTTCATATAGTTTAATGTAAAACCTCGAGAACTAATGGTCTGATTCCTGAGTTTAGAGTCGCTTCTCAAACATAACACTTAAAATTATTGGTTATGACCATTGTTTAAAGTTTCCTTCTGGAATTTTAAAAAATAACTCCACTTTACCAACAGCCAGTAAGTCTAACATCAGTGTTAGGGAAACTATTGGAAAAAATTCTGAGGAACAAGATTAAGCTCCACTTGGAGAGGCAGGGATTAATCAGGGATAGTCAGCTTGACTTTGTCAGGGTAATACCATGCCTAACAAATTTGATTGATTTTTTTAGAGGAGGTGACTAGTTGTGTAGATGAGGGCAGTTGATATAGTCTACATCGACTTCAGTAAGGCTTTTGACAAGATCCAGCATGGGAGAATTGTCAAGAAGGTAAATGCCCATGGGTTCCAGGGCAATTTGGCAAATTGGAACCAAAATTGGCTTAATGGCAGGAGGCAGAGGGTGATGGTCAAAGGTGTTTTTTTTTGTGATTGGAAGCTTGTGATGTACTGCAGGGATCGGTGGTGGGACCCGTGCTGTTTCTAGTGTACATTAACGATTTAGATGTGAATTTAGGAGGTATGATCAGCAAGTTTGCAGATGACATGAAAATTGGTGGTGTCATAAACAGTGAGGAGGAAAGCCTTAGATCACAGCGCGATATAGATGGGCTGGTAAGATGGGCAGAGCAGTGGTAAATGGAGTTTAATCCTGAGAATTGTGAGGTGATGCATTTTGGGAGGACTAACATGGCAAGGGAATACACAATGAATGGTAGGAACCTAGGAAGTACAGAGGGTCAGAGGGACCTTGGTGTACATGTCAATTGATCCCTGAAGGCAGCAGCACATGCAGATAAGGTGCTTAAGATGGCATATGGTATAGTTGCCTTTATTAGCCGAGGCATAGAATATAAGAGCAGGGAGGTTATGTTGGAGCTGTATAAAACGCTAGTCAGGACACAGGCGGAGCACTGTGTGCAGTTCTGGTCGCCACATTATAGGAAGGATATGATTGCACTGGAGAGGGTGCGGAGGAGATTCACCAGGATGTTGCCTGGGCTGGAGAGGTTCAGCTACGAAGAGGGACTGGATATGCTAGGGATGGCTTCCTTAGAGCAGAGAAGGCTGAGGGGGGACCTGATAGAGGTGTGCAAAATTATGATGGGCATAGATAAGGTAGATAAGAAACTCTTTCCCTTAACAGAGCAGTCAATTGTCAGGGGTCATAGAATTATGTTAAGGAGCAGGAGGTTTAGAGGGGATTTGAGGAAAAACATTTTCATACAGAGGGTTTTTGAAATCTGGAACACAATGCCTGAGAAGGTAGTGGAGGCTGGAATCCTCACAACATTTAAGCAGTAATTAGACGATCATTTGAAACGCCATAGCATACAGGGCTATGGGCCAAGCGCTGGAAAATGGGATTAGAATAGATCGATCCTTGATGGCCAGCATGGACTGAAGGGCCTGTTCTTGTGCTGTATACCTCTATGACTCTATCTGCAGGACAGGTCATCCAATTTTGCCACAAGCCCCTAGATGTTAGTGAGGAGGATTTTGCATGTTCACAGGGCTGATTTTGTCATTGTCATTTCCGGTGCCCAGGTTGCTGCCAGGTGGTCTGTCTGGTTTCATTCCTTTTTCTAGACTTTGCAATGGGACTGAGTGGATAACTAAGCCATTTCAGAAGGCATTAAGAGTCAACCATGTTGCTGTGGATATGCAGCCAGCAGACGACAGATTTCCTTCTGTAAAGGTATTAGTGAACCAGGTGGATCTTTTTGACAATCGACAATGATTTAATGGTCACTATTACTGAGGTTAGCTTTTTGATACCAGATTTATTGACTGAATTTAAATTCCACCAGCTGCCTTGCTGGGATTCGAACCTGTATCCCCACAGCAGTAGCCTGGACCTCTGGATTACTAGTTTGTTGACATTAACACTATGCCACCACCTCACCCACTCACCCCTCACCCTGAGTACGCACCTTACTCAAACAGCCCGTACTTTCTAAACTCAGACCATAGCGCCTAACATCAGATGTGATTCCACGATTGGGCAGCACTTACTGAACAAACCCAATTACACTACACTATTACATGAACAACCAATTCAAGAATAACAGTCAGGCTTGTAATGGGACTCACTTACGCTTGCCAGAAGCGACATAAAATCACACACAGGGCTCTGCCCTCTGTAAACAAAAAGAAAATGTCCAAACATTGCACCTTTTTGAACTGAACAAAAGTTCTTTTACGGTGAGCAAGAAGTCCCTGGGGGTATTTCCCATGACAATGCCTCAATCAATCTCAGTTGACTTGCCTGGTTTGCATTTCAAAAAAAGTTTGGACAGAACTGTTCCCTCGCACATTCACCATGGCAATGTCTCGACCGATGAGTGTCCACTTGCTTACCAATCAGTCCCTTTTTGCCATGAAGTATAAATTGTTGTTCCATTTGAAATTTAGTATTCTTGAAATTCTGTCCTGATGAGTTCAAGGCAAAAAGAATCGACAGCATGTCTCTTTTTGCAGCAATAATCCAATTCTACACTAACAAGCAACTATTCGTACACTCAGAGTTCTTCCTGCATTTTTTTAAAGAAGTCTGGCCTCGGGTCCCTCAGAGGGATCCCTTGAGTAGAGGCCTAAGTTCTGTAGTTGTTTGCAAGGACTGAAAACAGCAGACAATCCACTCCATCATCTCTCCAGACTTCCTCTGTTACCAAACATTCAAACCTCAGGTTGTCAGCTGACTCTGGAGTCGTGGCAGGCGTTAATTGTATTTCAGTGGCAATGCTTGGACCTGAGTCATAAGGTCATTACAGACTCCTGAACTCATAATGCAGGCAAGACTTTCCTGTGCACTACTGAGGGGGTGCTATATTACAAACAAACGAGAATGTGAACTTTTCCCTCCCCAGAAGATCTGTATTTGGATGAGCTGATAAATCGATGCCCGTTCTACGCCCTCCAGTGGACAGAAAAAAAAACTATAGTATTATTCGAATATGAGCAGGGGAATTATGCCCGGCACAAAAGCAAATACCACAGATGCTGCAGGTCTGAGATACAAACAGAAAATGCTGGAGGTATTATTTCGTCATGTGTTAACAAAAACCTGTTTCTCGAGCTCTTTCCTTAGCAACTGTCTCTGGCTCCATCTACACCATGTGGATTCAAATTGAGATTCCTTCCTCTGTGTTTGGGATCTATCCAGCATTATGGATATCTCTCAGACATTCAGACTTTCTCGAACTGATGTTCTCCCCACATCATAAGATCATGTCATGTGTCTCAATGTCATGTGTCACCATGTGCACACTCTCAATGTTTCGATGAAGAAGCACTGACTCATTCTAACTCAAAGGTGTCCTACTCCACTGTTTCATTTTATCCTGCCTCATTCAGACGTTGACCATGTTTTTTTTAAATATTCCATTTAGGTGAGAAGGATCATAATGTTCTCCACCTTATGGATACACACCCTCCGGATTATTCCTTCACTTCCCTTCCCTCTGACATTACTTCCCCTTTGACTCTCACCACTTACCAGGGATTCACAATACAATCTGACCTTACTCTCTCTGACACTGAACGAGCTGTCAAAGGCCTCAGTGTCATCTCTGTACATTCTCAACTCTATTAATTTCGAACTCAGCAACACATTAAGCTCTTCTTCAATTGTCTCTGCTTCCTTGCTCACTTATTTTGTCTGGAGAGTTCCTGCCAGTCAGCGGACCAATCTACCCATCCAATGTTCTCCCTCCACTTGGACCCGGCTCTCTGGCCTCTTATCTTCTCCAGATCTTTTCATTGACAACTGCTGACGTGACATCACTTTCACTCAACGTATCTCCCTCTGAAATTGCAGCACTCCCTTCTGTCAAATCCGTTCATAACATGGTCATTAAACCTGTTGACAAGTGTGATGCAGATGTTGTCTGACATGCTGGCCTCTACCAACAGAAGTAAAATGACAACTTTATGGCACTTCTTCCTACCTCCTTGGGCCATGATTCCACTACCAAGCATCAAACCAATGTAGCTAGAATGTCACTGACCTCATCTCCTCAGGAGATCTTCCCTGCACATCTCCAAACTCATAGTGCCCCAAGACGGAATAGCCCACCTCTACCTTCAAAATCCAGAACAGGATTGCCCTGCTTAATCTATTGTTTCAGCCTGTTCCTGCCACACTGAACATATTTCTTCCTATTTTGAATCGATTCTTTCTCCCCCTTCCCTGTTTCCTATTACTTACATTGTGACTTTTCCATTTTCCTTAGATCGCTTCAGCAGTTTCCAGTTTCCTGAGCCCAACCAACTCTTTCTTTGACCATGAATGTCCAATCCGTCTACATGTCCGTTCCCCACCTGGATGGTTGTAGTAATATTTTTTACCCTTCTCTTCATCTCACACCAGTACACAGTTATTTGCTTGAATGTTTTTATGCATTGATAAGTTATTAAAACAATAACCTGATATAATCACAATGTCAACAGCAGAAAATGTACTTCATACATCCTCTTGTTCCTGGAACGGGGGCCTAAGCAATCCGCATCCGCAACTGCCCTCCTCCACTTGGCTGAAGCTATCACATTGAGCAAATATTGCTTCAACTCCAATGATTTCATGCTAATAAAAGGTGTTTCCATGTGTCCCAGATATGTCTGACTTTTTGTGGGGTATGTCCAACACTCCTTGCTCCAATCCTACACATTCACTCAATCCTTTTTTTTTGGTGTATTGACTAATTTATCAGCGCTGCTCCCTGAACCAGAAAATGTAATTGGCTTTGATGTGACTTTCCACCCATTTCTCACCATCACCTGGTCCATCTCCTCCCTTCCCTTCCTCGACTTTCCTGTCTCCATTTCTGGGGACATGCTGTCAACAATATTCATGATAAACCCACTGACTCCCACAACTAACTTGACTACAATTCCTCAGATCCCACTTCCTGTTAGTACTCTGCTCCATTTTCCCAGTTTCTCCATTACACCTGTTCAGGCAATGCAACTCTGCATAATAGCACTTCCAATAACAACTGAGAATTCCCTCCCACTGTGATTGTTAGGTCCCTCCACCTTGCCTGATCTATTTCCAGCGCGTCTGTTCTAAACCCTTTCTCTCTCTCTCCCAACAATGATTGAGTCGTCATCTTCCACCCCACCAGCCTACACATTCAACAGATCAACCTCTGTCATTTCAACCATCTCCAACATGACACCATCACCTGACCTCGTCTTTCAGCATTTCAAAGGGACTGTTCGCTCTGCAATACCCTGGTTTCCTTCTCTGTCACCAACAACACACTCTCCATTTCTTGAAGGACCTTTCTATTCAAGCACAGGAAATGCTTCACGTGCTCCTTTACCTCATTGATTCTCACGATCAAAAGCCGCAAATATTCCTTCCACTGAAGCAATGATTTGCTTGTACTTTTTTCAATTTAGTATGCTGTGTTTCTTGCTCACGATGCAGCATCCTCTACATTCTACAAAGTAAAATGATTTGCGGAAGAATTCCATTCAGTCCGCAAGAATGACTCTGAGCTTCCTATTGCTTGTCATTTTATTTCTCCACCTTGCGCCCTCTGGCCGTTCTGCCCTTGGCTAGCTACAGTGTTCCAATGAAGTTTAACACTTGCTCGAGTAACATCACCTCATCTTTTGACTACACACTCTACTGCAACACTGAGTGAAACAATTTTAGATCATAACATCTGCCTCCATTTCATATCTTTGATTATCTATTTAATTTGCAGATTGCTGCTATCCCAACATCCACGTCCAATTTGAACACATCTTTTGCTTCTTTACCCATTACCACAAAACCTTTTGTCACTTCATCTCTCCAATCTTTGACCCCATCGCAAAACTCTTTGATCCCCCCTAGAACTTGCACTTACTTAAACTTATTACATTTTTAATTTTAATAAAAGTAGAAAGTGTGCAAAATGCTCTGTATATTCAGCAGCACTTATGGAGAGGGAAAGAGTTAACATTTTCAGAAGAAGAATCATATTCGACTGAAACATTAACTCACCATGATGTGCTGAGTATTTGCAGTATTTTCTGTTTTTATTTTGAGCATCTACAGTACTTTACTTTTATTTTACCATTCTATCTATTTTCATTCCCGATGAAGGGTCACCATGGACCTGAAACATTATTCTGTTCCTCTCCACAAATGTTGCCTGATTTGCTGAGTATTTCAAGTATTTTGTATTTTGTATTTCAGAATTCTCCCGATGCCATGGCTCATATTAATTCCTTGATCAGTACAGAAAAAAATAGATGTTCTGCTTCTTTATTTCATTGCTGTTTGTGAGAGCTTACTGTGCTCAAATTGGCTGATATACATTGCAACAGTGATGTTAGGAACTAAAGATAGATGTTAGTAAATTATGTGGCTATTTGTATGTGTTAGGAGTAAGCTATAGCTGTAAGTTTATTTATTTTTCTTTGTGGGAAAAAAGGTGAAACCTCGGCCTAATTTCATTTAAGAGTGGAGCCAGCAGGGCCAGAGCTTTGTTTCTATACCTGCATTTTAATGAGGTTTTACGACCCTTGAATTGGATTAGGAAAGTTAAAACATAGTAGAAAATTTGTGCTGTTGCCTCGCAACAGAAGGCCCACAGAGAGACTGGGAGAAACAGAAAGCAGTTAAAGTTCAGTTGGTTTGTGAATACCACAAGGTGAAGACAGAAAGACCTCAGAACAAAAAAGAAATGTTGAAAAATCAGGGAGTGGGCCAAGAAGGCTTTCTCGTCAAAGAAAAAGAAGAGGGGTCTGAAAAAGGTCCTTTTCAGCTTAGTTAAAGTAAGGCGCATAAAAACGGCTCCAAATTAAAGAGACAGAGCTGCAGGAAGCAGACTTAAAGCTTGAAGCCAGAAGATCCGAGGAGACAGCCAAAGGGAGGTGACTCCTTACTAAGAGCCTGTGAAGCAGTGGTGTTCTGTTTGCATGGCGGAGTATCTGGGAGAATGTGTGGAAGGCAAAGCTTTAATGCACATTGTGATCAAAGGGAGAGGAACATTGAAAGGAGAGATTGAAACCCCGGGGTGTTGATCCTTGTTGAAGATGTGTCAGAGAAATTATCATTTGAAAGAAGATTCCAAGGTGAGTCTTCGAGTGTAGAGATTGCAAACCCTCATGTGATAGACAGAGTTTCAGTGAGACCTGTTAGCTCACAGTGTGACCAGTATCTGCTGGGAGTTGATGTGAGATCAATAGAATCTCCTTTGGGTGGCATCTGTCACTTAGCTTCAGAGTGTGGTGTGCCTGACCATTAGTCACCTATTGATTTACATGGATTGTAAACTTACTGTGAACATTAGAGTATCAGATGGATTTTGTAACTTGTACCAAAGTTAAAACTCTGTATATGTGTGAAAGCTATGACTGTGGCTCAAGGAGTAGTGCAATATAGTAACCTGTGCTTGTTTAATAAATGTTTTAATCTTATGTTAAAATTTTGTGAGCAGACTCTGTGACTCTGTTCAGAAGCCGCCCTCCACGTTTCTAAACAAACATTGTAAGTTCGGAGCTATCAAGCGAGGTTCCATCCAGGGATTGGGTGACTATATTTCAAAAGTATTTCGCGCGTTCTAAAGCGCTTCTGGATGACTCGGCATCATGAATGGTACTATATAACTAGTCTTCATTTTCCTTCCAGCATTTTTTAACCTTTATTCATGGGATGTGGGCATCGCTGGCTGGGCGAGCATTTATTGCCCATTCCTAATTGCCCTTGTTCAGTGGGCATTTAAAAGCCTACCACATTGCTGTGGATCTGGAGTCACGTGTAGGTCGGATTTCCTTCTCTAAATGGATTAGGTAACCAGATGGGTTTTTAGGCAGTGGTGTCATGGTCATTCATTTTATTCCAGATTTTTTTCTTTGAATGCAAATGTCATCTTGTGCCGTGGTGGGATTCGAACGCCAACGCCGGCGCAACACCCTGGGTCTCTGGAATACCAGCCCAGAGATAATATCACTATGCCTCTGCCTCCCCACTTAGCCCAGTCGAACTTGACCTAAATATCTCGGCACCTGTTATCGAAAATAACTCATTGACATTTCTGGCTCTTTCTGCTTTAAGGTGAGAGGCTGCAATCATTAACAGAATTCAGTTTATGTTTCTGGACCTGACGCCGTGTTTGTACTTGACAGCGAGTTCCCCTGAAGCAAGTGCAATGAAATATCGATCTGCCGATTTCCGCCTCCTCCCTCCCCCTTCTCTCCCTTCTCCCATTACCAACGCTCCATGAAACTTTACCCTCTCTGACAGCGTTCGGCCATTCTTTACCATACTCCACACCCGTGTATCTTTCATACCGCCTTGTGTCTTGTTTGTCCACGTGAATGCCGACCGGGCACAGACTAGTATATACTAATAATTCCCTTTGTATTGTAATGACCTTCGTCGGCAGATCCATGAACTGAAGGTGTGCAGCACCTGAGTCAGATCGAAACTGAAATCGGGTTGAATCAGCAAATGCCGAATGTGAACATGGATTCCAGAGAGTAGGGAGAGAATTTCACAGAGGATTTAAATTGTCCCATTTGTCTTGATTTCTTCACCCATCCGGTAATACTGGATTGTGGACACAACTTCTGCCGCTCCTGTATCACCCAGTGTTGGGAAAAGGAGATAAACTCCTGCCCGGAATGTAGAGAGCAGTTTCCAGAAATCAACCTCAGGGTAAATCGGGCCTTAGCGAATCTGGCTGAGAAAGCTCGGAAATTAAAGCTGAATCCGAAAGAGAAGGAAAGTAAACTTCACTGTGAGGAACACCAGGAAGAACTGAAGCTGTTTTGTGAAACTAACAAGAAATGGATCTGTCTGATTTGTGGAGATTCGCGGGAACACAGAGAGCACCGCTTCCTGCCGATCGATGAAGCTGTTGAAATCTACAAGGTAAAAGGGAAAATATTTTACAGGCTGATTATTTTGCGAGATTCTTACGGTTTCACTATTTTATTCTGGTATTTTCTCCCTAAATCTCTGGATCGACTGAAATTGTCCTTATTTTCTGTCACACGGAAGAAATCAGAGATTCTAGAAACGGAACTGAAACAGAAGCGGAAGATTTCGGAAGTTAGGGTAAGGTCCCTGTGCTGATTTTCCGGCATCTCGCTTAGTCTAGTTCCCTTTATCGCGGGGCATTAATTATGTTTCACATTTCATTTGTTAGAAACAATCGAGCAGTCTGCAGACCCGCATAACATCCGAGTTCACTAAAATGCACCAGGTTCTCACTGAGAAAGAGCAGCGTTTACTCAGAGATCTCAGGGAAGAGGAGGAGAGGATTCTGGAAACAATGGAGAAAAACTTTCGAGAGATTCAGAAGAATTTAAATTCGATTGAGGAGAAGCTCTCAAATTTGCATAAACAGTTGGAGCAAAAAGACGAGCTGATATTTCTGAAGGTGAGCGAACAGATTGAGGGTCGGTTCAGTCAGTGCAACTTCACACAGTCAGATAAAGTCTGCGGATAAGAGTGAAATAAATGTAGTAGATACTAAAAAAAAGTTATGGAACTGAACTGAATTCATGTCTATTCCGGTCGATTCTGCAGTTGTCGCCAAACTGTCCTATTCCCACACTGTCTGCAGAATCCCTGGAAAACCTGCAATCTCCCGGGAATGAGTTGTCGCGATTTTTATATTTAGTTTCCAACTATTTCCGTGTTGCCCCTGATTAATTTTCTGCTCGAACTTCCAGCTCCAGACGAGTGTGTGGTATAGTGATACTTGAGAGTCACTGTGTTTGTGACAGGGACTGACTTTGAGTTCCAGTGTGTGACACAAAGTTTAGATTTAAAAACATAATCCTATCAGCAATGCACAGGGTGACAAGTCGGCTTATCTTGCCTGTGCTGATTTAGTGGAAAAGTTATCAAATTCGTCATACCCTGCTCTTTCCCCCGATAGAGGTGAACGTTTCACTCGGTGGAGTAGGCTTGGCCTCTACTCATTGGAATTTAGAAGAATAAGAGGCGACCTAATTGAAACATAAAGGATTCTTAGGGGGCTTGACAGGGTAGATGCTGAGAGGTTGTTTCCCCTTTAAGACCAGAAGGCGTAAGGGGTCGCCCATTTAAGACAGAGATGAGGAGGAATTTCTTCCCTCAGAGGGAAGTGGACCTGTGGAATTTTTTACGGCAGAGGGTTGTGGAAGATGGGTCGTTAAGTATATTCAGGGCTGAGATAGACAGATTTTTAATCAGTAAGGGAATCAAGGGTTATAGGAAAAGACAGGGAAGTGGGTTATCAGATTAGCCATGATCTCATTGCATGGCGGGGCAGGCTCGATGGACCGAATGGCCTACTTTTGCTCCTACGTCTTATGGTCTGATGGTCTAATGGGTGGGGACAATTTATATATATATATACACACACAAATCTCTGCTTTCACTCTGCAAATTCCAGATCATCAAACGTCATTGGTGATAGAACACTTTCCCTTTTTTTCAATCATCCTGACGATTTATGCATGTCGTCTCCATAGTCTCTCTATCCCCGCACTGCCTATAACACTCCACCACTTACTATATATTGCCTCTCCTTATTCGCCCATCAAAATGCATTTCTATGCACTTAACGTGTTAAATCTCATCTGCTGTGTCTGGTTACTTAACCAGCCCGTCTGTATCCTCCTGGGAAAAAAAGGTAGGGCAGTGGGGCTAGTTGACTTCCTGTTGCGAAGAGCGAGCACGGACACGGCGGGACGAATGGCCTCTTACCCTATGATTTTGTATTTCATCCTCACTTTGATTGTTTTACTTATTTCAGAAGGAAACCTGTTCGAAGAGAAGGTAGGAATTGCGCTTTTCTGAAACTCCGCACAGTTGGTAAAATGTTATGGTTGTTCGCAGAATTTTTTCCCGGTTACCATCACAGGATTGGACCCGATTTTCAATCGCACAAAAGCTATTCACTTACACAGTGTTAAAATTAGACGCCATTAAAGGGTTGTTAGTCAATGACAAATCTGCAATATAGCTCAGGCACAAGTTTTTTTTCAGTAACAACTTTAATTGCAGTGGTTTAACAGTATTAGATTTTATGGAATCGGTTTACGGTACAGAAAGAGGCCACTTGGCTGATCGAGTCTGTGCCGGCCGAAAAACGAGCCACCCAGCCTAATCCCACTTTCCCGCATTTCGTCCGGAGCCCTGCAGGCTACGTCACTTTGGGCCCAGACAGTTTTTAAATGAGTTACGGGTTTCCGCCTCTACTGCCCTTTCAGGCAGTGAGCTCCAGCCCCCCACAACCCCCTGGGTGAAAATGTATTTCCTCATCTCCCCTCTAATCTTTCTACCAATCATTTTAAATCTTTGGCCCCTGGTCACCGACATCTCTACTAAGATAAATAGGCCCTTCCGATCTACTCTATTCAGGCCCCTCACGATTTTCTTACATCTCAATCAAATCTCGCCTCAGCCTCCTCTGTTCCAAGGAGAACAAACCCAGCCTATGCAACCTTTCCTCAAGGATGCAATTTTCTAGTCCTGGCAACATCCTGGCAATTTCCTCTGCACCCTCTCTAATGTAATTATATCCCTTCTGTAATGAGGTGACCAGAACTGCATACAGTACTTAAGTTGTGGTTTAATTAATGTTTTATACAGTTGTGGCTTAACTAATATTTTATATAGTTCAAGCATAACGTTCCTACTCTTATATTCTATGGTTGGCTCATAAGAAAGGATTCCATATGCCTTCTTAACTACCTGATTGACCTGCTGCTACTTTCAACAATCTGTGGAGGTGTCAGCTGTGGCTCAGTCCATAGCACCCTCGCCTTTGAATCAGAAGGTTGTGGGTTCATGTCCCACTCCTAGAAACCAAGAACTGTGTTTGTACTCAAAAGAGTTGCAATCTGTGACTGTTGATAACTGGAATGAATTTTTTTTTTCAGCAATCTGTGGACATTCACTCCAAGGTCCCTCACTTCCTTTACACCTCTCATTATACTCCCATTTGTTGTGTAACTCTTGTTTGATCTCTCCAAGTGCCTCACCTCACACTTCTTTGGGTTGAATTTATTTACCACTTTCCTGCCCACCTAACCAGTCCATTGATATCTCCCTGCAGTCTACAGATATCCTCCTTGCTATTCCTGTGCAGCCAACTGTTATGTCGTCTGCAAACCTCTTGATCATTCCCTCTTCATTTATGTCCAAATCATTAATATGCACCACAAAAAGCAGGGGACTTAGCACTGACCCCTGCGGAACCCCACTGGATCAATCTTCCTCCCACAGAAACACCCATCAACAATTACCCTTTGTTTCCTGTCACTGATCCACTTTTGTATCCAGCTTGCTCAATTTCCCTGGATCCCATGGGCTTTTATTTTTTTAAGCAGTCTGCCATTTGTGACCTTGTCAAACACCCATGCTAAAACCCAAGTAGACCACATCAGCTGCACTATCCTCATTAATTCTCCTTGTTACTGCGCCAAATTAGTCAGAAAAGAACTTCCCTTAAAATGCAACCCGTCTGTCCTTGATTATCCCTGCCTTTCTAAGTGACAGTTTATCTTGTCCATCAGAATTGATTCCAATAATTTTCGCACGACTGAGATCAGAAGGACTGGACTGTAATTACTTGGCCTATCCCCTGGACATTTTTGAACAAAAGTACAAGGTTAGCAGACATCCAGGCCACTGCCGCCACACCTGTATACAGAGAGAATTAAAAATTATAGTCTCTGCTATTTCCTCCCTGGCTTCTTTTAACAGCCTGGGGTACATTTCATCCGGCCCTGGTGATTCACCCACTTTCAAAAACGCTAATCCCTTTAATACTTCCTCTCTCCCAATGTTTATCACATCCAATACTTCACAGTCCTCCTCCTTAACTACAATGTCTGCATTGCCCCCCGCCTTTTGTGAAGGCAGATGCAAAGTATTCATTGAGAACCATACCCACATCCACACATGGGTTACCCTCTTGGTCTTTTAGGGTCCTAATGTTTCATTTGCTATCCTATTACCCTTAATGTATTAATAAGATATCTTTGGACTCTCCTTGATTTTTGTCACCAATATTCTTTTATGTCCTCTCTTTGCTTTCCTAATTTCCTTCTTGATTTCACCCTTCCACTCTCTATATTCCTCTAGGTTATCTGTCACATTGAGTGCTTGTGTCTGACAAAACCTTGCCTTTCCTCTCTTATCTCACCTTGTAAGCACCTTGACACCCAGAGGAGTCGAGACTTGACTGTTCCGCCCTTTTCCTTTGTGGGAGCAGAACCCCTTGAATCTACACTCTGAATGCCTTCCATTGCTCTGACACTTGTCATGAACACTTTAATCACAGAAATTTGTTCATCTCTATCGCCTTAGGCCATTCTGGACGAATTTGTGTTTTGAAAGACACTACCCCTTAAAGTGCAGGGCAATCAAGGATAGAAACAAAGGAGAGACAGTTAAGCAGCAAAAGTGGAGGGCAGAGAAAACAAAAGCAACAAACAAATGGGATCAAAGTGCAAAATAAAACCAAGATGAATAACAAGGTTAAAAGGACACGCCGAAAGGCATTGTATCTTAATGCACGGACCATTGACAATAAGGAAGATGAATTCACAGCGCAAATAGTTATAAACGGTTATGACACCTTTGTAATTATGGAGACATGGCCGCAGGGTGACCAAGGATGAGAACTGAACATTCAGAGGTATTCAATATTTAGAAACGACAGACAAATAGGGAAAGGAGGTGGGGTAGCATTTTTAGTAAAGGAGGAAATCAATGCATTAGTGAGGAAGGATATTGGCTCAGAAAATCATGATGTGGAATCTGCTTGGGTGGAGATAGGAAACACCAGGGTACAGAAAAAGTTGGTGGGGGTGTCTATAGACCCCAACAGTAATGAAGATGTAAGGGAAGGCACTGAGCAGGAATTTAGAGACGCATGCAATAAGGGTAAAACTGTAATCTCGGGTGACTTTAATCTATTTATAGATTGGACAAACCAAACTAACAATCATACCATGGAGGAAGATTTTGTGGAGTGTAGACGTGATGGTTTTTTAGATCAATACGTTGTTGAACCAACTAGAGAGCAGGCTATACTACATTGGGCATTGTGCAATGAGAAAGGATTAATTAACAATTTTGTTGACAGGGTCCCTTGGGGAAGAGCGACCATAAAATGATAGAATTTTTTATTAGGATGGAGAGTGAAGAAGTTGAATCCGAAACTAGGATCCTGAAACCTAATAAAGAGAATTATGAGAGTATGAGGTGCAAGCTGGCAATGATGGACTGGGGAACCCTACTGAAAGAGTTGACAGTGGATAGGCAATTGCTAACATTTAAGGAACATATACATGAATTGCAACAATTATTCATTAATTCCTGTGTGGCACAAAAGATATAATAAGAAAGGTGGCTCAACCATGGCTTCAAAAATAAATTAGTGATAGTATTAGACCCAAAGAGGAGACATATAAAATTGCCAGAAAAAGCAGCAAGCCTGAGGACTGGGAGCAGTTTAGAATTCAGAAAAAGTGGATAAAATTATTGATCAAGAAGGGGAAAATGGAATATGACAGCAAACCTGCAAGGAACATAAAAGCTGACTGTAAAAGCTTCTACAAATATGTGAAGAGAAAAAGATTAGCAAAGACAAATGTAGGCCCCTTACAGTCAGAAATAGGGGAAATTATAATGGGGAACAAAGAAATGGCAGAAGAATTGAACACATATTTTGGTCTATCTTCACAAAAGAGGACACAAATAATTCCCCAGAAGTGGTTCAATGAGAGGGAGGAGCTGAAGAAAATCAGTATTAGTAAAAAAAAAATGGTGTTAGCGAAATTAATGGAGTGAAAAGCTGGAAAATGCCCAGGACCTGAAAATATACACCCTGGAGTACTAAAGGAAGTGGCCCTGGAAATATTGGATGCATTGGTGGCCATCTTACAAGCTTCTACAGCCTCTGGAGCAGTTCCTACAGGTTGGAGGATGGTAACTGTAACCCTACCATTTAAAAAAGAGGGGGAGAAAAAATAATGAATTACAGACCATTTAGCCTAACCTCAGTAGTGGGGAAAATGCTACAGTGTTTTATAAAAGACGTGGTGACAGAACACTTGGAAAGCATTAATGGGATTAGACAAAGTCAGCATGGGTTTATGAGAGGGAAATCATGCTTCACTAATCTACAGGTGGTTTTGAGGATGTAAATAGTAGAATAGATAAAAGAGAACCAATGGATGTGGCGTATTTGGATTTCAAGAAGGCTTTTGATAAAGTCCCACATAAGAGGCTAGCAGACAAAATTAAAGTTTATGGGATTAGGGCTAATATACTGGCATGGATTAAGCACTGGTTGACAGACCACATCATAGAGTGCGAATAAATTGGTATCAATGCATGTGCCCCAACTATTCATGATATATACATAAGGTGGATGAGGTAACCAAATGCAATACTTCCAAGTTTGCTGACAACATCAAACTGGGCTTGCTTGTGCGTTGTGAGGAGGATGCAAGGAGGCTTCAGGGTGATTTAGAGAAGTTGTGTGTGTGGACAAACACATGGCAGATGCAGTATAACGTGGGTAAATGTGAAGTTTTACACTTCAGCATGAAAAACAGAAAGGCAGAGTATTATTTAAATGGTGATATATTGGAAAATGTAGATATAAAAATGGATATGGGTGCCCTTGTATACCAGTCAATGTAAGTAAATAGTCAGCTGCAGCAAGCAATTAGGAAGGCAAAGGGTATGTTGGCATCCGTTGCAGGAGGATTTGAGTTCAGAAGTAGGGATGTCTTACTGCAGTTATACAGGACCTTGGTGGGACCACACCTGGAGTATTGCCTGCAGTTTATGTCTCTCTACCTCAGAAGGGATACACTTACCATAGAGGGATTGCAGAAAAGGTTCCCTAGGCTGATGCCGGGGATGGCAGGATTGTCGTATGAGGAGGGATTTTTTTGGACTGGGCCTGTATTCACTAGAGTTTAGAAAAATGAGAGGGGATCTCGTTGAAACGTATAAAATTCTAACAAGTCTAGACAGACTGGATGCAGGGAGGACATTTCGCATGGTTGGTGGGGGGCAGGGGGCGGGGGGGGGGGGGGGGGGGGGTCTAAAACCAGGGGCCACAGTCTCAGGATATTGGGCAGGTCATTTAGGACTGAGATGAGGAAAGATTTCTTCACTCAGAGGGTGGTCAACCTGTGGAATTGTCTACCACAGAAGGTTGTGGAGGCAGGGTCACTGAGTATATTTAAGAAAGGTATCGATCAATTTTTGTATATTAGGGGCATCAATTAGTATGGAGAGAAAGCAGGAATATGGCTTTGAGCTAGAGGATCAGTCAGGATCATGTTGAATGGTGGAGCAGGCTCGAACTTTGAATGGCCTACTCCTGCTCCCAGTTTCTATGTTTCGATTACTCTGATTGCTATTCTTGGCAAACAGCAGGCTTTTACAAGAAAGGTTAATTAAGCAGTTGAAAAAAAAAACTGTCAAACTTTTGACCTGGCTGAACTGTACACAAAAAGGGTCACATGGGTTTTATGGCTCTGAAAAATAAAACATGACTGGAAAACTGTTTCTTAAAAGTAGTTTTTAGTTTTGCTTTGCAAAGAGAAGAGCCAACTGCTTGAGAAGGAAGACAGCACCCTTTTTCAGTCCGGAAGGGACCATAGCAGGAAGTGAATATAAGCTGCTCCTCAGATGCTCTACATGCTGGAATAGAGCATCCTTAATTATTCCATGAGTCCATTTGCAAAGCAGTGCCATCGTCATTGATTGATTCATGCATCAGTGCTGAGAAATCAACCGTATAACCCAAGCACGATTTCAAGAGTTCCACTCTTTATCCTTTGCCTTTGAACATTGAATTTTATCTTTTGGCCGAATTCCTTCATTCCTATAGCATTTTCATTCGTATGTGTGTGTGCTTGTGTGCGTGTGTGTGTTTGTGTGTGTGTGTGTGTGAGAGAGAGAGAGAGAGAGAGAGACTTAGGGTATCTCGAAAGAGATTTTAGTACAATTTAATATTCCATACCGTATGTTGATAAACTTTGCCCTTCTATTCCACAAGAATGGTTTCAACAGAAACCAATAAGTTTGTTGTTTATTGAAAGAAGCCTGGGATATCTTTTAAGTTGAGTACCAGTCGTTAGGGTAAACAATTGGCCACGTCGGTGAGCAAATTGATCTTTGAAACTATTGGTATGACCTGGGGAGTAGTGGGGCTAGAGCAACTGCGCAATACTCCCATCCCAGTCATAACACACTGGTTTATCGTTAAGTGCTGTTTCCAGTCCACTTTTGCTGAATTACACCTCAGCATACTGAAATTGGCCTTGCCCCAATTTAGAATTTGAGCTCTCATTCCATTTTTGTCCTTTTCTGTAATTTTGTTAAAACTAGCTGAATTATGATCAGCATCACAAAAATTCTCTCTCACTGTCACTCCTTCCACACCAGCTTTATTTCCTAAAACTAACGCCAAAACCACACCCTTGTTGGACTGGCTACATACCTGCCACAAAGGTTTTCCTTAATGTACCCTTAGAATTCTGTTCCCTCCATTCCTTTCACATTAAAACGATCACAGTTACATTGGGGTAGTTAAAATTCCCTACTATTACTGCCTTTTTCTTTTCACTTCATAGAGATTTGCCTACATAATTGCTTTTCTACCTCCCTCTGACTGTTTGAGGGTCTACATTCCGAGTAACGTGACTGCCCCTTTTTTTGTTCCTAAGCTCAATCATATGGCCTCAATAGATGATCATTCAACGTATCATCCCTCCTCATACCCAAATTGCTTCTCTAGCCAAAATTGCCGCACCCCTTCCCTTTTCATCATCCTCTCTATCTCGTCTGAAAGCCCTGTTATCAGGAATGTTGAGCTGCCATCCCTGGCCCTCTGTAAACCATGTTTTTGGAATAGCGATGATATAATGCTGCCATGTTTCTATTTGTGTCCTCCGCTTGTCTGCTTTATTTGCTATACTCCTTGCATTGAAGTATATACCCCTGGCCACAGCCACACTCTTTTGTTCCTTTAGAATCTTTTGTTGCCTCTGCCTCCCAGGCTCACTCATTGGATTTCTACCTTCCACTACCATTTCACATTTATATTACTCTTCGACAATATTGCATTAAATGTCAAGGTTGCATATAAAAAGTACAACCTAGTCCCCAGGCCTGGAGAGATTACTTGCAAGCTATAGGCTGCGTGTCTGGCTGAGGGTTTCTGACTTACCCTGAGAGAGCCACACATAAGAACATAAAAAAGGAGTAATAGCCAGATCATTCGGCCCCTCGATCCCATTCAATCATTCAATACAATTCTGTTTGATCTTCTGTCTCAACTGTAATTTTCCGTGCAATTCCCATATCGCTTGATTCCCTGAGTGAACAAAGATCAGTCTCACTCACCCTTAAATATTATCAGTGATAAAGTATCAATGGCCCTCTGGGCTAGGGTATTCCAAAGATTCACAGACCTTTGAGTGAAGACATTTCTCCTCATCCACAAACCCCAAGTTTCAATGGAGTCGGTCACCTATGTACCTGCAGCTCCTGACTAACCTGTGAAAGCCATACCTTAAAGTGGTAACGGGTACTCTTTTTGTACGATCATACAAGCTTGCTCTGTAACAACAGCAGCAATAACTTGTATTTATGTAGCACCTTCAAAATATTAGAAACTTCCAAGGCTCGTCACAGAAGTGATATAAAGCAAAGAAATCATTGAAACGAAGCCACATAAAACAATTGAGGGATGTAGATTTTAGAGAGCATCTTAAAGGATGCAAGAGAGGTCGAGAGGTGTTGGGGGAGGAAATTCCAAAGGTTCGGGCCCCAGCAGCTGAAAGCTTGGCCAACAATGGAGGAGAGACTAAAATCAGAGACACGTTCAAGCCTTGCGCCTTTTTTGAAATTGCTGGCAGCTTGGGGAGGCTATAGTTCCTCCTTGCTTTCTCCATGGCAACACCTCAGCCAAACAGAGTCGATTTGCCAACCAATCAGCAACCTTCCCTCCCTATGTATAAATTGTTGTGATCGTTTGAAATTTGTCATTCTTCCATTTGTCCGGATGAGTGCAAGGCAAAAAGCTTCAGCAACATGTCTCTAATTCAGCAACATTCAACATCTGAGATGTTGGAGTGGCCAGAAGTAGAGAAGGGCAGGTGTTATGGAGATTTGTGGGGTCACGTATTGCATAAACTGGAAAATAAGCTGCAGCCGAATTTTTAATGTCACCCGGCTTCTAATACTTTCAGACTTTGTTTTTGTTCTTAATGAGTTTTAAATATAAAACATCAAGTGTGTGGGCTAAATGTTATCTTCCCCTGTAATTTGCGGTATCCCGATAACTAACCTGTCATAAGAGCATGATTTTATTTTTCTTGACAAAGTTGTTTCCATCTCTACATTTGCATTTCTAATTTATGTTTTGCTCTGTTATAGAAACAATATTAACGTTTCACTCTGTACTACATTGGCCCTATCATGATAAATGCCGAAAGGTAGGGGTGTTAGGATGGCTTGATCAGTTAAATAACTTCTTAAATATTCCAAAAAAGGTGAATTTATAACATTAACTGTTGAATATTTACAGGATTAGTGCTAAGAGTCACACACTCTCAGTAACAGGCGCCGCCCTGTCTATCGGAAAGTTCAATGGACCTTTACAGTACACAGCGTGGAGAGAAATGATAGATGCCATTAACACCGGTAAAACTCCTATATAAATTTCCTGATATTCAATGCAGCTGTGAAGGGATTAAAGGAGATCCAAGGCCCCAGACTAAATACTCATTTCCAGTTGCGAATTCTCCAGAGGACCTGTTTTCAAATTTTGTTTTCCTCTTCATACCCCTGGGAAGTGGCTGAAGCCATCAGTACAGTGTGTCAAAGAATGAAGTGGATCAGCATACCCAAAGGAATAGTTCAAGAATTTCAGTATGTTGTAGCTAATCCGTAGAAGAGACTGGTCTTGCTCCTTTTGGAGTTTTGGTGAATATTTTATGTATGTGATATCATTAGAGAGACTGTGTTAAAAGGCAACTAATTTGATGGATCAAAATAGACACCTTAATCAAAATTGTCTGAAGAGGAGTCAGTGACATGCAGGTGATGTAGTGGGAATGACACTGGACTAGTAATCCAGACACCTAGGCTAATGTTCTCGTGCACGGTTCAAATCACACCACAGCAGCTGGTGGAATTTAAATTCAATTAATAAAAAAATCATATATGAAATTTAGCCTCCGTAAAGGTGACCATGAAACTATCAGAACATTTTGTAAAAGCCCATCTGGTTCACTACTCTGGATATCTGGCCTACCCCTGACCTCAGCAATGTGGTTGACTCTTACCTGCCCTCTGAAATGGCCTGGTTCAAGGGCAATTAGGGATGGGCGACATTGTTGCTGGCCTTGAGATCGACGCACACATTCCAACAAATAATAATAAAATAACAAACTTTGACTCTGCACTGCATAAGGGAGGGAGTGTGAGGATCTTATTGGAGTGTTCGAGATTCTAAACGGAACAGAGAAGATGAACATTCATAGGTTTACCACAGTTGCCAAGTCCAATGCAAAGTAGTGATGTTGTCAAACTTAGAAGCGGGAGACTGGGGGTGGTGAGGGATGTGGTGGGGGTGGTGGTGCAGGGCTGTGAAAAGCAGTTTAGATTGAGAGAAGTTGATTTTTTAGTGACAACTGCTTGACCTAAGAATTTAGTCAGAGATCCAATCCTTTCTGAGGAATTTCAGTACAATATTGCTGGTCAGTTATCTGTGGGTTTCTGGCATGCGAATTTGATCGGTCGTTCATGAGGAAGGTGGTGGGAGACAGGAGCTCCACAGACTCCTTGGTTGAGGAGTTAGGAGGCGCATCAATTTACAGGAGTGGTGGTGGGGAGAGGATGTTGGGGCGGGGGGGGGGGGGGTGGTGGCGGCGTCGGGGGGGGAGGGGGGGGGGCGCTGCTTATCCCAGTATCTTGGCCAATGTTTATCACTCAGTCAACATCACATGTTTGTGCATGTTTCAGAGTGTGGGAGAGGAAGGTCAGGGTGTGAGAGCAATGAGGAGAGAGAGCAGAATGGGAGGAGAGAAAAAGCAGGTGCAGAGCAAGAGAGTGGGAGTCGGAAGGGAGAGAGAGAAAGAGCCGGAGGGGGTGGAGTGAGAGTAGGAAGGTGAGGGGATAGAAAGAGCATAGGAAGTGATGGGGAGAGGAACGGGGAGGAGGGGGCAGAAAGAGAGCAGTAGGGGAGGGAAGAGAAAGAGACCAGAAGGGGGAAGGGAGAGAAGACAGCAGGGATGTAAGGAGATAGTAAGAGCAGGAGGGGTGGAGAGAGGGTAAGCAGGAGCATGTGGGCATGTGAGAGAGCGGAATGGAGAGGCGGGGGGAGCAGAATGGAGAAGGGAAAGAGGTGATGTGGGCATTTGCAAGCTGGAAGGGCGGGCAGAGGAGGGAATAGCGGGTTGGGAAAGAGAGGAAGTGCAGAGCAAGTGTGTGGAAGGGGAGAGGAGGGAGGTGATAGAGGGAGAATAGGGGGCTGGGTGGCCATGAGGGTGAGCGTGGAGGGGCAAGAATGAGTGAAGGAGAAAGGGTCAGATGGAGAGTGGCTGGGGAGAGAAGAATGTAACTGACTGGAGAGGAAAGAGAGCAGGGAAAGAACGGGGGAATGGAGGAAAGCAGAAGAGGAGATGAAATAAAGAGCTGGAGCATAATGTGGAGAGTGGGAGGGTAAGAGACTGCAGAAGGGGTGGAAAGAGTAGAGGGAGAGGCAGAAAGCGTGAGCACCAGGAGTGGAGAGCGCATGAGGAGTACAGAAGAGTGAGTAGGAGATGGAGGGGTAGGAGAGATTGCTAGAGGTAGAGGAGAGAGTGAGAGTTGGGTGGGGAGGGGTGAGAGAGTAGCAAGGGAAGGGGAAAGGGAGTGCAGTCATTGGAGCACGGGAAAGGGGGGTGAGTGAAGAAGCTGGAGGGGGAGGGTTTGCTGGACCACTGCATGGGAGGGGAAGGTGAGAGAGAAAATGGGAAGGGCAGGGAGAGCATTTGGCAACGGGAGCCTTGAGAGACCAAGGGGGTAGGGGAGATAGCATGAATGCACGGGGAGAGACATTGTGGAAGGGAGAACAGGAAGAAGAACCATCCACACTCTGTACCCTTCCATCCCACTCTCCTCCCCCCTCATCCCACTTTCCCCTCCCTCCCATGCTCTCTTCCACACGCATCCTCTCTCTGTCTCTCTCACTGCACCCGCGCTCTCACACCCTCCCGTTTTCTCACTCTCCCCCTTCATTCCATTCTTCCTTCCTCCGCCCACTCCCTCCCATTCCCTCGCTCCCACCTTTCTGCACTCTGTCCTCTTTCATTCTCCTCCCTCTTCCCTGATTGTTCTCTCCCCCAGTTTTATTTTACATTCTTGCTCTCTCTGTTAACTGTTCCTCTCCATCTGCTGCTCCCGCTCTCCAACTCCAAGCCCACCAAATGCACCCTCTGTCACACTCTCTCTGCATTCCTGCTTGCTGTCGTCTCTTCACTTCCCTCTCTATTTACCTTTCCATCTTTCACCTCCTCCCCTATCCATCACCCTCCTCCCTCTTTTCCTGATGTTTCTCCCTCGTTATGATCTACCTAACCTGCCTCTCCATTGCGATTGATCCCCTCTCTCCAAATCACTGACTGTGTTATTTTAACTTTTCCCCAGCTCCAGCCTCTCTAACTCTGGATCTGAACACAGCGAATCCCTGGCTCATCCTGTCTGAGGGCTGGACCAGTGTGAGACTCGGAGACAAACGGCAGCCGCTCCCTGACACCTCGGAGAGATTTGACCCCTGGGCCTGTGTCCTGGGATCAAAGAGATTCACATCAGGGAGACATTACTGGGAGGTGGAGTGGGGGAGAAGACTGAATGGATTGTGGGAGTGATCCGACAGTCTGTGAACAGGAAAGGAGGAATCGAACCAAAACCAGAGACCGGATTCTGGATTGTGGAGCTGAACCCTGGAAGTGGTTATTTTGCCGCCACCTCCCCCTCATGGACCCGGCTCACCCCGAGTTTGAAACCCCAGGAGATCGGAGTTTTCCTGGACTATGAGGGTGGACAGGTGTCATTTTACAATACGGACAACATGTCCCATCTTCACACTTTCACCCACACTTTCACTGAAATAATCTTCCCATTTTTCTTTCCGGGATCAAATGATGACGGGGTAAACTCGGCATCGCTGAGAAATCTGCGGGATTAAAGGTCACGAACAGATCCATCCCATAATTTCACACCGTCTCCCTGCCTCCTGCCAGCTGTAAACTGATGGGTGTCGGTCTCTGTCACACGTGGAGAGAGAAGCCAGGTTAACATTGTGGATATAAACCCTGTATGGGAACTGGGAACTGCAAGATCAGCGAGAACCTCTGTAGGGCTGGGGGAAAGAAGGAGGGGGAGAGAAGAAACAAATAGAAGCTCAATTGTAGAGAGGAACTTACTGGGTAGAATGAGCTGTGAACTGCAGGAACCCGGTGATCTTCCTGCCTGTAATGTTGCTCCACAGGCGGAAGGTGGTGGAACATCAGCGTGTTTGAGATGAATCAGTTCAGTGATTCGCAAACTGGGGTCCGGGGAGTCTTTCCAGGGGGTCCAGGAAATAATTTCTCCAGAGGTTGAGAAGAGATAAAAAGGAAAATTATGAAGTGAACCGAATTAAAATAACAAGATCCCCGCTTTGTATAAATTCCCAGGAGTTAGTGTTATTCCTGCATGAGCAGCTGTCAAGATTTGCACCCCCAAACCTCCCGAATTCTCTCCCTTCTTCACTTGATGGATGTTTCGGCTGTCATGGTTTTCAGCGGTGAGTCTGACATTTCCTTTCGGTCGGAGGGGAGGGGAGGGGAGGGGAGGTGGGAGACCAGCTGCTGCTGTGATCCTCGGCTGTCTTCAATTTGGGCTCAGGCAGTGAGCAAGCGCCGTTATCATGCTGCCTGGCCTGCTGAGTATTTCCATCATTTTCTGTTTATATTAATCTCTAGTTGGTTTGTTTCTTGTAATCGCGATAAAACTATCAGTGTGATTTACTTCAATCTCTCACCATGTTTCAATAATGTAACTTGCTTGTATGTTTAAATAACACTGAGAACCTGGACTGGGTTTGTACAGGTCTGTAAGTATTGCCCAGAATGTCACACTCAAATTGGTACTCTAATAAAATAAGAGGGAAGGAACCCCATGTGTTTCTAGCAGGTTACTTTTATAGTAAAATAGGAACCTGCCTAGAGACTCTTTAAACATGCAAATGATGTGAGACTGCTGTGAGTACTGATTTGACAGTCTGTCTGTATTGAACGTGATGTGTGGACTGTATCTATGCTTTTAACAGGTAATTTTAACCACGTGAAAAGCAGTTCAGTTGCAGCGCTGGAATGTTCGTGGAGTCACAGTTATCATTTCTCTTTGGTTTGTCTGGTCTGTCTCATCACTGTCTACGTCAGTGAAATAGTCCTTAAATCACGACTATGTAATTACTTGTTTTATTAAAAGCATTATTAAAATACTCTTTGGATGTTACTTTATGGCTTTTATAGAGTGTTATACATTATAACTTACATTTGGCTCCATGATTGATAATTTATTTGTAAAGTGGATCTTCAACAAAAAAAACCTGAGAACCGTTGGAATAGAAAGTTTTCTCAAAGAATGACTCAGCTCATAATTGAATCCAAGAAGCAGAAAAGACACATCACATTTCTACCTCTCTTTAGTTCTAAAGAAGTCATTCGGACTCGAAATGTTAACTTTGTTTCTTTCTCCACAGATGTGGCCAGTCCTGCTTAGTTTTTCCAGCATTTTCTGATTTTATTTCAGATTTCCAGCATCTGCAGTAATTTGCTGTTACATTAGAAACTAAATATGCTGTTTGTTTTATTTATACTAAAACAGTCTGAATCCTTACAGCGCCCATTCCAAATTCAGCTGGGTGATTTTAGAAGCCTTCGGCTGGAGTAAATGGAGTGATAGTTGCCTGGAAATGGGACTGAAGTTTGTCTGGGACGTCAGCAATTGCCACCTTGGGTTGTGTTCTGAGATGGGCAGTGGAGATGCCATCCTGCTTTGGGTGGGTAGCAACGAAAAATCATAAAATGAAAAGGCACAGAAGATGGTCAATCGGCTCTTTGTGCCTGTAGAGGCACCCTAATAGAGCTATTCAACTGGTCCTCGTTCAGTGCCTTTCCCCCACAGCTCTGTATTTTCTTTTGTGTTTTATTTTGAAGTTTTCACCCAATTCCCTTTTGAAAGTTGCTGTTAAATGTTGCTTCTACCACACAGGTAGGCAATGCATTCCAGATCACATCTGACTCTGAAAAACCCTCTTTCTCTCAGCCTAGTTGCATTTTCAAAACAAAAACACAAGTTGCTGGAAAACCTCAGCAGATCTGACAGCATCTGTGGAGAGGAAGACAGGGTTAACGTTTCGAGTCCATAGGACTCTTCATCAGAACTCCCAATGTGGTTTCCTCTACATTGGAGAGACCAAACGCAGACTGGGTGACCGCTTTGCAGAACACCTTCAGTCTGTCCGCTAACATGAGCAGGACCCCGCTGTCGCTTTCCATTTCAACACACCACCCTGCTCTCATGCCCACATGTCCGTCCTTGGCCTGCTGCAATGTTCCAATGAAGCTCAACGCAAACTGGAGGAACAGCACCTCATCTTCCGATTAGGCACTTTACAGCCTTCCGCACTTATTATTGAGTTCAACAACTTCAGGTCATGAACTCTCTCCTCCATCCTCACCCCCTTCTTGGTCCCCTTTTTCCTAGTTATATATAAATACCTATTTAAAAAATTTATTTCCATCCATTGTTTAATCTCCACCTTTTAACCTATTTCTGTCCCTTCCCCCCAACCCAACCCTACTGTGGCCATTTGTCACTTGCTCATTCTGCTTTCGACCCTTAATGTCACCATTGGCACATCCTTTAGCTAATATCACTACCATCAACAACCATTTGTCCCTTTGTTTAAGACATCTTTGGCAATCTCTCCTTTGCCTCCATCTATCACTGGCCCTATATCCAGCTCCATCAGTCACCCCCCTCAACCAGCTTATATTTCACCACATATCTAGTTTTCTCTGGTTCTGATGAAGAGTCATAAGGACGCGAAACGTTAACTCTGTCTTTCTCTCCACAGATGCTGTCAGACCTGCTGAGATTTTCCAGCAACTTTTGTTTTTGTTTCAGATTTCCAGCATCCGCAGTATTTTCCTTTTATCTTTGTCCCATTTCCAACTACCTTACACCTGTATGCTCTGGTTGCTGAACCCTCTGCCAGTGGAAACGGTTTCACCCCATTTACTCTAACAAAACCTTTCATGGTTTTGAATTTCTCTATTAAACCTCCCCTTCAACTTCTCTGCGGAGGTTAACTGAATGGTTTAACATTTGACTATTGGCGCTGAGATCTGAGGGATTCACAGCATCAGGAAGAAACTATTGGGATGTGCGGGTGAGAATTAAGGTGATTTGAAATGTGTGAATGGTTCGAGAATCCATTGACGGGAAATGGTCTGAAGTACCGGCTCGATAGTTTGGATCAGTATCCATATCATATCAGATGGCGTGGCGGGGGAATAGAAATGAATATAAGGAATTTAACATTTCTTGGAAATCCATACACTTTATCTTCCACCCATCTCACCATGAGTGTGAAACTGCGAACGATGGGTGTGTACCTGGACTATGAGGACGGAGAGGTATCATTTCACATGGAAAGGCTGCGATGTGATGGGGTGTTGCCTGCTTATGGGAGAGCATGGGAGATGTGGCCAATGGTGGTGAATGAAATCAGTGATTTGGAACAACAAGGATGCTCAAGTAAGGCTGGAAGTGAATAAAAGTCAAAGTGACTCGTCACGATAAAGTTGCAAAGGCTAAATGGGTTTAAAGTTTACCTTGAACAGTGAAGTCAAAGGCTGATGGTAAATCAACAGCCGATGAAATGGGAGGCTGATGTGCTATTGCCTGCTTCTGGCTAACTGCCAAGACAAATTTCACCCCGTGTTACTACCGATCTGCACGGGTTCAAATGTTATCACTACCTTGAAGTTAAAAACATTGTGTGGAACAATTGAATTGGTATTTCACTATTTTAACATCATGAAATATATAGTTCTCTTCAATCTGAACATTAAGTCTGGGAATTGACATTGTTCTCTGGGGCAGTCTGCAGGACTGGCTCTCAGATTTGCCATCTAATGCCGCAAGTTAAATGCCGCTACTCCTCAGCGCCACTTTGTGTACCGTCCAGCGGGAAGGAAACACAGTCAGAGTCTGACCAACTGCCGAGTGCTGAGCCCCCAGAGTCTTTACCTGCGCGAAATTATCTTTATCACTGGGTGGCGTCAAATGTGTCAACTTACTGATAACCACTTTTTAATGTGTCAAAGCATATGATTGTCAATTATCAATACATAAATCAGATCAAAATACAAAACAGTCATTGAATATTAACAACCGAGGAATGTTGTTCACAGGGTCAACTCAGTGTAGTTTGCTGCCTTTGGATCCTGCATCAAAGTCTTGTGCAGTCTAACCCCAATCTAGTAGGCCAGTGAATAGTCGAGGCGGACATTATCATCGCCAAATCTTCCATTGAAACACTGCAAGGTTCATCACATTGATCTGCACTTGTCATTAATTCGTACACTCAGATCACGCCTACCCCAAATAGACATCAGGTAATATTTCCAATCATTTCCAATGTGACTGAATCCAGCCTTCATGAAATTAGGAGCCGGTGCTTTCTGGGATCGACATCCCCACGACATTGATTCTAAAGAAGACAACTGGGTTAACATGATTCATAGTCAGGTCCAAAATCCGCGAGTTTTACAGCGTGGAAGGAGGCCATGCGGCCCCTCCTGTCACTGTCAGCTTTTTTTAGAGTGCTACCCAATTACTCCTGCTTTCTGTTCTTTTCCCATAAGCCTGCACCTCACCCACCTCCTGCCCTCCCCCCACCCCCACTCCACCCTCCCTGCCCCGCACAGAGAGATTCTTTGCAGTGGGGAAAACCTGACTCATCCTATCTGAACACGGAACCATCATGAGGCTTGGAGAGAAACGGCAGCCGCTACCTGACATCCAATCCTTTGCTTCCTCCTTATCAATTTTTAACTCTTATAGTGTATTAATTACCTCCTCTTTCACCGTGGCCTGTTTAACATCTTCTTCTTTGGTAAAGAAGGATACAATTTTTTATTTTAAACCTCAGCTATTTCCTCTATCTCCATGTGTAAATATCCTTTCATGAATGATTTTTGCACAGGAAGCTTGGAGAGATGATGCAGTGGATTTTATGTTGAAGCCGGGTCCTCCCAGACAACTCCAGAATGCAGGGTTCTGTGCTCAATGGATCATTACCATGTGGCCTTCGCCCAGGCAAAACAACATCAACTGATTCCTGAATGTTTCGGCGATCATCTGTCCCCCCAAGATTAGGAGTATTTTCTTTATACAGTGGGTGGTGAAAATGTGGTTGGGGTGGTGGAGGTAGAGAGAGTATTGATGCACTGATATAGAGGCTTGAATTCCAAGATGTCTTTATTAAGCACATGATGTATTTGCAGCTTCTTTTCTATATGGTTGTGCAAATTAAGTTTATTTTCGGAACCAAAGAAGCTTTCAGAAACTGGATGTCTTTTTAGGGAATTTTGAGGTCTGTGTTTTCATATCTGCCAGAACCCTGTGATGTCCGTACATCATTTTTTTCATGCTAATTAAGTAAAATTAATTTAAATGTTTTGAATGGCCAGTTCTTTTCTTTTAGTGCATGTGAATAGCAGGATGCAAAAGCAGCTGGGTGCTGTGTGAGAATTTAATATAAACATCTTGGTAGAAGCATAGGTAGGTAGAACAAAGACAGTATCACTGAGCACCAAGGCCACCGCTATTTACTTCTTTTAGCCAAGCTGAACATTGTAATGTTTCCGAGCTGATAGAAATCTCAGCGCGGGGAGTCGGAGATCCTGAGACTCTGACCTGTCTTCGGCAGACTGATGGGTGCATCATATCTTCTGTAATTGGGCCGCTCAAATAATAGCGAGGTAAGATTGAGTTAAACAGGGATCCATAGAGTCATAGAGTCATAGGGGTCTACAGCACTGAAAAAGGCCCTTCAGCCGATAGAGTCTGTGCCAGTCAAACAAGTACCTAACTGTTCTAATCTCATTTTCCAGCATGAGGCCCATAGCCCTGCATGCCATGGCATCGCAAGTGCACATCCAAGTACTTCTTAAATGTTATGAGGGTTTCTGTCTCTATCATAATTTCAGGCAGTGTGTTCCAGATTCCCACCACCCTCAGGGAGAAAAAAATCTTATTCACATACCCTCTAAATCTCTAAATCGATGCCCCCTGGTTATTGATCCCACCCCACCACCGCACCCCCCCCCCCGCCCCCCCGCCCCCCACAACACTAAGTGGAAAAGTTCCTTCCTGTCTACTCTCTCTATGCCCCTGATAATTTGATACACTTAAATCATACCCCCCCTCAATCTCCTCTGCTCCAAGGAAAATAACCCCAGCCTGTCCAATCTCTCCTCAGAACCAAAAGTCTCCAGCCCAGGCAACATCCTGGTAAATCTCCTCTGAACATCCTTCCTATAATGTGGATTCCAGAACTGCATGCAATACTCCAGCTGTGGCCTAACCAGCGTTTTATACAGTTCAGCATAACCTCACTGCTCTTATATTCTATGCCTCAGCTAATAAAGGCAAGTATCCCATGTGCCTTCTTAACCACCTTATCCACCTGTCCCGCTACCTTAAGGGACCAGTGGATATGCACACCAAAGTCCCTCTGATCCTCAGTACTTCCCAGGGTCCTGCCATTCATCGTGTATTCCCGTGCCTTGTTTGTCCTGCCCAGATGCATCACCTCACATTTATCCGGATTAAATTCCATTTGCCACTGATCAGCCCATCTGACAGCCCATTTATATGCTCCTGTAATCTAAGGCTATCCTCCTCACTTTTTACCACCTCACCAATTTTCGTGTCATTCGCGAACTTGCTGATCAACTCTCCTACATTCAAGTCTAAATTGTTTATATACACCACAAACAGCAAGAGATCCAGCACCGATCTCTGTGGAACCCCACTGGACACATGCATCCAGGAGAAAAACTGGAGAAAAAATCTGGAGAGAAACACTCACCCACTACTCACCAATCAGCTCTCATTTTTGTGCTGACTTCAATTTTTGAAGCTTCCCCTCACTCGCGCTGGTTCTGATCTCTCTGCTGCTCTCTCGTCAGGTGATGTCACTCATGTTGTTTTTGGAAAAATATATTTTAATCATAAAATATCTGAAAGAACGTTACAAAACATTTCTAAATTACCATCAGGAAAAGTGCAATCATATTCAACTTTTATACGGATCACGAGGTGCTTCAATACAATCAATGAATGTTGCGGTCATTGCAATATGGTCATTGCGTACAGTCAGACAGTGCAATGGTATTGGAGTTATCGACATAATCATGTTGCACTCTGAGGTGCTTCAATAAAATTATAATACATTTTGTATTCACTACATACATTAATTGTGAGTCATACAGTCCGAGGGGCCTATATAGTTCCCAGCCCCTCGGTGCACTATGTCTTAGACATCGACCTTTCCCCATTGCTCCTTGGAGGCTGCCCCGTGCTTTAGTGCGTCCCTCAGCACGTAGTCCTGGACCTTGGAATAGGCCAGTCTGCAACACTCGGTCGGGGACAACTCTTTGCACAAGACCCACGTCACATCCGAGTTCACTAAAATGCACCAGATTCTTACTGAGAAAGGGCAACGTTTATTGTTGCTGAAACAGATGGAGCAAAAATACCAGTTGACATTTCTGAAGGTGAAGGAATAGATTGCGGGTCAGTTCAGTGAAACATCACACGGTCACAAAATATCAGATCGTAACTAGGAAATGAAAGCAGCATTTACTCTCTAATTAGAAACGGATTAAAACGGATTGTTTTTCTATTCAGGGCGATTCTTCTGTTGCCACCGAAGTAATCGATTCGAACCCTGTCAGCAGAATCCCGATTGGCGATGCTTGGAACCTCTAGGCAATGTGATGACGTGATTTGGAGACTTGGGTTCTCATTATTTCCGCCTTGTCCAACTATAATTTTCTCTTCGAACTCTCATTGTAATCCAATTCCTGTTCCATATTTTGGCGGTGTGCGTGTGTCTAGTGAGGTGGGTGTGGCGATCACTGTGCTTAGGAAGTGGACTGAATTGATGTGCAGTTTGTGTTGCATCAACGAATATTTTTTTCAAAAATGCACCGCTTTTACTCTTTCCTGATGAATCCCTGTCTGCCCCTTTGCGCATTTCACGAGCCTATTTCCTCCTGAAATTTGTTACTGTCCTCCTGTTTGTTCTTACTTCATTTATTTCAGGAGGAAGCTTGTCAGAAGTGAAGGTAGGTCGTGCTTTACTGAAACTCTGTACATATTGGTAAAACAGCTTAGAAAATTCTTGTTATGGATTTCTTTCCAGGTTACCATAGCAGCGTTAAAGGACCGTACGTCGGGCAACAATAACTGATCATATTTTACGCACGAGTTATTGTTATAACATTCTTTATTGCAGTTTCCAAACGGTAGTAGATTTTATATAACCGTGTATTAAGTGGCAAGTGGGCACGGGGTCCCGAAGTGATCACTTGCAGGCTGTAGGCTGCTTTCCTGGCTGTGGCCTTCCGGCTGACCCTGAGACACGACCCATGTTTCCAGGAGTGGGGCGTCCATGTGCCTCCATGGAGCATGTGGAACTGGAAAAGTCATACCATAAAGGAGGAGCGTGTTTGTGTTTACACTATAATACAATCTTGCAACCTGGACAACCACAACAGCAATAAGTTCTACTTACAAAGCATGTTTAACATATTAGAAAATCCCAAGGCATTTCACAAGATCGTTATAAAGCAAAATTGACACCGAACCACATAAGCAGATATTAACACAGATAACGGAGGTAGGTCTCAAAGGAGGAACGAGAGATAGAGCGGAGGGGAGGGTTAGTGAGTGGGTCGGGGTTCGGGGTGGGGGGGGAGGTGATGGTGGAATTCTAGAGCTTAGGCCCAGTTGATGGGCCAGCCATCAGTAGTGGAGCGACTAAAATCAGGGATATTCAAGGGCGAGAAGTAGAGCAGCGCAGGTGTCTAGGAGGGTTGCGGGGCCCACATATTACATAGTTGGATGTAAAACTTTTTAGATGTTATCAACCTTTATTTTTGTTCTGCAAACTTTGTTTCTAATACAACTAAAAATATATTTTCCTGTGCTAAGTGGTGTTTTGGAAACTAGTCTATTATCACGCTATGAACCTTTTCCTTGACATTGGCTTTTCCAATCTCTGCCCTTTGCATTTCCAAGTTATGCTTCTCTCAGTTATAGAAACAACATTAGCATTTCACTTTCTATATTTGCTCGATCACAACAGTCGAACGAATATCTTAAACATTTAAAACAATTCTAACATATTCCAACAAAGATTAATTTATAACATCAACCGTTTAATGCTTTCAGGATCAGAGAATACTGTCAGTCACTCTCAGTGTCCGATGCTGCTCTGTCTATTGGAAAATTCACAGGCCCTTTACAGTGCACAGCGTGGAGAGAAATGAGTGGCGTCATTAACCCCGGTAAAACTCTGCGTTTCCCTGATTATAAATGAGATTGTTAAGGGGCTAAAGGGGCTCCAAGGCCCCAGATTAAATGCTCACATTGCCCGGTTTTTAATCCCGGGATCTCTCCATTCCCATATTTTGCTTTTTGTGGGCTCCTCTGATTAAGCGGTTGATGTTAGCTCTGTATGTCAAAGCAGTGAAGGGATCTGTATAACCAGAGAAACAGAGACGGATCTCAGGACAAGAAAGGGAATTTCTAGAGAAGTTTGGATTTGTCTCGTCTGGAGCTCTGTGTAACATTTTCATGATCAACCTAATTTGTGAAAGACATGCAGATAATGGGGAGCATGTGAGAGCATTGGAGGGAATTAATTTGTTCTATGAAATTAGACACTTTAGTCAACATGAGGGGAAATCACTTCTGGAAAAGGGACGGCGTGTGCTGATTTGATCAGAATCACAGAATCACTTAATTATTACAGCGCAGAAAGAGGCCATTCGGCCCATCATGTCTGCATCGGCTCTCCCAGTGAGCAACTTACTTAATGCCATTCTCCCGCATTTCTCCCCGTAGCCCTGGACATCGGTCCTTTGTAGATAAGAGTCAAATTCCCGTTTGATCGCTTCAATTTTACTTGCCTCCACCATACTCAGGCAGCACATCGCAAAACTTAAGCACTCGCTGTGTGAAAGAAAATATTTTCCTTATGTCGCTTTTGCTTCTTTATTAATTACTTTAAACCTGTGCCCTCTCTTTCTCGATCCTTCCACTTGTGGGAGCAGTTTCTCGCTATCTACTCTGTCTAAAGCGCTCGTGATTTTGAATACTTCTATCAAATGTCATCGCATCCTCCTTTTCTCTGAGGAAAACAGCCGGAATTTCTCTAATCTATTTTAATAACTGAAGTTCCATGTCCCTGAAATCATTCCCGTGAAAAGTTTCTGCATTCAATGAACGGTATGACACTAGGAAGCTCTGAGGAAAAAAGGGACCTTGGCGTGTGTGTCCATAGATCTCTGGAGGCGGAGGGGTATGTTAGTGGGGTGGTGAAAAAGGCATATGGGACACTTGCCTTTATCAATCGAGGCACAGATTACAAAAATAGGGAGGTCATGTTGGAGATGTATAGAACATTGGTGAGACCACAGCTGGAGCACTGTGGGCAGTTCAGGTGGCCACATTATAGGAAGGATGTGATTGCCCTGGAGGGGGTGCAGAGGAAATTCACCAGGATGTTGCCATTTAAGTTATGAAGAGAGGTTGGACAGACTTGGGTTGTTTTCGTTGGAGCAGAGAAGACTGAGTGGCGACCTGATCGAGATGTACAAGATTATGAGGGGCATGGACAGGGTGCATAGAGAGCAGCTGTTCCCCTTAATTGAAGGGTGAGTCACGAGGGGACATATGTTCAAGATGAGGGGCAGGAGGTTTAGGGTAGTTGTGAGGAAAAACGTTTTTTATCCAAAGGGTCTGGAATGCGCTGCCTGGGAGGGTGGTGGAGGCGGGTTGCCTCACATCCTTTAAAAAGTACCTGGATGAGTACTTGGCACGTCATAACATTCAAGGCTATGGGCCAAGTGCAGGTAAATGGGATTAGGTAGGTAGCTCAGGTGTTTCTCACGTGTCGGTGCAGACTCGATAGGCCGAAAGGCCTCTTCTGCACTCTGTGATTCCCTCCAATGCCTTCATTTCCTACCTAAAATGCAGCGCTCAGAATTGGATGTAATACTCCAGCTGAGGCCGAACTAGTGTCTTATACAAGTTCAACATAGCCCCCTTGCTCTTGTACACTGCGATGGCATAGTGGTATTGTCGCCCGGGCTCGAATCCCAGTAATAAAAAGCCTCTGGAATTAAAAGTCTAATGATGACCATGAAACCGTTGTCGATTGTTGTAGAAACCCATCTGCTTCACTAGTGTTCTCAGGAGAACCACACCCCACCAACAACAACAGACTCTAAAATAGCCTAGCAAGTCACTCAGTTGTATCAAACTGATACAAAGCCTCAACAAACGAAACCGGACGGGTCACGGGAAACGACAACGCAAATCTCAGCCCTGTTGACCCTGCAAAGTCCTCCTTACTAGTTTCATACACTAGTGAAACGTGACATGTTCATCCGCACCTAATCATATCTTACAGAAAATGCCCCAGATACCACCTTCATCACCATTCCTGGGTATGTCCTGTTCCACCGGCAGGATTGACCTAGCAGAGGTAGCGGCACAGTGATATATAGCAGGAATTGCGTTGGCCTGGGAGCCCTGAACATCGACTCCGGACCCTACGAAGCCTCATGGCATCAGTTCGAACATGTGCAAAGACACCTCCTGCTGTCCTCCCTCAGCTGATGAATCAGTGCTCCTCCATGCTAAACACTAGTTGGACAAAGGGTAGCAAGGGCGCAGAATGCACTCTGGGTGGGGGACCTCAATGTCCATGACCAAGGATGGCTCAGTACCATCACTACCGACTGAGCTGGCCGAGTAAATGACATAGCTGCTAGGCTAGGTCTGCGGCAAGTAGAGAGGGGGAATCAAGAAGAGAGAAAAACATACTTGGGCTCCCCCTCACAAGCCTGCCTGCCGTAGATGAATCTGTCTATGACAGCATCGTAGGAGTGACCACCGCACAGTCATTCTGGAGACAAAGCCCTGCCTTCACATTGAGGATACCCTCCATCGTGTTGTGTGGCACTATCATCGTGCTAAATATAACAGATGTTGAACCGATCTAGCAAATGAAGATTGGGCATCCATGAGGTTCTGTGGGCCATCAGCAGCAGCTGAGTTGTACTGGGACACAACCTGTAACCTCATGGCCCAGCATATCCCCAAATCTACCACTGCCATTAAGCCAGGAGATGAACGCAGAAGGGCATGCCAGGAGCAGCACCAGACATGAGGTGATATTCGCTGACAACTGCACGATGTCCAGTGCCATTCGTGACTCTTCAGATACTGGTAAAAATGAGGTGTCAACCTGGTGAATCTACAACACAGGACGACTTGCATGCCAAACAGCATAAGCAACAAGTGATAGACAGAGCGAAGGGATCCCACAACCAACGGATCTGATCTAAGCCCTGCAGCCCTGCCACATCCAGTCGTGAATGGTGGTGGACAATTAAACAACTCACTGGAGGGGGCGGCTCCATAAATATCCCCATCCTCAATGATGGAGGAGCCCAGCTCATCAATGCAAAAGATAAGGCTGACGCATTTGCTACAATCTTCCACCAGAAGTACTCAGTGGCTTATCCATCTCGGCTTCTTCTGGAGGTCCCCAGCATCACAGATGCCAAGGTTCAGCCAAAGCAATTCTCTCCAAGTGAAATCAAGAAACGACTGAAGGTACAGGATTCTGCAAAGGCTATGGGCCCTGACAATGTTCCAGTAATAGTAGTGAAGACCTAAGCTCCAGAACTTGCCCCTACCCAAGCTGTTCCAGTACTACTACAATACTGGCATCTACCCTGCTATGTGGAAAATTGCCAAGGTATGTACTGTACACAAAAAGCAGGACAAACCTAACCCGGCCAATTACCGCCCCATAAGTCTACATCGATCATATGTAAGTTAATGGAATAGGTCATCAACAGTGCTATCAAACAGCATTTGCTTAGCAATAGCCTGCTCACTAACACCAAGCTTGGATTCCACCAGGGTCACTCCGCTCCTGACCTCATTACAGCCTTGGTTCAAAAATGGACAAAAGAGCTAAATTCTCGAAGTGAGTTGACAGAGACTGCCCTTGACATCAAGGCCACATTTGACCGAGTGTGACATCAAGGAGCCTTGGCAAAACGAGTCAATGGAAATCAGGGGGAAATCTCTGCTGGTTGGATTCATACCTAGCATGAAGGAAGGTGGTTGTGGTTGAGGTCAGTCATCTAAGCTCCAGGACATTACTGAGTTCCTCAGGTTAGTGTCTTGGGCCCAACCATCTTCAGTTGCTTCATCAATGACCTTCCTTCCATCATAAGGTCAGAAGCGGAGATGTTCGCCGATGATTGCATAATGTTCAACACCATTCGTGGTTCCTCAGATATTCAGGCAGTCCATGTCCAAATGCAGCAAGACCTGGACAATACCCAGGCTTTGGCTGACAAGTGGCAAGAAACATTCATGCCACACAAGTGTCAGGCAATGACCATCTCCAACAAGAGAGAACCTAACCATCGTCCCAAATGTTCAATGGCATTACCATCACCGAATCCCCCACCAGCAACATCCTGGGGGTTACCATTGGCCAGAAACTGAACAGGATCAGCTGGACTACTGTGGCTACAAGTGCAGGTCGGAGGCTAGGAATCCTGCGACGATTAACCCACCTCCTGACTCCCCAAATCTTGTCCAACATCGACAAGGAACAAGTCAGGGGTGTGATGGAATACTCCCCTCTTGCCTGGATGAGTGCAGCTCCGACAACACTCAAGAAGCTTAACACCATCCAGACAAAGCAGCCCGCTTGATTGTCACCACATCCACGCAGTGGTAGCAGTGTGTACCATCTACAAGATGCACTGCAGGAATTCACCAAGGTTCCTCGGACAGCAACTAACAAACACATGACCACAACCATCTAGAAGGACAAGGACAGCAGGTAGATGGAAACACTACCGCCTGGAAGTTCCGCTCCAAGTCACTCACCATTCTGACTTGGAAATATATTCCCGTTCCTTCACTGCCGCTGGGCCGAAATCCTGGAACTCCCTCCATCACATGGACTGCAGCGGTTCCAGAAGGCAGCTCACCTCGAGCTTCTCATTGATAATTAGGGATGGGCAATGCATTCTGGCCTAGCCAGCGATGCCCACATCCTATCGATACATTAATAAATTAAAAATAAAATTCGCAGACATCCTTATATCGCAGACGTTTGCTTCCTGTTGGCCTGATGCCAATTCGAGGTTGCAACTGAGAATGTCTTTGGGAATGTGGCAGTCACATGACCCAGGCAATGGAGGTTGTTTATCTTAACGAAAGGTGTAGTCTCTGCACCCTGGACCGTATCTTTGAAGACCAAACCTGACGCTGATTTCCAGTCCAAACACCTTTCAGGTCAGGGATCTACAAGCTGCTGCAAGTGAGCTTCAATATAGGCTGCCAGCACAGCTTTAGCAGCAAACAGCAAGTCACAGACTAAGGCTTCGCGTACGTTGGTTTTGATGCACAGCCTTACCAAATTGAACAGTTTGCCGTCAGTTCTGCATGCAGGTAGGCACCCTCATTCGACTTGCCAAAAGTGTACAATAGCAACATAGGAAAAAATATGCCAAAGAGAATTGGCGCCAGAGCATTTCCCTGCTTTACTCGACTGCTGACTTTGAAAGCACTTGATGTTCCTACGTTGCAATTGACGGAACTATGCATGTTCTCGTGTAAAAAAGGATGGTGCCCTGGGGTCCAGGAGGGCAGACTATTTTCCTCAGCGGTTTGTAGAGTCCATCCCTGTTGACTAAATCGAAGGCCTTGGGGAGGTCTACGGAGGCAATGTCGAGTGCTCTGTGCTAATCTTGGCACTTTCCCTCCAACTCTGAAGTAAGAAAACCATGTCGACTATCGATCTGTCCGCTCTTAAGTCGCACTGACACTCAGGATAGATGCGTGTTGCCAAGGTCTGCAATCTGGTCAGAGGAACGCGAGCAAAGATCTTCCCCATAATACTAAGCAAGTAGATGCCTCGATAACTGTTGCACTCACTGCCATCTCCATTTCTTTTCTACAAGGTAACCATGTTTCCATCACGTTTGTCTTGAGGCACAGATCGGTCCTTCCAACAAGACACAAACGTTCATGGAAATGCTCCAGCAGTGCTCGTTTTCTGCTTTTGATATTTTCGGGTGGAATGCCAACAATTAGCAGCTTTGCCACTGGCCAGACAGTTAATGGCTTTCTTGAGTTCCATTACATTGGGCTCACTATCTGGCTCCCTCATGATTGGAACGTCTGGAATGGCACCGAGAGCTTCTTTAGTGACAATGATCCCCATTTCGTGGAATTTGAGATCGTTGTCCACCAGCCTTCTATCTAATTGCTAGGTTCAGTGATGATCATCCCTATCTTTGTCTTCAAGTGAGCTGCCTTGTTTGCTGCTGGGCTCGTTGCTTTCTTAATTCCGTCATACATCCCTGTAGCATCCTGGAATACATCAGCAGATTGTATCCTTTTGCAGAGTTTCAATGAATATCGATTGGTGCATTACTGAGGAGTCTGCTGAGACTCGATTCTGGCAGTCCTGAGTGTATATAGCTGTTATTTGCTGGAGAGTTTCTGCTGGTTCATGAGGGCTCTCCTCTTGGTTGCAGTGATCGACTCAATGTTAGATGGCGTTGCACAGATGATCCCACTCTGACTCCACACTCTGGCCTTGAGTGTTGTTGTCTGAAAGATCCCGATTGAGGATGTTGAGAAACGCCTGGGTCATTCCTGGGTCAGTGGTAGGGTAAGTGTTTATCCGAGAATGATCTTTCTTCTCGGAGTGGTTTCGTTTCCTTAGCTGAAGCCTGCTCTTGCTACAGAACAGGGAGTGGTCAGTGCCACAGTCAGCGCTGTGATAGCTGTGGGTCATGTGGACACTGTTGAGGATGTTATTACTGGTGATGACAAGGCCTAGCTGGCGCCAGTGGCACGAACTCGCATGTCTCCAGGACACCTTGTGGCATGGCTCGGTTTGCAAGGAACTGTTCATCACAACGAGTCCATGGCGCCAGAAACGTCTCTCCATTTTCATTCATCTTGCCGGTTCCTTGGTGCCCTGTGCACAACGTCCAAGTTGTGCAGTCGGCACCCACCCCTGTATTGAAGACCCCGAGAAGGAATAATCCCTCGGTGCTGGGTATTATGTTGATAGCAACGTCAGGTGCTCTGGCCTGATCCTTGACATCTGGGGTGGAGGTGAATGTTAACGCATAGATGCACATGTGGCTAACTGGGTCCACACGTGTTGACAAACAAGGAGCACGAAGTCTCTCTGAGCCTTCTGTGGGCGGGGAAGTGGCGGGGTTGGTGGTGATGGGGTGGGGGAGGTGGGGGCTGTAGTTCAATCATCACAAGAAGCCTGTTATTTTTACTGCAAGATTGACTCCATGCTCACGCGATGCCTCTTGAGATTTCTCCTGCCAGAAGAACGTGTAGTGTTTCTTTTTAAGGGGTACACTTTCAGCAAACCCAGTTTCTTGCAGTGCAGGTATGTCTACATCGAGCCTTGTAAGTTCTACGTCGCTGACAGTTGTCTTGCATGAAAAATAAATCTGCAGAAAGTCGTCGGTAAGGCCAGGATGCATGGTCCTTATGTTCCACCTTGCAAGGTAAATAAACTGGTGTATTATTTGAACTTGCTTTGCCCGGTGTATAGATTATCGACCCGCATGTTGAGAGATAACTCTCTAAGCTCCAAACACCCATTGATGCAGGCAGGCCGTGGAAGGACGACACCTAATTGACTGAGGCCAGCTTGGACCTGGTTGTAGTTAACAAATGAGACATGATGCTCCAGCGCCCACCTCCACGACCATCAAACATACCCCCTGGTGCTAATTCCCCACGCTAATTGAGAGAGAATTTGTAAACCGTAACTGCTTCTTCCCATGTTGTGCCAACATAATCCACGAAGCTGGAGTGTCCACTCCAGGCACAGGCTTGGTCGTATAGCATGGAGACCCTGAATTCCCCAAGCATCAAGACCCCATAACAACTACCACCCCCCACGCACCTCACCCCCATCCCCTCGCTGGCATTGTTAGCATTGCTAGAGGTAAGGATGACACGGAAAAAGTCTGCTTATGACAGATGTAATGTGGATAATGCAATTGAGAACCAGTTCAGAGAAAAAGTTCAGAGGGGAATTAAGGAACAAATAAGAGAAGCAAAGAGAGTATGAGAACAGTCTGACAGCCAACAGAAAACGGAATCCAAAAGTGCACGATATGCATGTGAATAGTAAAATGATGACAAAAGGAGGATTGTCGCTGATTACGGACCATAAGAGGGATCTACACATGGGGTTAGGAGACATTGCTGAGGTACGACATAAATACTTTGCATCTGCCTAAACCATGGAGTAAGGTGCTACACAAGTCATAGTAAAAGGGGAGGAAGTTTAGACACTTGAAGAGTTTAAAATTGATAAGTAGAAGGTGTTTGATAAGCTGCCGGTACTTATAGTTGATAAGACAACAGAACAGGATCAGATGCATTAAAATACACCGAGGAAGTAAAAGTGGAAATTGTGGAGGCACTGACCATAATTTTTTAATCTTCCATAAACTTGCGGGTAATGCCAGAGGAAAGGATGCAGCCAGTTACTATTTGCTACAAGCTCAGCTGCAGGACTTGTTGGAAAGCTGCCTGATAGATGATGGCGTTTGAGACTCCACTCTGGGTTTTATGTTGGGGTTATGTCCTTAGTCTTCTTCTTTGCCAGGACACACAGAAGATGATGAAGCTCTTTGCCCTGGGCTCTGGTTCATGGGAACCAGGGCCTAATCACTCGCTGGTGGACCCGCATGCTGTGTTTCTGGGGGCCAGGCCTCCTCCGAGTGCCCTCTAGTTTAACCTGGGACCCGGGGCGCTCAGTTTGTGTATGTCACCACAGTGAGGCACTGCACAGGGTTTGGTGATGGAGAGGCTATGTACTAACAGGGAGTGATTTCCACAGTCAGGTCTCTTTTTTACAATTAATGTACTTCCACCCACTACGTCAACACACTTGATGCATCACATCAGATGGGAACTTAGGTTTGTCCTGAATTATCGTTTCTGAAAGATTCTCTTCAAGCTAGATTAAACTGACTGGCCTGTAGTTGCTAGGCTTAATTCTACACCCTTTTATGAATGAGAATGCAATTCTCCAGTCATCTGGCACCACCCGCAAGTTTATCGAAGATTAAAAAATTATGGTCAGCGCCTCCACAATTTCCACTTTTACTTCCTCAGTGTATTTTACTGGATCTGATTCTGTTATCTTATCAACTTTAAGTACAGGCCACTTATCAAACACCTTCTACTTATCAATTTTAAACACTTCAAGTGCCTGAACTACCTCCATTTTTACTGTGACTTGTGTAGCACCTTACCCCATGGTAAAGGCAAATGCAAAATATTCATGTCACACCTCAGCAATGGCTCCTGACCCCATGTGCAGATCCCTCTTATGGTCCGTAATGAACCGCAATCCTCCTATTCACATGCATATAGTAGACTTTTGGATTCCGTTTTCTATTGGCTGCCAGACTGTTCTCACACTCTCTCTTTGCTTCTCTTATTTGTTTTTTAATTCCCCTCTGAACTTTCCATATTCAACCTGGTTCTCAACTGCATTATCCACATTACATCTGTCATAAGCAGACTGTTTCCGTGTCATACTTATCTCAATCTCTTTCATCATCCAAGGAGATCTGAGTTTCTTTGCCCTATCTTCCTCCCTCGTGGGAATATACTTTGGCTAGACCCGAACTGATTCTTCTTCAAAAGCAGCTCATTGCTCAGTTACATATTTGCCTACCAATATTTCATTATAATTCATCTGGGCCAGATACATCCTTGGTTTTGGCCTTCTTATTCTGAGGAACTCCGACACTGATATCCTGGATTTTTTTTTTCTCCATAGATGCTGTTAGAACTGCTGGGCTTTTCCAGCATTTTCTGTTTCTGTCTCAGGCATTTATTTTGTTCAATGCAGAGATTGTGAGATTTCTAAATGCCAATAGCGAATAGGGATATTGGGTTACTGTGGGTAAAAGTCATTGAAGCGGATGATCAGCAGTAGGCTCGATGGACTGAATGGCCTACCCCGGTTCCGATGTTCCTTTGTCTCAGGCACAGGTGGAGAGGGAACCCAGGTTAATATTCCGGGTACAAACCCTGTATCGGAACTGGAAACTCAAAGATCAGCAAGGACCTCAGTAGGGCTGGGGGAGAGAAGAAACAAATTGAAGCTCAATTGTAGAGAGGAACTTCCTGGGTAGAATGAGCTGGGAACTGCAGGAACCTGTAATGTTGCTGCATTGGCAGGAGGTGGCGCCAGATCACCATATTTGAGATGAATCAGTGCAGCCCTTCTGCTGTCAATCGCTGCTTTCAACTATCGAATGGAAACCGCATTTTCTTTAAGAGGAACAACTCGTTGTTTAATTACATTCCAGAAGCATAAGATAAATATTTTATTGCAACTTGCTCCAGACTCTGTTTGCTTCTGGTTCGACCTCGTAAAAATCAATCACTTGTTAAAAAAAAGCAAGAAAAAAAATCCCAACCACCAACAGAAAGAATCGTTTTAAGACTTTTCCTTCAAAATAGCCTTAACATGACCTAACATGCAAGCAATACACCAAATTCTCAAAAATTACTACCCCACTAACTAATTGACACAACAGAAGTGCATTACGCCAGATTCCCAGCTAATATGTAACCCATTTATGGAGAAATTATTTTTTGTTCTTCTTTCACGGGCTGTGGGCCTTGCTGGCCAGGCCAGCATTTAATGTCCATTCCTGATTGCCCTTGAGAAGGTGCTGGTGAGCCGCCTCCTTAAACCTGTGCAGTCGATGTGGCCTAGGCATATCCACATGACTGTTAGGGAGGGAGTTCCAGAAATTTGACCCAGTGACAGTGAAGGAACGGCGATAAAGTTCCAAGTCAGATGGTGAGTGGCTCTGAGGTAAACTTGGAGGTTGCTGGTGTTCCCATGCACCTACGGCCCTTGTCCTTCTAGGTGGCAGAGATCGCGGGTTTGGAAGGTACTGTCAAAGGACGCTTGGCGAGTTGCGGCAGTGCACCTTGTAGATGGTGCATATGTGTATGGATGCAGCCCCTGTGCATCCATGTTGGAGGGAGTAAACATTGAAGGTGGTGGATGGCAAGCCAATCAAGCGGCCTGCTTTGTCCTGGACGGTGTCAAGCTTCTGGGGTGTTTTTGGAGCTTCACTCATCCGGGCAAATGGAGAGTATTCCATCACACTCGAATTGTGCCTTATCGATGGTGGCCAGGCTGTGGGGAGTCAGGAGGTGAGTTACTCGCTGTAGAATTTCCCGCCTTTGAACTTCCCCTGTAGCCAAACTATTTATTAGCTTGTTCGGTTCAGTTTCTGGTCAATGGTAATCTTCAGGTTGCTGATAATGGGGGTTTAGTGATTGTAATGTCATTAAATGTCAACGGGTGATGATTGGATTCTCTCTTGTGGGAGATGATCATTGTCTGACACTTGTGTGTCGTGAATGTTACTTGCTACTTGTCAGCCCAAGCCTGGATATTGCCCAGGCCTTGCTGCATTTGGACATGGACTGCTTCAGTATCTGAAGAGTTCCAAATGGTGCTGAACAATGTGCAAGAATCAGCGATCATCCCCACTTCTGAACTTATGATGGAAGGGAGGCCATTGATGCAGCAGCTGAAGATGGTTGGGCCGAGGACACTATCCAGAGGAACTGTCTCGCCAGTAGGTGATAATAACGTTAAAAACACATCCCTGCCATCTCTGAACCATTACTTTCTGTTTCACTTCATTATATTTCCAAATATCATCAACTTTCCTTGTGTTCCAAACCATTCGAGCCTTTCTGGTTTTCTCATGGAAGTGTCAACATTTCATGTTGAAAGTCTCTTCCAAATGAACATTCAAAAGTGATTTGACCAAATCAGTTGTGAATATCCTTGTATATTAATTATCCAGTTTTAAGCCATTTAAGGACCCATTGTGACAGGGTTATGATTGAGATCAGTGTTCCTTATTAATGAATTGATTATATCGAATCATGAGGATTCGGAGTGGGAGTAGATCATAAGGCTGCACCAGCCTGCTCTGTAATTTGACCATCCCTGATCCTCTCTCTCATCTTCACCTTCCCATCCTCTCCCATATTCCTGAACATGCTGAGAGGTTTACAAAATACAGTCTATCTCAGCCTGAAATAATTTCAGCAATGGAGCATCCACAGCCTTCGGGGGAAGAGAATTCCAAAGAAGTTTCTCCTCATCTCAGTCCTAAGTGTTCAGCCCCTTATCCTGAGGCTGTGCCCTAGTGTTTTCGATTCTGCAGTCAGGGGAAACAACCTTGCAGTGTCAGCCCTGTCAAGGCCCTTCATAACCTTGTACGTTCCTTTGAAATCACTTCTATTCTTCTGAACACCAGAGATTATAACCCGCCAATCAAAGGACAACCTTTCATCCCAGGAACCAATCTAGTGAACCTTTGTTGTATCGAAAGATGAATTTTTTCTGAAATAGATTTTTCTTCAATATTTCGTTACTATTTGCATTCTAAATCATGAAACAGATATATTACAACTCAAGCCTTCGTTTTTTAAGATTTGAAGTCATTATGAATAATATTTATAATTTTACCTGGCATTCAGAAGGTGTGCACACTTATTGAGGATTTTGCATGGTAAATAAGAGAACAAAAAAATGACCTCTGGACTAGCCTCGAAAATATCTATTACATGCCTCCACTCTTTTTACTGAGTGGATCCTTTAACTAGCCCAAGAGGCCTTGTTTTATATTTGGTTCGGAGTCTTCTTCATAAATTACGTGAATACCAAACATTTGACAGCATAACATAGAATACACTTCAATATGCCACTTCATATTGTTGCTCAGTTATTTTTGGAGAACTGGTCGTACCTCGCTCCTCGGACATACTCTCCTGAAATTGACAAAACGTATCTGTAAACACGTTAACAGCAGACCGATGGCAGTGCACAGTCGACAAGGTGCAACTTTGCAATGTGAAAGAGCACGAGAATGAATCATAAACATGTTGAGCAACTGGCTGATCTCAAATGCCAAAAACCTGAAGGGGAGGTTTGGACCTTGAAGAGGAATTGATGTATACTGTCGGAAGGAAAGAATTGTAAAGCTATTTAGCAAAGGCGAGCCAACTGTATTGGACTAACTGATTTAAAGGTTAGTGCAGTCAACGTTCTGGCGTTCAATATTGAGGGTGAGTGATTGGCCAGCTTGTGACAGGGATTTTTATAAACAGATACAAAGTCAACAAGAAACAGAAATAAGTGCTGGAGGAAACCAAATAATCAGTTAATTGAAGATGCAGTGACGAAAGGAAGACACTTCTAAAAACACAGAGAAAGGGACGATAATATGAATCTAGAGGAATAGTAATGGGCTATGCAGCTTCGGCAACCTTTACGACCATTCAGTTGAATCAAGCAGCAACTCCTAATGCAGGTGACCAAATCATGAAGGAAGAAGTTGTTAGGAAGTGAGAGACTATGTTTAGGACAAAAATGCGGTTGGTAAGGTGCAGGGAGATTCTGGCTGCAGGAAAGTGGGTAGTGATGAGAGTGGGACTAATGAAAAGGGAGTTACATAGAGATGGATAGGTTCACATTGAAAATAAATGACAAAGGACACTCGTGTAACAGAAACGACTGAATGGCAATTTAAGAAATGATGCAAGGACTCTGAAACTTCCCATGCAAGTCTGGCCTAGAAAATCAGAGCAATTTTCTTCACGATATTTCCTGCCATAATAAAACAAATGTTAGGAAAATTGCAAATAGGAATATCGGCCGGCCAATCTGCTGCAAAAATAATGGCGGTTTGTAATTTTTAAAAAAAGGTAAGACATTCACGCGTTGTCAATGTTGCTGACAAGGCCAGCATTTATTTTCCACCCCTAATTACATTTGGGAAGGTGGCACTGAGCCACATTCTTGAAAACAATTGAATGGCTTGTTAGCCCATTGGAAGACAGTTCAAAGTGAAACACAATACTATGGCTCTGAAGTCACATACGGAGCAGCCCAGGTAAGTATGGCAAATGTCCTTCCCTAAATGGCATTAGAGAACCAGATGACTGTTTACAACAATCCCATTGTCTCATGATCGCCATTACCTATTCTATTTTTCCATTTCAGATGTCTTTTTAGTTTATTGAATTTAAATTCTCCGGCTACCGTCACAGGATTTGAACTCATGTCGCCAAGTCATTATTTCAGGTCTCTGGATTACTAGTCCAGCAACATAACCATTTTGATGATGTTCTTGTGACAAAACAGGAGCGATGACCAAATAAAAGCAATGGAACTGCTTAGTAGCGTGGAAGTCGATGCAAGAAACATTTTCAGCCGACAGTAAAGAGAAGGCCAAGAGGAAATGCGATCCCACATGACACCGATTGATTAATTAAATCTAGAGAGCAGGCGGATGATATACAAGGGCTAGGTAACATTACAAGGGTAAACTAAGGAACAAAGGATAGTCATATCTACACTAAGCTGTAGAGATGGAAATGCTAAATGCATTAAGCATAATTAATTCTTTCACGTATGGCTGTGTGACTCTGGAACTACAACACTGTACAAATATTTTAAACAAGGTTGTCTGCAGAGGCGAACATTCAATCCTTCGAGCCTGTTCCACCATTCTGTTAGATCATGAGTGGCTCTGTACCTCAACTGCATTTACCCACCTTTATTCTCTCTCCATTAATGTGCCCAATCAACAAGAAGCTGTCATCCCTCAGTCCTGAAAACTTTAAATTGATTTATCCTAGTGTCCAGTTTTTTGAAGGAGAGTTCCAGGTTCGCGTCTCCTGTTAATAGTTGTTTTTTCTCTCTCTCTCTCTCTGTATTTGCAATCACTTATCGGGAACATTAGCGTACAGGATGGACATGATGGTGTCTGGATGGGTAGTGCGCAGTTACACTATTAACTATACACCGTCTGATCAGGATATGAAGCTGGGAAATTTACTTCCCAGATGGGATGAGAAGAGAATGGGAAAGCAGGCAGGATTATGTTAATATTCATTTCGAACAGCCAACTGGATACCAAAGTGGCTCTGAATCTAGTTTGATAATATGATACATGGCTGCTTCGTGACCCATTGCGTTAGTGAAGCCACGGAAGACTTGATGACATAAGTGGTTTATGACATCAAGGATGAATGTAAAGAGAAGCTTTTGGAGGCAGTCTCATATAATCTGGAATTGAAAAATGATGACTGCCTGCAACAATGGATTAAGAGACTCAAGTAGCCGCCGCGCAATGAGCAAGTTGAAGGCGCAATGCGCATTAAATTCAATCTCTATATCTGGTGTGAGCTCAGAATCACGGAATCTTACAGCATAGAACGATGCCATTCAGCCCCTTCAAGTCTGTGTCGGCTCTTTGAAAGAGCTGGCTAATTTATTCACACACTCCGGCTTTCTCCCCAGAATCCTGAAAATTCAAGGACACTCTAATTGTCTTTTGACAGTTATTTTGGAATCCGCGTCCATCGCCCTTTCTGTTAGGATGTTCCAGATCTTAACAGCCTTTTTTTTCCACAAAGCTTTTTCCACATTTTCTTTCTAGCTCTTTTGTCAATTATTTCAAATCTATGATCTCTTATTACCGACCAACTCGTCAGAATGACTGGTTCCCCCTTATTTTCTTGTTCAAAACACCTCAGAAAATTGAATATCTCGATTATGTCTACCCTTAATTTTGTCTACTCCAAGCAGAACAAGCCCAGCTTCACACAACTGACCTCACCCATTCCTGGTCTTATTCGGGTAACATTCTTTGGACTATCACCAATGTGGTTTCCAGATTTGTACACAATATTCGGGCTGAGGACCATCCGTCATTCGTAAAGATTTAGCATGATTTCCTTGTTTTTTGTTTTCAATATTCTCATTGACAAAGCCAAGTATCTTATATGCATGCTTGACTACATTACCAATTTGCCCTACCACATTCAAAGATTTGTGAACGTGCATCCCAAGGTATTTCTACTGTTCCAGCCTATTCGAAGCACCGGGTTGGCCTTGTCAGGTGTGGTGGTGATATTAAAATCTGGAAAGCTGGAATATTGAACCAGAATGCAGGAGATGAAATCCAACTTTGTGCTGTTGAGAAATTGAATTAATTTTATACCAAATGAGAATTTAGAATGGTAAGCGGTTATTTGGTCAAAGCTTTCAAGATATTAAGCTGAATGTGTATAGAGTCGATAAATAGAAACTGCTTGTGCTGGTTGGGGAATTTGGGCTGGGGAGCATATTTCTGGAAATAAGATACAAACCTTTCAGGAGGGAGATTATAATAAAAAATGTGGTAGATGTTTGCCATTCTATAACCAAATTACTATTCTTGCTCGATCAATTTTACATTTTAAGTCCGAGATAGATAGATACATTCTTGTCAATCAAAATTATTGAGGGATATGGAACCAGGCAGAGTATAGAGTTCGGTCATAGATCAGCCATTAAATTGCTGAACAGGATAGAGGGACTAAATTGCCTCCTCCTTTTGCTGTGTTCCTTATGGAAAAAGGGGGCCTGAACGAATTTGTATTTTGACGCCCTTTGGGTGTCAGTATGTAGTAGTATTTAACGAATGTTTCAGGAATAAAAAGGCAACGCCAAAGGTTATTTCACAAGTTAAATAATAAGCAATCATAAAAATAGCATTGCGTCTAAGTGATACATGAACTTAACCTTAAATTAAACAATGAACTAATAAAGAACGTCAGTAAATAAAAATATTTGGAAACTTTTAGTCACACCTTTCTCGATAGACAGAGTGGCCAGTGAAGATAGCGTGTCCTCCCATGGTTAATCACAAATATTATTTTATACGCATCAACTTTGAGCAACTCAGTTCGTTGCTCACCACTAATACAGGCATGGTTAAAAGGATCCCGAGAGTTGTCTATGTATTTGGAAACATGCTGTTGCAACTTCACGTTTGTTAAGTTTCAACAGCACTGCAGTCAATGGAAAGCATTTTTTTGGATTTAGACAAATTCTGCGTGGAAGTCCGCTCCAGCAATATTAGACACTCTTCACCACGGTGCCCTGGGATGACGCTGTCTCATACTGTCTCATCACGGAATGTTGGCAGGACTCATAGCCTTGCCGTATCCAGTGCCTTCACGTGGAGTGAATTGAATTGCCTGAAGACTGACATCTGTGATGCTGGGGGCCCACAGAGGAGACTGAGGTGGATCATTCACTCCGCACTGCTGGCTGAAGATTGTAGCAAATGCTTCAGCCTTATCTTTTGCACTGGTGTGTTGGGCTCCCCCATCATTGAGGATAGGGATATTTGTGTGTCTTCCTCCAATGAGTTGTTTAATTGTCCATCACCATTCACGACTGGATATGGCATGACTGCAGAACTTTGATCTGATCCGTTGGTTGTGTAATCGCTTAGTTCTGTCTATCACGTGCTGATAATACTGTTTAGCATGCAGGTCGTCCTGCGTTGCAGCTTCAAAAGGTTGCCATCTCATTTTAAAGTTTGCCTGATGCTGCTCCTGGCATGCCATCCTGCACCCTTCATTGAACCAGCGTTGACCCCCTGGCTTGATTGTAATGGTAGAGTGGGAATATGCCAGGCCATGAGGTTATGGATTGTGTTCGAATACAATTCTGCTGCTGCTGATGGCCCACAGCGCCTCATGGAGGCCCAGTCTTGATTTGTTCGAAATCTATCCCATTTACACGACAATAGTGCCCCACAACACAGTGGAGCATGTGCGGTGGTCGCACCTACTGATACTGTCATGGACAAATGCATCTGTGGCAGACACATTGGCGAGGATGTGGTCAAGTATGTTTTTCCCCCTTGTTGGTGACTTTCCCACCTGCCACAGACCCAGTCTAGCAGTTACATCCTTTATGACTCAAACACCGGTGGTGCTACCGAGCCACTCATTGTGATGGGCATTGAAGTCCCCACTCGGGGTACAGTCTGCGCTCTTGCCACCCTCAGTGCTTCCTCCAAATGATGTTCAACACGATTCATCAACTGAGGGGTGGGCGGTACGTAGTAATCAACAGGATGGTTTATAGCCCATGTTTGACATGTTGACATGGGACTTCATGGGGCCCAGAGAGAATGTTCAGGACTCCCAGTGAAACTTCCTCCCGACTGTGTACCACTGTGCTGCATCTGTCCTTCCAGTGGGACAGGACATACCCAGGGATGGATGATGGTGGTGTGTGGGACATTTTCTGTAAGATATGTTTCCGTGAGAATGACCATGTCCAGCAGTTGCTTGAATAGTCTGAGAGACAGCTCTGCCAATTTTGGCTCCAGTCTCCAGATGATAGTAAGGAAGACTTTGGAGGCTGGACTTAGCTGAGTTTGTCATGGTCATTTCCGGTGACTAGGTCGATGCTGGGTGGTCCATCCCTTTTAAGCTTTTTAGCAGACTGAAACAACTGAAGGCTTGCTAGGCCATTCCATAAGACATGTAAGAGTCAACCACATTGACCTGGGCCTGGAGTCACATGTATTTCCTTCCCTAAAGGATATTCGTGAACAAGATTTCCGCTCCACCTCACCCCCCACCCCCCACCACCCCCCAATCCCCATCTCATCCCCGACAATGGTTTCATGGTCATTATTGGGCTTTTAATTTCAGACTTTTATTGGATTCAAATTTCACCACCTGCCATGGTGGAATTTAAACCCGTGTCCTCAGAGCATTACTAGTCCAGCGACAATATCACTACGCCATCGCCTCCCCACAAGGAAGAATTTAAACTGTAAGAAAAAGGGACATTTAATTTTTGGCAAGTGTCCACTTGTCAACCAATCTTCACCCGTTTCCCTTGCAGTATAAATTGTTGTTCCTTTTGAAATTTGGTATTTTTGCGTCTTTCCTAATCGGTGCAAGACAAAAAGCTTCAATAGCTTTTTTAAACTTTCAGTGCTTCTCAACTTCTGCACAACCAATAAACTACTTAGTTCATTGCCAGGTTTTGTATCATCCGCAAACTTTGAAATTGTGCTTTCTATATTCCAATTTAGATGATTTATATGGAACAAGAAAATATTATCATGGATTGTTTAGGATTGCTTACCAAGTTGTCTCAATCCTGAAGAAAATGCCATCATTTTCGTCATTCAGTGCTTTGACCAAGTTGCACTGTTATTTGTGCAAGATATTGCACAATTTAGAAAATTCAGAGTCGTTGAGGTTCTGCAATTGACTCGACTGTTCCTGTGAAGGAAAATACAGTTTGTTAAGGAAGGAAACAAAGCACCGCGATCATTATGTTTAATAAGAACCTAAGAACCTAAGAAATAGGAACAGGATTAGACCATTCGGCCCCTCGAGCCTGCTCCGCCGTTCAATAAGATCATGGCTGTTCTGGTTGTGTTTCGATTTCCATATTCCCATCTAACCTCTAAAACCTTTTATCCTCTTGCCTAACAAGAATGTATCTACCTCTGCCTTAAAAATATTCAATGACCCTGCCTCCACCACCTTCTGAGGCAGAGAGTTCCAAAGCCGCAAAACCCTCTGAGAGAAAAATTTTCTCCTCATCTCTGTCCTAAAAGGGCGGTCCCTAATTTTAAAACAGTACCCCCTAGTCTTGGGCTCACCCACAAGAGTAAACATATTTTCGACGTTCGCCTTGTCAAGGCCCTTCAGGGTCTTGTATACTTCAATCAAATCACTCCTCACTCTTCTAATCTCCAGTGGACGCAAACCCAGCCTATCCAACCTTCCCTGATAAGACAGCCCTCTCATTCCAGGTACCAATCTCTTAAACCGCCTTTGAACCACCTCCAATGCATTGGCATCCTTCCGCACAAAGGATTTGATGTGCGGTCTCACCAATACCCTGTATAACTGAAGCTTAACATGCTTATTTTTCTGCTCAATCCCTCTCATAATAAAGGATAGCATTCCATTAGCCTACTTAATTTCTTGCTGGACCCTCATACTAAATTTTGTGATTCATGTACTAGAACACCTAGATCCCTCTGCACCTCAGAATTATACAGCTGTTCTCCACTTAAGTAATCCTTTTTTTTTGTTCTTCCTGCCAAAATGAACAACTTCACATTTTCCCACATTAAACTCCATTTGCCTGATGTTTACCAATCACTCATCCTATCTATATCCATCTGCAACCTCCTCATATCCTACTCACAGCATATTTTCCTGCCTATCTTTGTGTCATCTGCAAAGTTAGCTACCATGTCTTCACTCCTCTCATCTAAGTTATTGATGTAAATCGTAAGGAGTTGAGGCCCCAGCACAGACCCTAGTGGGACACCAATCATCACATCCTGTCAATCAGAAAAATACCCATTTATGCATAATCTCTGATTTCTGACAGCCAGCCAATCTACTATCCATGCTAATATGTTACCCACTACACGATGTGCTTTTATTTTCCGCAATAATCTTTGATGTGGCACCTTATTAAATGCCTTCTGGAAATCCCAGTACAGTACATCTGAAAGTTCTCTGTGCATGTTACTCCTTCAAAAAACTCCAACAAATTGGTTAAACATGATTTTCCTTTCACAAAGCCATGCTGACTCTTCCGTATTGCATTGATCTCTTTCAAGTGACCAGTTATAACCTCCTTAATGATTGATTCTAATGACTTCCACATGACAGGTGTCAAGCTAACTGGCCTATAGTTTCCTGGTTTCTGCACCCCCCCCCCCCCCCCCCCCCCCCCCCCCCCACCCACCCCCCACTTCTTGAATGGACAGGTTAAATTTGCTACTTTCAAATCTGTTGGAACCTTTCCAGAATAGAGCGCATTTTGGAAAATAAACACCAGCGTATCAACCATCTCATTAACCACCTCTTTTAAGACCCTAGGATGTAATCCATCAAGACCCGGAGACTTGCCAGCCTGCAGCTCCATCAATTTGCTCAGAACTATTTCCCTAGTGATTTCAACTTCACCAAATTCCTTTTCTCCTTTCGCCTCCTGATTTGCAGCTCTTACTGGAAAGTTTTTTGTATCTTCAATAATGAACACAGAAGCAAAATATTTGTTTATTTCTTCTGCTATTTCCTTATCATCTACTATTAGATCCCCACTGTTAGTCTCTTGAGGACCAACATTCACTTTCCTACTCTTTGAATTTTTAAATACCTGTAGAAACTCTTGCTATCCATTTTTAAATTTCTAGCTAGCGTCCTCTCATAATCTAATTTATTTCTCCTGATTATCCTTTTAGACATTCTCTGCTATATATATTCTGTCCAACCATCTGTCCTGCCACTCATTTGGCGGAGTTATGTGCTTTTTCCTTAAGTTTGATGCTTTCCTTACATCTTTAGTTAACCACAGATGATGAGTCCTCCCCTTAGAATTTTTCTTTATAGTAGGAATGTACTTATTCTGAATACTCTGATATATCCCCTTAAAGGCCTGCCACTGCTTCTCCATTGATCTGTCCTCTAGCCTAGTTTCCAAGTTCACTTCAGCTAGCTCAGCTTTCATCCCCACATAGTTCGTGTTATTTAAGTTGAAGATACTAGTCTTAGACCCGCTCTTCTCCATTTCAAACTGGATGTGAAATTCAATCATATTGTGGTCGCTGGCGTGCCTTTACTCTGAGGTCATTAACTAATCATGTCATGTTACACAGTAGCAAGCCTAATATTACCTGCTCTCTGGCTGATTCCAGAACAGGCTGCTCTAATAAACTACCTCGAAAGCATTCCAAGAACTCCTCTTCCAGGCTACTACTGCCAATCTTATTTTGCCAATTTATGTGTATATTAAAATCACCCATGATTATTGCCATCACTTCATCACAAGCATACAATATTGTCTCTTCAATACTTTGCCCTACACTGTGGCTACTGTTAGGGGGCCTGTAGGCCACTCCTGCTAAACAGATTATCCCCCTACTATTCCTCATCACCACCCAAACCTATTCTAGATCCTGACCTCCTGAACCAAGATCATCTTTAACTGTTGCACCAATGCCCTCTTTAATTAACAGTGCTACCCCTCCACCTTTACCTAGCTTCATATTCTTATTGAATGTCATGTACCCTTCAATATTAAGGACCCAACTGTTGTCACCCTGCAGCCACTTCTCCATAATTGATATCAGATCATATACATTTACTTCAATGTGCGCCATCAATTCATTTACCTCGTTATGGGTGCTACAGACATTCAGATAGAGAGCCTTTAGTTTTGCCTTTTTGCTACCGTTGTAATATCTAGTCTTGACTATTGATGTATTCTTGGGTTTTTTCTCTCTGTCCTTTCCTGCCATTCCTGACCCTCATTTCTCTGCGACCTGAATATTCAGGTATACGTGAGCTTCAGGAAGGATAGGAAGCTGGGGAAAGGTGGTGGCGTAGCTCTGTTAATTGAAGATGGCATTAGTGTTGTGATGAGAGATGACCTTAGCTCTAAAATGTCAAGACATGGAATCAGTTTGGATGGATCTAAGAAAGTGCAAGGGGCAAAAAGCATTGTTGGGAGTTGTTTATAGAATACCGAATAACATTGATAATGTCAATCATAGAGTTGCATGGAACAAGGCTAATGCAGTAATCAAGGGAGATTTAAGTCTACGTATATACTGGGTAAACATAATTAGTTCTTATGTTGTGGATGACGAATTCGAATGCATGCAAGACAGCTTTCTGGAGCAGTACATTGCAGAACCAACTAGTATCAAGGTATTTTAGGTCTAGCATTTTGCAATGAAAAATTGTTAATGAATAATCTTATTATAAAGGAGCCTTTGGGAAAGAATGACTATAATAAAATATAATTATAAAAAAAGATTTTAAGTGGTTTGGTTGAATCAGAAACTAGGGTCTTAAATCTAAGCAAAGAAAACTATGAAGTTATGAGGGGAAAATTTGCTATGGTGGATTAGGAAACTATGTTAAAAGATACTGTCGGCAGGCAATGGCTACCATTTAAAGAACTAATACATAAAGAAATCAAGGCTGTATTAGCTAAAAGGAAGAGATGTGCAAGGTTGCCAAAAAACGGTAAGCCTGATAATTGGAAGCATTTTAGAATTCTGCAAAGGAGGTCCAAGAAAAGTATTAAGAGAGTAAAAATAGGATATGAGTGCAAATTAGCGAGAAACATAAACAAAAAGGATTGGAAAAAGGTTCCATAGTTCCACACAAAGTGATAAGATCACTAAAAACAAATGTGGGTCGATTACAAACGGAGTATGAGTATTTATAATGTAGAAAAAACGAAATGGCGAAGGAACTAGACAAATACTTCGTGTCTGTCTTGTCTAAGAAAAATACTAAAAGAAAAACCTAGAAACAATGGGGAATCAAAGGGCGAGGGTAACGAGGAACTGCAAGGTTAGTAAATTAGTAAAAATAAGTAGAAACATTAATGGGACAAAGTAGATAAATCCCCTGAACTTGATTTTCCACATCCCAGAATGTTGAAAGAGGTGGCTGCAGAGAAAGTAGGTGCATTGGTGGTCATCTTTCAAAATTCTACAGACTCTGTAATTGTTACTGTAGATTAGAAACAGCAAATGTAACCCCACTATTTAAGAAAGGGGGAATAAAGAAAACATGGAACTTGAGACCCATTTGTCTAACATCTGTCATAGGGAAAATCATAGAATCTGTTACAAAGGATGTGATAACAAAACAGTTAGAAAATAATTGTAGGATTGGGTAGAGTCAATATGGATTTATGGAAGGGGAATCATGTTTAATAATCCTGTTGGAGTATTTTATGAGGATGTAACTAGCAGAATAGATAAGGAGGAACCTGTGGAAGTGGTATAATTAGATTTTCAGAAAGCTTTTGATAAGGTCCCACGGAATAGATTAGCAAACACAATTAGAGCACATGGGATTGGGAGCGGGGAATACACTGGGTTGGATTGGGAACTGGTTAACAGGCTGAAAGTAGTCAGTAGGAATAAATCGGTCATTTTCAGATTGCAGGCTGTGAGTAATGGTTACCATAAGGAACAGTGCTTGGGCCCCAGTTACTGACAATCTATATCAATGACTTGGATGTGGGGATTAAATGTAATTTTTCTAAGTTTGAAGATGCCACAAAACTAAGTGGAAGTGTGAATTGTGAGCAGGGTGCCAAGGCGCTTCAAGGGGATTTGTAGAGGATAAGTGAGTAGGCAGAAAATTGGCAGATGGAGTCAACGTGGAGAAATGTGAGGATATCCACTTTGGTGGGAAAAATAGAAATACAGAGTGTTTCTTAAATGGTGAGAGGCTGGGAAATGTTCAACTTCAAATGGACTTGGGTGTCCTTGTTCATAAGTCACTGAAGGCTAACATGCAGGTACTTCAAGGAATTACGAGGGGAAATGGCCTTTATTGCATGAGGATTAGAGTACAGGAGTTAAGAAGTCTTCCTGCAGTTATTTCGACAGATCCTTGCTGAGAACACACCTGGAGAACTGTGTGCAGTTTTGGTCTCCTTACCTAAGGAGACACATTGATGTCATAGAGAAAATAAAACGAAGGTTCACCAAACTAATTCCTGGGATGGGGGATTTGAAGGATTAAATAGACGGGGCCTTTATTATCCAGCTTTTTCAAGGAGAGGTGATCTCATTCAAGAGTACAAAATTCTTGCGGGTTTCGACAGGGTAGATGCAAGGAGGATGCTTCCCCTGGTTGGGTGTTCTAGGACCCGGGGACAAAATAAGGGACAGACCATTTTGCATTGAGGAGGAATTTCTTCATCAGAGGGTGGTGAATCTTTGGAATTCTCCGCCCCAGAGGGCTGCAGAGGCTCAGTCATTGAGTATGTTCAAGACTGAGATTGATAGATTTCTAGATATTAAAAACAGCAAGGGATACGGGGATAGTGCCTGGAATAAGCAGGTTGTCTTATGAGGATAGGTTGGAAAGGCTGGGCTTATTTCCACTGGAGTTTAAAAGATTGAGGGGTGACTTAATTGAAGTATATAAGATCCTGAATGGTCTTGACATGGTGGACGTGGAAAGGATGTTACGTCTTGTGGATGTGTCCAGAACTAGGTGAGACTTTTAAAATTAATGCTCGCCCTTTTAGGACAGTGATTAGAATATTTCCTCCCAGCTGGTTGTGCGACTTTGGAGCTCTCTGCCTCAGAAGGCAGCGCAAGCGAGGTCATTGAATATTTTTAAGGCAGAGGGAGATAGATTCTTATTACGCAAGGTAATGAAAGGTTATCGGGACAGATGAAAATGTGGGATTCGAGACTAAAACAGATCTACCACGATCTTATTGAATGGTGGGGTAGGTTCGAGGGGCCGAATGGCCTACTACTGCACCTATTTCGTTTGTTCATATGTAAATTGTGTTGAAGTAGAAGATCAGCGATAATCTCATTGAATGGCAGAGCGGCTCGAAAGGCTGAATGACTTACTCCTGCTCCCCTTCCTTATGTTCTTATTGACAAGATGGTTAAGGGTCTTGTAAAATTAGGAAAACTGTAAGGAATGTATTTGAAAAAATATATTAGGTGTTTTTTAACTTTGTAGAATCATAGATACTTACAGCATGGAAGGAGCCCTTTCGGCCCATCATTTCTGTGCCAGCTGGCAAGGACACATCCAGTCTAATCTTACTTTCCATAACTTGGTATTTGCAGTTGAAATTTCAAATGCCTATCCAATTACCTTTTAAAAACATGCTGTGAAGTATTCCGTGTTTAGCAGCATTTGGGGGCACTGATCCCCAGGTCCCCACCTTCACCCCTTATGTGAAAAAATTGCTGTCAATGCCCATCTCAACCTCTACCTCTTGCCCGAAATCAATGCAACCATTTAAAGGACCAACTGCCAAGAGGATAGAGCCTTCCTTTCCACTCTACCTAGACATCTCATAGTTTTATAAAGTTCATGATCTCTGGCATCCACTTCCTCTGTGAATTCAATAAAAATCTGAAACTATAAGTCTAATGATGACCATGAAACCATTGCCGATTGTTGCAAAAACACGGCTGGTTCACTAATGCCCTTAAGGGAAGGAAATCTGCCGTCCTTTCCTGGCCTGGCCTAATGTGACACCAGGCCCACAGCAATGTGGTTGACTCGTAAATGCTCTCTGAACAAGGGAAATTAGGGATGGGCATAAATGCTGGTTTAGCCAGAGACGCCCACAACCCATGATTGATTTTAAAAAAAATCATCCTTGCCTCCCCACACGCAACCCGCTCCACACACCATACCCTGCCCTCTGCAACATCCCCAAGCGCCATACTCCTCAACCCCTATCGCCTCCTCCAAAACCGACACCATTTCTCACACCCCGTCATCCATACCCTCATACCTGTCTTGCACACGCTGTCGCCCCCTCTTAACACCAACCCCATCCTCCTCCTCACTTCCCAACCCTGTTCCTCCGCACCACAGCAACACTCACACCTGCACCACCTCAACCCCCATCCCCTGTCCTCACCCTCTCCACAACATGCCATTTCCGCTCCACCACACATCGCCAATCGCCCTCCTCCAACCTACCCCCATCCTTCTACTCCTCAACCAACCAATCTCCCCTTCTCCTCAAGCCCCCATCCTACTTTCCCCTCATCCCAATCCTCCGCACCACCAAAAGCCTTCTCCTCACATAAAACCTCTTCCTCAGCCCCAAGCCTAGAACCATAGAACTATAGAAAAGTTACAGCACAGAAGGAGGGGAGGGGGTGGTGGGGGGGGGAGGGGGGGGGGGGGTGGGGCGGGGGTGGTGGGCAATTCAGCTCATCATATTTGTGCTAGCCGAAAAAGAAAAAAAACACTAGTTGCCCATTTTGATCACAACTTCCAGCAGCTAGTCTGTAGTCTTGCAGGTTGCAGCGCTTTAGGTGCAGATCCGGCACCTTTTTAATGAGTGTTTCTGTCTCGATCACCAAACCAGGCAGTGAATTCCAATAATCTACCACCCCCTGGATGAAGGAATGTTTCGTCATGCCCCCTCTAATCCTCTACCAATCACATTAAACCTGTGCCTCCTGGTAATTGACCTCTTTGCTAGGGGCAACAGGGCATCCCTGTCTACCCTATCTAGGCCCTTCATCATCTTGGGCACCTCAATTAAGTGACCCTTCAGTCACCTCTGTTCCATGGAAAACAACCCTAGCCTATCCAATCATTCCTCATAGCTACAATTTTCAAGTCCTGGCAACGTTCTTGTAAATCTTCTCTGTACTCTCTCCAGAGCAATTATGTGCTTCTTGGAACGTGGCGACCAGAATTGTACACAAAATTCCAGCTGTGGCCTAACCAGTGTTTTATACCGTTCCATCATTACATCCCTGCCTTTGTGCTGTATGCCTTGCCAATAATGGCAAGCATTCCATATGCTTTCTTTACCAACTTTTCCACCTATCCTTCCTCCTTCAGGGACCTGTGGACATGCACACCAAGGTTCCTCACTTTCTCTACCTCTCCCAATACTTTCCCATTTATTGTGTATTCCCGAGTTTTGTTTGCCACCTCCTCCCAACCCCCCCGACCCCCGCCTCCACCCCCCCCCCCCCCCCACCCCCCACCCCCCACCACCACCACCAAATGCATTACCTCACAATTCTCGGTATTGAATTCCATCTGCCCCACTTTTCCATACACTCAACCGAACCATTGATGTAATTCTGGAGACAACAGCTGTCCTATTCATTATCAACTACGTGGTCAATTTTTGTGTCATATGCAAATTTCTCAATCATGCCACCCACATTTAAGTCCAAATTATTAATATATACGACAGACAGCACGGACCCCAATGCTGAGCTCTGTGGAACGCCACTGGAAACCATTTTCCAATCTGAAAACACCCATCAACTATTAAAGTTTGTTTCCGGTCGTTGAGCCAATTTTCAATCCAACTCGCCACATCCCCCTGTATCCCATGGGCTTTTACTTTTCTGACCAGTCTGCCATGTGGGATCTTGTCAAATGCCTTACTAAAATCCATGTAGACAACATCCACTGCACTACCTTCATCAGTTTCCTTGTTACTTCATCAAAAATATCGATTAAATTAGTAAGGCACGACCTTCCCCTAACAAAACAAGTCCGACTATCCTTGATTAACCCATTCCTTTCTCAGTGGCAGTTTATCCTGTCTCTCAGAATTGATTCAAATAATTTGCCCAGCACAGAAGTTAGACTGGCCAGTCTAAAAATATTTGGTCTATCCCTCACACGCTTTAAAAATAATAGCACAACTTTCACAGACTTCTAATCCTCTGGTGCCTCGCCTGTATCTAGTGAGGATTGGAAAATGATCCTCAGGGCATCCATTATTACCTCCCTGTCTTCTTTTATCAGCCTGGGATACAATTCCTCCACCGCTGGCGATTTATCCACTTTCAAGGATGTCAGTCCCTCCAGTCCTCTCTCAATGTTCTTAAGGAATTAATTAAATCTACTGTTTCACATTCCTCCTCTTTAACTAGAATATCTGCTTCATCCCTCTCTTAGTGAAGAGTGGGACAAAGCACTCATTGAGAACCCTGCCCTCTTCTTCAGCATCAGAGCACAAGATTCCATGAACATCTTTGATCGGCCCGAACTTTTCCTTTGTTATTCTCTTGCTCTGAATGTACTGGTAAAACATTTTTGGGTTTTCTTTGATTTTACCTGCCAATATTTTTCATATCCTCTCTTTTCTTTCCTAATTACCATTTTTAATTCACCCCTCTACATTCTATACTCCTCTAGGCTTTCTGCAGTATTACGTTTTCATGATTGCCATAAGCCTTCTTTGTAAACTTAACTTGTATACTTCTATACAGCCAGGGGTCTCTAGCTTTGGCAGTACCACGCTTTTTCACGATCAGTGAGCTTGCACACGAGCAGGGGAAATACCACATCCTGAGTGAGAGTCAGCCTGAGTGAGTGTGGGTTTTGGCAATTTGGTACACAGTGGGAATTCGGTGCAGGGAGGAAGAGGTGCTCTTTGCACTTTTTCTTTGCTATCCAACTTCTTAAATCTTCAGAGCGTCGTCTTGCCCTGCAGCAGCAGTAGAGGCTACAAGGGAGAGAAATGACTGGTAAGTAGTGGGTAAGGTCACATAATTGTTTCCTACTTCTTTCGCTTATAGTTTAAGGTCTTTTTCGTGGTTTATAGTTTGTATATTCTGTAGGAACGAGGATCAGGAAAGAATGGCCCTAGAGTAATTGATTTAAAAGGTTTAATCTAAAGGGATAAGTCATGGCAGAAGAGCTGAAAGCGATGGTGTGCTCCTCATGCTCCATGTGGCATGCTGGGAAAAGTTCCAGTGCGCGGAACCAGCATGTGTGCAGGAAATGTGTCCAGCTGCAGCTCCTGGAAGCTAGGATTTCAGAGCTGCAACAGCTGGGACCACTGTGGACCATCCGCGAGTCTGAGAGCATCGTGGGTACCACGTTTAGAGAGATGGTTACACCGCAGCTGAAGGTACTTGAGGAAGGAAGGGAATTGGTGACCATCAGGCAGTCCACGAGAAACAGGCAGGGAGTTCAGGATTCCCCTGGGGTCCCGCTTGCAAATCGGTATTCTATTTTGGAGGCTGATGAGGTCGCTGGTTCCTCCAGGGAGTGCAGACACAGCCAAGCTTCTGGCACCACAAAGAGCCTGTCTCTATAGGAGGGGAGGAAAAAAGGAAGAGGAATAGTAAGAGGGGATTCTATATTCAGGGGAACAGATAGGCGCTACTGTGGCCATCAACGTGACTCCAGGATGGTGTGTTGCCTCCCTGATGCCAGGGTCCGAGATGTCACTGAATGGCTTCAGGGCATCCTGAAGGGGGAGCATGATAAGGCAGAGGCAAAGGTACATATTGGTACCAATGACATAGGTAGAAAGAGGGATGAGGTCTTGCACCAAGAATTCCGGGAGTTAGTCAGTCGGCTAAAGAGCAGGACCACCCGGTTTGTAATCTCCGGATTACTCCCAGTGTCACATGTTAGCGAGCACAGAAATAGGAGAATAGCGCAGATGAATATGTGGCTTAAGGGTTGGTGCAGGAGGGAGGGTTTTAGATTACTGGATCACTGGGACCATTTCTGGGGAAGGCAGTACCTGTAAAAGCGGGGCAGTCTACATCTGAACCAGGGTGGGGATAAAATCCCAGCGGGTGTATTTGCTAGTGCTGTTGATAGGAGTTGAAACTAATTTGGCAGGGGGAAGGGGCATAGAATGTTAGCAGAATAGGGACATATCATAATACAGTAAAACAATCAAATCAGAGGGATTACAGCTGCATTAAGTTTCAAGGGAATAAGGCAAGGCTGGATGGCCTCTACGTTAATGCCAGGAGTATTGTAGGTAAAACGGATGAGCTAAGGCTGAGGATTAACACGTGGAATTGTGATGTAATAGCTATCACAGAGACGTGGTTGAGGGAGGAGCAGGATTGGCAGCTCAACATTCCGGGATCTCGAATCTTCAGGCGAGACAGGGGAGGGGGTAAAAGAGGAGGAGGCATTGCATTATTTGTTAAGGAGTCCGTTACTGCAGTAAGGAGAGATGATATCTTGGCATCGAATGAAGCTTTGTGGGTAGAGTTTAGGAATAGAAAAGGGGCAGCCACATTGTTAGGTGTTTATTATAGACCCCAGGATGTCAGTAGGAAATTGAGGAGCAAATGTGTGCACAATTCACGGAGGTGTGTAAAAGCAATAGCAGTAGGTTAATTATATTAGGTGATTTCAACTTTCCCAACATTAATTTGGATAGACATAGTGTTTAGGGCTTGGATGGAGTGGATTTCTTGAAATGTGTACAGAAGAACTTTTTAGGTCAATATGTAATGCGTCCAACAAGAGATGGCGCGGTGCTAGACCTAATTCTGGGGAATGAAGCCACTGAGATGGTCGGGGGAAGCATTTCAGTGATATCGACCACAACATGGTACAATTTAAGCTTGTTATGGACAAAAAAATCGACAAGTTGCAAAAAACAATGTTTTGGATTGGGAAGAGTGGATTTTTGTAAAATAAGGCAGGATCTGGCCAAGGTAGACTGGGAACAGCTACTTGTGGGGAAATCTACAGAAGAGAAATGGGGGGCGTTCAAAAAGGAAATGGGGAGGATACAGGCTCAACATGTTCCCTCTAGGGCGATAGGAAGGAGTAACAGGCCCAGAGAACCATGGATGACCAAAGATATTCAGGATACGTTGAGAAGGAAAAGAGAGGCTTTTAGCAGGTACAAGGGAAGCAAGTCAGCGGAGTCATTAGTGGAGTACAGACAGTGCAGGTTGGAGCATAAGAAAGCAATAAGGAGAGCAAAGAGGGGTTATGACAAAGCTCTGGCTGGTAAAAGTAGGGAAAATCCCAAGATATTCTATAATTATATCAATGGGAAGAGAATAACGAGGGAAAGAGTAGGGCCCATTAGGGACCAAGGGGGCAATCTATGGGTTGAGCCAGAGGACATCGGCCGAGTGTTGAACGAATACTTCACATCGGTCTTCACCCAAGAGAATGAGGATGAAGGTATGGAACAAATTTGATTGATTTTTTCGAGGAGGTAACTAGGTGTGTGGATGAGGGTACTGCAGTTGATGTAGTTTATATGGATTTCAGCAAAGGCTTTGAGAAGGTCCCACATGGGAGACTTATAAAGGAGGCAAATGCACATGGGATACAGGGTAATTTGATAAGGTGGATTCAAAATTGGCTTAGTTGCAGGAGACAGAGGGTGATGACAGACGGCTGCTTTAGTGACTGGGAGCCAGTGTCCAGTGGCGTACCACAGGGATCTGGGCTGGGTCACCTACTATTTGTCATTTATATAAACGACATAGATGACTATGTGGGGGGTAGGATTAGTATATTTGCGGATGGCACAAAGATTGGCCGGGTTGATTGTCTTGGGCTAGAGGAAGATATAGACGGGATGATTAAACGGGCACATAAGTGGGAGATGGAATTTAACCCTGAAAATTTTGAGGTGATACACTTTGGAAGGAGTAATTTGACAAGGAAGCATGCAATGAGCAGCATGACACTAGGAAGTTCTGAGAAACAAACGGGCCTTGGCGTGTGTGTCCATAGATCTCTGAAGGCGGAGGGGCATGTTAGTGGGGTGTTGAAAAAGGAATATGGAACACTTGCCATTTTCAATCGAGACCTAGATTACAAAAGTAGGGAGGTCATGTTGAGGTTGTATAGAACCTTGGTGAGGCCACGGCTGGAGCACTGTGTGCAGTTCTGGTCGCCACATTATAGGAAGGCTGTGATTGCACTGGAGGTGGTGCAGAGGAGATTCACCAGGATGTTGCCTGGGATTAAACATTTAAGTTATGAACAGAGGTTGGATAGACTTGTGTTGTTTTCCTTGGAGCAGAGAAGACTGAGTGGCGACCTGATCGAGGTGTACAAGATTTTGAGGGGCATGGACAGGGTGGATAGGGAGCAGCTGTCCCCCTTAGTTGAAGGGTCAGTCATGGGGGGACACACGTTCAAAGTGAGGGACAGGAGGTTTAGGGGGGATGTGAGGGAAAACGTTTTTATCCAGAGGGTGGTGACGGTCTGGAATGCGCTGCCTGGGAGGGTGGTGGAGATGGGTTGACTCACATCCTTTAAAAAGAACCTGGATTAGCAGCTGGCAGGTCATAACATTCAAGGCTATGGGCCAAGTGCTGGTAAATGGGATTAGGTAGGTAGGTCAGGTGTTTCTCACGTGTTGGTGCAGACTCGGTGGGCCGAAGTGCCTCTTCTGCACTGTGTGATTCTGTGATTCCTTCTGGGGACGTGTTTACACTGTGCCTGTAGAACCTCGATTTTGAATAACTCCTGCTGATTTAACACCATTTATCCTTCAAGTCGTTGTAACCTGCCCACTTTCACCAGATCACCTCTCAGTTTCGTAAAATTTGCTTCCCCCCCGTTTAGAATTTTTATCCGTGCTCTATCTTCATCCTTTTCCCTAATTATAGTAAATCTAACTGTATTATGGCCCCTATCTCAAAAATGGTCAACCACTGCTGCTAGATCCACTTGCCCAGTTTCGTTTCCTAATATACTGCACCTAGGATTACAGCCCCTCGCTTTGGGCTTGTTATGTGCTGGGGAAAAATGTCCTTTTGAATGCAGTTCAAGAATTTTGTGCCCTCTGTGCCTATTACATTCTTCGTATCCCAGTTGATTTTAGGGCATTTGAGGTACCCAACCACGGTTGCCTTGTTGTTTTTGCACTCAGAAATTTGCCAACATATTTGCTCTCCTGTCTCCCTCTCACTGTTTTGGGGTCTATGGTACACTCCCTGTCGTGTCGTTGTCCCTTTTTATTCCTGAGATCAACTCATGTTGGCTCATTCGATGGTTCATTTATTAAAACACCCTCCTCACAACTGTAATTGATCTATAGCCAATAATGCTTCATCCCTGCTTTTTTATCCCCCTCTCTATCCTGCCTGAAAAGCAAATATGGGATGTCCACTTGCCATTATTGTCCCTCTTTATGCCAGGTTTCCATTATAGCAATAATATCATGCTGCCATGTGCCTCTTATACCACCCCATCCTCGTTACACCATCTGACTCTCATCCGTAATTCCCTAGTCCTCTTATCCTTATCGCACTCCCACTTACCTCACCATCCCTCCTCTTCACATCCCTGCTACCCCATCCACCTCGCCCCAATCCCCACCTCCAAACAAGTCTCTCTTCCCACACCCCATCGTCCACATCCTCCAATTCCCCTCCTCCTTAACCCATTCCCCTAATCCACTCGTCCTCAGCCTCTTCCCCCTCCACACTTCATCCCTGTCCCACTTCATCCTTATCTCCCATCGACCTACCGCCAACCCCCTTTACCCCGGTCCTCTTACCATTCCTCCTCCTTACATTGCACGTCCTTTACAACCCCTCCTCCTTAACTCCCCCCATCTTACGCCACCCATCTTGTCCTCTGCCCCTTCCATCTCCTCCTTACTCCCTCGCCTCTCCTCCTTACACCCACACCCCATCCTTAACCCCCTTTCCATCCTCCAGCTCTGCACCGCTGCCACCCCTCTCCTCTTCCTCACAAACTTCTCCTCACCCCAGCTGCAACTTAGCCAACCCGTAAGCCCAATTCCACCTCACCCACTCCACCTTACCCCAGATTTCCCTCGCTTCCAAATAACCTTGTTGTCGCCTGCTCCTCCAACTCCATCCCTCATTCACCCCTCCTCTTCCAACTCACCCAACATCTCCCCGCCTCCAACTCAGTCCACCATTCCCTCTCCTCTACCTCATCCCGGGCCCCAGCACCCCTCCTACATCACATCCTCAGCCCTCCCTCCTCCACATTATCTTTCATTCACATCTTCGTTCACATCAACCCCCATCCCATCTTGCCCACCTCACCAACCCCACCCCCTCCCCTTGATGACCACCTCCTCCTCCTCACCGCCTCCACAGGCTCACCCCTTCTTCTTCCTCCTCCTCTTCCTTCTCCCTCCAGTGCCCCTCATCCGATGCCTCCATCTCCTCTCCACCCCGCCTTCTCTTCTTCCTCACCGCCACACGCCTCCTACCCTCCCCAAACCCTCCCCTAGCCCATCCCTCCGCTTCCACGCTCCCCTTCCCTTTCCCGCCCTCCCCACTCTCTCACCCCACCCTCCCCTTCCTACTCTCCCACCTCGCCACCAACACCCTCGCCTCCCACACCCCCTCCCTTCAGTTCCCCCACCCCTCCATATTACGGAAAAGGAGGAGGCTATTCGGCCCATTGTGTTCAGATAGGCAGCCTATAGAAAAATATTTCAGTTCCACTCTCCTACACTATCTCTGTAGCCCTTTTAGGCATATGAGATTTAAACTTCTCCGCTTGAGGAAAGTTTATTTCTCTCAAGAGCTCATTCAATATCATTTTAAAATTCTTTATTCTCACTTCCACCACTCTCATAGGCAGGAAGTTGCTGGTCATTTTCACTTGCTGTATAAAAAAGTTCTTCACGTCCCTCTTGTATCTCTTGACCGATATTGAAATCATTGTCGCCTACTCCTTGTACCATCAACTAATGGAAACAACTTTGCTTTCCCTATCTGATCTAATACGGTCATAATCTTGTACCCATTTTTCACATCTCCCCTCAGTCTCCTTTGCTCCAGGGAAAACAACCTAGCCTTGTAGCTAAAATCCCTCATCCCTGGAACCATTGCTGTACATTTCCTTTGCACCCTCTCATGGACCCTCACGTACTTTCTAAAACCTGGTAACCAGAACTAGTTGTGGTCTACCATTCAATGAAATTAGAAATATTATCCATTACCCCTCCTTTAACTGTGCTGCTTCTCTTACTAGCCCCACGTTGCTATAGTTATACGTTCCTGCAAGGCATAATGGTCTCTTAGGTGAATACAAAATTAAAAAAGTACAATGGTAGATCAAAAAAGCAACAACTTATATTTGTACAGCGTGTTTAATGTAAGAAAGTGTACTATGGAGCTTCGCATGATAAAGCAATACATGGCACTTAACCACATACGGAGATAGCAGGTAAAAGCGTCTAAATGTGTATAGAAAACAAAAACAGAATTACCTGGAAAAACTCAGCAGGTCTGGCAGCATCGGTGGAGAAGAAAACAGTTGGCGTTTGGAGTCCTCACGACCCTTCGGCAGAACTGAAGTAATATTAGGAGAGAGGTGAAATATAAGCTGGTCTAAGGTGGGGGTGGGGGGAGAGAGAAGTTGAGGGTGGCGTGGTTGTGGGGATAAGCAAGCAGTGATAGGAGCAGATAATCAAAAGATGTCACAGACAAAAGGATCAAAGAGGTGTTGAAGGTGGTGATATTATCTGAGAAAAGTGCTAATTAAGAATGGATGGCAGGACACTCAAGGTACAGCTCTAGTGGGGGTGGGGGTGGACAGACTAACAAAGTATTAGTTGTATTTTTAAATCTACAACTAATACTTTTCTAGTCTGTCCACCCCACCCCCACTACAGCTGCACCTTGAGTGTCCTGCCATCCATTCTTAATTAGCACTTTTCTTAGATAATATCACCACCTTCAACACTTCTTTGGTCCTTTTGTCTGTGACATCTTTTGATTATCTGCTCCTATCACTGCTTGCTTATCCCCACAACCAACCCTCCCTCAACATCACTCTCCCCCCGCCCCCCACCTTAGACCAGCTTATATTTCACCTCTCTCTTAATATTACTTCAGTTCTGCCGAAGGGTCGTGAGGACTCGAAACGTCAACTGTTTTCTTCTCCACCGATGCTGCCAGACCTGCTGAGTTTTTCCAGGTAATTCTGTTTTTGTTTTGGATTTCCAGCATCCGCAGTAGCTTTTAGCTTTTTGTTTTTATAAATGTGTATAGATATGCCTCGGATTACATGGTCGCTCTATCTTAACAGATGCATTTTTTAATTAATCACTTTCCTAATAAGCAAATATAATGAATATATTGGTGGACTCCCAGATACCCTATCACCCTGCACAGAGAAATAAATGCCTCTGTTTCATCCGTCTGTAGTGCCTGTGCCTAAATCAGAAGGTGGTGACAGAATTGCTGAGCTCTGCTTGGTGCGCCAACTGAGAATACAGACCAGGGAACTCGGGGCTGGATTGCTGCTGAGACATACTATCTGAAACAGAGTGACAGTGGAGGTGCAGTGATGAGCTTTCGTACTAGCAAAAGGGCCAGACGACATAGGAGGGAGGTGTTTTACGCAGCAAGTTATTATTTGGAAAACACTGCCTGAAGGGTGGGGTAAGTAATTTCAATATTAACTTTCAAAAGGGAATTGAATTAATATTTGAAGGGCTACATTATTGCAGGGCCGTGGGGAAATGTTGGGGGAATGGGACCAGCTGGGCAGTACTTTCAAAGAACTGGCATAAGCAGGAAGGGCCGAATGCCCTCCTTATGTGATTTATGGTTCTATGAACCTTCCCATCTGAAGCAGGAGGGTATTCCAGCTGCCCACCTCAGGACCATGATCAAGGTGGGGATGGACGAAGTGCCAGTGTAAACATTAGTGCCATTTCCATGCGACCACCTCTCGTTTTCACCCGACAGCGATTTTATAATCCGGGCCAATAAGTTCGGGATGGGTTTTGTAACGAGCTAAAGTGTGGAGCAAGGAGTAAAAATAAAAGAACAGTTTTGCTTTCTGCTCCCAGGATCTAATAAAGAACTGAAGTGCATGGTTTTAAATAAAGTGCAGTTTCAATTGTTTAGTTTACCAAAAGCATTGACAGTACGCCTGCACTGATTCACCTCAAGCACAGCAATATCACTTCTGTGGAGCAACATTACAGGCAGGAAGGTCACCGAGTTCCGACAGTTCACAGCTCATTCTACCTCGGTAAGTTTAACTCTACAATTGAGCTTCAATTTGTTTCTTCTCTCCCCCTCCCAGCCGTCATTCGATGCTGGACTGAAAATGGGAAAGAGTCTCTCAGTGAAAGTGTGGATCAAAGTATGGGGAGGGGGCATTCTGTAAAATGAGACCTGCCACCTTCATAGCCCAGGTAAACCCCGATCTCCCGGGGTTTCGCACTTAAGGAGAGGGATGCTTCCGCTTTAATTTTCGACCTTTCTTGGCCAGATTCGCTAATAGCCGATTTAACCTGAGGTTTCTTTCCGGAAACTCCTGTCTACATTCCGGGCAGGAGTTTATCTCCTTCTTTTCCCAACACTGGGTGATACAAGAGCGGCAGAAGTTGTGTGCACAATCCAGTGTTACCGGATCAGTGAAGAGATCAAGACAAATGGGACAAATTGTCTCCTCGGTCAAACTCTGGGCCTTCTCTGGAAGCCATGTCCTCATTCAGTACTTCCTGATTCAAACCGTTTTCAGTTTTGATGTTGCTGCGTTAACATATCAGTTCTGTTATTTCCTGGTGAAGTTGGTTGCAATGCTCAATAACTTCATATTATAAACTAATCTCTATCCTGTTTCACACGTCTTTCACACGTGAATCTAAAACCTCGCACAGTATAAAGGAAAAACATGGTTAGTTGACGGGGCGCACGGGCGGTGGTGCGCAATAGGTAATTGAACCTTGTCGGTGACAAGCTCAGTGTGACTGGAACTGAAGATGGTTGATGAGAAGAAAGAAGTCCCCAAGATGGGAGCCAAGGAAGCCTTAAAGAAACCTCCAGCAAAGAGCTGCGGAAACGGCGAGGTTCGAGGAAGGAGATTTATTCCATCTCCATCTGCAAAGTGATGAAGCAGGTTCACGCCGACACCGGCATCTCCTCCAAGGCCATGAGCATCAGGAACTCGTTTATGAACGATATTTTCGAGCGCATCGTGGGTGAGGCTTCCCAACTGGCCCATTACAATAAGCACAGGTCCATCAGCTCCGGGGAGATTCAGACCGCTGCTGCCCGAAGAACTGGCCAAGCACGCCGTGTCGGAAGGGACAAAGACGGTGACCACGCACACCAGCTCCAAGTAAACCCTCACAACGGACTGAAAAACATTCAGCGAATGTTGGTAGGGGAGAGAGGGGTGTGGGGGGGGGGGGGGGGGGGGGGGTGGTGGTGGGCAACAGATAGAGGATGGGAAATAGAGGGAGGAGACGGAGATGCTTGGAGATCGAGGTTCCATCGCACTTTTCTCTAGTCTTTAGTCTTGTCGATTACAATACTACCGACGAGACAGCAAGGTGCAGATCCAGAAACTGAATTGTATTGAATGAAGCGCTTGTGCTTCGACCTACAAGAACTACGCTGTAGTCGACACAGCAGAGGAAAAACACACTGTTGGGAAGAACCCTTCATGGGACTGAGAGACAAACAGATATTGGTTTTGCCTGAAAAACAGAGGGAATGGGGGAAGGGGAGAGGAGGGGCCAATGTTGGTTTGAAATAAATTACTTGTTTTATTGTAGAAATATTGGATGTGATTCTGTTGTGCAAAATGTTCCATATCTTTTACAATGTGCACCATTGGGGCATATTTTTATTGTTGCCGTCTAGGCGTTAAGCAGCACCTTTGTGGAGCACAGAAAGGAAAATCTGGTGCTTGTGGATGCTTCACCCCTTACACAGCCCAGCGGAATTTCCTTACTTTCATTTCAACAGAAAGAAAACCTGGGAAGTTTCCGTCAGCAGCGGCGGTCCTCCCCACCGGAAGGAATTCTACTCTGAACACACTCTTACCTATTATCAGCATGGGGGAACTTCTGTCAATATCTATTTGATCGTTGAGCAGCGAAATCACGAAATACATTTCCATTAGAATGTGTAGGGGAAATGATGAATTCTCTTCCCCGACAGTCTGTGGATACTGGGAAAATTGGAACTTTCGATGGTTCTGGGTCACGGAGCTCAGGTGGGTAAATAGAGTTGAGTTGCAAACCAGCCACTATCTAACTGACTGGTGGAAAAGACTCGAGGGGCTGAATCCTGTTCCCATCTTCCTGCGACTAGCCCAATCGCTCCAAGCCACGTCAGCATCAAGTGGGTGTTTCAGATCCCACGGTATAAAGGAATAGGGGAGTTCTCCCGATGTCCTGGACAACATTCTTCCCTCAACCAGCACCAAAGAGAGATTAACTAAACATTTATTTAATTCCTGTCGATGTTGGATCGTGATAGCTGTAAACTTCTGCTGCATTTTCCTCCATAACGGAGGCTTCTGGACTGGTGACTAATTCATTGCGGGTACAGGAAGTTTCTGGGATGGGTTGAGACTCTGAGCGCAAGTCTTTCGTTGTTACAAAGTGCACCATTGCCACCTGCTGACAGAATCTGTGCTGCAGGAAAGAATTCCCCATTAAAAACGGTCCAAGAATGGTGACTGCTTTTGAAGGTCCACAGGCATTTTGGGCGAATGGCCTCCTTCTGCGTTGTATAGTGCTATGAATTTTATGTATTCTCACACTTGTGTCCGATCAAACCACATTTATGACATTGGTATTAAAGGGAAATAAAACTTATGAAATCACATTGATATGAAAAGTCATCAGGTCCGTTTCTTTGTGCTGCATCCAATGACGCTTAGGGAATTAAGGCAGAAGTTTGCAGAAACACTGGCCACAATGTTTCAACCCTTATATTCCAGGATTGTTCCAGAGGACTTCAGAATTGCGCATGTTACACATTTGTCCAAAAAGGGAGAAAATATAATTCCAGTAATTACAGACCAGTTGGTTTAAACTCGGTGGTGGAAAGCAATACGTGAGCACAGTGATGGCAACTGATCTGTACATTAGGGCTTTTGTTGACCTACAGAGGTCTTTTTGTTCAAACACTCGCTGTCATAGTTTGGGGGAGACTGAGCTGGCGCAGCTGATTCGGTGTTGGAACTACTCGTGAATGGTGTTTTTTTGATGGGGGTGGCTACCAAGGTACGGGAAGTGCTCAACAAATTCCAGTGTCTCTCTTTTCACTATATGGGAGGTGGAATATTTGACTGACCAGGTCTGGGTCCAGATATGAGCTTTGTTTTGTAATTCAAGGACAAGCCAAGTCTCTTGCATGTAGAATTGAAGAGATCAAGAGTGGATTGCAAATCTAGTGCTGAATGGGCAATGATACTCCAGTCATCCGCATGCTGTAGGTCATGAATGTCTATGACTCCTTAGATACTGAAGCAGTCCATGTCCAAATGCAACAAGACCTGGGCAATATCCAGACTGGGGATGACAAGTGCCAAGTAACACTCACATCACACAAGTGTCAGGCTATAACCATCTCCAACAAGAGAGAATCCAACCATTACCCCTTGATGTTCAATGGGATTACCATCACTGAATCCCCCATTATCGACATCCTGGGGGTTACCATTAACCAGAAACTGAACTGGACTGTGGCTACAAGAGCAGGTCAGAGGCTAGGAAAAGTGCGACGAGTAACCCACCAGCTGACTCTCCAAAGCCTGTCCACCATCTACAAGGCACAAGTCAGTAGTATGATGGAATACTCCCCACTTGCGTGGATGCGTGTAGCTCCCATTCAAGAAGCTTGACCATTCAGGACAAAGCCAGCCGCTTGATTTGCATCACATCCACAAACATTCACTCCTCCACCACCGATGCACAGTAGCAGCAGTGTGTACCATCTACAAGATGCACTGCTGGAATTCACCAAGGCTCCTTCGACAGCACATTCCAAATCCATGACCGCTACCATCTAGAAGAACAAGGGCAGCAGATATGTGGCAACACCACCACCTAGAAGTCCCCCACCAAGCCACTCGCCATCCTGACTTGGAAATATATCGCCCTTCCTTCAGTGTCGCTGTGTCAAAACCCGAGAACTCCCTCCCGAACAGCACTGCAGCGGTTCAAGAAGACAGCTCACCACACCTTCTCAAGGGCAACTACGTATGGGCAATTAATGCTGGCCCAGCCAGGGAAGCTCACACCCCATGAATCTCACACTCCATCTTTCACAAGGGGTTTTCCAATCTCCACCCTCAAACGACCCATTTTGGAATGTTTTTTCCAAATGTCACTTTCTCTCGGATGACTTCCACAAGGTTCCACCTCTAGGTCTTTGAACTACTTTTCTGTTTCCTGGATCATCACTTGCATCAAAGCTTCGCCTTCCACACAATCTCTCAGATACTCGGCTGTGCCAACAAACACCACTTCTTCACATGCCCATAGTAAAGAGCTACAGACCTCCAAGAACCGTTAATATATTATATTTATAGGCTGGGTTGTAACCCATGTCAATCACCTATTCAAATAGCTCTGATCAATGACGAAAGGACAGGTACCCAACATGCCGCACTACCTCCTACTCGCCTTGTCCATCACTTTGTCTGAGGTCATCTTAGAGTGGAGTCAGGGAATTCATAACACCCAATTAAACACAGACCAGGACATGACACAGTTAACCCAAAACCTGGCTACCATGCTGGAAAGTTATGCAGGACCTATCAACAAACTGATTAACATAGGGTAAAATATTTCAGACAAAGCGAACAGAAATGATGTTTGCAACACATATGGATTCTGGGCACTGGAACACGCCCGAGAGAATTCAAGACAGATTAATGAATGGGTTGTTTATTTATGGATAACTAATGAATATTCATTTAATCTTTCATGGCATAAGGATCATAACTTGACAGGTTGCTAGCTCAGAGGTTTAACAAGTGTATATAGAATGAATGTTGAATGTATAGTGAATATGCAAATCGGCATTGTATTAGTAGTACCTTTCATACCTATGTCAACACCCGGCAGGACATTATATAGAGTGGAAAATATTGGGGTTATATGGAGAGATTACTATATTAAGTACTATGATATTCCGCCATATGCAGTGGACATGAAAGGGAATATAGTTAGCACTACATTAGAATAGCGTAGTATAGAGGCCACCGCAGTAGTATGTGCACACCCAATATAAGAGACGGAGAAAGCGAAGTGTGGATTCAAAGCAGCAACAAATTGTACAATGGAAACTAGATGGGCTGCAAAAGAACTGGCCCATGTTGCATATACAGGGAATTGGAGATATTGTATCACCACGTGGCAGGAAAGAATCCAGTACAGGAGTAACCGGATATGTCCGATCCACAATTATTCGGTGTGCCTACGCCCACAAGTGCCGGCAGGTGTGGGGAAGGTGGAACTGGTTGAAATATACAAGAGAGGAACAACTACTATTCAGGTCGTGGAAAACCTTAAAGGTAACCTTACATAGTATTTGAACCATTCCTCCCATGAAATTCCCTGATGACCAGAGCACCTAACCATGATTGGGAGACAGGCTCAGCAGACATACAGAACCTACTGTACATTGCAGCAATAGGTTAGAGCCTTAACAGAGGATATGGAGCAAATAGATTCCTCCATATGGTGGTGGTGGATTGGAGGCACAAATGTACAGATACACCCGTTGACTCGGATTATCTCCCATGCCCTGGCTGTGATTCCGTTGATATTCATTGGACCCGAAGGTCGCAAAAGAGGTGGCACTGGGGAAATTTCAGTAGGTGGAGAAGAAATCTAGTAAGACAGAGGCATGAATTGAAGGGCCAGATGAAACAGATCGTCTGACGGTACCCTTTACAACCCAAAGCTGGATGACTGGCCAGCATCAATGGGCGGTGTTGCGTAAAGGGATGGACAGTACAATGGTAGTTGGGTACCTTGGGCTAGGCCAAGGCCCAAAAGGGTGGACTGTTAGGGGGGAATATAGGGGTACATTAAGAACTTATTGAAAGGGAATGGACTAATTAAAATATTCAAGCATCCAGTGCCTGCAAGTATAGTTAAAGGCCAGGCTGGATAGAGAGGAATCAGAACCTTGCACACCCTGTGAGCCTGTGACCATCAGCAAGGCCAGGCCGAACAGAGAGGACTGCAAGTATAATAGATTGGGTGTCTTAGGGGTCAGAACGGACCCTTAGGTTGAAAAACAACTAAGGTTGGGTCTGTTTATAGCAGATTGGGAAAGAACAGATGATCCTAGATGAGTTAGGAGGGAAGGTCTCTGCCGGGGGTGAAAGTAGGGACAGATGATGCCTGTGCTTTGGTACCTTTGTTACTATAGAGATGTCTGTTTAATATAAATCTATATGTTGACGAGATCTGAATCTGCAAACTGTTCTTGTAGGTGTTCAATAATGTATAAATATGTAGTAGTTTAGCAGAGTACTGTCTCAAGCTGCATTGAGATGGTGTTCTCCTTGCAAATGCTCAAATAAACGATCGTGACCTGTACCTGAGACTCCTGTGGCCCGTTTGTCAAAGTGACCACAACAGTTTCAATAAAATCAGGTCTCAATTTTCTAAATTCAAATGAATACAGGTCCAGCCTGTCAAACTTGTTCTTGGTATGCTAACTCAGCTCACTCTCCGACCTCCGCCATTCCAGGAATCAATGTGAACATTCTCTGAACTGCTTCTAATGTATTTACATCATTTCTTAAATAAGAAAACCAAAGCTGCACTCTGTACTCTAGATGTGGTCCCACCATAAGACCATAAGACGTAGGAGTAGAAGTATGCCATTCGGTCCATCGAGTCTGCTCTGCCATTCAATGAGATCATGGCTGATCTGATAATCCTCAACTCCACTTTCCTGCCTTTTCCCCATAACCCTTGATTCCCTTACTGATTAAAAATCTTCCTATCTCAGCCTTGAATATAACGGCCCAGCCTCTATAGCCCTCTGCAGTAAAGAATTCCACACATTGACTACCCTCTGAGAGAAGAAATTCCTCCTCTTCTCTGCCTTAAATGGGCGACGCCTTACTCTGAGTTTATGCCCTCTGGTCTGGACTCTGCCACAAGTGGAAACAACCTCTCAGTATCTCCCCTGTCAAGCCCCCTAAGAATCTTATATGTTTCAATAAGGTTGCTTCTCATTCTCCTCAACTCCAATGAGTACCAGCCTAACCTACTCAACCTCTCCTCATAAGAAAATCCCTCCATCCCCGGGATCAAGCTAATGAAACTTCCCTGGACTGCCTGCAACGCCAGGATACCTTTCCTTGGTTAAGGGGACCGAAACTGTTCACAGTGTTCCGTGTGTGGTCTAACTAGTGCCTTGTATAGTTTTAGCAGGACTTCCCTGTTTTTATAACGCATTCCCTTCGAAATAAAGGCCAACATTCAATTTGCCTTACCTATTGCCTGCTGAAATTGTACGCTAGCTTTTTGGAATTCATGCACGAGGACCCCCAAATTCCTCTGTGCTGCAGCTTTCTTCAGTCTTTCTCCGTTTAAATAATATTCAGCTCCTCTATTCTTCATGCCAAAGTGCAGACCCTCACACTTTCCCACATTTTATTCAATCTGCCACGTCTTTACCCACTCACATAACTCACAGTAGACTCTTTGTGTCATCCACACAACTTGCCTTCCTGTCTATTTTTGTGCCATCCGCAAACTTGGAGATAGTACATTCACTTCCCTCATCTAAGCCATTAATATATATTGTAAGTAATTGTGGCCCCAGCATTGATCCCTGTGGCACTCCACTTGTTACAGGTTGCCATCCTGAAAATGCCCCTGTATGCCAACTCTCTGTCTCCTATTACTTAGCTAGTCCTCGATCCATGCTAATATACTACCCCAGCACCACGGACTCCTATCTTATTAAGTAGCCTTATGTGCAATACCTTATCGAACACCTTTTAGAAATCCAAATATTTTACATCTAGTGGTTCCTCTTTATATATCCTGCTTGTTGCATCTTCAAATAATTCTAATAAATTCGTCAGGCATGATTTCCCCTTCATGAAGCCATGCTGACTCTGCTTGATTATATTATGTATTTCTATATGCTCTACTATTACATCCTTTATAATAGATGCCAACATTTTCCCAATAACAGATGTTAAGCTAACTGGTCTATAGTTACCTGTTTTTGTTTCCCTCCCTTTCTGAATAAGGGTGTTACATTGGCAGTTTCCAATCCTCTGGGACTTTTCCAGAATTTAATGACTCTAGAAACATTACTACCAGTGCACCTACTATCTCTGCAACTATTTCCTTTCATATCCTAGTAGCAACAGATCCCTGCTTTTATATTCCATTCCCCTTGCAATAAATGACAACATTCCATTTGCCTTCCTAATCATTTGCTGTACCTTTGTACTAGCTTTTCCTGATTCATGCATCAGGACACCCAAATCCCTCTATGCCTCAGAGTTCTGCAACCTCTCTCCATTCGAAAAATATACAGCTTTTGTATTCTTGCTACCAATGTGAGAAAGTTCACACTTTCCTACATTTACCCCCATCTGACAAATCTTCCCGCCTCACTTAACCATATCTGTGTCCCTTTGAAGACTCCTTATGTCATTTTCACAACTTACTTTCCTACCTATCCATCTGTCATCAGCTAATTTAGTAACCATATATTCGGTGATTTCATCCAAGTCATTGTTATAAATTGCAAATAGTTGAGGCCCTAGCACTGATCCCTCAGGCACACCACTGGTCACATCGTGCCAACACAAAAAGAGCCATTTGCCCCTACTCTCTGCTTCCTGTTAGCTAACCGCTCCTCTATCCATGATTATGAAAATATTATGAGGTAACTCCAGCTCTAAGGCAAATATAACCTAACGTGGCACGACAGGGGTCTCTCTATGCAGGTAAAAAATACTCCAATACATCATCAGTATAGATCTAGAGTAGACAAGGCTGCTGTCGACAGAATGCAAGAAGGAAAAAACACGCAAAGAATGACTATGGTCAACAGAACATAACCAAGAAGACGATGCCCCAGTGGCTTTGGAGATCACGGACCATTCTTAACAATCAAGTTTGTGTATGCTAATTGAGCTTAATAAATTCATGCTGTTAATTGAAATATTCAGTGTTCAGACCCAGTGGGTTCATCAGTGGTCGTTGACCAATTGGTGGTCTGCACGGGAGTGCTGCTTTGGGCTGCTGTAGAGTGCTTAAGTTGGAGTTTGGTGATTGAGGGAGTTCAGTTTCGTGAGGAGAGAACGAGGTGATCCTTTGATTGCCATGAGTATGGTCAGGCAAGCATATATTTTATATATATTTCGCTGATTTTTTTATAAGATCCCATTTTGTGGTTTATCGTTTGTAAGAGCTATATTCTGTAACAACGAGGAGCAGCGAAGAAGGGCCCTAAAATAATTCATATTATTTGATATTAATTATCTTCCAAAAGATTTAATTTAATTTAAAGGAGAGCTGAAAGCCATGGAGTGCCCCTCTTGCTCCATGTGGAAGCCGGGAACATTTCCTGTGCCCAGGGCGAGCATGTGTGCGGTAAGTGCCACCAGTTGCAGCTCCTAGAAGCCTGGGATTCGCAGCTGGAACGGCGGCTGGGGGCACTGCGGAGCATCTGTGAAGCAGAGGGTATCGGAGATAGCACGTATAGCGAGGTGGTCACACCACAGGCTAAGAGTCCACAGGCAGGAAGCGAATGGGTGACCACCAGGCAGAACAAGAGGACTAGGCAGGCAGTGCAGGACTCTCATTTGGCTATTCGCCTGCAAAACAGATATACTGCTTTGGATACTGCTGAGGAGAATGGCAGCTCTGTGAAAAGCAGCAACAGCCAAATTTGTAGCATCACGATTCGCTCTGTTGCACAGGAGAGGAGGAAAAGGTATGGGAATGCAATAGTTATATGGTGTTCAATTGCAAGGGGAATAGATAGGCGTTTCTGTGGATGGAAACACGACTCCAAGATGTTATATTGCCTCGCTGGTGCTAGGCTCAAGGATGTCTCAGAGCGGCTATAGGACATTCTGAACGCGGAGAGTGAACAGCCAGTGGTCGTGTACAAATGACATAGGTAAAAAAGGGATGAGGTCCTAAAAGCAGAATATAGGCAGTTAGGAAGTAAATTGAATAGTAAGACCTCAAAGGTCGTGATCACAGGATTACTACCAGTGGCACGTGCTAGTCAGAGTAAAATAGTAGGATCCGTTGGATGAATATGTGGCTGAACAGATGGTGTGAGAGTGAGGGTTTCAGATTCCTGGGACATTGGGACTGGTTCTGGGGAGGTGGGACCAGTACAAATTGGATGGCTTATACGTGGGCAAGACCAGGACTGATGTTCTAGAGGCAATATTTGCTAGAATGGTGGGGGTGGGGTGGGGGGGGAAGTTAAAATAATATGGCAGGGGGATGGGGACCTATGAAAGGAGTCAGAGGAAGGGGAATCAAGGACTAGAAAAAAAGACAGAAACGGGAACAAGAAAAGTGAAAGGCAGATAAATCAAGGGGAAGAATCAAACAGGTCCTCAGTGAAAAATAATGGGAACGGGACAAATAATGTTAAAAAGACAAGCCTTAAGGCCTTGTGCCTTAACACGAGGGGTTTTCACAATAAAGTGGATCAATTAACTGCACAAATAGATGTAAACAAGTATGATATATTCGGTATTACGGAGGCATGGCTGCAGGGTGACCAGGGATGGGATCTGAACATCCAAGGGTTTTCAGTATTTCGGAAGGACAGACAAAATGTAAAGGGTGGTGGAGTTGCATTGCTGGTTAAAGAGGAAATTAACACAATAGTGAGGAAAGATATTAGCTCCGATGATGTGGAATCTGTATGGGTAGAGCTGAGAAACACTAAGGGGCAAAAAACTTTAGTAGGTGTTGTATATAGACCCCCAAACTGTAATGTGATGTTGGGAATGGCAGTAAACAGGAAATTAGAGACGCGTGCACTGAAGTAACATCTATAATTATGGCTGACCTTAACCTGCATATTGTTTGGACAAATCAAATTAGTAACAATCCCGTAGAGGAGTAAATCCTGGAGTGTATATGGGATGGTGTTCTGGACCGATACATTTAGGAACCAACTGGAGAACAGGTCATCCTTGACTGGGTATTTTGTAATTCGAAAGGAATCATTGGCAATCTAGTTCTGCTAGGCCCATTGTGGATGAGCGACCAGAATATGGTAGAATTCTTCATCAAGATGGAGAGTGGCGCGGTTGATTCTGAGACTAGGGGCCTGAATCCTAATAAAGGAAATTACAATGATATGAGGCACGAGTTGGCAATGATGATCTGCGAAACGTTACATAAAGGGATGACGGTGGATAGGCAAACACAAACATTCAAAGAGCTCATGGGTGAACTGTAACAATTGTTTATTCCTGTCTGGTGCAAAAGTAAAACAGGAAAGGTGTCCAAACCATGGCTTACAAGGGAAATTAAAGATTGTATCAGATCCCAGGAAGAGGCATACAAATTGTCCAGAAAAAACAACAGACCTGAAGATTGGGAACACTTTCAAATTCAGCAAAGGAGGACCAAGAGATTGATTAAGAAGGGGAAAATAGAGTGTGAGAGCAAGCTTGCGGGGAACATAAAAACTGACTGTAAACGTTGCAATAGGTATGTGGAGAGAAAAAGATTAATGAAGACAAATGTAGGTCCGTTACAGTCAGAAACAGGGGAATTTATATTGGGGAACAATGAAATGGCTGACCAACTAAATACAGACTTTGGTTCTGCCTTCATAAAGGAGGACACAAATAACGTACCTGAAATGTTGGGGAACACCGGATTTACTGAGAGGGAGGAACTGAAGGAGATCATTATTAGTAGGGAAATTGTGTTGGGGAAATTGATGGGATTGAAGGCTGATAAATCCCCAGGGCCTGATAATGTACACCCCAGAGTGTTTAAGGAAGTAGCCCTCGAAATAATGGATGCATTGGTGGTAACCCTCCGAGATTCTATAGGCTCTGGAGCAATTTTTACAGATTGAAGGGTACTAATGTAACCCCACTATTTAAAAAGGGAGGCAGAGAGAAAACAGGGAATTATAGACCAGTCAGCCTGACGTCGGTAATCGGGAAAATTCTAGAGTCCATTATAAAATATTTAATAGCTGAGAACTTGGAAAACAGTGGCAGAATCAGACAGAGTCAGCATGGATTTACGAAAGGGAAATCATGCTTGACAAATCTACTGTCATTTTTCGAGGATGTAACTGGTAGAGTTGATGAGGGGGAGCCAGTGGAGGTGGTTTATTTGGACATTCAGAAGGCTTTCGACAAAGCCCCAAATAAGAGATTAGCATTTAAAATTAAAGCACATGGGATTGGAGGTAGTGTATTGAGATGGATAGAGAACTGTTTGGCAGACAGAAAACAAAGGGTAGGAATAAACGGGTCTTTTTCCAAATAGCAGGTTGTGACTAGTGGCGCATCACAGGGATCGGTGCAGGGGCCCCAGCTATTCACAATATATTTTAATGATTTAGATGAGGGAACTAAGTGTAATATCTCCAAATTTGCAGTGACACAAAGCTGGGTGGGAGGGTGAGCTGTGAGGAGGATGCAGAGATGCTTCAGTGTGATTTGGACAAGCTGAGTGAGTGAGAAAATGCATGGCAAATGCAGTAAAATATGGATAAATGTGAGGTTATCCACTTTATTAGCAAAAACAGGAAGGCAGATTATTTTCTGAATGGCTATAAATTGAGAGAGGGGAATGTGCAACGAAACATGGGTGTCCGCTGAACGTAAGCATGCAGGTGCAGCAGCCGGTAAAGAAGGCAAATGGTATGTTGGCCTTCATAGCGAGAGGATTCGTGTACAGGAGCAGGGATGTCTTGCTGCAATTATACAGGACCTTGGTGAGACCACACCTGGAATATTGTGTGTAGTTTTATTTTCATTTTCTGAGGAAGGATGTACTTGCTATAGAGGGTGTGCAGCGAAGATTTACCAGACTGATTCCTGGGATGGTGGGACTGACAAATGAGGAGAGGTTGAGTCGATTAGGATTACATTCGCTGGAGTTCAGAAGAATGAGGGGATCTCATACAAACCTATATAATTCTAACAGGACTGGATAGGGTGGATTCAGGAAGGATGTTCCCGATGGAGGGGGAGTCCAGAGCCAGGGTTCACAGTCTGAGGATACGGGGTGGACCATTTAGGACTGAGATGAGGAGGATTTTCTTCACCCAGAGAGTGGTGAGCCTGTGGAATTCGTGACCGCAGAAAGAAGTTGAGGCCAAAACATTTTATGTTTTAAAGAAGGATTTAGATGTAGCTCTTTGGGCGAAAGAGATCAAAGGATATGGGGGGAAAGCAGGAGCAGGCCATTGAGTTGGATGATCAGCCGTGATCATAATGAATGGTGGAGTAGGCTCGAAGGGTCGAATGGCCTACTCCTGCTCCTATTTTCTATATTTTCTTCTTTGGTCGTTCACCTTACCTGGTCTGGCAGACAAATGGCTACATGTAATTCCAGACCCACAGCAAATGCCCCAGAAAGACAATCAGTTTTATGAAACTACCTCTTTTCTTTTTTTCAAATGGAATGAAACTGGATGGGCCAGCTGGGACCGGAAACGACAGCGGCACAATCAGCTATGTCGACCATGCAAAGTCCTCTTTAATAGCATGGAGGGCTAGTGCCAAACTGTTCTGACATAGTCGTACTCACGATATCATACCCTACCATGTCGCAGATGGCAGCATCATAACCCCTGGATATGTGCTATCCCACAGTCAAGGCAGTCCCAGGAGAGATGGTGACACAGTGGTATACAGCAGGCAGGGAATTGCCCTCAACATCGACTCTGGATCCCGTGAAGTCTCATGGCATCAGGTCAAATATGGACAAGGAAGCTCCCTGCTGATTACCACGTACCGTCCCAGCTCATGAAGGCGCATTGATTCATGTTGAACACCACTTGGAATAAGCACTGAGGGTGGCAAGGGCATAGATCGTGCTCTGAATGGGGGACTTCAATGTCAATCACCAGGAGTGGCTCGGAGGTCCCACTACTGATGCAGCTGGCCGAATCATAAAGGACATGGATGGAAGACTGGGTCTGTAGCAGTTGGTGAGGTAGCCAACAAGAGGGATAACATATTTGATCTCATACTCACCTATCTAGCTGTCGCCCATCTGTCCCTGACAGTATCAGTAGGAGTAACCACTGCTGAATCCTTGCGGAGAGAAATTCCGCCTTCACATTGAGGATACCCTCCATCGTGTTGCTTGGCACTACCACCGTGCTAAATGGGATAGATTTCGAACAGATCTCGCAACTCAAGACTGGACATCCACGAGGCGCTGTGGGTCATCAGCAGCAGCGGAATTGTACTCGAACACAATCTGTAACCTCATGGCTCGGCATCCTCCACTCTACCATTACCATCAAGCCAAGGAATCAACCTTGGTTCAATGAAGACTGCAGGAGGGTATGCCAAGAGCAGCTCCGGGCATATCTAAAAATGAGGTATGAACCTGGTGAAGATGCAACACAGGACTACTTGTGTGCCAAACATCACAAGCAGCAAGCAATAGAGAGAACTAAGCGATTCCACAACAAGCTCTGCAGTCCTGCACACCCAGTCGTGAATGGAGGTGGACAATTAAACAACTCACTGGAGGAGGAGGTTCCATTACTATTCCCATCCTCAGTGATGGGTGAGCCCAGCACATCATTGTAAAAGATAAGGCTGAAGCATTTGCTACAATCTTCAGCGAGAAGTTTCAATTGTATGAACCTTCTTGGCCTCCTCCAGAGACCCCCAGCATCGCAGATGCATGTCTTCAGTTAATCCTATTCACTCCACATGACATCAAGAAACTGCTGAAGGCACTGGATATTGCAAAGGCTATGGGTTCTGACAATATTCCAGCAATAACACTGAATACTTGCGCTCTAGGACTTGCCACACCCCTAGCCAAGCTGTTCCAGTATAGCTACATCACTGCCATCTACACAGCAATGTGGAAAATTGCCCAGGCATGTCCTGCACATGAAAAGCAGGACAAACCCAACCCAGCCAATTACCACCACATCAATCTCCTCTCGATTATCAGTAAAGTAATGGAAGGGGTCACCAACAGTGCTATCAAGCGGCACTTGGTTAGCAATAACCTGCTCACTGACACTCAGTTTGAGTTCTACCAAGGTCACTTAGCTGCTGACCTCATTGCAGCCTTTGTTCCAACATAGAAAGAAGAGCTAAACTCCAGAGGTGAGGTGAGTGTGACTGCCCTTGCCATCAAAGCAGCATTTGAGCGAGTGTGGCATCAAGGAGCCCTGGCAAAATTGGAGTTAATCGGAATCAGGGGGAAACTCCCCAGCAGTTAGAGTCATACCCAGTACAAAGAAGGACGGTTGCGGTTGTTGGAGGCCAGTCATCTCAGCTCCAGGACATCACTGAAGGAGTTCCTCAGGGTAGTGTCCTAGGCCCAACCATCTTCAGCTGCTTCATCAATGACCTTCCATCCATCATACGGTCAGGAGTTGGGGTGTTTGCTGATTACACAATGTTCAGCCATTCGTGACTCTTTACATACTGAAGTAGTCCGTGTCCACATGCAAAAAGATCTGGGCAATATCCAGGCTTGGGCGGACAAGTAGCAAGTAACATTTGCACAACACAATTGTCAGGCAATGCCTAGCTCCAACAGGAGAGAATCTATCCATCGCCCGTTAACATTAAATGGCATTTTCATTGCTGAATTCCATTATCAACATCCTGGGGGCTACCATTGACCAGAAACTGACCTGGACTAGCCATATAAATACTGTGGCTACAAGAGCAGGTCCAAAACTATGAATCCTGCGGCAAGTAGCTCACCTTCCGACTCCCTAAAGCCTGTCCACCATCTACAAGGCATAAGTCAGGAATGTAATGGAAAACTCCCCATTTACCTGGATGAGTACAGCTCCAAAAACACTTAAGAAGATTAACACCATTCAGGGTAAAGCAGGCTGCTTGATTAACACACCATCCACAAACATTCACTCCCTCCGCCACCGATGCACTGTTGCAGCAGTGTCTACATCGACATGTACAAGATGCATAACAAAAACAGAATTACCCGGAAAAACTCAGCAGGTCTGGCAGCATCGGTGGAGAAGAAAAGAGTTGACGTTTCGAGTCCTACATGACCCTTCAACAGAACTGTTGGAGTTCTGTTGAAGGGTCATGTTGGACTCGAAACGTCAACTCTTTTCTTCTCCACCGATGCTGCCAGACCTGCTGAGTTTTTCCAGGTAATTCTGTTTTTGTTTTGGATTTCCAGCATCCGCAGTAGCTTTTTGTTTTTGTACAAGATGCATTGCAGGAACTAAGCAAGCCTCCTTAGGCAGCACCTTCCAAGCCCACGACCACTGCCATCTAGAAGGACAAGGGCAGCAGACACATGTGAAAGCATCACGTGGAAGTTCTCCTCCAAGCCACTCACCAACCTGACTTGGAAATATATCACCATTCCTTCACTGTCGCTGGGTCAAAATCCTGGAGCTCCTTCCCTAACAGCACTGGGTGTGTACCTCCAGCACATGGCGTCCAGCGGTTCAAGAACGCAGTTCACCACCATCTTCTCACGAGCAATTAGGGTTGGGTAACAAATGCTGGCCTAGCCAGCGACTCCCACATCCCACGGATCAGTAAGAAAACAGGGAATCTGTTTATTTTCTGGTTATTCAATCACTTGTCCTCCACTGTTACTGACCTTAAATCATTCTGTTGTGGCAACTATTTTTGATGTCAACTTGCTTCATATAGCGCAATTCAGAACCAACGAAATAAGGCAACATACATCAACTTTTGCACATTAACAGCAAATCCTAATGTGTACACTTCTTTGAATGTTTTTCAGTCCATTGTGGGGTTGTACTTGGAGCTGGTGTACTTGGTCCCCGCCTTTGCCCCTTCCGACATGGCGTGCTTGGCCAGATCCCTGGGCAGCAGCAGGCGTATGGCGGTCTGCATCTCCCGGGAGCTGATGGTCCTGCGCTTGTTGTAAAGGGCCAGACGGGAAACATCACCCACGATGCGCTCGAAAATATCGTTCACGAACGAGTTCATGATGCTCATGTTCTTGGAGGCGATGCCGGTGTCGGGGTGAACCTGCTTCATCACTTTGCAGATGTAGATGGAATAAATCTCCTTCCTCGAACTTCGCCGTTTCTCCCGCCCTTTGCTGACGGTTTCTTTAAGGCTTCCTTGTCTCCCATCTTGGGGACTTGTTTCTTCTCATCAACCAACTTCAAGAAACAAAACGTCAAATTGACAAATGACTCAAATTAAAATGATAGCCCCTTAAAGCGGCACTGTAGCGAGAGACAAAATCTCAAAGGAAACTTACATCTCAAATTGAAATTTCGTTTTCGGAGCGAATGATGCACGGCAGTTCCCCACGGTGCCCACCGATCATGGAAGGTTTCAAGTTTGGCAGTGGACACCGCTTGCTCCCTCTCCAAAGATACCCGCGGAAGCGGGGCAGACAGTCGTCCGACCGCCGCTTGGACTTGTTAATACTTCCTACCAAATTATGGATATTAACCGGGTATCTTCTCGTTAATTGTTCTTAATGGTGGCCAAGGAACACATAAACAAACAATGGGATTGAATGAAGTCAATTTGGAGAAACTGTATTTGATCCAATCTAAGATTAAGAATACACAAAAATTATAGTATGAAATAGCTCAGAATGAGGCCATTCGGCCCATAGCGCCGGAGAACTTTAAAGACAGTCCTCACTTCTTGGACCGTTTTTAATGGGGTTTTCTTTCATTCAGCACTGATATTCTTTCATTAAAGGGACCAAAGCTTTACACAGTGCTTCAGGTGTGGTATCACTGAGATCCTATATATTTCAGAGAGACTTCGCATTGCACTATTCTCAAAAGAAGAACAACAAACCAGGAGCGCAGCAAATTGGAGTTGCCGTTGCTGAAGCAGATTTTTTGTACAAAAACTGAGAGTGATCATATCAGTTCCTGAGCTCTCCAATTTTTTGTTCTCCATCATTACTTTGCAGAAATCGTTTTGTTGGGGCAATAAGGCCCAAATGTGAGTCATGTTTGATTTCGTAATGCAATTTAGAACCAGCTAAATATTCAGCATATATCAAAGTTTATGCATAAATGAAAGAATCCTAATGATTATGCATTTGTCACACCATTGTGTATATTAATGTGAAAAATTCTAACTATTTTTTCTCAAACATATAATAAAATCATGGGATTTAATTAAGTCAATTTTGAAAATGTGGATTTGATCCGATCCAAATATACGAATACCTAACAGCACATAATATGATCTAGTTGGTCCATTGCGACTGTAAACCTTCAAAGGCACTCAGATCGTTTTCAATGGGGAATTCTTTCCTGCAGCACTGTGATTCTATCAGCAGGTGGCAGGTTACAGGTTACTACTCCAATGACTTTACCAATACGTCACCGCCTCCCTGATAATAATTGCACGTCTTTCCTTTTCCCAAGAAGGTAAAATAACACCTCAAAAGGCCAAGAAACTCTAAAGATATTCTCTGCTCCTGTCATTTGAAATACCTTTATGGTACTTTTGGGTGAGGTGCTGTAATCATTAGCACTATTAAATTTATGGGTCTAGACTTTACGCCATGTTTCACTAGTGTTTGTTGTCAGCAGTAAGTTCCAGCTGTACTAAAGAGCAATGGAATTTCTGTCCGCACCCATCTCCAACTCCCCTCTGCTTCTCCCCATCTCCTACTGTCAGTCCTCCATGGATCTTCACCCTCTCACATGCGGGCCAATGCCATGTTCTAACAATTTGTTTCGCCTTCAGACTGCGCTGCTTTTCATTTCCGAGTGTAAAGTCAACGGTACCTATTGAAAAAGTTATAAGAATTCCCTGAGAATTGCAATGAACTTTATCTCGGAACTGAAGGTGTTCGGCTGGCAGAATCCAAAACCGGTTTGAATCAGGAAGTGCTGAGTGTGAAAATGGCTTCCAGGGAGCAGGTCCAGAGTTTGACCGAGGAGGCAATTTGTTCAGTTTATGGTAAGTTCTTCACGGATCCGGTTAAAATAGCTTGTGGACACAACTTCTGCCGCCCTTATATCAAACAATCTTCGAGAAAGAAAGTAAAATCTTGTCCCGAATGGGGACAGGAACTTCCGGAAAGAAACGTCAAGATAAATCGGGCCTTATCGAATCTGGACGACAAATCTCGAAAATTAAAAGTGAATCCGAAAGAGAAGGAAAGTAAACTACGCTGTGAGGAACATCAGGAAGAACTGGAGCTGTTTTGTGAAACTGACAACAAATTGATCTGTGTGATTTGTGTCGGTTCACTGGAACACAGAGGCCACCGCTTCCTGCCCATTGAAGAAGCTGCTGAAATCAATAACGTAAAATTGATTTTTATGAAAAAAAATCATTTCAGTTTCATTGTCATTTCATTTGATTATGTGATGTTCTCTCCCAACCCCAGGATCAGCTGAAATCTTCCTTAGATTCTCTCACACAGAAGAAATTGGCAGTTCTAGAAACGGAACAGAAACAGAAACGGAAGATTTCCGAAGTTAGGCTAAGGTCTCCCTGTGCTGATTATTTGGGATCTCGGTTAGTTTTGTTCCCTTTATCGCGGGACATTAATTATGTTTCACATTTCATTTGGTAGGAACAGTCGAGCAGTCTGCAGACCCACATCACGTCCGAGTTCACTGAAATGCACCAGATTCTCACTGAGAAAGAGCAGCGTTTACTCAGAAATCTCAGGGAAGAAGAGAGGATTGTAGAAACAATGGAGAAAAACTTTCGTGAGATTCAGGAGAATTTAAATTCTATTGAGGAGAAGCTCTCAAACTTTCAGAAACAGATGGCGCAAAAAGACGAGTTGATATTTCTGAAGGTGAGGGTCATTTCAATGACACAGTCACAAAATAACTGATGATAATTTAGAAATAAATCTAGCATTTGGTGAAAATTAGAAGCAAACCGATTTATTTGCCTATTCGGGGCGGTACTGCTGCTGTTGCCGAACTAAGCGTCTTCCACGCTGTCTGCAAAACCCCATGAATATTTGTAACCTCTCTGGCGTGCGTTGTCATGTTTTGACGCTTCGTTTGTAAATGTATTCCTTGTTGCGTAAGTTTCATTTTCTCTCCGAACTCAGATCACGTTTTACATTTTTTACATTTTTTCCTCATCAAAGGCACATCCAATCCTCTATAGAAAATTACTGCAGGCACTATTTCCTGTTGCTCGTTCCATTCCAGTCATTGTTAAAAAAGAAATTTCCTCATTCTTCAGTTTTGCCGATTGCCTTAAGGATTTATGTATATGATCTCCATGTCTCTCTGCTACGGAAATCCCTTTAGCGTAGTCTAACTTCACACTTTTAAGAATGCAAGACATTGGAGGAGGAAAAGGCCATTCGGCCCCTCGAAACTGCTCCGCCATTCGATAATATCATGGCAGATCTAATTGATGCTTTAACTCCACTTTCCTACCTGTCCATCATAACCCTTAACTCCCTTGCCTACCAAAAATGGTTCTCACCCAGGCCTTTAATGTAATCAACGACCCCGCCTTCAAGGCTCTCTGGGAAAACTAATTCCAAGTGTCAATGACCCTCCGTGAGAAGGAATTCCTCCTCACCTCCGCCTTTAATGGGAGACGTCTTATTTTCAACCTGTGTCCCATAGTTCTAGACTCCCCCACGAAGGAGAACATCCCCTCAGCATCGACCCTGTCGAGCCCCCTCGTTATCCTATGTGTCCATATAAGATCACTACGCATTACGTGCATACATAAAAAGTAAGACAATGATTAGGCCATTCAGCCCTTCGAGCCTGCTCCGCCATTCAGTTTATTCTGTCCCTCAGGACTGATTCCAAGAATTTGCCCACTGCCGAGCTCAGACTGACTGGATTGAATTAGTCGGTCTATCCATCGCTCCCTTTTTAAACAAAGCTACATGATTAATATACCTCAATCTCCTGGCACTACACCTGTATCCAGTGAGGATTAGAAAATGATGGTCCGACCTTCGACAGTTTCCTTCCTGGCTTTTATTAACAGCCATGGGGAAAATTTCAAACGGCTCTGGTCATTTATCCACTTTCAAGGATGATAATCTCCTTAATGCTTCCTCTCTCCCGATGTTTATCACATCCAACACTTCACACTCCTCCTCCTTAACTACAATGTCTGCATTGATCCCCTCTTTTGAGAAGACAAACGCAAAGTATTCAATGAGAACCATACCCAAATCCTCCGCCTCCACACACAGGTCACCTTTTTTGATCTTATATGGGCTCTACTCTTTCCTTAGCTGTCCTCTTACTTTTAATGTATCAATAAAACATCCTTGAATTCTTGATTTTGCTTGCTAATATTCTTTCATGCTCAGTTAGCTTTCCTAATTTCCTTTTTTATTTCACCACTCCCCTTTCTATCCTCCCGGCTTTCTGTGGCAATTAGGTTTTGGTGTCTGACATAAGCTTTCCTTTTCTGCCTTATCTTTCTCCGTAAGCTTCTTGATATCCAGTGGGCTCTAGATTAGGCCATCCACGTTTTTTCTTTGTGGGAACAAGTTTACTATGAACCTGTTGAATCTCCCCTTTGAATGCCTCCCGCTGCTCTGACACGGATTTACCTTCAGTAGCTGTTTCCAGTCCACTTTTCCTAAATCGACCCTCAGCTTAATAAGTTTGCCCTTGCCCCAGTTTAAGATCTTTAACTCAAGTTTTATCATTGTTCTTTTCTATAATTCAGTTAAAACTAATTGAATCATGATCATTACCACCAAAATTGCCACACCCCTTCCTTTTTTTGTCATCCTCTCTACCTCGTCTGAAAGCCCTGTTACCAGGAATGTTGAGCTGCCATCCCTGGCCCTTTTAAGCTGTGCTATGTAATAGCTGTGATATCATACTGCCACATTTCTATCTATGCCTGCAGCTCATCTACTTTATTTGTTATTCTCTTTGCATTGAAGCATATACCCCTGAGCACTGCCAAACTCTCTCATTTTATTTTATACCCTTGTTTCATCTGTTTTCTAGAATCACTGATTTTCTGTCTTCCATTACCAATTCTGATTTTTGCCCATCTGAGTCTACCCTCAGGTTCCCACGCCCCTGCCAAACTAGTGTAAACCCTCCCCAACAGCACCAGCAAAACTCCCAGAAAGGAAATTGGTCCCAGCCCCGTTGAGGTGCAAACCATCTGGTTTGTACAGATCCCACCTCCTTCAGAACCAGCACCAATGCCCCACGAATCTGAATCCCTCCCTCCTACACTTTCTCTCCAGCCACGAATACATTTGCACTAACATCCTATTTCAATGCTCACTTTAAGTATCTCTGCAGCTCCGAGGAAATGTCCTTAACCTTGGTATCGGGAATATAACATAACCTTCGGAGCTCACGCTCGCGGCTGCACAAAACAAAGCTATCCCCATAAATACATTGTCCCCTACTAATACTGTATCCATGTTTCCTTCCACCACTTGAATGCCCCTCTGTACTAAAGTTTTGTTGTCAGTTTACTCATTCTCCCTGCAACTTCTTCTCTCTTTGTGTTTGATTTCTTTCAGGGTGAAACTTTTCGGAAAAGAAAGTAGGACATGTTTTGTACAGATGGATAATATAACTCAGAAAATGATTATGGTCACTTTCTAACTTCAGCTGTTTAATATTGATAGGATTAGCGATGAGGCTCACGTACTCTCAGCAACAGATGCTGCCCTGCCTATCGGAAAGTTCAAAGGCCCTTTACAGTGGAGCGTGGAGAGAAATGATAGACTCTATAAACTCCGGTAAGTTTTTTTACATTTCTTTTTGCTGATTTCTAAATCCAAATGAGGAGGGTGCAAACCGATTCCCAGAGTCCAGATTAAACCATCGCTAAACTCTGTGGGCTTTGCGTTAGTTAAGAGGAAACCTGGGTGATTTCAGTTGAATTATTTAAGATCCGAAATTACAGAGAGAAAATAACCATCGATAAATGTAAAAGGGTTAATGCAGCGATAATGTCAAACTTAGAAAAGTGAGGGTGGAAAGGCCGCCGGCAGTGAACGAGGTGGAGTAATTTATTTGGTCGGGCAGGCAGTGAGCCAGTGCCCCCACTGCTTGTCCCGTTAATATGATCAGTGGCCCAAACCATTTTCAGGGTTGGGCTTCAGTAAAATATTGGTGACGAGTTGTTCACGGATTTGAAATGTGCAAGTGTGTTCGATGATCCATGAGGGGGGAGATGGGAGGTGGGAGGCAGGAAACCTGACAACTTGTCCCTGGATGCAAGTCAGTAGAAGCTCTTTACAGTGGAGCTGGTGGGGATGGGAAGAGGGAGGGGGCGTGTGAAGCGGGATGTCAATGCAGTGGAATGCGGGTGTGGAAATGCGAGGAGCGACCAGCAGCAGGCAGGACAATTCATGCACCTCCTGGACAAATTGTTAGAAAAGAGAACAAAAACATAGCGCTTTTCACGGCATGACATGTCAAACCGCTTCACGGAGAATGATTGTTTTCAAATTCTGTTTCAATGTAGGAAACGCAACAACATTTTGTGTAAAGCAAACGCCCAGGACCAATCGTGTCATAATGACCAGATAATATGATTTCATGGTGTTGCTCGTCAAGTAACTATTGGTCATCACTCACTTCGACCAAGTCTCTCACCTACTTCCTCTGATCTGATTTGAGTTATTTAATTCACTGTTTCAATTCAGATCTTCATCGCAGATCAATAGTCCGACTGGATAAAATTCGGTTCAATTTTTTATTTTTATTTTTATCTTCAATCCCCTGCTGTTTTATTCCATATATAATGCCTATACCTGATAATCACTTAGAAGTCAAGATGCCGGTCAAAGCAGAACGGACCGCCAATCTCCTCTACTACATTGTTTAAGGTCCCTGCCCCTAATAGAGTAGAGTTTAGCTAAATTTACAGCTGTACGCTACAAGGTAAAGCCACTTGAGCAGTGCTCATTGCCTATCTTTGACGCTTTTTATCCTGCGTTTTACCACCGCTCTTTTCAAGGGTTGGAATCGTGCTCCCATTACATCTCCTAAACTCTGGATTCTACGGGCATTAGGACTGTGCTGTTTTGCTGAGAAATACACTGGGGGAAAAACAGGACACGAACAGGATCGAAAACAGATTGTAAATCAATGCTATCCTGTTCTACGCTTCGCCCGATATTCACTTCCATTGTTTTCAAGAGGGCAGAATGTCCGTATCAGAGAACAATCGGCAAATACGATTGCAGCGGTTTTGCATCCCCTCCTATTTCTAATGTTAGCTCTATTATTCCCTGGCTGCGGTGACTCTGCACTTCCACTTAATCTCTTTAGATTAAGCTAACTTGTTCCAACCTGAATTTCTTAAAGTACTTCACCGCGCTGCTGGCGTTGAGCTTTATACTGCTACTACATTGGGTTCAAGGCAGTAATTAAACTTCTTCTGAGCTGATTTCCAGTTGCCTTTGGGGTTTACGTGTGATCTCCGTATTTGCTCCTTTTTTAGTGAAATTGTATTTTCCACTGGACCCGCCACCTAGTCCACTGATACCCCCTTCCCACTAAACTGCTGGCCCTTCAAATTACCTTCGACTCATCTTCCGCAGGCGATCATTTCTGAAGTTTGTGCCCATTTTCCAGAAACGGCTTGTTTGAACCACATCAGTTAGATTTTCATCCCCGCAGCAGCCTCAAAAATCACAGAATCACAGTATCTTTCCAGTGCAGAAGGAGGCCACTCGGCCCATTGAGTCTGCACTGGCTCTCTGAAAGAGCATTCTACCTAGTCCCACTCACCTGCCTTATCTCCCAAACCCTTTTCAGATAACAATCCGATTCTCTTTTGAATACCTCGATTGAATCTGCCTCCACCATCCTCTCAGGAAGTTCGTTCCAGACGCCAACGACACTCTGGATGAAGAAAGAAAATTTCTCACATCACTTTTACTCCTTTTGCCAATTATTTTGGATCTGTGACCTCGAGTTCTTGATGGTCTCTTCATTGGGAACAGTTTCTCACTGTTTACCCTGTCCTAACCCCTCGGGATCTTGAACACATCTATCAAGTCTCCTGTCAGTCTTCCTTTTCCCAAGGAAAACAGACCCAACCTCTCCAATCTATCCTCATAGCTACAGTTGTTTATCCCTGGAATCAATGTTGTGAATCTCCTCTGTACTCTGTCCAATGCCTTCATATCCTTTCTCAAGTATGGCACCTAGAACTGGACACAGTATTCCAAATAGCCCTAATAAGTGTCACGGATGACATGCTCCATTAGGCGAGAATAATACATACTCTCTCCTCATCTCCCTGATCCTCCCTACAAATATTAATACGGTCAACACCACCATACTTCTCCAATGTCTCTCCTCAATTATCCTACTCAGTGGGACTGGTTTTATTTGCTTCTACCATTGCCCGTTCGATAAACGCCAGTCTGTTTCCAACCATGCTTTCTCTTCTCACGATCTTCTCTTATGATCCACATACTGCCACTTGTTAAACTGATCCACAGGCCTCGGGTCAGTTGTCAGGCGTAGACCAATGACACCCAGTTCTACCGCTGCACTACCTCCCTTGACTCCTAAACCAGCAGTGTTTTGTCAGCTATGAAAGCCCTTATAATTAAATGTTGATGCCCTATCAGCACTCCTCTTTGGAAATTATCTCCATTTCTGCACCTTCGCCATTATCTCCAACCCCTCCTTGTCTACTGTCTCAGACTAAACCAGACCCTTGCTGTTCTGTTCAATCTGGAATCGAACTGCTGGTTGTGATCAGGCTAACAGTGTCTGTGACATTGTCTCCGGGTCATGGCTTTTCCTGTCTTTCCCATTTCCTCTGCTGAAGTTTTTAAATTTAGTTTCCCTTGTTTTCTTTTTTGATCTCTCTCCTTTTCCGCTGCAATACCGCTCATTGTTTCTTCTTTTTTTGCCATTCTGCCCCTCTCTTTTTTATATCGGTGTCTTCCTCCTCTCTTCACTGCGATAACGCTGATTCGTGGTTTGAGGATCAGGCCTCCAGAGAAAGATTGTAGGATGAAATTAGCCTGATTGGAAACACAAAATGGATAATAAATCAGTGGCTCATTTTACATTGCGCTAGCCCTCTCCCGATTCTCTCCGCCCTCTCCGAACTGACTCCAACACGCAGCATTCTTTCCCACTCTCGCCGGCTACTCTCCCTCTCACTCCTTACGCACTCTCCTTTCCCCTGCATACATTTCGGCTCACTGTGCAAAGTCTCCACGCACCATCCCAGCCCCTCTCTCCTCCCAATCCCCGTGACCCCACCCCCGCCCGCTGAGTGATCTAATCTCTACTCTACTGTCCCAACCCCGCGATAGCCCACCCTGCTGCCAGTGATTCTCATATTATCTCGGTACCGCGACTTAAACCCTCGTATGGCAGCCGATTCCAGGAATACAATTCGAACGCGCTCTTCAACGGGGAATATGTTCACAAAAATACACAGATAATCACTGACTCTGTTATTTTGACTTTCCCCCAGCTCCAGCCTCTTTGACTCTGGATCCGAACACAGCGAATCCCTGGCTCATCCTGTCTGAGGACCGGACCAGGGTGAGACTCGGAAACAAATGGCAGCGGCTCCCTGACACCCCGGAGAGGTTTGATTACTGGAACTTTATACTGGGATCAGAGGGATTCATTTCAGGGAGACATTACTGGGAGGTGGAAATGGGGAACATGATTGATTGGGGTCTGGGAGTCGCCTGACAATCGCTGGAGAGAAAAGGGGAAATCAGCCCGACACCGAAAACCGGATACTGGACAGTGGGGCTGATTCCTGGAATAGGATTTTCCTCTTCACGGACCTCCTTCGTTGCAAGTGCCAAATCCTGGAAGATCGGAGTTTACCTGGACTATGAGGGTGGACAGGTGTCATCTTACAATGCGAACAACATGTCCCATCTCAACACTTTCACACACACTTTCACTGAGAGAATCTTTCCCATCTTCAGTCGGGAAAAACTCCGTACCTTTGACAATCTGCGGGATTAAAGGTCACTAACGGGCCCTTCCTATAAGGTCGCACCGTCTCCCTGCCTCCTGCCAGCTGCAAACTGATGGGTGTCCGTCTCAGTCGCAGGTGGAGAGAGAAGCCAGGTTAACATTCTGGGTATTAACCCTGTCTGGAAACTGTGAACTGAAAGATCAGCGAGGACCTCTGTAGGGCTGGGGGAAAGAAGGAGGGGGAGAGAAGAAACAAATAGAAGCTCAGTTGTAGAGAGGAACTTACTGGGTAGAATGAGCTGTGAACGGTAGGAACCTGGTGACCTTCCTGCCTGAAATGTTGCTCCACAGCGTGGGACATCACTATGCTTCAGGTGAATCAATGCTGCCAATCGCTGTTATTGAACTAGGGAATAGAAGTTGGCCTCGTTTTTTGTTAACAAAGCAATCTGATGCTTGAGTAAAGCCCAGGAACATAAACTAAGCTTTTTTATTTGCATGTTGCTCAAGATTCTGGTTCCTTACAACAACTGTGCCTAGCCTGTTGGACCCCCTTTAAGTGCCCCACTTGGTGTATACGATGTGATAGTCGCCACGAAATAACACTGAATTTCATGCTGGTGCTTCAGCCATCAAAGCCTTGGGTGGGCTTCTGAGATGGATAACAGGAATTCTCATTTGTTTGGGCAAGGCTGAGGTGGGTAGGTGTAAACCTCAATCTCAAACTTGAGTCCCTGAATCAACAGAGGACTCTAATTGCACTTTTTAGGTAGAAATGAGCGGAGTGCGGGCAAGTTGTGCGGCAGAATAAACTGTTCTTCACAGATCCATTGGATTCTGCTCAGAAGACAAGAGAAAGTTTTTATATTTTTTTGTTCGGGCTCGAAAGAGCAGACCCAACAAGTCAATTCCAACTGTCAGTTTGATGGGCAGTATGATGCCTCCCGTGGTCGATCAATCATTGATTCTGACTCTCCACCGATTCTGTGTCGGATCTGGCCAACTTATTGGAGATGCCTAGAAGCGTTGCTTTCTTGCCTGCGTTATATGGAAATGAGGAACATGGTTTAAAATGTCTGCGGCCTCACTGTGATAAACGACACGCAGTCATCCATCCATTTAGTGCTCGACACCACAATCCATCATTTTGGTGAGAATATACTGTGCTGGTTAACAACTTACATTTCAGAAATGGAGATGTTCTGGCCCTTATTTCTCCGAAAAGTTTAGAAACACAATCCTGACATTATTCAACCATTACTTTCTGAGTTTTTAAATTTTATTTCCAAATATTTTATTTCCAAACACCCTCTTCGTGTTTCACACGCTTCAGATCTATGGCTTATTCCTTTCTCGTCGAAGTGTGCAGATCTCATGTTGGAATTTCTTTCTATATTCCCACGTAAAGTGACTTGTCCAAATCGGTTGTCTATATCCTTCTTCATTAATTTTCCATTGAGGCAGGGAGGAGCCACTCTGACAGGCTGAACAATTGAGGTCAATGTTTCTTACGAATAAATTGACGAGAGTAGGCCATAGAATCATAAGAAAACATAAGAGTAGACGATATGGTCCCTTGAACCTGCTCCACCGTTCAATATGATCATTCCTGATCCTCTTCCTCAAGTCCACTTTCCCGCCCATTCTCCACATCCCTTTAAGAGGCCGAAAATCTATTTCGGCCTGAAACATATTCAATCGTGAAACATCCGCTACCGTCTGGGATAGCGAATTGCAAAGATTCACAAACCTCTCGTGTAGGAATTTCTCCTCATCTCGGTCCTAAATGATGGACCATTATCCTGAGACGTGCCCCCATGTTCTACGTTAGCCTGTCAGGGAAAACAACTTCTCAGTGCTCCCCTGTCAAGACCAAATCAGTTGCATTAGAACCTTGCATGTTTCAGTGAGATAACCTTTCATTCTTCCAAACCCCAGAGAGCCTTGGCCAAATTTATTCAGCCTCTCATCAGAGTTCGATCCCCTCATCCCAGGAACCAATCTAATGAACCTTTCCTGTGCCAATTGTGCCAAAAATAGTTATGTTTATTTGATAATTATAATTTAAGCCATGAGTCAGACACATTGCATGCTCTCCTTTCGTTGTTTTTTAATTGATGAATATGAATAATATTTACTATCTTGTATTCGTGACTGGTATTCTGAACTGGCATATTGCGGATTTTCCAGTTAAAGGAGGAAACGAGAAGAAGACCTCCGCACCAGGGTGGAGAATGTATATCACATGTCACTGCACTGTGTACTGGGTGGATCCTTTAAATGTTCCCAGAGACAGACTGTGTGTAGCGGGTAGCCTTCTTCGCTAATTATGCAACTATGAAACATTTAACAGCAGAAAATAAAGCAGGTACTTCAAAATGGTGGTCAGTTATTTTTGGCGAGTGTGTCGCATTTGGCCTCCTCTGATGCACTCTGCTAAAATAAACACGAATACAAATGTTAACACATAGCAGACCGAGGACAGTGCAAAAGACACGAACTTGCAACATGAACGAGCATAGCAGTCTATAGAACAAGTCTTGAACAACTCGTTAATCTTTGCTGCCAAAATCCTGAAGAATTAGGAATGGGACTTTTGGAGGAATGGACAAGAATGGGTGGAAGGAAATGATTGCAAATCTAATTAGGAAAGGCGAGTGCATAGTATTGCTGTAATTGACCCATGGTTTGGTGAAGTGGAAGGGCTGGTATTCAATATTGAGGGTGAATCACTGGGGAGTTGTGACAGTATTTTTATAGCCAGGTAAAGATTTGCTGAAAACAGAAGCATGTCGAAGCTTTTGTTGTTTTCCCCTTATATTGGTATACTTGCGAAGAATGCAACCAGTGCAAGGCAAAAGGCTTCGATAGTCTTTTTTCAGAAATACCCAAGCCCTGTACTACCAAACGGCTATTTGTAAACCAGGTAACATGTGCTGGGAGAAACCAAGCACTTAAGGTTGTTTTTATTCTTTCATGGGATGTGGGCCTTGCTAGCAAGGCCGGCATTTGCTGCCCTTCCTGAATTTTGCTTGAGAACCTGGTGGTGAGACACCTTCTTCAACCGTTGCAGTCATCTGATGCAGGTACAGCAACAATGTTGTTGAGAAGGGTCTTACACGATGTTAATCATGCGATAGCGAAGGGATGGAGATGATGTACCAAGTCAAAGTGATGTGTAGCTTCGACGGGGACTTTCAGGTGGTGGTGTTCCCATGCATCTAGCTGGTAGAGTTTGCGGGTTTGGAAGGTTCTATTGAGGGAGCCTCGATGAGTTGCTGCAGCACGCCTTACGTATAGTACACACTGCTGCCACCGTGTGTAGGTGGTGGAGGGAGTGAATGTTTAAATTGATAGATGGAGCGTCAATCAAACAGGCCACGTCCTCTTGAATTGTATCGAACTTTCTGAGTGTTGTTGTAGCGGCACTCATCCAGGCAATTGGAAGATATTCCATCACATTCCTGACTTGTTCTTTGTAGATGCTGGACACGATTTGGGTAATCAAAGAGTGAGTTACTCATCTCATAATTCCCTGAATCTGACCTGTTTTCGTCGCCACAGCATTTGTATGGCTGGTCCAGTTCTGTTGCTCGTCAATGGTAATCACCGGGATATTGATAGTGCGGGATTCAGCAATGGTTATGTCAAAAGAAGATGGCTAGCTTCTCTTTTATTGTAGATAGTCATTGCCTGGCACTTGCATCGTGAATGCATTTGCTACTTACCAGCCCACTTTTGGTATTGTCCAGGTCTTGCTGCATGTTGACACGCACTTCTTCAGTATATGAGGAGTTGTAAACGATGCTGAGCATTGTGCAATAATCAAGGGAACAGTTTTTTTCCTACCTGCACCGTCTAAACCGCCCATGATTTTGAGCACCTCGATCAAATTTCCTCTCAAGTTTCTCTTCTCTGAAGAAATCAGGCCCAGCTTCTTCCTGCAACTGAAGTCTCTAATCTGTAACCTATTCTGGTAAATCTTTTCCGTATCCTCTCGAAGACGTTCACATCCTTTCTAAAGTGTAGTGCCCAAAATTGGAGGCAATGCCCCACTTGAGGCCGATAAGCGTTTTGCAGAAGTTTGTTATAACTTCTTGCTTTCGTACTCTATGCTCCCTATTTAAAAAGCTTAGGATCCCATATGCGTTATTAACGGCTGCCATCGTTATCCTGCCACCCTAAGCACATTGTGTACATCTGTCCCAGATTTCTTTGCTCATGAACCCCGGTTTAGAACTGTATCCGTTATTTTTTATTGCCTCTCATCGATCTTCCAACCAACTTCACACTTCCCCACTTTCAATTTCATCGGCCACATGGCACCATTCCAGCAGCCTGTCTATGCCCTCTTAAAGTCACTGTCCCCAATACATCCAAATCTTGTGTCATCTGCAGATTTTGAAATTGTGCCCTGTACACGCAAATCTAGGTAATTAATAAAGATTAAGAAAAGCAGTGGTGCAGACACTGACACCTGGGGAATCCAACTAGATACCTTCCCCGGGCCTGAAAAACAACAGTTTACCATTGTTCTGTTTTCTGTCATTCAACCTATTTGATATCCATGTTGCAACTGCCCCTTTTATTCAAAAGGTTTCCGTTTTGCTGACAGCCTCATCAAACCTTTCTGTAGCATAATCAAAAAGCATCCGCCATCCCCTCTCTACCCCATCCCCCTCCTTTCCCCATCCCTGCTAACCACCATCCCCTTCCCGGTCCCAATGGTTCGTTCTCATCCTCCTCACCCTCATCTTCCGCCTCCTCATTCCCCTCCGCGTCGTCCACCTCCTCCTCTTCCAACCTCCACCTCCACCACCCCGCCCCTATTCCCTTGCTTCACCCTCTCCTCCTTATTCCTCTCCTCCTTACCCACCATACTCCTCTTCCCTCCTTGCTCCTCCTTCATGCCGCTCCTTCTCCCCATTCTCCTTCTTCTTCCTCCTCCTCCTCTTCCCCATCCACTCGCCTCCTCTCCCATCCCCCTCCCTCTACGCAACTGGGCATAGGATACAGTTGCATAGAACAAAGACGGAAACACAGATACTAGTGAAGACGCTGGGAGAAGCCTGAAAATGGGATAAGGGCTGTGAAAGGTAGCTGAGGTGTAAGGCGGCTGATTGGAAAGTCATAGAAGATAGCAAAGGAAACCAAAAAGGCAGATTCCGATAGCCGAGCAGTGACGTTGTTAAAGACGCATTTGTTCGCGGTCTTTGGAAAACAAATGTGTTTACATTTCTGCCTGAAAGGGCTTCGGGCGTACCTTAAGCACATTGTGCACATCTGTCCCAGATTGCTTTGCTCCTGAAACCCCCCTTAAGAACTGTATCCGTTATTTTTTATTGCCTCCTTTCGATCTTCCTACCAAAATGTATCACTTCACACTTCCCCACTTTAAATTGCATCGGCCAAACGGCATCATTCCAGCAGCCTGCCTATGTCCTTTTAAAGTCACTGTTCATAAGACTGCCAAATTTTGTGTCAGGGGCCCGAAGTCCCTTCAGACAGAAACGTAAACACATTTGGAGTAAAAGAACAAACTCTCCACCTGGGAAACACAGAATGCTGTGGAATTCTGTAGCTGAGTTTAGAGGCATAAAGGCTGAGGAGGGAACGCCTGTAGTTCTATGCAACAGATCTTTGTTCTATCGACTAGTTAGAAGTGAATTCGTCTTGTAATCATAGAATTGTGACCACACAATCCGAAGTAATTTTCCTTGTTAGCCTAATGAGTCTCACGAGAGGTGCCCTCTTCATTCTGTTTTAAACCAGGACACTCGTCATCTCTTAATCCTCGTCACATTCTAATTTAGGCATCTAATCTACGTTTCCAAATCAACGCAGCTGCCTCTGCTTTTTGTTCTTTAATTTCTGCTGTTCTTTTAATCTAATTAGATAAATGCCCTGCCTCTGCTACTACCCCCACCTTGCTCCTGTTCCAACACCTACAAGGCAGACTCCGCGGTTCATACAAAAATAAAACAATATATTTGCACTTGTATACAATTCCTGGGATTACATGGTGGCAATATCTTAACTGCCACTTTTGCTATTTAACATTAAAATCTGGGAAGAGTGTCCTCTGCAGTCACCGTCGCCGGAAGCAGCCTGGGGAGAGTGTCCCCCGCAGTCACAGTCCCCAAGTGAAGCCGTCTGGGAAAAGTGTCTTCTGCAGTCACCATCGCCGGGAAGCAGCTTGGGAATAGTGTCTTCTGCAGTCACCGTCGCCATGTGAAGCAGACTGGGAAGAGTGTCCTCTGCAGTCACCATCGCCATGAAACAGTTTTGGGAGAGTGTCCTCTGCAGTCACCGTCGTCATGAAGCAGCCTGGGGAGAGGGTCTTCTGCAGTCACCGTTGCCAAGTGAAGCAGCCTTAGAAGAATGTCTTCTGCAGTCACCGTCGCCATGAAACAGTTTTGGGAGAGTGTCCTCTGCAGTCACCGTCGCCATGAAGCAGTCTGGGGAGAGTGTCCTCTGCAGCCTTTGGCGCCGTGAAGCAGTCTGGGGAGATGTCCTTTACAGTCACCATCGCCGAGTGAAAAAAAAGTGACATCACAGGAAAACCTTAACTTCATTGGTTGGTAAGTAACTGCTAGTTTACCTAACTGCCAATTCTAAGTTGATTTCAGATGAAAGGTGACTACTGGGGCCGAGGATCGGAAGCCTAACACTTGAGCTTCAACTTAGTAGACAGAGCGCCTCCCAGTTGATTTTAAAAAGTGTATTTTGAATCTTTATTCTATTTTGCTTTCAGTTTAAAGGTAAATGAAATAAATGTTTTAAAGATTGATAAACTAAAGACCAGTAGGAAATTAAAAAAACAAATTTAAAAAGTAATTAAATATAATAGAGATGCAGGCCAGGCGATGTGTTGCAGCTGCATGATGTAGCAGCTGGTGGACACCATTGTGGTTCCTAGTGACCACAACTGTAGCAAATGTTTGCTCGAGGAACTCCGGCTCAGAGTTGATGAGCTCGGAACTGGGCTTTGGACACTGCGACACATCAGGGAGGGGGGGGTGGGGGGGTGCAGTTACCTCGACGCTGTGTTTCAGGAGGCAGTCACACCCCTTAGATTAATTACCTTAAATTCGGCCGGGGTCAGGGACAGGAAGGTTTGACTATGAGTGAGGCAGGTAGAGGGATCCATGAAGTAGCACTGCAGGAGCCTCAGCCCTTGCCTTTATCCAACAGGTTCAAGATTCTTGCTCCCTGTGTGGACCAGAGCGGGGACTGCAGGGAGGATGAGCAAACTCACTTTAGCACCGTGGTACAGGGAGCCATTCAAGTGGGGAGAGAAAAGGGAAATGTAGCTGTAATTGGGGATGGTATAGCCAGGGGAATAGCTACTGTTCTCTGTAGCCAGGATAGAGAGTCCCAAAGGCGGTGTTGCCAACCTGGCGCCAGGGTTAAGGATATCTCAGAGGAACCTGGAGTGGGAGGTGAAATATCCAGTTGTCGAGGTCCACATAGGTACAGACGAAATAGGTAGGACGAGGAAAGAGGTCCTGCTGAGGGAATACGACCAGCTAGGGGCTAATTTAAGAAGCAGAACCAAAAAGGTAATAATCACCGGATTACTTCCTGTGCCACGAGGATATTGGAACCGAGTTAGTAAGATTCAAGAGGTAAATGCATGGTTCAAAGATTGGTGTGGGAGAAATGGGTTCGAATTCAGGGGACATTGACACCAGTACTGGGGAAAGAGGGAGCTATTCAGTTCAGACGGGCTCCACTTGAATCATTCTGGGACCAGTGTCCTGGCGAATGGCAAAACTAGGGTTGTAGATAGGGCTTTAAACTAAATAGTGTGGGGCAGGGTTCAGTCGCATGGAAATATAAAAAAAATCAGAGTTTAAGGAGAGGGTAAGAGTGCAGGTTAGTGACGAGGCTGATTGTTGCAATGAAGTGAAAGGAAGGGACAGAGTGTGAACGCCATATTGAAGCAAAGAATCATGTAAGAATGGGGAAAATTAACTATAGGGCAAACTTGAAGGCTTTGTACCTGAATGTGCGTAGTATTCGGAATAAAACTAATGAGTTAACAGTGCAAATAGAGATAAAGAGTTATGATTTGATGGAGATTACTGAGACGTGTTTACATGGAGAACAGGTTTGGGAGTTGAATATCCAAGGGTACTCAGTGTTTTGGAAGGATAGGCAATAAGGTAAAGGAGGTGGCGTAGGTTTGATAGTAAAGGAAGAGATCATAGTAAGGAATGATATAGGCACTGGAGAGCAAGACGTAGAGTCAATCTGGGTAGAAATAAGAAAAAGCAAGAGAAAGAAGTTCCTGGTGGTAGTCGTCTATCGGTCCCCAAACAGTAAGTTCAGCAGTAGGACACAGCATAAATCAGGAAATACTGTGACCATGTAAGAAAGGCATGGCAATAATCATGGGTGATTTTAATATGCATATAGACTGGATTAATCAAATTGGCAAGGGTAGACTCGAGGGAGAGTTCATAGAGTGTAAGAAAGATTGTTTCTTGCAGCAATATGTTGTGGTACCAGCCAGGGAGCAGGCTATTCTGGATCTGGTTTTGTGCAATGAGATTGGGTTAATTAATGATCTCATAGCAAAGGGTCCTCTAGGGAAGAGTGATCATAGCATGATAGACTTTCAAGTTCTGTTTGAGAGCGAGAAACTTGAGCACTAGTGCTCTGGAGTGAAACAAATGTAACTCCATAGGCATGAGGGCTGATATGGCCCAAGTGGACTGGGCAGGAAGACTACAAGATAGGACAGTTGATGAACAGTGGCAGATATTTAAGGAGATATTCAATTCCTCCAAAGTAAAGTATATTCCAAAGAGGAAAAAAGATGGTAAGAGGGGGAAAAAGCATCCATAGCTGAACAAGAAAGTTAAAGATAACTTAAAGGCAAACACTAAGGCATACCAAATTGCAAAGGTCAGTGGCAGGCTGGAAGATTGGGAAACTTTTAAAGATCAACAAAGAGTTACTAAAAAAAGAATTAAAAAATGCGAAGGTAAATTATGAAAGAAAACTAGCGCAAAATGTAAACGCTGATAGCAAAAGTTTCTCCAAGTACATAAAAGGAAAGAGAGTAGCGAAAGTGAATGTTGGTCCCTTGGAGGATGAGACTGGGGAGTTAATAGTGGGTAACGCAGAAATGGCAGAGATGCTTAATCAATATTTTGCCTCAGTGTTCACAGTGGATGACAGTAGTACCATCCCAATAGCATCAGGTAGTGCCGACGGTATAGAGAAGGAGGAACTTAGAACGATCACCATCACTAGAGAAAAGGTACGGAGCAAACTATTGGGATTAAAGGGTGACAAGTCCCTAGGACCTGATGGCCTACATCCCAGGGTGTTAAAGGAATTGGCAGCGGAGATAGTGGATGCATTGGCTATAATATTCCAAAATTCCCTGGATTCTGAAAAGGTTCCAGTGGATTGGAAAATGCTAATATAACGCCCTTATTCAAAAAGCAGGGGGCGGGGAGAGGGTGGGGTGTGCAGAGGTGGGGGTTGTGGGGTGGGGATGCGGGCAGAAAGTAGGAAACTATATACCAGTTAGTTTAACGTCTGTCGTTGGGAGATTATTGGAATCCGTTATTAAGGATGTAGCAATGGGGCATTTGGAAAGTCAAAATGCAATCCATCAGGGTCAACATGGTTTTATGAAGAATAAATCGTGTTTGCCTAATTTGCTAGAGTTCTTTGAAGATGTGACAAGCAAAGTGGATAATGGCAATCCTGTAGATGTAGTGTACCTGGACTTCCAGAAGGCCTTTGATAAGTTGCTGCACAAAAGATTAATACACAGGATAAGATCACACGGAGTGAGGAGTAATATATTAGCTTGGACCAAGGATTGCCTAACCAACAGAAATCAGAGAGTTGGGATAAGTGGGTCTTTTTCTGGATGGCAAGCTGTAACTAATGGGGTGCCACATGGTTCGGCCCTTGGGCCCCAACTACTTACAATCTATTTTAATTACTTGGATACAGGGATAGGAGGTACTATAGCTAAATTTGCAGATGAAACCAAAATAGGCAAGAAAGTAAGTTGCAATGAAGAAATAAGAAATTTACAAATGATTATGGGCAAGTTACGTGAATGGGCAAACATTTGGCAGATGAAGTTTAACGTGGATAAGTGTGAGGTTATCCATTTTGATAGGAAGAATAAAAAGGTGACTTATTATTCAAATGGAGAGAAACTTCATAATGCTTCAGTGCAGAGGGATCTGGTTGTCCTCGTGCATGAAGCGTTGAAAGCTAGTATGCAGGTACAGCAGGCAATAAGGAAGGCAAATGCAATTTTGGCATTTATTACTAAAGGAATGGAGTATACAAATAGGAACGTGTTGTTACAACTGTACAAGGCATGGGTGAGACTGCACCTGGAGTACTGTGTACAGTTTTGCCCCCCTTACTTGAGGAAGGATGTAGTTGCACTGGAGGTGGTTCAGACGAAATACGCCAGATTGATTCCAGAGATGCGGGGCTTGTCTTATGAGGAGAGCTTGAGCAGTTTAGGCCTATACTCACTAGAGTTAAGAAGGATGAGAGATGTAATTGAGGCATATAAGACGATAAAGGGGATAGACAAAGTAGACATGGAGCGGATGTTTCCCCTTGTGGGGATTCTAGAACGAGAGGCCATAGTTTTAGGCTAAGGGGTGGTAGAGTTAAATCAGAGATGAGGAGTAATTACTTTTCTCAAAGGTTCGTGAATCTGTGGTATTCACTACCTCAGAGTGCAGTGGATGCCGGGACGCTGAATAAGTTTAAGGAGGAGATAGGCAGATTTTTAATTAGTAATGGGTTGAAAGTATATGGGAAGAGGGCGGAAAATTGGAGTCGAGGCCGAAATTAAATCAGCCATGATAGTATTGAATGGCAGGGCAGGCTCGAGGGGCTGAATTGCCTACTCCTGCCCTTAGTTCTGATGTTCTTATTTTCTTATGTTATGACATGGCAGATTGCGTTTGCCAGGCGTGCCAAATCCACGAGGAAAACTTTATTGCGCTATCACAACGGTTTTGCAATTTCTATATATTACGATATGTGCACACTGAATTCAGAATTAATAAGTCCATGAAGACATTCAAGATTTTAAAAAGTTAATTGAAATGTTTATTAACAAAAAGAAAAGATCTCAAGCACATACATAAGCTACAATTACTACTTTAACAACTCCTAAAATTCTTAATTAACCTGACACTCCCAGCTACACTCCCTTTAAGGCAATGGTCCAAAATATATTTTAGATTTAAAATAAACTGAGCAAGTTAACACAACACTCTAGATAGCACAATTCCAAATGGCCAATTCCCAACTTCGTTATATAGCAAACTTATGCACAAATGCTGGAGGCTTCATTTAGGCTATTTCACATGCGACTGTTCAATCTTATATGGCCTTTTGACACATAACATTTCATTCTCCTTTATATATCTTTCTCTCTTTTTTAATATGTAAATTCTATTGTTAAAAGTGTCTTTGAAACTGTAACTTCCTCATAATATAAAACGTTCATGTTGTCGTTGTGTATTGTCAATAACTTTTGGGAAAAATAAACGCATTCCTTAGCCTTGCTTATCTGTCTAGTTGCAAACAGACTAAGATCCCTGTGAATTCGAAACCACCCTCCATTTATCTAAAAATGCAAATTCCCTTCACACCTTCCATGCTAAGCCAGCATCCATGTTTACTCATTAGCATGTCAAGCACCTAGCTTCTTTTGATGATTTAAACTTACAGCCTACTCGACTCCAAGTGTAATTAAATCACACACAGACCCAACTATACTTACATCCATAAACCTACTTCACAATAATCAGAAAACATATAATGAAAACATGTTAGTTTCATGACATTAAACACTCATCCTTATATGCAATTAAAGTGAATACAATGGAGGACACCTGGATATCGTAACACCCTGCACAGAGAAATAAAAGTATCTGTTTTACCTGTTTGCAATGTTAGTCTATAAATCAGCAGGTAGTGTTAGAATTACGGATGACTGCCTAGCGATTTTAATGAAAACACAGTCCAGGGAGGTTCCAGGCTGGATTGCTGCCGAGACATACTACTTGAAGAGAGTGACAGTGGAGGTGCAGAGATGGGTCTTAATATTCCAGGTTATGGATCAGCTAGAATTAGCAAACGAAGTGCTTTTGGGATGCGGGTGAGAGGACTATGCTTCTGCTATTTGATGACTAAACATTAGGTGAATCTTTGTTGACAACGTTTGTTTTACAGTGCTAAGGGCCTGAGGCAGCCACTTCCTAGGTTGCTACAGGAACTTTCAAACACTGAAATTCCTTCTCAAGCTCAATTAGATTTTGCATGATCTATCTTTTAACTCGTTGACTTGGGAATGTTTCAAAGTTTGCAGATGACAAAACTCTGAACATTGTGGAGAGTAGCAAGTGGCTTCACAGTGTCATTACAAGCTGCTGAAATGAACAGACACACGCCAAGTTCAAGTTCACGCAGAGAAGTGTGAAGTGATGTATTCTGGTCTGCAAAATTAGGAGAGGCAATAAACTAACTTAGCTTCAATTTAAAAGGCTACAGTGACAGCGAGATCTTGGTGTTTACACAAACAAATCATTTAAGATGACAGGGCAGTTGAGATGTGTGCTAAAATGTACATCTTAATCTTGACTTTATGAACAGAGATATGGGACCAAACAGCATTTTGTAAAAGTTTGCTATAACTTTCTTGCTTTTGTGCTCTATTCCCCTAGTTATAAAGCCCAGGGTCCCACGTGTTATTAACGGCTTTCTCTACCTACCCTGCCACTATAGGTGCTTGGTGCACATCTGCCCTAGGCCCCTCTGCTCCTGCGCCGGCATTAAAATGATATCCTTTATTTTGTATTGCCTTTCATCGAACTGCCTCCTTAAAAATGCATCACTTTATATTCCACAGCTTTAAATTTCATCTGCATTTTGCCCGTCCATTCCACCAGTCTGTCTATGTATTCTTGAAGTCTGTCACTATTCCAGGCTGAATTACACTGGGCGTGCTTCCTCCAACCCCACCCGCCCCCACCCCCCACCCGCGAAAAACTCGCGGTGGAGAAGCCCGCCCAGGCCAAGAACCGCGGCCCGGCGATCACTTGACGACCAGAGGGTTGCCGACAATTATTAGGCTGCAGTTGTCGATGTACCGGCAGCCGCAGCGGGTGACTGGTTTCTGCCATATTGCACTCAGGTAATGAGCAGCCGAGTTTCGATGGATCCATCGGAAGTGCTTGGGAGTCGGCAACATGGGGAGGAGAAGGCGCGGGTTTGAAAAGCTATTTGGTTTGGGGGGAGAGGACAACTTGGGGTGGGTCGGCTTCCGATTGACCCAGGTAGCTAATTAATTGCCCAACTCATGGCCTCGGTTGGCCAACCGGTGGGCAACGGCGAGTTCAACGCGGTGGAGAAGGAGCAGGCAGCTGGGCGGCGGGCAAACCGCCCGCTGGATTTAACATGATCCCTGTCTCAAATTTGTTGGCGTGGGAGCATTAAATCCAGCTCAGAGGTCAGAAGCAAGAAAGGTAGGAAAAATCGTTCATAAATCGTCTACTAATTATGCAAATCTTTGAATGTGTTTCAACAAGCTGAGATGAGTGGTACAAAGTTGAGGCAACTGCTGCAGGAACTCCTGTAAAATGAAATAAACTCCAAAGAAAATCGACAATTATTGGGGATCAGACACAAGTGTGTTTGTGTGTAGTTAAGATATTGTCGGTTTTTAGAAAACTGTTTTAAAGTTTAATTGAATAAAAATGGATTGTAAGTCTATGGCCTCTGGATAGGTCATATAACCTTAGATCATAAGAAACAGAAGCTGGAGTAAACATAGAAACATAGATGATAGGAGCAGGAGTAGGCCATTCAGCCCTTCGAGCCTGCTCCACCATTCAATATGATCACCTCTGATCCTGTACCTCAACACCACACTCTCGGGCTCTCTCCATACTCCTTGATGCCTTTGGAGTCCAGAAATCTCTTTCCTTCTTAAATGTATTCAGTGACTTGGTCTCCACAGCTTCTGTGGTAGAGAATTTCAGGGGTTGTCAGAGGTTCACCACCCTCAGATTGAAGAAGTTTCTCCTTCTCTCAGTTCTAAATGACCTGCCCTGTATCCTGAGATTGTGACCCCTTATTCTAGACCCCACAGCCAGATGAAACATCATCCCTGCATCCAGTCTGTCCATCCCTGTCAGGATTCTTTATGTATTAATGAGATCTCCTCTCATTCTTCTAAACTCCAGTGAATACAGACCTAGTCCATCCAATCTCTCTTCATACGACAATCCTGCCATCCCAGGAATCAGCCTGGTGAACCTACGCTGCACTCCCTCTCTGGCAAGCATATCCTTTCTTAGGTAAGGAGACTAAAACTGCATACAATACTCCAGGTGCTGTCTCACCAAGGCTCTATATAATTGTAGTAAGACATATTTACTCCTGTACTTAAATGTTATTGTAATAAAGGCCAACATACCATTTGCCTTCCTTGCTCTGCCTGCATGTCAGCTTTCAGTGAATCATGAACAAGGACACCAAAGCCCGCTTTGAACTACAACACTTCCCAGTCTCTTACCATTTAAGAAGTACCCTTATTTTTATTTCCCTACCAAAATAAATGACCTCACGTTCCTCCATATTGTATTCCATTTTCAAAATTTTTGCCCAGTCACTTGATCTTTCCAAATCCCCTTGAAGCATCTTTGCATCCTCCTCACAAATCACACTTCTGCCTAGTTGTGTGCCATCTCAAAACTTGGGAACATCACATTTAATCCCCACATCCAAATTATTGCTACGGATTGTGAATAGCTGGGGCCCAAGCGCTGATTCTTGCGACACCTCACTAGTCACAGCCTGTCAACCTGAAAATGACCCATTAATTCCTACTCTCTGATTTCTGTCCAGTAGAATTTTCAAACCATCCCAGCATATTACCATATCCCATCCAACACACTCCAGCACCTCCTCTCCTCCCCTGCCCTGTGAACCCCTGTCCCAATCCCATGTGTTCTAATTTTGTTTACTAACCCCTGATGCAGGACCATATTAAAAGCTTTCTGAAAATTCAAATGTGTCAAACCCACCGGCGCCCCCTTATCTATTCTGCAAGTTACATCTGCAAAAAAACCTAACAGGTTTCTTAAACATGTTGTCTCTTTCGTAAATCCATCTTGATTCTGCCCAATCCTACCATTATTTCCTAAGTCTTCCGTTGTCACATCCTTTATTATAAATTGTAGCATTTTGCTTACAACGGATGTTAGGCTAACAGGCCTGTAGTTTCCGGTTTTCTTTATCCCTCCTTTCTTAAATATGGGGGTTACATTTGCCACCGTCCAATCTGCAGGAACCATCCCAGAGCCAATAGAATTTGGAATGCATCTATTATCTCTACAGCCACCTGTTTCAACACTTCAGGATGCAGATCACCAGGTCCAGGGGATTTATGTACTTTACATCCAATGAATTTCTCTCATGCTATTTATTCACTATTGTTAATGTCTTAATATCTTTCAGTTCATCCTTTACACGAGTCCCTTGAGTCTCCTTATTTCTGGCAGGTGTCTAGTATTTTCCTCCACAAAGACAAACATGAAGTATTTAGCTTTTCTTCCATTTCCTTATTTGCCACTATAAATTCTCATGACTCGGCTTGTAATGGGCCAACATTTGCTTTTGCTAATCTTTTCCTTTTTACATACCTATTAAAGCTTTTACGGTCCATTTTTACGTTTTGCGCTAGTCTATTCTCATTCTAATTTCCCCTTCTTAATCTGTTTCTTAATCCTCCTTCGCAGAATTCTAAAATGCTCCCAATCCTCATTTTTGGCCACTTTATAACTTTTGATCTAATTCAATCCCTGATTTTTTTCATTAGCCATGGTAGGAACAATTTCCTTGCTGGGTTTTGTGCACTCAAGGAATGTGTTTTTGTTGTAAACTATGTAATAGCTCTTCAAACGTTAGTCATTGCCTATCAACATCATGCCTTTTAATGTAGTTTCCCAATCCAACATAAATAATTTGCCCCTCATACCTTCATAGATTTCTTTGCTTAGATTTAAGGCCCTAGAGTCTGATTGAACTACATTACTATCATGTTATGGTCACTCTTTCCTAAAGCGTCCTTTACAACAAAATTATTAATTAGCCATTTTTCATTGCACAATATTTGATCTGAAATAACCCGTTCTCCAGTTCTTTCCTCAACATACTGCTCCAGAAAACTATCTCGCATACATTCCAAGAATTCATCCTCCTCAACATTAGTACTAATTAGGTTTTCCCAGTCTATATGTAGATTGAAATCCCCCATTATTAATGTATTACCCTTGTTGCATGCACCTCTAATTTCCTGATTTATACTGTGATTTAAATTACCACTGCTATTTTATGGCCTATAAACAGCTCCCACAATGTTTTCTGCCCTTTGCTGTCGCTTAGTTCCACCCAAACTGATTCTACATCTTGATCTTCAAAAATAAGATCTTCTCTCACTACAGTACTAATGTCCTATTTAATTAACAGAGTGATCCCAACACCTTTTCTCAGCTTTATGTCCTTCCTGAATGTCACGTACCCTTGGATATTCAGGTCCCAACTTTGGTTTCCGTGCAGCCACGTCTCTGTAATGGTTATCAGGTCAAACAAATGAATTTCTATGTCAGCTGACAATTCGTCTGTTTTCTTGTGAATGCTACAGGCATTCAGATACAGAGCCCTTATTTTTTAATTTATTGTTTTTGTATACTCTGGCCCGATTTTCTGGTGCACTCTTAGGTTTGCAATCACTGTCTGTTCCTGCCATGCTCTGATTATGATTACCTTTATTGCTACCTTGCTCTATTGCGGTGTCATTTACTCAATCTTCCCTACATGGTGTCTTCCGCCATGATTTAGGTTAAAGCCCTTTCTACTTCCCCAGTTATGTGACTCGCTAGAACACTGGCCCCAGCACAATACAGGTGAAGTCCGTCCCTGTGCTACAGACCCCACTATTACTCAGTATAGGTGCCAGTGTCCCACGAACCAGAACCCACTTCCCCCACACAAGTCTTTGAGCCACGCTTTCATCTATCTAATCTGATTTACCCTATGTTAATTTTCATGTGGCTCAGGTAATAATTCAGAAATTATTATCTTTGAGGTGCTGTTTTTCATTAGGTGCATAGCTCCTCAAATTCCCTGTGCAGTATCTCTTTCCTAGACTTTTCTTCTGTATTCAACCAGTGCGACCTAGAAGTGGACTAAGCTGTGCTTACCTCAAGAGAATTCAAAAAGGACATTTGTAATTCAATGGGTCCTTAAAAAGGCAATTGCTAAAATAAGCTCCAGGCGTGGGCTTTAAGGAGAGGGGAGTGGAAGATACTGCAGGATACAACACATAAAACAGAGGGATGTAACAGAGAGAGACAACGAGGCCGGGCAAATGAAATAATACCAGAGAGAAATAAGAAATTAAATGGAGAACCAGAAAGAAACGAGTTCAAAAGGGCAAATAAGAAAGATAGCAAAGCCGAGGGGATGGTAATGAACAGAACATTCCATCGGATGTGATCTTTAGAATTGAAAGTGACCAAGGTGATCCTTTGTGGGGAGAGAATCCAGGTTGGGGAGAGAATCCAGGTTAACATTCAAGGTATGAACCCTGCATGGGAACTGGGACTGAAAGATCAGCAAGATTGGGGCCGGGGGAATAAAGTGGGAGGGCAGAAGAAACAAATGGAAACTCAATTATGGAGAGAAACTTATTGGTTAGAAAGAGCTGTGAACTTCAGAGACTCGGTGACCTTTTTGCCTGTAATGCTGTTCCACAGGCGGAAGGTGGCGGTAGATTACCGTGTTTGAGATGAATCAGCACCTCTGCAGCCAAGCCCTGTTATTGAACGAGACAATGGAAGCAACACTTAAAAAATAGGGGGTTTAAATTAAAACTCAGAATCATAGGCTAAACTTGATACTTTTTTGTTATTTCAAACGTTGCTTGAGCGACTAGCTGCTTGTCAAGTCCTTGCCGACTTAAGCTGATTTTACGAGTGCCCCCTCCTCCACCAGCCGCCCCCCGCCCCGCCCTCCTCATCTAAGCCACCCACGCCCTCCCCCACCAGACCCCCCACCCTCCCCCATCAGCCCGCCCCCCGCCCTTCCCCACCAGCCTCCCCTGCCCTCCTCCCCTCTCACCCCCACCCTCCCCCCTCGCCCCTCCAAAGAAACTGTCGGAATAGATGGTGATCATGTCAATAATAGTTTGAAGGGCTGTGATCACAGCAATAAGGTCATTTCTCTGGGCTTCATGTTGTGCTGGGAATATAATAAAGGTATTCCAGCCATCCTGTGGAATCCATGATGCAGCTTCAATCTGATACTGTCCTTGTTCATAAAACCGGGAGCCATCTACATAAACGCCAGTGGAGTCTAACAGTGGTGCAGCTTTAATAGGGCAGCGAGACATGGCCTCTTCCACCTTACAGGTATGTGCGACTCCTTCATACTGCAAAATGCCAGCCAAATAGTGGTTGAGAGGCCTGCAGGATAGGAATATGTTTGCTTTGTAACTCAATTATTAATCGATCCTAAGACACCAGGGATAGTCCCTTAACATGGCCCGTCATTAAAAATGACAAAGGGGCATGTGGGAAGTTTTTAAAAAATCATTCACGGGATGTGGGCTTCGCTGAATGGGCCAGCATTTAATGCCCACCCTAGATGATCTTGAGAGGGTGGTGGTGAGCTGCCTTCTTGAACTGCTGCAGTCCATGTGGTGTAGGTGAGGTGAGAGTGAATGCCTTTGACATCAAGGCAGCATTTGACCGAGTGCGGCATCAAGAGGCCCTCTCTAAAACCGAAGTCAATGGGATTCACGGGGAAAGCTTTCCGCTGGTTGGAGTCATACCTAGCACAAAGGAAGATAGTTGTGGCTGATGGAAGTCAGTCATCTCAGCTCCAGGACATCCCTGCAGGAGTTCCTCAGGGTAGTGTCCTCGGCCCAACCATCTTCAGCTGCTTCATCAATGACCTTCCTTCCATCATAAGGTCAGAAGTGGGGATGTTCGCTGTTGATTGCACAATGTTCAGCACCATTCGTGACTCCTCAGATATTTAATCAGTCCATGCCCAAATGCAGCAAGACCTGGACAATATCCAGACTTGGGCTGACGAATAACAAGTAACATTTGTGCATAAAAGTGCCAGGCAAAGATCATTTCCAACAAGACAGAATCAAACTAACACCCCCTGATGTTCAACGGGATTACCATCACTGAATCCCCACTATTAACATCCTGGGTGTTACCATTGACCAGAAACTGAACTGGACTAGCCATATAAATCCTGTGGCGACAAGAGCAGATTAGAGGCTTGGAATCCTGCGACAAGTAACTCACCCCCTGACTCACCAAAGCTTGTGCTCCATCCTCAAGGCTCATGTCATGAGTGTAATGGAACAATCCCAACTTGCCTGGATGAGTGCAGCTCCCACAACACTCAAGAAGCCTGACACGCTCCAGGACAAAGCAGCCCACTTGGTTGGCACCACATCCGCAAACATTAACTCTCTCCATCACAGACGCACAACCGCAGCAGTGTGTACCATCTACAAGATGCACTGCAGGAATTCACCAGAGACCCTGAGACAGCAACTTAGACCATTACCATCTAGAAGGAGATGGGCAGCCAATAGATCGGAACACCACTACCTGGAGATTCTCCTCCAAGTTGCTCGCCATTCTGACTTGGAAATACGTTGCTCTTCCTTCACTGTCTCTGGGTCAAAATCCTGGAACTCCCTCCCTAAAAGCACTGTGGGTGTACCTACACTGCATGGACTGCAGCGGATCAAGAAATAGCTCACCACCATCTTCTCAAGGGCAATTAGGGATGGGCAATAAATGCTGGCCGAGCCAGCGAAGCCCACATCCCGTGAACGAATGAATAAAAAAAGATGCACCCACAGTGCTGTTAGGAAGGGAGTTCCAGAATTTTGATCCAGTGACAGTGAAGGAGCGGCACGGCGATGCATTTTCTAGTCTAGGTGTTGCATGACTTGGAGGGGAACTTCCAGGTGGTGGTTTTCCCATCTATATGCTGCCCTCGTCCTTCTAGATCGTAGTAGTCGTGGGTTTGGAAGGTACTGTCGAAGGAGACTTGGTGAATTCTGGCAGTGCATCTCGTAGATGGGACACGCTGTTGTCACTGTGCGTAGGTGGTGGAGTGAATGTTTGTGGATGTGATGCCAATCAAGCGCCCTGCTTTGTCCTGGATGGTGTCCAGCTTCTTCAGTGTTGTGGGAGCTGAACTCATCCAGGCAAGTGGGGAATGTTCCATCACACTCCTGATTTGAGCATTGTAGATGGTGGACAGGCTTTGGGTGGTCAGGAAGTGAGTTACTCTTCGCAGGATTCCTAGACCCTGACCTGCTTTTGTAGCCAGCGTGTTTATATGGCTAGACCAGTTCAGTTTCTGGTCAATGGTAACTCCCAGGATGTTGATAGTGGGGAATTCAGTGATGGTAATGTCATTCAACTTAAAGGGACGATTCTCTTGAAGGTTGGATTCTCTCGTGTTGGAGATGGTCATTGCATCTCACTTGTGTGGTGCGAGTGTTACTTGCCACTTGTCAGCCCAAGCCTAGATGTTGTCCAGGTCTTGCTGCATTTGGACATGGACTGCTTCAGTATCTGAGGAGTGGCTAATTGTGCTGAATATTGTGCAATGATCAGGGAACATTCCCACTTCTGACCTTATGATGGAAGGAAGGTCATTGATGAAGCAGCTGAAGATCACAGAATCATAGAATCACAGAATCACACAGTGCAGAAGAGGCCCTTCGGTCCATCTAGTCTGCGCCAACATGTGGGAAACACCTGACCTACCTACCTCATCCCATTTACCAGCACTTGGCCCATAGCTTTCAATGTTATGACGTGCCAAGTGCTCATCCAGGTGTTTTTTAAAGGATGTGAGGCAACCCGCCTCCAATGCAACGCATTCGAGACCGTCACCACCCTCTGGGTAAAAAAGTTTTTCCTCACATCCCCCCTAAACTCCCTGCCCCTCACCTTGAACTTGTGGCCTCTCGTGACTGATCCTTCAACTAAGGGGAACAGCTGCTCCCTATCCACCCTGTCCATGCCCCTCATAATCTTGTACACCTCGATCAGGTCACCCTTCAGTCTTCTCTGCTTCAACGAAAACTGCCCAAGTCTATCCAACCCCTCTTCATAACTTAAATGTTTCATCCTAGGCAACATCCTGGTGAATCCCCTCTTCACCCCCTCCACTGCAATCACATCCTTAAGACGCTTGACCCTAGGAGACTACCCTGAGGAACGCCTGCACTGATGTCCTAGGGATGAAATGACTGGCGGAAAGCAACCAAACTAATGTCCTTAAGGGGAGGAAATCTGCTGTCCTTGCCTGCTCTGGCCAACATGTGACTCCAGACCCACAGCAGTGTGGTTGGCTCTTAAATGCCCTCTGAATAAGGGCAATTAGGGATGGGTAATAAATACTGGCCTAGCCAGCGACGCCCCCATCCCACGAATGGATGAAAAAAACAACCATCTTCCTTTGTGCTAGGTATGTCTGCCACCAGCGGGCACTTTATCCCCTGATGCGCATTGACTCCAGTTTTGCTCGGGCTCTTTGATGCCACACTCGGTCAAATGCGGCCTTGACATCAAGGGCAGTCACTCTTGAACTCACCTCGGGATTTCAGCTCTTTTTTCCATCTTTGAACCAAGGCTGTAATGAGGGCAGGAGCTGAGTGGCCCTGGCAGAACCCAGACTGAGCATCAGTGAGCAGGTTATTGCCGAGCAATTGCCGCTTGATAGCACTGTTGATGGCCCCCTCCATTATTTTACTAATGATCAATAGTAGACAGATGGGCTGGTAATTGGCCGGATTGAATTTGCCTGCTTTCTGTGTACAGAACATACCTGGGCAATTTTCCACATAGCCGGATAAATGCCAGTGTTGTACTTGGCATCGAACAGCGTGGCTAGGAGCGTGGCAAGTTCTGGATCACAAGTCTTCAGTACTATTGCTGGAATATTGTCAGGGCCCACGGTTTTTGTAGTATCCAGTGCCTTCAGCCGTTTCTTGATATCACGTGGAGGGAATTGAATTGGCTCAAGACTGACATCTGTGATGCTGGGGATCTCCAGAGGAGGCCGAGATGGATCATCCACTCGGAATTTCTTGAAGATTGGAGCAAATGCTTCAAACTTATCGTTTGCACTGAAGTGCTGAATCCTCCATCATTGAGGATGGGGATTTTTGTGGAGCCTCCTCCTCCGGTATGTTGTTTAATTGTCCACCACCATTCACGACTGGATATGGCGGGACTGCAGAGCTTAGACCTGATCCATTGGTTGTGGGGTCGCTTAGCTGTCTATCACTTGCTGCTTATGCTGTTTGACATGCAAGTAGTCCTGTGTTAAAGTTTCACCAGGTTGACACATTTTTTTTTAGGTGTGTATGGTGCTGCTCCCAGCATGCCCTTTTACACCCTTCATTGAAGCAGGGTGGATCCCCTGGCTTGATGGTAATGGTAGAATGGGGGGTATGCCGGGCTATGAGGTTTCAGATTGTGTTTTCCAATTCTGCTGCTGCTGATGGCCCACAGCTCTTCATGGATGCCCAGTCTTGAGTTGCTAGTTACAGCCTAATCTATCCCATTTAGCACGGTGGTAGTGCCACACAACACAACGGAGGGTATCCTCAATGTGAAGGCAAGACTTCGCCTCCACAATGACTGTGCGGAGATCACTCCTACCGACACTGTCATGGTTAGATGCACCCACGGCAGGCAAGTTGGTGAGGATGAGGTGAAGTATGTTTTTTCCTCTTGTTGGTTCCCTTACCACCTGGCGCAGACCCAGTCTAGAAGCTATGTCATTTAGGACTCAGCCAGCTCGGCCAGTAGTTGTGCTACTAAGTCTTTCTTGGTGATGGACATTAAAGTCCCCCACCCAGAGTACATTCTGCCGCCTTGCCACCCTCAGTGCTTCCTCCAAGTGATGTTCAACATGGAGGAGCACTGATTCATCAACTATGGGAGGGTGGTACATGGTAATCAGCAGGAGGTATTCTTGTCCATGTTTGACCTGATTGCATGAAACTTTATGGGGTCCGGAGTCAATGTTGAGAACTCCCAGGGCAACACCCTCCCGATTCTATGCCACTGTGCCACCACCTCTGCTGGCTCCCTCCTGCCAGTGGGACAGGTCATACCCAGGGCTGATGCTGGTGGAGTCTGGTACTTTATCTGTAAGTTATAATTCCGTGAGGAAGACTATGTCAGTCTGTTGCTTGACTAGCCTGTGAGACACTTCTCCCAATTTTGGCACTACCCCCCAGATGTTAGTTAGGGAGACTTCGCAGGGTAAACAGGGCTGCGCTTGCTGTTGTCGTTTCCGGTGACTAGGTTGATGTCGGGTGGTCCGTCCAGTTTCAGATTCCCAATGTTGTTCTACACCATTCTTAGCCAATGTCGGCGTCCATTTTATTTTTCCAAACTTATTTTCTGTTCCCCTCAAATTGGCCTTACTTCAATTTTTTACCCGAATCTTTCTTCTGCTTTGTCCCTCTCCATTATTAACTTAAAGTACATTATGTTATGGTCACTATTCCTTTGATGTTTCCTGAATTTTACTTCTCTTCCCTACTGTTTCATTCCCCATTCCTTGATCCAATAGTGAATGGTCCTTTGTTCGGAATTTTACATATTGGATTAGAAAGGACTCCTGTGCACATTGTGGGAACTCCACACCATTATGGCCTTTACTTGTCTCTTCTGTCCAATTAATATCAGGGTAGTTGAAAGCCCCCATGGTTATTTTTCTTTTTTTTTTACTGAATTCTCCAATTTGGCTGCATGGTTCTTCCTCCAGCTCCCTTCCATATTAGTTCGCCTGTAGGCTACACCTATGAGTTTGATTGATCCTTTATCACCTTTTATCCTTATCCACATTGTTCTATTTCTATCTTACTGCTGGATGATATAACAATATAATGTTGTTATATTGAGTAAGTACAACCAATTCACATCCTCTTTTCCATTAGCTATCTTTTCTAAATATACTATACCCTGCAGTTTTTAATCCCCAGTCCTGATTTTTTTTGTAGCCATGACTCTCATTCCTAATCTATCTCATTCCCGGCGACATGTTACTTCCAGTTCCTGTTTTAATACAGTTTCTGATACAGGAACTGAATTTGAAGATGGATTCCACATACTCCATAAGTTCTCAATCACCTTGTCCTATCACTGAGATATCAAGGACTAGATACTGTGCTTGAAGGAAAGCTGTTTTGTTTTGTTTTTGTTTGCATTTCTACAGAATTTCAAATCATTGCCCAATTTATAATGGTTAATAACATCAGCCAAGACAAATCCCATTCACCAGAATGGACATGGTCCAGTCCTGGATGTAAGTAACAGCAGTAATAACGGCCAAATCCGAAACTTGCTGCACTTGTGAACTCAACGGTGCCTTTTCAGGTTAGATGAAAAAGTGAATCTCATCCTACACAGACAGCAGATGAATGGCCTCTCTCTAGTGTGAGTGTGTAGGTTGTCAGCAGTTCCCTTTTGCATTTAAAGTTCTTTTCACAGTCAGAACATTTAAAAGGTTTCTTATCAGGGTAAACAGGTTGGTCGTCAATGAGGGTGGATGAAGTCATGAATCCCTTCCCACACGCACAGCAGATGAATGGCCTCTCCCCAGCACGAGTGCGTTGGTGCCTCATCACATCATGCCTTTTTTAAAAAACCCTTCCCACAATTGGAACAGAGTGATAAGGCCTCTCCTCAGTGTGAATGCGTTGTTGAGTTTTCAGCTGACATGGGTAATTGAATACCTTCCCACAGTCCCCACATTTCCACAGTTTCTCCATGGTGTGGGTGTCCTTGTGTCTCTCCAGGTTGGATGATCTGTTAAAGCCTCGGCCACTCAGAAGACGCGTATGGTATCTCCCCACTGTGAAAGGTGTGCTGGTTTTTTCAAGGTAGATAACTAGTGAAAGCGCTTTCCACAGTCAATGCAGTGGAACATGTTCATTCCTGTGTGCATGTGTGTCAGTCAGACTAAAGTTTGAAATCTTTTCCCTCACAAACAACAAACACTTTTCCTTCAACATTCAAAGATCAATAATATTTAGGCCTTGCTGAATCGACCGACTTGTCAGATTTTGGTACGACATTTGATTTGAGCTTTCTATCTGCTTTTCCCAGCCCCTTCGAATACCCTGTAAAAGGAGTTTACAAAAGCTCTCAGTACAGGGTGGAAATTCAGAAGATAATTCTAGTTCCTATGGAACATATTTTGCTCTCTTGTTCACCTAAAGCTGTAAATCCCCGTCCTACACATTATCCCTCCGCCCGGTGCTGAATCCAAACCCATCGCACCATTTCTTCGCACCAGTCGCAGTTGTCTTCACCCCTCTACTCTGGCTGGGTTCAGTTCTCCAGGCCCTGTGTGCAGAGTGAGAATGAAATCAATGAATTCATCACTTTCTGCTGTGTGTAAATCCCTCCCCTTCTAACCCTCTGTAAAATCAGCTTCCAAAATCCATCACTGTCAGTCCAGGATAGAAATTCACAACATCCGGTCCTCTTGGCCCAGGATAGTTGCGCATGCGCCTGCTGCGTCCTGAAGGTCAAACTCGTAGACCCGCCTCAGTGGACCAACATGTGAATCCGGAGCAGAAGTAGGCCACTCGGCCACTCTATCATGCTCCGCCATTCAAACGTGATCCCAATGGGCCAATCAGCTTCTCTCCCAGGCTCAAAGAGCTGTTGGGAACTGGGACCTGAAGCCCATTCAGTGTTCCTGCACCGAGATGGGGGCGGACTGAACATTTCTCCTCCTTTACCAGGATGGCGACAGTTAACACGCGCCTCTTTCTGGAAGAGCCGCAGTTGCAAATGCTGGGACTGCAGGTCGTTAGGCTGGGTTTACGGCCACCAAAATTGTTGCGGACCCTCCCCATCCATCCGACGGTTCCATCGCTCCTGATCTCCGCTACTCGCCGGATGCTGTTGAGACAGACAAGCTGTTATCTCGCTAAATTGCTGTGATGGTGTAGAGGTTGGAACCGGATTAAATTAAGAAACAAATTATACAGCAATCCATGTGCATGGACCCTCCATTACCCCGGGGAAAGAAGGGGAGTGGGAATTTATGAAGAATTAAAAGTCCCCAACGCAGGGGCAATAAGAGTAAAATCCAATCCCTGCAGTCACAATTAAACTCACGAGTGTGTCAGTAGGTGGGGAGAAGGAGTGAATTTCTTCCCAGGGCAGACATTTAAATAGTCCCTCTTCAGTAAGAATGCACTGAACGTGCACGAAATCATTTGAACTTAACTCGGACGTTAACAGCTGGGAAAACTGAATGAATCCGACCGCACATGTGAAGTACCTGAACAGTCTCTCTGCATTGTGACTGTACTGGTGTATAAATAAGTGAGATTACTGTGTGCATTCCCTTCCTCGTGCAGCTGATGAACATCCTCTCCCCAGCATGACTGTTTGGTTTTTTAAGTTCAGATGAACAACTAAATCCCAACACCAACAACAACCCGTATTTACATAACACCTCAACCGTCGTAAAAACGTTCCTAAGCCCTTTCACGTGAACATTAACAGTGCCCACATTAAGTCCTGGTGAAAGGACATCTACCTGAACTAATGAGTATTTCCAACTTTCAGTGTTTTGCATTGGTTCCACTTTAATACTTCAATTCCTGACACCTTTGTGCTTGTATCTCCAACCTGGTCCCAAAACACTGGCAGATATTTTTCTCCTGCATAATAAAAACTGAAAATACATATGAGGTAGGTCCTCCAAATAGACTTTAGGGGGCTAGAAAGTAAATTAGCAAACAGGACCTCAAACGTTATAATCTCCACATTAGTCCCAGTGTCACGTGCTAGTCAGTATGAAAAATAGGAAGATAGGTTAGATCAATGCACGGCTAGAGAGATGGTTCAGGAAGGAGGGTTTTAGATTCTTTGGACACTAGGGCTAGTTCTGGAGAAGACGGGGCCTATTGAAGCTGAAAGATCCTTCCAACATGACAGGAGTCTCGCCCCCTCCGCACGTTGCCCTCGAGGTGGCTGTGGTGGCGATGAGGCCGTTGTTCACCTCCTTGTGGATTGTGCCTTTGCAAAGGTCTGGAGAGAGATGCAGTGGTTTCTGACGATGTTCATCCCAAGCAGTGCTCTACGGGCTGTTCCCAGGGACCCACACCGAGACAAACATCAGCTGCAGCTGGAGGATCATCAACTCAGTGAAAGACGCTCTTTGGTCTGCCCGAAACCCCTCGGGCTAGACAGCTCAAAATGAATGTATGCATTGAATACTAATTGTATTGAAGCACCTCAGAGTGCAACATGATGTATATTGAAAACTCCAATACCATTGTCTGATTGTCTGCATTGTCCATATTGAAAGGATTGTAATATTCATTGATTGTATTGATGCACCTGTGATTCATGTGTAAAAGTTGAATCTGATTGTACTTTTGTGATGGTGATTTTGAAATGTTTTGGAATGTTTTTCCAGATATTTTATGAATAAAGTATATTTTTCAAAAGAAAGGTACTTGCTCCCTGTGTGGATGAGGAACAGGGCTGTCGGGAGGATGAGCCAGCTGACCACTGCACCGTGGCACAGGAGGCCATTCAAGAGGGGGGAGCAAAAAGACAAGTGGTAGTTGTAGGGCAATTGATAGCATCCTTTGTAAGCAGGGTTGAGAGTACCGCATGGTATGTTGCCCGCCCGGTGCCAGGGTGAGGGACATCTCTGACCGGCTTGATAGGATATTGGAGAGGGAGGGAGAGGATCCAGTTGTTGTGGTCCACATCAGGACAAATAACATAGGTAGGACTAGGAAAGAGGACCTGTTTGGGGATTATCAGGAACTAGGAACTAAATTAAAGAACAGGTCCTCATGGGTTATAACTTCCGGATTACTACCCGAGCCATCTGCAAATTGGCATAGGGACGCGAGAATAAGGGAAGTAAGCATGCGGCTAAAGGAGTGGTGCGGGAAAGAGGGGTTCCATTGCATGGGGCACTGGCATCAGTATGGGAACAGGAGGGATCTGTACCGTCGGGACGGTCTCCACCTAAACCGATCTGGGACAAATGTTCCAGCGAAAAGGGTAAATAGGGTGGTCAACAGGACTTTAAACTAGAAAGTGGGGGGGGGTGGAGGGAAGGGTAAAACTCCAAGAAGTATGACTAATGGGAAAAAAAGCAGCAGGTTAGCATGTGGGGGGGTGGATTCAACTTCATGGAAAATTATGAAAAAACTGAAAAGGAAGGAGAGCCCAGGAGAGGCTATTAAAGTCTCCAGAACACAAAATAGGACAGAGTGTTTGGAAAGGGCTATGAATCTAACTTCAAGCACATCAGATAAAGGACGACAATGAGAAGGGGAACGGGAAATACAGGACTGAAGGTGTTGTATCTGAATGCACACAGTATACAAAATAAGGTAAATGAGCTTTTGGCGCAGATTGAAATTGGCAGGTATGATGTGGTGGGCATCGCGGAGATGTGGCTGCAGGGGGATCAGGACAGGGAGCTAAATATCCAAGGGTTTACTTCCTATCGAAAAGATAGGCAAGTTGGCAGAGGGGGTGGGGTTGCTTTGTTAGTAAGAAATGAAATTAAATCGACAGCAAGAAACGACGTAGAGTCAGATGATGTAGAATCTGTGTGGGCAGAGTTGAGGAACCGCAAACGTTAAAAAACCATAATGGGAGTTATGTACAGGACTCCGAACAGTAGTCAGGATGTGGGGCACAAGACACACCAGGAGATAGAAAAGGCGTGTAAGAAAGGCAAGATTACAGTGATTATGGGGGATTTCAAAATGCAGGTAAACTGGGAAAATCAGGTTGGTAGTGGATCCCAAGACAAGGAAATTGTGGAATGTCTACGAGATGGCTTCTTGGAGCAGCTTGTGGTGGAGCCCACTAGGGAAGAGGCAATTCTAGATTTAGTGATGTGTAATGAGGCAGATTTGATAAGGGAGCTTAAGGTGAAGGAACCCTTAGGAGGAAGTGACCATAATATGATAGAATTTACCTTGCAATTTGAGAGGAAAAAGCTGGAATCAGATGCAACGGTATTACAGTTGAATAACTGGCATGAGGGAGGAGCTAACCAAAATTGACTGGGAGATGAGCCTAGCAGAAAAGACAGTGGAACAGCAATGGCAGGAGTTTCTGGGAGTAATTTGGGAGACACAGCAAAAATTCATCCCTAGGAAGAGGAAGCATACTAAAGGGAGGACGAGGCAACCATGGCTGACAATGGAAGTCAGGGACAGCATAAAAGCTAAAGAGAAAGCATACAATGCGGTGGAAGAGCAGTGGGAAGCCTACAAAGACCAACAGAGGACAACTAAAAAAGAAATAAGGAGGGAAAAGATTAAATATGAGGGTAAACTAGCCAGTAATATAAAAGAAGATTGCGAGAGTTTTTTTAGATATGTAAAGGGTAAGAGAGAGGCAAAAGTGAACATTGGGCCACTGGAAAATGACGCTGGAGAAGTTATAATAGGGAACAAAGAAATGGCGGAGGAACTGAATAGGTACTTTGCGTCAGTCTTCACAGAGGAAGACACGAGTAACATCCCCAAAATTCAAGAGAGTCGGGGGGGGGCAGAGGTGAGTATGGTGGCCATTACCAAGGAGAAGATGCTAGGAAAACTGAAAATCTGAAGGTGGATAAATCACCTAAACCTAAGTTCTGAAGGAGATAGCTGAAGAGATAGTGGAGGCGTTAGTGGTGATCTTTCAGGAATCACTGGAGTCAGGGAGGGTACCAGAGGACTGGAAAATCGCTAATGTAACCCCCTCTGTTTAAGAAGGGAATGAGGCAAAAGATGGGAAATTACAGGCCAATTAGCCTGACCTCGGTCATTGGTAAGATTTTAGCGTCCATTATTAAGGATGAGATTTCAGAATAATTGGAAGTGCATGGTAAAATAGGGCAAAGTCAGCATGGTTTCATCAAGGGGAGGTCATGCCTGACAAATCTGTTAGAATTCTTTGAGCTAACGAGCAGGTTAGACAAAGGACAGCCAATGGATGTTATCTACTTGGACTTCCAGAAGGCCTTTGACAAGGTGCCGCACAGGAGGCTGCTCAGTAAGATAAGAGCTCATGGTGTTAGAGGCAAGGTACTCGCATGGATAGAAGATTGACTGTCTGGCAGGAGGCAGAGAGTGGGGATAAGGGGGTCCTTCTCAGGATGGCAGCCGGTGACTAGTGGAGTTTCACAAGGGTCAGTGTTGGGACCACAACTTTTCACTTTATACATTAATGATCAAGATGAAGGAACTGTGGGCATTCTAGCTAAGTTTGCAGATGATACAAAGATAGGTGGAGGGACAGGTGGTTTTGAGGAGTCAGGGAGGCTGCAGAAGGATTCAGACAGGTTAGGAGAATGGGTAAAGAAGTGGCAGATGGAATACAACGTGGTAAAGTGTGAGGTCATGCACTTTGGTAGGAAGAATAGAGGCATAGGCCATTTTCTAAATGGGGAGAGAATTCAGAAATCTGGAGTGCAAAGGGACTTGGGAGTCCTAGTCTAGGATTCTCTTAAGGTGAACTTGCAGGTTGAGTCAGTACTGAGGAAGGCAAATGCAATGTTGGCATTTATTTCGAGAGGACTAGAATATAAAAGCAGGGATGTGCTGCTGAGGCTTTAGAAGGGTCTGGTCAGACCATATTTAGAATATTGAGAGCAATTTTGGGCCCCGTATCTCAGGAAGGATGTACTGGCCCTGGAGAGGATCCAGAGGAGGTTCACGAGAATGATCCCAGGAATGAAAGACTTAACGTATGAGGAACGTTTGAGTACTCTGGGTCTATACTCGATGGAGTTTAGAAGGATGAGGGGGGATCTGATTGAAATTTACAGAATACTGAAAGGCCTGGATAGAGTGGATGTGGGGAAGATGTTTTCATTCGTAGGAGAGACTAGGGCCCGAGGGCACAGCCTCAGAGTAAAGGGAAGGCCTAAGAACAGAGATGAGGAGAAACTTCTTTAGCCAGAGAGTGGTGAATCTATGGAATTCGTTGCCACAGAAGGCTTTGAAGGCCAGGTCATTGCATGTATTTAAGACCGAGATCGATAGGTTCTTGATTGGTAAGGGGATCAAAGGTTACGGGGAGAAGGCGGGAGAATGGGGTTGAGAAACTTATCAGCCATGACTGAATGGCGGAGTAGACACGATGGGCCAAATGGCCTAATTTCTGCTCCCATATCTTATGGTTTGTGGGTTCAAGGCCCACACCAGAGACTCAAGAGTCATAATCGAGGCCAAGATTCAGCGGCACTGCAGAGAGAGATGGCAGAATTATAAAATAATTATTTGGGTCTGGTATCTAGGAGGGAGATAGAACAGGTAGACAGGACATTGAATGGAAATGAGTAGTGAGGTAAGTGCATTTAAAATAAAAATTGGGGATGGTGGAGTAAAGTAAACAAACTCAGGATAAAATCCCTGATACAGATGGGTTGCATTCATATGTTTGAAAAGGCTTGGGGAGCGATAGCTGAGGCATTACTACTCACATTTAATAACTCATTTCAAAAAGATATAGCACCAGACAATGGATAATTAATGTAATCCCTATATTTCCGAAAGGGGACAGAACTTGTCCAGGGTATTATAAACCAGTCAGCTTAACATCAGTGGTAGGAAAAATAATGGAGACTTTAATAAAGAATAGGATAGAAGAAAACCTAGAAATGGATTTCAAACAGGAAAATCTTGCTCGACCAACCTTCTTGATTTTTTTGAGTGGGCAACAGGGACAATGGGAATGTACAGATGCAATTTACCTGGATTTTAAGAAAACCTTCGATAAGATGCCACAAATTGGCTAATAACAGAGAATGGGGAGTCAAGGGATATTTTGCAGAATGAATCACCAGCTGGCTTCAAGAATGAAAGCAGACAGTGAGAGTAAAGGGGAATTATTCAGGTGTGGCAAAAGGTAAGAAGTGGTGTTCCACAAGGATCAACACAATTCACAATTTACATTAACGATTTGGAATCAAAGATCCACAATTTCTAAATCTGCAGATGACACCAAATTAGCGGAAATGGGGAATAGTCAATACTGAGGAGAGCTGCACCAAATTATAAGAGAACATTAATAAACGTGCTGCCTGGGTAAATAATCAGAAAATAAAGTTGAACACAGGAAAATGTGAGGCAGTACATTGTGCAGGAAGAATAGGGCACCTTGGAACGTGCAAGTATCAGTGGAGTAGAGAAACAAAAGGATCCTGGAGTACAACAATAATCACCAAAAGCTGCACCACAGGTGAGCAAGATTGTTAAAAAGCAAACCAAGCACTAGGTTTTATTTCTAGAGGAATAGAATTGTGAAGTTACACTAAAGCTGTATCAAACCTTGGTTAGACCACACTGAGTAGCGCATACAGTGTATATTATAAATCAGATTATAGGAAGAATATAGAGGCACTGGAGAGGGTGCAGAGCAGATTTACAAGGATGATAAGCAGAAACACCTGGACATACACATCAGGAAAGGGCTGATAGGCTGGGTCTCTTTTCTCTTGGGAAAAGGAGGCCAAGGTGGGACCTAATAGAGATCTTGAAAATGATGCAAGCTTTTAGCACCCACCACCACTCCCTCCGACTCTTGTAGGGAAGAGAATAACGAGCGGCCATCAATATAAGATAGTCACCAAGAAATCTAATAGGGAATTCAGAAGGATCTTCTTTACCAAGACAGTGGTGAGAATATGGAACTCGCTACCACAGGGAGTGAACAGTATTTAAAGGGAAGCTAGACAAGCAGATGAGGGAGAAGGGAATAGATGTTTCCAATGAGAGATTCAGATCAGAAAAGATGGGAGGAGATGCAAGTGGAACATAAACACCAGCATCAACTGAGGTGTAGTTAGAACATTCCAGACCATAGGGCCGAGTTAGTTGAAGACTTGGCTTTGGTTTGTTAATTTAAAAATTGGTGCTATTTATTGCACCCATTACAAAAAACTGACACTTGGCAGGAATGTACTTCTGTATATTACCTTTCGATGGATTACACATTAAAACTGTACCATCTGGCTGGCAGACATGATGTACCCACAAGCTCGGACTATAGGCCTCACTCGCTGGGTCAGTAGAACATGTGATTGCAAATACAATATAGAAGGAACTTTCCCCGTTGTAAAAATCCATTACAAAGCTCAAGGTGTTGTAATAGACTATCACAAACTCCTTACTCCCCCTCACACCCCCATCCCTCCGCCGTCCCCCCTCCACCTCGCCCGTCTTCCCCCTCCCCCTCCAAACCCCCCTAAACCCGCCGTCCTCCCCACCCACTGCTCCCCCCTCCCCCCCATCCTCTCCATTTCCCCGACCCCGCTTCCTCCTTACCCCAGTCTTCGCTGCTCAGCAGGTTCTCGGGAAAGAAGCGACTCTCCAGCTCGCTTACCAAATCTGTTTCCATGGCGTCCGCGCTTCCACGGGGTGAATAATAACAAGGTTTTTGTTTTTATCTCTGTGTTTAATTGACTGCCACTGCTCTTCAAGAAATGCCTTCCTTGAAGAAGTATTGCTCTGTTCTCCGACAGGATTTCCGCCTGTCTCTTCTGCCTTGTTCACCTTCATTGCTTTCCATTTCTCTCCTGGTGTTTGACAAGGTGTTTACTAAAACCCGCTTTAACAGCCATATTTCCTTTCTCAGTGACTGTCTCCATCTCCAACTCACCCCACGTGGATTTCAACTGAAATTCCATCCCTCTTGTTTTGAACCCACCCAGGATTACAGGTATCTCCGGGACATAGAACGTTTCTCGGACTGCTATTCCTGTCGCATTCTGAGATCCACACTCAGTGCCATGAGCCGCCATATGAACACACTCGACCTCTCCCTCCAGCAGCACCGCCGCACCCTTTTTCAAAGCTGCGCGTGCCCCCAGTTTCATTATATTCTTCGCCTCATCCAACGCCTCAACAGGAAACTTTTTCTCTTTCTCTCAAGTGCTAAGGAACGCAAGCTCCAACAACTCATCGACACCAACACCCATCTGGGACCCTCCACCTCTGCTTGTCCCTCCGTCCCCACCCCATCGTCCAATCCCAGCCACAGCTGCATATTCACTATGCCCCCTGACCTTCCCCTCTCCGATGCTGAACATTCAGTGCTCAGCGAAGGACTTAGTTTCATACCCTTACGTCCTCACCTCAATGAATTTCGGGCTCGGCATGATGCTGAACTCTTCATCCGCCGTCTTCGTCTCCGTGCTCACTTCTTTGGGCAGGAGTCCTCTCCCTGTTCAACGGATCCTTTTACCCACCTCCAATATTCCCCCTCCACCTGGACCCCTCCCTCTGGATTCTTACCTTCTCTTGATCTTTTCATTGAGAACTGTCGGCGTGACATTAGCCGTCTCAATTTCTCTGCTCCTCTCACCCATTCTAATCTGTCTCTCTCTGAACTTACTGCACTCCGTTCTCTCAGGTCCAACCCCAACATTGTCATCAAGGGTGGTGCTGTTGTTGTCTGGCGCACAGACCTCTACCTCGCGGAGGCTGAGCGTCAACTCGCAGACACTTCCTCCTACCTCTCCCTGGACCATGACCCCACCACTGAACATCAAGCCATTGTTTCCAGGACTGTCACTGACCTCATCTCCTCTGGAGATCTTCCTCCCACAGCTTCCAACCTGATAGTCGCCCAACCTCGGACGGCCTGCTTCTACCTCCTACCCAAAATCCACAAACAGAACTGTCCCGGCAGACCGATCGTGTCAGCCTGTTCCTGCCCCACGTAACTCATTTCTCGATATCTTGACTCCCTTCTCTCTCCCCTTGTCCAGTCCCTTCCCACCTACATCCGTGATTCCTTTGACACCTTACGTCATATCAACAATTTCCAGTTCCCTGGCCCCAACCGCTTCCTCTTCACCATGGACGTCCAATCCCTCTACACCTCCATCCCCCACCAGGATGGTCTGAGGGCCCTTAGCTTCTTCCTTGAACAGAGGCCCGAACAATCCCCATCCACCACTACTCTCCTCCGTCTGGGTGAACTTGTTCTCCACTGAACAATTTCTCCTTTAACTCCTCTCACTTCCTCCAAATAAAAAGTGTGGCTATGGGTACCCGCATGGGCCCCAGCTATGCCTGTCTCTTTCTGGGGTATGTGGAACATTCCTTGTTCCAGTCCTACTCCGGCCCCCTCCCACAACTCTTTCTCCGGTACATCGATGATTACTTCGGTGATGCTTCATGCTCTCGTCGGGACCTGGAAAAATTTATTAATTTTGCTTCCAATCTCCACCCCTCCATCATTTTCACATGGTCCATCTCTGACACTTCTCTTCCCTTCCTTGACCTCTCTGTCTCAATTTCTGATGATAGACTGTCCACCAATATCCATTACAAGCCTACCGACTCCGACAGCTACCTCGACTACAGCTCCTCACACCCCGCTTCCTGTAAGGACTCCATCCCATTCTCTCAGTTCCTTCGCCTCCGTCGCATTTGTTCTGATGACGCTACCTTCAAATACAGTTCCTCTGACATGTCCTCCTTCTTCCTTAACCGAGGTTTTCCACCCACGGTCATTGACAGGGCCCTCAACCGTGTCCGGCCCATCTCCCGCGCATCCGCTCTCACGCCTTCTCCTCCCTCCCAGAAACATGATAGGGTCCCCCTTGTCCTCACTTATCACCTCACCAGCCTCCGCATTCAAAGGATCATCCTCCGCCATTTCTGCCAACTCCAGCATGATGCCATCACCAAACACATCTTCCCTTCACCCCTCCTGGCGGCATTCCGTCGGGATCGTTGCCTCCGGGACACCCTGGTCCACTCCTCCATCACCCCCTACTCCTCAACCCCCACCTATGGCACCTCCCCATGTCCACGCAGAAGATGCAACACCTGCCCCTTCACTTCCTCTCTCCTCACCGTCCAAGGGCCCAAACACTCCTTTCAAGTGAAGCAGCATTTCACTTGCATTTCCCCTAACTTAGTCTACTGCATTCGTTGCTCCCAATGCGGTCTCCTCTACATTGGAGAGACCAAAAGCAAACTGCGCGACCGCACTGCAGAACACCTGCGGTCTGTCCGCAAGAAAGACCCAAACCTCCCTGTCGCTTGCCATTTTAACACTCCACCCTGCTCTCTTGCCCACATGTCTGTCCTTGGCTTGCTGCATTGTTCCAGTGAAGCCCAACACAAACTGGAGGAACAGCACCTCATCTTCCGACTAGGCACTTTACAGCCTTCCGGGCTGAATATTGAATTCAACAACTTTAGATCTTAAACTCCCCCTCCCCCCATCCCCACCCCGTTTCTTCCCCCTCCCCTTTTTTTTCAATAATATATATAGATTTTTCTTTTCCCACCTATTTCCATTATTTTTAAATCTACAACTAATACCTTGTCAGTCTTTCCACCCCACACCCACTAGAGCTGTTCCTTGAGTGTCCTGTCATCCATTCTTATTTAGCACATTTTCTTAGATAATATCACCACCTTCAACAACTCTTTGATCCTTTTGTCTGTGACATCTTTTGATTATCTGCTCCTATCACTGTTTCCTTGTCCCAACCACCCCCCACCCCCTCAACTTCTCTCTCCCCCCGCCCACCTTAAACCAGCTTATATTTCACCCCTCTCCTAAATATACTCAGTTCTGTTGAAGAGTCGTGAGGACTCGAAACGTCGACTCTTTTCTTCTCCACCGATGCTGCCAGACCTGCTGAGTTTTTCCAGGTAATTCTGTTTTTGTTGTGAATAATAACAACAGGAGTTAAAACTTTCAACCTTAAAAACTCCCGACGATAAAACCAGGCGTCAATAGCTTCCAAAGGCAATAAGTCCCGACACAAGAGCCCAGCGGTGTTTCATTCCCGGACGGACTGAAGTACGAGTACGACCAAGGACCCAATCCGGAAAAACCGCCTCCCTCAAACTGAGTGTCAGGCGCTGCACCAATCGGCTACAACATCCCTCGGAAACCCGCCTCCTTCCCTATGAGTGACACTCACTTCGCCAATCGTCTTCTCCATTCCTCGGAACCCGCCTCCTTCATTTAGACTGACAGGCGCTCCACCAATCCGCTTCCAAATTCCTCGTAAACCGCCTCCTTTACTTTGCGTGACAGGCATCATCACCTATCAACTACACCATTACCCGGAAAAACACCAAACTGCGACCAATGCCCTTCTAGTATCCAGGAAAAACGGCTTAATAAATCTGAGTGACAGGCGTTGAGGCCAATCCGCTTCCAAAGACACCGAAGACCCGCCTCCATCACCCTGAGTGAGAGGCAATTCGGCCAATCCGCTTCCCCATTTAACGAAACCCACACCCCCATCTCTCGCTCTCTGAGTCACATGCTCATGGACCAAGCGGCTTCCCGACCGCCTGATGACCTGCCTCCCTCAGTCTGAGTGACAAGCGGAGCCACCAAACTGCTTCCTAATTCCACGGAAGCCTGTTGCTGTCAGTTTTAGTAACAGGCACACCAACCAATCCCCATTCCGCGAAAGCCCTCCTCGCTCACTGAGTGACAGGTGCCCCGGCGATTCGGCTTCCTCATTCCCCGGAAACCTGCCTCCCTCTCTGAATGACAGTAGCCCCTTCTGTATTGGTCGGAAACCGCTTGAATCACTCTGACTGACAGCAGCTCAACCCAAACGCCTTTTACAATGCCACAGAAACCCGCCTCCCTCGCGCTGAGTAACTGCCGGTCCGCTCTGTCCGCTTTTAAATTCCGGAAACCCGCCTCTCTCACTCAGAGTGACACTGCCTTCGAGCATTACGCTTCGCGATTCAATCTAAGTGACAGTTTCTCCAGCCAATCGGTTTCTCCATCCGCAGAACCCGCCTCCCTAAGCTGAGTGATGGTCTCTTCAGCCAATCTACTTCTCCACTCGCTGGAAACCTACCTCCCAGCCTCTGAGTGACAGGTGATGTTGTTTAAAAATCATTGTGATAATGGACAGAATTCCAGGTCCGGTTTTTCCTGACAGGAACAGGAGAAGCTGCTGGTATTTCGTATGGATTCCAGTTGGGATTGATGTGGATGCAGTGAATTGGAGCTAAGGTGGGTAAATGGAGTTGAGGTGCAGATCAGTCATGATTGAATCATGAAGTCCCAGAGTAAACTTCAGTCCCATTTCTAGAGAACTATCTCTCCACTTACTCCAGCCGGAGGCTCTAAAAATCACACTGATGAATCTGGAATGGGCGCTGGAAGGATCCAGACTCTGGAGCAATTTGTAAATAAAACAAACAACATGTTTAGTTTCTGCTTCTTGGATTTAATGAGAGACTGTGTCCTTTTTGACAAAAGAAACCTGCTGCCATTCCAGTGGTTCTCAGGTATTTTTGTTTGAAGAAACAATTTACAAATGTAATCGTGGACACCCAGTGTAAATTATAATTCTATATAATAGCCATAATATGAACAGGTTACATGCACAGAGAGCTTTAATAATGTTTTTAATAAAACAGGTAAACAGACAAACCAGAGATAAATGATAACTTTAAGATAAAAGCAAAACACTGCGGATGCTGGAAATCTGCTCCAACTTTACCTCCACTAACTTTTTTTTTGAAAAATATACTTAATTCATAAAATATCTGGAAGAACGTTCCAAACCATTTCAAAATCACCATCACAAAAGTACAATCAGGTTCAACTTTTACAACATGTATCACAAGGTGCATCAATACAATCAACGAATATTTCAATCATTTCAATAAGGTCAAAGCAGACAATCAGACAATGGTAAAAACAAAAAACTGCAGATGCTGGAAATCCAAAACAAAAACAGAATTACCTGGAAAAACTCAGCAGGTATGGCAGCATCGGCGGAGAAGAAAAGAGTTGATGTTTCGAGTCCTCATGACCCTTCAACAGAGAAGGGTCTGTTGAAGGGTAATGAGGACTCGAAACGTCAACTCTTTTAATCAGACAATGGCATTGGAGTTGTCAACATACATCATGTTGCACTCTGAGGTGCTTCAATACATTTATAATACAATTAACATTCAATGCAGACATTCATTTTGAGCTGTACAGCCCGAGGGGCTCTCAACAGTTCCCAGCCCCTCGGTGCGCTGTGGCAGAAAGGTCTTACACAGCGACCCTTCCCCATTGCGCCTTTGTGGCGGCTGCCCCAAGTTTTAGTGCGTCCCTCAGCACATAGTCCTGGACATTGGAATGTGCCAGACTGCAACACTCGGTCAGGGACAACTCTTTGCGCTGGAAGACCAACAAGTTTTGGGCAGACCCAACTTTACATCCACTAACATTCTAGTGCAGCAAATGAACTGATTTTCATGCGGTTAAACATTATCTGTTAATGGCAGAGAAAGCCGATCAGTTCACATCATCTTCAATACAGACAGACTGTCAAAACACTTCTCACAGCAATCTCACATCATTTACATGTTTAAACAGTCTCAAGGCAACTTCTTTTACAGACCTGTACAAACCCAGTCCAGTTTCTCAGTGTTATATAATCACTCAAGTTCGGTTATTGAAACATGGTGAGAGTTTGAAGTAAGTCAAACTGACAGTTTTATCACGATTATAAGAAACAAACCAACTAGAGATTAATATAAACAGAAAATGATGGAAATACTCAGCAGGCCAGGCAGCATGATAACGGCACTTGCTCACTGCCTCGCCACGCAGACAGCGGCCTCGACGCCCCCACACACACACACACAAAGGAACCCCACGACCCACACACACACAGAGACACTCCCCATCACACACACACAGCGACCCCCCCCCCCCCCCCCCCCCCCACACACACACACACACTCACAGTGACCACCCCCAGTTCCCAGACAGGGTTTATATCCGGAATGTTAACCTGGCTTCTCCCTCCGCCTGTGACTGAGACCGGCACCCATCAGTTTACAGCTGGCAGGAGGCAGGGAGACGGTGTGAAATTATGGGATGGATCCGTTAGTGACCTTTAACCCCGCAGATTGTCAGCGGGGCCGAGTTTTTCCCACCGTCAATATTCCATCCCGGGTAGAAGACGGGAAAGATTCTCTCAGTGAAAGTGTGGGTGAAAGTGTGGAGATGGGACATGTTGTCCACATTGTAAAATGACACCTGTCCACCCTCATAGTCCAGGTAAACCCCGATCTTCCGGGGATTCCCACTCGGGGTGAGGGGGGTCGGTGAGGGGGAGGTGACGGCAAAATAACCAATTCCGGGATCCAGCCCCACAGCCCAGAATCCGGACTCGGGGATCAGGGAGATAAACTCTTTCCTGTTCACAGACTCTCGGGCCACTCCGAGCCCCCACCCAGTCTCCCCCACCCCCACCTCCACCTCCCAGTAATGTCTCCCTGATGTGAATCCCTCTGATCCCAGGACACAGACCCAGGAATCAAACCTCTCCGGGGTGTCAGGGAGCGGCTGCCGTTCGTCTCCGTGTCTCACACTGGTCCGGTCCTCAGACAGGATGAGCCAGGGATTCGCTGTGTCCGGATCCAGAGTCAGGGAGGCTGGAGCTGGGGGAAAGTTAAAATAACAGTCAGTGATTTAGAGAGAGGGGCTGGGGAGGGGGAGAGAGTGTGAGGAAGGAGCCCGGAGGGAGAGAGGGGAGCAGATGTGGAGAGAGAGCAGAAGGATAGGGGGAGACAGAGAGAGAGAGGGAGCTGGAAAGAGATGGAGGTGGGAGGTGAAGTTGAGGAGAGAAAATGGCAGCAGAGGAGGGAGTGGAGGAGGGGGGAGAGCAGGAGTGTGGAGAGGGAGAGTGGGAGCAGAGTGAGGGAGAGGAAGAGGTCGGGGAGAGTGTGAGCAGGAAGGTTTCAGAACATGGAGACAGGAGAGAGACAGCAGGATTACAGAGAGATTGGGAGAGTGGGTGGGAAAGTGAAGGTGGAGTAGAGAGAACAGGGGGTCGGCAGGAAGTGTGGGGAGATCTGAGAGAACAAGATGTTGGGGTAGAGAGTGCAGGGTGTCAGGGAGAGTGTCATTGTTTGAGAGAGAGAGAGCTGGAGGGTGAATGCAAAAGTGGGAGGGTTTCTTGAGGGAGGGAGTGAGAATTTGAAGTTCTGAGATAGGGGAGAGAATGTGCAAGACAGGAAAGCAGAAGGGGAGGGGAGAAAGTGTGGAAGAGGGAAGCGAGAGTGTACGAGGAGGGGAGAGCGTGGGAGATGTACAGCAGAATGATGAGGGAAGGAGAGGAAGGAGATAGAGTGTCTGGGTAGGCGGAAGAAAGAGTGAAAGGCCCTGACACGGCCACTGGGTGGGGAAAGGAGATAGAGACCAGGAAGGACTGATGCTAGATGAGGCAGGGGGGAGGGTGAGTACATGGCAGGAAGAGGGAGAGGGAGTTTGGAAGGTGAGAGAGAAAGATTGTGGGAAGGGGAGAGATAAGAAAGGGAGCATAAGTTAAAGAGCGAGAGAGGAAGAAAGCGTAGGAAGCGAGCGAGAGAGTATGGGGCAAAGGGACTGAGAAAGTGTGGGTGGAGAGGAGGATGGGGGAGAAGAGGGGGAGCGTGAGTAGGGGACAGCATGAGTGACAGGGAGTGGAAAGAGATAGTGGGGGGGGTGGAGAGGGAGAATATGAGGGAGGGAAGAGAGTTTGTGACAAGGAGAGCGGATGGGCAAAAAATAATGTTGGGGAGAGAGGGGGGAGGAAACAGAGGGGCAGGAGATAAAAAGAGCTGGAGAGAGAGTGGGTGGAGAGTGATGCTTTCGCGAAGCAGTGTGAAAATGTCACTGCACAGGCTGTACACAATCTGATCCTGTAAGATACTAAACAAAATTAAATTACAAGGACACTAGAATTAGGAGCAAGAGTAGGCCATTTGGCCCCTCAAGCCTGCTCCACAATCGACAAGATAATGACTGATCTGATTGAGTGTATTAAATGACATAGCCTCCACTACTCGCTGGGGTACAGAATTCCAAACAGTAACGACACTCTGACAGAAAACAAATTCTCCTCACCTCTGTCTCAAATGTGAGCCCCTAATATTTACTCTGTCCCCTCGTTGCAGACTCCTCCCAAAGGGAAAGATCCACTCAGCATCCACCCTGTCAAATCCCCTCAACGTCTTACATGTTTCAATCAGATCACCTCTCATTCTTCTAAACTAAAATGGATATAGGCACAACCTGCTCAACCTTTTAACATAAGATAACTCTTTCATCGCAGGAATCAGTCAAGCGAACTTTCTCTAAACTGCTTCTCATGTAATTATGTCATTATGTCATTTTGTTTTGGATTTCCAGCATCCGCAGTTTTTTGTTTTTATCTCATGTAATTATCTCATTTCTTAAGTAAGGAGATAAAAATGGTACACAGACTCCTGACACAGTCTCACTGAGACCCTGTACAGGTGTGGCAACAATTGCATAGTCTTATACTTGATCCCCCTTGCAATAGACATCTACATTCTATTTACCTTCCTAATCACTTGCTGTACCTGCATATTAACTTTTTGTGATTCATGCATCAGAATGCCCAGATGCCTCTCTGCTGTAGAGTTCTGCTGTCTCTCGTGGTACATTGCTAGACCAGACCCCCAAATTTGTTACAGTCCCGGGCAAGACCCACAAATTTGGTTACGATCTGGTTAGCGACCATTAACTTTTCTTGTTAGTGGATAAAATTTGAAATCCCATTTACTTACAAAGAGAATAAAGCCATAAGATTGCATGGTTTGAAACAAACAGAAGAATATTACTATCCAAAAGTCAACAAAGCAAACAGATAATACTATCTACCTTATGTCCTAACATAAAAAAATTAACATGGGGTAGACATGAATTAACAGGAAACCTGTGGTCAAACACACAACAAACCGCATGTTTTATGACAGACATGACCAAGGCAAATCACATGAACTTTCTCACAATCTGCCCAAATGTCAATGATCAGCATTAAAAACCTCCCAGAAATAATGGAGGATCAAGGGATAAATATCAACAAGGAACTGGAACACTATTATTAGTTTAAAAAAGCACAAGAGAAATTAATGGGACTTAAACTACCGAAATCCCCTGGACCTGATGATCTTCATCCCAGAATGTTGAATGAGGTGGCTGTAGAGAAAGTAGGTGCATTGGTGCTCATCTTTCAAAATCCTATAGACTCTGGAATTCTTCCTGCAGATTGAGGGTGGCAAATGTAACCCCACTACTTAAGAAAGGAGGGAGAGAGAAAACGGGGAACTACAGACCTGTCAGCCTAACATCGATGCTAAAATCTGTACCAAAGGATATGATAACAGGACACTTAGAAAATAATGGTAAGTTTGGGCAGAATCAACATGGGTTTAATGAAAGTGAAATCATGTTTAACAAATCTGTTGGAGTTCTTGGAGGATGTAACTAGCAGAATAGGTAATGGGTAATTGGTGAATGTGGTACATTTAGATCTTCAGAAAGCTTTTGATAAGTTCCCACACAAGAGTTTGGCAAACAAAATTAGCGTAAATGCAATTTGGTGGAATGTACTGGCATGGATTGAGAATTGATTAACGGACAGAAAACAATGAGTAGGAATAAATGGGTCATTTTTAGGTGGGCAGCCTGTGACTAGTGGGGTACCGCAAGGATCGGTGCTTGGGCCCCAGATACTAACAGTCCTTATCAATGATTTGGATGTTGGGCTTAAATGTAACATTTCCAAGTTTGCAGATGACACAAAACTAGATGAAAGTGTCAGTTGTGAGCAGGATGCAGAGATGATTCAAGGGGATTTGGTGCGCTCAGTGAGTGGGTAAAAATGTGGTAGATGAAATTCAATGTGGAGAAATGTGAGGATATCCACTTTGGTGGGAAAAACAGAAATGTAGAGTACTTCTTAAGTGGTGAAAGGCTGAGAAATGTTGAACGTCAATGGGACTTGGGTGTCTTTGTTCATGAGGCATTGAAATTTAGCATGCAGGTACGGCAAGGAATTTAGAAGGCAAATGCAGTGTGGCCATATTACAACAGGAGGTTTGTCCAGGGGTAAAGATGAGTTACTGCAATTATATAGAGCCTTGGTGAGACTGCACCTGGACTATTATGTGCAATTTTGGTCTCCTTACCTAAGGAAAGATATACTTGCCGTGGACCGAGTATAATTAAGGTTCACAAAATAATTCCTGGGCTGGAGGGATTGCCCTATGCAGAAAAATAAAATAAACAGGGCATTTACTCTCTGGAGTTTAGAAGAAGGAGAAGTGATCTCATTCAAATGTACAAAATTCTTACAGGGCTTGACAGGGTAAATGCAGGAAGGATGTTACCCTGGTTGCGGCGCCGGGGGGTCTAGGACCAGGGGACACAGTTTCAGAACAAGGGGCAGGTCATTTAGGACTGAGATGAAGAGGAACTTCTTCACTCAGGAGGGTGGTGAATCTTTGGAAGTCCCTGTCCCAGGTGGCTGTGGAGGCTCAGTCATTGAGTATGTGCAAGTCTGAGATGGGTACTTTTCCACATATTAAAAACATTAATGGACACGAGGATAGCGAAAATGGTGTTGAAATAGAAGATCAGCCATGATCTCATCGAATGATGGAGTGGGCTCGAAGGGCTGGATGGTCTACACCTGCCAACAGTAGTTCTACTCCCGCATTTTGAAAGGGTTAAACAATTTTAGTTAGAATTGTCTTTTAGTAAAAATAAAATGTAAGCAGGAAAGCAGAGCGGGAGAATAGCAGGCGTGTTTTAGACAGGATAAGAAATGAGACAGGGCAAGGCAGGGGAACAAAGAACAAGATCAGGGAGTGAGTGGCTGTTGAAGTCAGGAGGCACAGACTCCTGCACAATCAGGAAGATATGGTGGTCTTGCGAGGATGAGAACAATGTCTAGTGTCTGTACACACGGGAAATAAGTGACAAAAGCCGAAGGCCTCTTTAAGCATGTGATTGTGAATTGACAAGATTAGATTATGAGTCTGTGACTAGTTGTGTATAAAAAGGTGATTTTGTTGAAATCTGTACAGCTCGGCCTAGGATTGCCCAAGGCTGTCTCTCCCTATGTCCGCTTGAATCATTAATAAGCGATCGTGGCCTGTACCTGAGTCTCCTGGTGGTTTGTAACGCAAACTACAACCTGCTGACAGCAGTTCCACTCCAGCATCTAAACACAGGCAGGGTCCCAGCTCCCCAGCTGAGCTGCTGCACCAACTACTGCTCCCAACTAAAAACAACTGAACACGAACTGTTCAGCCCCCTGCCCTGAGACAGGATCTGAATGTATCAACTGTTGGGACATTCTGAACCTTAAATGTTACAATCTCCAGTCAACACAAAGGTCACTCCCACAGATGTGAACTTACAATCGCTCCACACCGAAAATACAGTCACAACTCCAACAATATCGATTTACTCATTCTCACTATTAAAATAATTGTCTTGATATTCTTCCTGCCCAGTGGACAAGTTCACGTTTTCTCACATTGCACTCCATCTGCTAACTTAACTGTCTCTTAACCTATCTAAATCCTTTTGTAGGCTCTTCGTGTCCCCTTGACAAGTTAAATTCCTAATTAGCTTTGTGTCATCACCAAATTTAAATATCATACATTCAAGCCCTTCATCCAAGTCATTGATATAGATTGTAAGTAGCTGAGGCCCCAGCACTGACCCCTGTAGCACTCCACTAGTTACAACTTAGCAACCCAAAAGCAGCAGCATGGGAGAGAGAGAGAGAGACAGAGAGACAATGTGTGAGTACAGAGAGGTGAGAGGGAGGGGAGGGAGAAAAGGTGCTGGAGGAGTGAAAGATTTGGAGGGATGGGGAGGGCTGAGGTGATGGAAGGGGGAAGGGAGAGAGGCTGGGAGGTGGAGCAGAGAGAGCATGGGAAAGGGAGGAGAGAAAGAAAGCTGGAGGGAAAGGAGGGGGGGTTGCGAGGCACAGCGTGCAGGAGGGGAGGACAGAGAGTGTATGGGATCGAGAGGGGGGAGGAAGAGCGGAATGGGGATGGGAGACAGAGTGGAGCAAAGTGAAAGAGAGGATGGACGGGGAGTGGAGTATGTGTGGGAGTGGCTGGAGATAGAAAACAGAGGGGGAAGGAAGGGAAGTGGTAGGTGGGGGAGAGAAGGGGACAGGAAAGTGAGGTGAGAGAGAAAGCAGGTGGGGAAGTAGGGTTGTGAGGAACATCTGCGGGAGGGGGAGGCAGAGAGTGCAAGCGAGAAAGAAGGAGAAAGGACAGGGGAGGGGGGAGGGAGTGGGAGGCAAGTATAGAGGTTGGAGGAGAGGAAAGAGCAGAGACATTGGAAGAGAAAGAGTAGATCTGGTAGGGAGGTTGGGGAGACAGTGGGTCGGGGAAGGGAGAGTGTGAAGGGGCCTGGCTGCACTGGGAGGGGGACCATCATGTCATCGTGCAGTGGACAGGAGTAATGAGGAGCTGATAGAGACACTGCTGCCCCTCCCACCTCCACACTGAAAACAGGAAAATAAATGTGCTCATTTGTCCTTCACTGCCGCCCACATCCATGTCCAGAAAACCAAGGCTCAGGGCTCGAGTCTCAGGACATCCCAATATCTGGACAGAGGACAAAAATAGCACCAACATTAGCAGATGGAGGGGGTCTAACGCCTGTTTTGGGACTGCCCTAGTCACTGAAAAACATCCCGGCCAACTATAAGTCAGGCTAGATAATGGAAACTTACAGCGCAGAAGGAGGCCAGTCAGTCCATTGTACTTGTGCGGACTTTGTGAAAGAGCTGTCCAATTTAATCTCATAGCCCAGCTTTTTGCCCAGAACCCTGCATATTAGTATTTTTGTGAAAATATTCAGTTAGAACCATAGAACAACAGAAAAGTTACAGCACAGAAGGAGGCCATTCGGCCCATCTTGCCAGCCCGAGGACACCCAGGTACCCTTTCTAATCCCACCTTCCTGCACCCGGCCCATAACCCTGCAGCTTAAAGCACTTGAGGTGCAGATCCAGGTACTTTTCAAAAGAGTTTAGAGTTTCTGCCTCTACCACCAACTTGGGCAGCGAATTCCAGACACCAACTACCGTCTGCGTAAAAAAGTTCTTCTTCATGCCCCCCCTACACCTTCTGCCACTTATCTTGATTCTATGTCCCCTGGTTCTAGAATTCTCCACCAAGGGAAACAATTTTATATTGTCAACTCGATCTATTCCCCTCATAATTTTATACACCTCAATCAATTCACCTCTCAGCCTTCTTTGTTCTAAGGAAAATAACCCCAACCTATCCAATCTCTCCTCATAGCTACACTTTTTTAACCCTGGCAACATTCTTGTAAACCTCCTCTGCACTCTCTCCAGAGATATTACGTCCTTCCTGTAATGTGGTGACCAGAAGTGCACACAATACTCCAGTTGTGGCCTCACTAGTGTTTTATACAATTCCAACATTATATCCTTACTTTTATATTCTATACCTCTGCCAATGAAGGAGAGCATTCCATATGCATTCTTTACAACCTTGTCGACTTGAACTGCTGCCTTCCAGGACCTGTGTACTTGTACACCAAGATATCTCACTTCATCTATCCCTTTTATATTCCCATTTATTCTGTAATCCCTGTAACTGTTTGACCACACTAAATGTATGAATTCACACTTCTACATGTTAACATCCATCTGCCACTTCACCACCCACTCCACCAACCCATCTATATCGTTTTGGAGATTATGGCTATCCTCTAACTATTCACGACTCAGCCAATCTTTATGTCATCTGCAAATTTCCCAATTGTGCCCCCCAAGTTCACATCCAAATCGTTAATATATAACACAAACAGCAAGGCTCCCAACACCAAGCCCTGTGGAACACCACTTGAGACAACTTTCCTTTTGCAAGGCCATCCAACGACCATTACCCTTTGTTTCGTTGTCAAATGCCTTGCTAAAATCCATGTACACAACATCCACTGCACTACCTCCATCAACCCTTCTTGTCACTTCCTCAACGAATTCAGTCAAATTTGTGAGGCAAGACATTCCTTTAACAAATCCATGCTGACCATCCCTGACTAGTCCATGCCTTTCCACATGACAGTTAATCCTATCTCTCAGGATTGATTCTACTAATTTGCTCACCGCCAATGTAAGACTGATTGGCCTATAATTGTTTGGCATTTCCTTTGATCCTTTTTAAACAATGCAACTACGTTTGCATTTCTCCAGTCCTCCGGTACCTCCCCTGTATCTAGTGAAGGTTGGAAAATCATCCTCAGAGCATCTGCTATCTCCTCCCTGACTTCCTTCAGCAGCCTCGGAAACAATCCATCTGGCCCAGGTGACTTATCAGCTTTCAAGGATTTCAACCCTTCAAGTACTTCCTCTCTCTTTATGATTATACCGTCCAATATCTCGCAGTGTTCCTCCTGGACTGATATATCTGCATCCTCCCTTTTCTTTGTAAACATGGAGACAAAATATTCATTTAAAACTCTTCCCACAGCCTCTGCTTCTACACTCAAGTTTCCATCTCCATCTCCGATAGGTCCCACTTTTTCCTTAACTCACCTTTTAGCATTAATGTATTGGGTTATCTTTAACTTTACTTGCTAATCTTTTTTCAAGCCCTCTTTTTGATTTCCTTATTTCCTGTTTTACTTCATCCCTGCACTTCCTATATTAGTGTAGGCTATCTGCAGTGCTTAGTTCTTTGTGCCTATCGTACAATTTCTTTTTCTGTTTGAACTTCCCCTGTATTCTTCTCGACTACCGGGGGGTGGGGGTCTAGATTTGGCAGTACCACTCTTATTTTGGTAGGGGGCATGTCTACTTTGTACAATTAGGGTCTCGCTTTTTAGTGCTTCCCACTGGTTTTCTACTGTTTTATCCTCCAGCAGTGCTGTGCAGTCCACCTCAGCCAAGTCCCTTCTCATTTCTGCAAAATTTGCCTTCCCCCAGTTCAAGACTCTTACTCCTGCCTTATCTCTGTCCTTTTCCATGGTAATGCGAAATCTAACTGAATTGGGATCACTGTCCCCGATATGGTCGCCAACTGTCACTTCACCCACTTGCCCTTCTTCGTTTCCCAAGACTAGGTTTAGAATTGCATCTCCTCTCGTTGGGTTTGTCACTAATTGGTTGAAAAAATTTTCCTGGACACACTGCATGAATTTTTCTCCCTCAGTTCCCCTTATGTTGTTTGAATCCCCATTGATATTAGGATAGTTGAAGTCTCCTACTATTATTTCCCTCTTGTTCTTACAAGCAGAAATTTGCCTACATATTTCTTCTGCTATCTCCCTTTCACCATTTGGGGGTCTGTAGTATAATCCCAGTTGTGCGACTGCCCCTTCTTTATTTCTAAGCTCAATCCATAAAGCCTCGTTTGTTGACCCATTTAGTGCATCAGCCCTTCTCACAACTGGAATTGATTCTTTAACCATTAGTGCTACCCCACACCCCTCCTTTTTTATCTTCTACTCTATCGTGTCTGAAGACTTTATAACCAGGGATATTAAGCTGCCAGTTTTGTCGCTCCTTTAGCCAGGTCTCCGTTATAGCAATGACATCCTGCTGCCATGTGTCTACCTGTGCCCTTAACTCATCTACCTTGTTTGTAATAGTCCTTGCACTGAAGTATAAACAGTTTAACCCCATCAATTTCCCTTGCTGGACACATTGTAAACTTTGCTTCTCCTGTAGCTCCATGTCTATCACAATGTCCCTCGCTAATGTTCTACCTCCGTTTTTCTGATCTGAATCTGACCTATCTGACCCTACTCCTGGGATCCCGTCCCCCTGCCAGACTCGTTTAAATACTCTCCAACAGAACTAGCAAAAGCCTCCGCAAGGACACTGGTCCCACCTTTGCCTGGGTGCAGCCCTTCCGGTTTATACAAGTCCCACCTTCCCCAGAACCGGTCCCAGTGCCTCAAGAATCTGAATCCCTCCCAGATACACCATCTCTCCAGACACGTGTTCATTTGGTCTATCCTCTTATTCCTGCTCTCGCTTGCACGTGCAACTGGGAGTAATCCTGAGCTTACTACATTTGAGGTCTTGCATTTTAATTTATCTCCTAACTTCCTGTACTGAGCTTTCAGGTCCTCATCCCTTAGTTCTCCTATGTCGTTGATACCGATGTGTACCAAGACCACTGGCTGTTTACCTTCCCTCCCCAGAATGTCCTGCAGCCGCTTTGTGACATCCTGGACCCTGGCACCAGGGAGGCAGCATACCACCCTTGATTCACGTTTGCGGCTACAGAAGTGTCTGTCTGTGCCCCTAACTATTGAATCCCCTATCGCCATAGCCCTGCGCTTTTATTCCTCCCGCCCCTCTGAGGAGCAGATCCATCCATGGTGCCGTGAAATTGGCTGTTGCTGCTTTCCCCTGAGAGGCCTTCCTCCCCAACAGTATCCAAAGCGGTATATCTGTTGGAAGGGGGATGACCCCGGGGGCTCCTGCACTACCTTCCTGAGCCTTTTATTGTTCCTGATGGTCACCCATTCCCTTTCTGCCAGTGTTATCTTCACCTGCGGTGTGAGCACCTCGCTAAACGTGCTATCCATGACTTGCTCAGCATCGCGGATGCTCCAAAATGAGTCCACCTGCAGCTCCAGCTCTGAAATCCAGTTTGCTAGAAGCTGCATTTGGACACACCTTCCGCACACGTGGTCACCAGCGTCCCTCATTTCCCAGTTTCTCATGTGTTTTGAAAGTTCCTATGGAATCTGCTTCCACCATATTTTCAGACAGTGAATTCCAGATAACGACAATAGTCTGTGAGATTTAATATTTACTCATTTCCCCTCTCATTATTTTGATAATTATTTTAAATCTCTGGCCTTTAGTAACAGGCACACTCACCAGAGTAAACATATTCTTCTGATCTGCTCCATAAAAACCCCATAATTTAAATTCCTGCACTAAATCTCCCTTTAAACTTCTCTGTTCTAGAGAGAGAATTACCTGCTTATCCAAATCCATCCAGAAAACTGAAGTCCCTCATCAGTGTTGTTGTACTGGTGAATCTCCCTTGTACCTTCTCCAATGACTTGACATCCTGCCTAAAGTGTGGTGTCCAGAATTGCACAAAATACCCCTCCTGAGGCCTATTTGAAGTGCCCGTTGGTGCAAACGCTGCACCTGAAACTGCTCCTTTCTATACCTGTGCAATTGCACACAAGGAACAAGTTCTCTTATCTGATTTCCTAATCCAGAAGGTGATCAAGGATCATGGAACAAGGCTCCAAGGTGATATGGAGACACAGTGGGAGGGGTTGGAATTTGTCCTGGGTGGTTGTGCGACACGGGCAACACTGAAGTAACAGCTTGGAACCCACTCCACTCATTATCTGTTTCCATTAACTACAATGGAGATTGACATTGAGCACGATGTAAACTGGGTTACTGATTTGCTGTCTGGTTTTCTCATATTGCGTTGCCATCCAAAAAAAATTACTCTTTCTGAAGTTCTCATTGAACTGTTTAAAAATAAAGACAGTTTTAGCTAAACAGGGACACACGCACGGACATATCAGAACATGTCATTGAGGTGATGGATCACCAACAGACATTCTGTCTACAACAACTTTCATAGACAATGGCCTCTCTGGATATGTGTGAATAGCTTCCTGCCTGCCTAATCAAGATACAGATATTACATCCAGAGCTGGCATGCACCTGGAGATATCCCCTGGTGAGAGCAGGAAATGGCCACATGCAGGTGGTCTAGCACAGCCACAGAGGGATTGATGAGGCATGAAACCCAATTGGATGACCCGATTCGAGGTATTAACTTATATGTCAAGAGGCCAGGGTCAGAAAGGGATATAAATCCACAGTCACAAGGACAGTGTTGGTGCAGCCAGGAAAGCGTGACGTGGTCAGTCACAGGAAGTCGTGCAGAAGAATTCATTCAGCGGACTGACCTCATGGGGACGGGCTCTGAAAAGCGGATCCTACTGATCTGGTGTTGTAAGTATATATTATTGCTCAGTGCGTTAATAAAGGTTTTGAGAGGTTGAGTAGTTTAGACTGTACTCAACAGATCTGAGGATGGGAAAGGCATGTGGAGGTAGATCAGAATAGGGTTTATGGTAATGACGAAAGGTTCAAGGGTGACAGAGGGGAAAGGAAAGTTGATATTGGGTAGGTCACGGTGATGGGGTGAGGGGGTGGGGGGGGGTGGGCTGGAGTTGGTGGGTGGCAGGGCGAAGGGTAGAGGTTTGTGGGTCACGTTTGGAAGGCAATGCACACCATTTTTCAAATCTGATGTTGACCATGCAGTTCGTCAATAAGTGAGATGCCTCGAAGTGAGAGGAAGGTCTTTTCAGGCGGTTGGAGCACAAGGTCAGCACAAATGGCTGACTAAAAGGACACCCTAATAATTATGAGGTAACTGGATCTCATCGATGCTCAGTCTTGTTCTCCTCTCTATGGTGAAGCCCACACAGCAGCAGGTTTATGTCTAACACATCACTTCGAGATCCCAGCAATGTATGGAGCTTCCATTCATTTTGTGCCATTTGCCATCAACTGCAGTCAGAGGCAGGGATGAATGGAGGGAGAGAGGTGAATGCCTCCAAGGGGCATGTGTGGTGGACTGTAGTCAACTCCATCCCCCCAGCTGAATGGTCATGCTGGACAAGGGCTCATGTGTTTAGTCTTTCTATGTTACCAAGGCAATGGTCTCGCTGTAGAGTCTCGAGGGCGATGGAGGATATTAGAGGAATTATTTCGGCGATTGCTAGGTTGGCTCCTCACGGACAAGGGATACTCCCAGAAAACATGGCTGATGATGCCAGTTCAGCATCTGCAGAGTACTGCTGAGGAGATACAAGAATGCCTATATCTCCACCAGGTCCTTGACTGAACAGGTGATTGGGCTCCTAAAAATTAGGTTCAGAAGTTTAGACAGCCCAGGAAGGGCTCTCCAATACTATCCACAGGGAATGCCTTGGACCATCGCTGTATGCTGCATCCTGCACAGCCTTGTGTTACAAACGTGGGATGCATTGCCTGAGGGAGACAGGAGGGACTGAGGTGTCTACTCCGATGAGAAGGACAACGAAGGCGATGGGAGGGCCAGTATGTGGCCGAACTACATGCAGAGGCTATAGCAGGAATCTGATGTGGCAGACAGGCCCATGCCAATCTGATAGCAGAGTAAGCTGCCAAGACATTTGTTGAACTTTTTGGTTTTCTATCGTTTGCTGGCTGGAAGGCCCCAGCACCTTCTTGTTTGCTGATCTTAGATTTCTCAAATGTATCTTTATTTATGATAGCAGAATTAAATTGCACAAGATACATCTTCCCTGCTGTTGGTTTGAGCCTTGCATGCCCTCAACTATGCTAAAATGCAGAGCCCTGGTGCCATATGCGTGCATTAGGATCAGCACAGCGCCCCGTTCTCCTGCAACCTCAGGCACCTCTAAGTAGAATTGTGATTTTACCCAAGCATTGACAAAGTCCTGTCACAACAGCTTGGAAGGAATTTCAAATCTAAACTCGCCAGGCCTGCGCTCATGTCATCCTGACACGGTCGTTCGCAAACCACTGGCAGCTGAGAGTGGCCCAGAATGTATGGGCATGATATCTTTCTGGGAATCGAGCATTGCCATGCAGGATTTGCCTTCTGTGATCACATATCGCCTACTCATTCAAATGATGTATGTCACAGGCTGTTGCCAGGGAACTCTCAAGGTCACATGTGTACAGTGAATTGTGTTCTGCACTAGCAGGAGACATGAGATTGCTACAATTCTCAATGCCTTTTCATCCTGGCTTTCAGGATCCAGGTGGAACTGTCTAGATTGGTGGACTATCCTGATTGGGCATCTTTGACCTCTAAATACACTTGTGTGACACTGACTGGGAGCTGACGCATTGGTCACAAGTGTCGCCCTAGAATGATCCACTATTAAGTAAGTTCAAGGAAGCAGTGACCTTCAACGCCACCAGCATTAGATTTCTTCCACGTCCTTGTGCCGCAGCTAATCGTGCAGAAGCTGGCAGATAAGGGCAACCACAAGGTGCCTCTGGCATTGCCTTTTCCTCATTTGTAGTTAAGAGCACCGCCTGCAATACACCCGTGGTGGGCCAATGGTCGCCATTCCAGTGGACCCTGTTCACCAGCATCTTGGCTTTCTTGAGGCCGACTGCCTCTTGCTAACCCTGACTCCTGCTCTCAAAGGGATGCTGGCCGGCCAGAGAGCTCTCTCTGGGAGAACCAGACAGGGAAAAACAGCATGAGAATACTATTTTGCCCCTTGAAATTGCTGCTCAATGCATATTGAGGAGGGATGATCATGTTTCTGCTCTCCAGTCGCCACTCACACATCATAATCCCATATCTCTTGACATCTTTATCACGCCAATAAGTTTAGAGGTTACTTTGTAGTCCACTCACTGAGTGCCTCACCTGTACCATGCATTGTAGCGGTGCAAGCCCCCCGACCCTCCAGTCACAGAGACCCCTGAGTCTCAGTCCTAGGTGGCCTTAGCTTGAATGCACCACCGTGATCTGTCATTGTGGCTCCCAAGTCAAGGTAAACTTCTTTCCTGCATGGACCCTGCACAGGACAGTTAAAACTGCTGATGCTTCACGTGAATCGCCTCACAGTCCTTGGCACGGTCCAGCACACAGGCCCATTCTACTCTCTCTTTCCTCATGCTCTAAACAAGCAATGGTCCTTCAATGATGTCCAATGCACTTTGGTTAGAACATGGCAGCATGATATCATAGCTATAACGAAAACTTGACTGAAGGAGAGGCAAAAATTGCAGATCAGCATCCCTGGATATAGAGTTTTCAGGCAGGGTAGATAGGGGATAAAAAGGGTGGGGGTGTAGCATTACTGGTTGAAGAATCAATTACAGATGAGAGGAGGAATGATATACTCAATGGAGCATCAAATGAATCCATATGGGTGGAGCTCATAAATAAAAAAAGGGGCAGGCACACTATTGGGAGTGTACTATCAGCCCACAAATAGTGGAAGGGAGCAAATATTTGAGCAAATTTCTGAGGGCAAAACAATAGGGCAGTAATATTTGGGTACTTCAACTACCCTAATATGAACTGAGGTGTGAACAGTGTGAAGGGCACAGAGGGCACAACATTTTTGAACTGCATTCAAGAGAGCTTTCTTAGCCAGCACACAAAAAGCCCAACGAGAGGGAGCGCAGTTCTAAATTTAGTCTTAGGAAATGCAGCTGGGCAAGTGGATGAAGTAGCACTGGGTGACCATTATGGAGATACTGGCCATAAGACAGTTAGATTTAACGCCTTTATGGAAAAGGACAAAGGAAGGACAGGAGTAAAAGTTCTAAATTGGGGGAAGACAATTTTTAGAACGCTGAGAGGTGAACTGATGAAAGTCGACTAGATGCAGCTATTAGAAGGGAAAACGGTGTCAAATCAGTGGGAGTTATTCAAAAGCGAAGTTCTACGGGCACAGTGTAGACATGTCCCCACAAAGAGAAATGGTGATACTGCCAAATCTAGAGCCCCCTGGTTATCCAGAAGCCTACAAGCTAAGATAAAGCAAAAAAAGAAGGCTCGTGACAGTCAGAAAAAGTTTAATACTGTAGAAAGCCTAGAAGAATATAGAAAGTGCAGGAGTGAAGTAAAAATGTAAATTAGGAAAGCAAAGAGAGGATTTGAAAAAATACTGGCAGGTAAAATCACTGAAAACCCGAAGAGTTTTACCAGTACATTAAGAGCAAGAGAATAACTAAGGAAAAGTTAGGACCTATCAGAGATGTACTTGGTAACCTTTGCATGGATGCTGAGGATGTGGGCAGGGTTCTCAATGCATACTTTGTCTCGCTCTTCACTAAAGAGAGGGATGGTGCAGACATTCTTGTTCAAGAGGAGGAGTGTGAAACATTAGATACAATAAGCATAGTGAGAGAGGAAGTAACAGAGGGACTAACATCCTTGAAGGTGGCTAAATAACCAACACCAGATGGATTGAATCCCAAGCTGTTAAAGGAAACCAGGGAGGAAATAATGTGGACCCTAAGAATCATTTTCCAATCCTCACTAGATGCAGGTGAGGTACCAGAGGATTGGATGTCTGTGAACATTGTACCATTATTTAAAAGGCTTGGAAGGGATCAGCCATAAAATGATAGACTGGACAGTCTGACTTCAGTTGTGGGCAAATTATTGGAATCAATTCTGAGAGACAGGATAAACTGTCACTTAGAAAGGCATGGATTCATCAGGGAGAGTCGGCTTGGTTTTGTTAAGGGGAATATCGTGTCTTACTAACTTAATCGAATTTTTTGAGGAACCAACAAGAAGAATTGATGAGGGTAGTGGAATGGATGTTGTCTACATGGATTTTAGTGAGGCATTTGACAAGGTCCACATGGCAGGCTGGTCAGAAAAGTGAGATCCCATGGGATATGGGGGAAGGTGGCGAGTTGGATCCAAAATTGGCTCAGTGACAGGAAACAATGGGTAATGGTCCAATGGAAAATGGTTTTCAGTGGTCTTTGACAGGGTTCAGTGTTGGAGCCATTGCTGTTTGTTGCATATATTAATGATTTGGAATTAAATGTGGGAGGTAGGATTGGAAAATTTCCAGGTGGCACAAAAATTTGTTGTGAGTTGAAAGTGAAGAGGGTAGCTGTTGTCTCCAGAATGATGTCAATGGTTTTGTTAAGTGGGCAAACTGAATTCAATCCAGAAAATTGTGAGGTAATGCATTTGGGGAGGGAAAACAAAGCAAGGGAATACTTAATAAATGAAAGGATATTGAGAGGGGTTGAGAAAGTGAGAGAGTTTGGCCTGCATGTCCGCATATCCTGGGTGGTGGCAGGACAGGTGGATATGGTGGTCAAGAAAGCATATGGAATGCTTTCCTTATTGGGCGAGGTATTGAAGTCAAAGGCAAGGATGCTGTGATGGAACTGTAGAAAATGCTGGTTAGGCCACAGTTGTAATTTTGTGTACAGTTCTAGTCACCACATGACAGGAATGACATAATTGCTCTGGAGAGAGTACGGAGAAGGATTTACAAGAATGCTGCCAGGGCTTGAAATTTGCAGCTATGAGGAAAGATTGGAAAGGCTGGGGTTGTTTCCTTTCGAACAGATGAGGCTGAGAGGTGACTTAATTGAGGTGTACAAAATTATGAGGGGCCTAGATAGGGTAGAAAGGAAAGACTTGTTTCCCTAGCTGAAGGGTCAATTACCAGGGGGCATCGATTTAAGGTGATTGGTAGAAGGATTAGAGGGGACATGAGGGAAATCTTTTTCACCCAGACGGTGGTTGGCATGTGGAAGTCTTGGCCTGAATTGGTGATTTAGGCGGAAATGCTCAACTCATTTGAAAGGTACCTGGATCTACACCTGAAGTGTTGTAGCCTGCACAGCTACAGATCAGGAGCAGGAAAATAAGATTAAAATGAGCAGCCACTTTCTTTTTTTTGGGCTGGTGCAGACACAATGAGCTGAATGCTCTCTTTCTGCACCATAACTTTTCTATCGTTCTATGGTTGCAAGCCTTCACTGTGAGGTCCGCCCTTGATGAGGAGATGAGCACACCACAAAAACCACCAGGTGCAGTCTGACAAAAATTTTAGACAAATGCACAAACATCTCTTTAATCCTCCACCCAAATCCCTCTTGCAGTTGAGGCTAATGTGCAGCGCCTGGTTTTCTACTGTTAAGAAGGCAGCGAAGAGCTTCAGTCTCTTAGCCCTGAAACCGCATCTACTGTGTTCCTTGCCACTCACATAGCAGATTTAACTCCCCGTGCGTACTTGTGACATCTCACATCAGAGCAACAGTAGCAGGAGAAACAATGACCTAGAATGAACACAATTTCAGAGGTCAGAACATGGTGAGATGAAAGTAATGGGGCTTGCATGAGGAGTGACCAGGCAGCACACTCACAACTGATGGCCAGAGCTTAATCATGCTCATGTGGGATTATTGAATAATCACTATGTTGATAATGTGGGAGAACTGAATCTATGAGAGTTCCTGATCAGACACTGATAGGAGCCCTCATTCCGAGTGTTAAATGCTGGTGACAACTGAAGCATCTGACAGCGAGGTGGAATCCAGGAGACCTCCAAACAGTGAAAGTGAACAGATATTTACAAGTGTCCAAACTATATACAATAAAGCTCTCCCCTTCCACCTGTGTGCCTTCAATACTTCTTATTTTTTTCTTTTCCTACCACTATGTCTCGGCGCAACCCAACATCCACATCAGATGTGAAAACAGCTACACCCTGTTGTCCAGGTATCCTCTAAACAAAGGTGGCCGGGCCTTCGAACCCATGAGGTAATGACGGAGACAGCGACATCTTGCTTGTTCTCAACGCCAGATTTTCCAAGCTCCACATCGATGAAGAAGTAATGAGCTGAAAAGGGCAAGATCACCCATGTTCAGCCGTCCGGCTCCACTTCCAATTCCGCACCCACAGCCAAACCTAGACCTCAGATTGTAAGATTCCACCTGCTAACTTGGATTCTCTTTACAAAGATGCTGCCTGACTAGCATTTCCAGCTTCTCCTATTTTTACTTCAAATAACTGCAGCCCTGCCACATCCAGTCATCAATGATGGTGGACAATTAAACTCGAAGAAAGGAAGCTCCATGAACATTCCCGCACATGGTGAGGGGTGAGTCCCGCACATCAGTGCAAAAAACAAGCCTGAAATATTTGCAAAAATTTTATAGCCTGAAATGTAGAGTGGATGATCCACCTTGGTCTCATTCCAATGTCACCAATGTCACAGGTGCCAGTCTTCAGCTGATTCAATTGACTCCACATGATAACAAGTAACGGATGAACACACTGGATACAGCAAAGGCAATGGACACTAACAACATCCCAGCTATCGTACTGGAGATTTTTACTCCAAAATTAATGACACCCATAGCCAACTGTTGCAGTAGAGTTACAACAAAGGCATCTACCCAACAATGCGGGAAATTGCCCAAGTATATCTTGTCCACGAAAAGCAGAACAAATGCACTGCGGACAATCACTGATCCAATAGTCTACTCTCAACCAGCAGACAGGTGGTGGAATGTGTTGTCGACAATGCCATCAAGTGGCACTTACATAGGGATAAAATGGTTATCAATTCTCTGTTTGCATTCCGCCAGGGCCACTTGGCTCTGGATCTCATACAGACTTATTCCATCCTGGACAAAACTGCTGAATGCCGGGGTAAGGTGTCATTGAGAATCGGGGGATCTCATTTATGGAATTCATATCAGCACAAAAGCAGATGTTTGTGGTTGTTGGAAATCAGTCATCTCAGCCCCAGTGATAATTACAGGATGTTCGTCTGGATAGTGTCCTAGGCCCACCAATCTTCAGTCGTTTTCTCAATGATCTGCCTTCCATCATAAGTCGGGATGGTCGCTGATGATTGCATAATGTTCAGTACCATTTGCCACTCTTCCGATACTGAAACAGTCCGTGGACACCTGCAGTGTGACCTGGACAACATTCAAGCTTGGACTGATGAGTGGTAAGTAACTTCAGCGCCAGGTAATGATTAGCACCAACAAAGGAGAAACTAAGCATCATCCTTGACATTCAACTGCATTTCCAGCACTCTCTGCCCAACATCAACATCCTGCAGATGAGCCTGGAGCAGAAACTGAACTATGTGAGCCATATAAATACGATAGTTATAAAGGCAAGTCAGAAACCAGGAATTTTGCAGCATGTAACTCATCTCCAAATCATCAAAATTCTGTCCGCCATCTAAAAGGCACAAGACATCAGTGTAATGGAATAAGTCCATTTGCCTCAATAAGTGTAGCTGCAATAACACTAAAGAAACCCATCAGTATTTGAGGGAAAATCAGCCAATTGATCAGCATCTGATCCACCATTTTAAACATTCATGCTCTCCACCACCAGCGCACATCAGCAGCAGTGTGTACCATTTACAATATACACTGCAGCTGCTCACCAAGACTCTTTTTACAGCACCTTTCCAAACCAGTGACCTCTACCTCAAGGAGGAACAAGGCCTAGAGGGGCAGGGGAACACAACCGCCTAAGTCACACACCATCCTGACGTGGGACTACATCACTGACCCCTCAATGTCGCAGGCTCAAAATCCTGTACCTCCCTTCCTAACAGTACTCTGGGTGTATCTGCATCACATGGACTGGATCGGTTCAAGAAGGCAGTCCACCAACTTTTCAAGAATAACTGGGAATGGGAAACAAATGCTGGCCTCACCAAGGACACCCACATCCCAAGAAAGAATAAAAATTGAAATCCAAAATGTCAACCATGTCCAAATTAGACCTCACTCTCCTCAGCTTTCATAATTCCACTTTCCAAGCCCAGGCTGTTCTATCCAATTTCAGTTTAGAACTTTTTCCGGCTGCTTATTAAACGCTTTTTGATGCTTCTGACGCCCTCAGTCAAAAGCGCATCACTTACTTGCAATACTCTTGACATAAAGTAGCTAAGAGAGATTTATGTTTCAATATTTCCCACTTATTCAACAAAATCATACACAGTATTGCTATCTGGTTCCCACTAATGCCAGCCTGATAATTATGTAGCATCTACAAAGTAGGTATCCGGAATTGCCACACTAAATATAAAACAAGCCATACTGAATATGAAAACTGGAGAGCTCTGCTGTACAAGTGGTCTTAAGTGCACTCTTGGTCTTCCATTGGATAGTGGTGCATGAGCAGTGCAAGCCCCATACAATGGAAAAGTCTGTAGAATGAACTGAAATATGATCATAAAATAGGTGCACCAGAAATAATGCAAGGAGTTCAGCCTCTCAGTGTCCTGCCCAATTTGTCAATATTTACCCTGAAATAAACAAAATCAAAACAAATATTTCAGCATTATCATGATGTTGTTTCTAAGACCCGGCTGTTCACAAATTAGTTGCCTCACTTCCTACACTACAACAGTGACTGTTTCACAAATGTACTTCACTTGTTCTGAGGCACTTTGGGCTGTGGGCATGAAGGCACTATTTAAATGCAAGGTCTTTCTTTTTTTTCCTTTATAATGATTGTTCTCTGTCAAGGAGATGAGATAATTGTTCTCACTGTTGCTCACCTTTGCTTTTCTTTGACTTTCATTCCCCACTGTATATTCAGTAGATTGCATAAAGGTGCAGCTGGAGACTGAGTGCAGCGAGATCAAGTGCTTAAATCAGAAATTAGGTAAGCAAGAGAATTCGGTGCAGTGAGGAAGGGGTGCTGTTCTTCCCATTTTACAAAAAAGGAATGCTGCAGGAAAGGGAACCAGGGACAGCAAGACCCAAGGGCTCAATCCTAGAGGTACTAATTAGGTGTGCAGGTAGGTAATTGTTGAGTATTTTTTCTCTCTCTAAGTTAAACCAGCACTGGGGAGACATTAAAATTATAGAGTGAATTAGTTAAAATCGATAATATAACTCTCAATAAATGCACATGCCATTGAGAAAGAAAGGCTCAATGAACAAAGTGCTCCATCGGTGGCTGACTTGGGAAGGTAATGGTGGCATCAAATTGAGATAAAAGGTGTACAATGCTGCAAAGATTAGTTGTGGGCCAGAGAATTTGGAAAATTTTAGTAACCTGCAAACAATGATTAAAAAAAGGAGGGAAAAATTGGAGTATGAGAGAAAACTAAAAACAGACAGTAAAAGCCTCTACACATACATAAAAAAGAAGAGCAGTGATCGTGAGTGCGGGCCTCTTAGGGGGTGAGACTGGGGAATCAATAATGAGAAACCAGGAAACGGCAGAGACTTTGAACAAGAATCCTTCATAGTAGAATACACAAAAATCATCCCAAGAATAGTAGAAAAACAAGGTCAAAAAGGAGAGAGGATTTTGAAGCAATCATGATCACTAGATAAAACGTAAGAGGAAAACTAGTGGGACTAGAGGCTGACAAGAAACTTGGATCTGATGACTTGCATAGTTGGTCTGTAAGGCACTGACTGCAGAGATAGTGGATGCATTGGTTGTAATCTTCCAAAATTCCCTGTATTCTGGAAAGGTCACAATGGACTGGAAAGCCACGAATGTAACACCACTGTTCAGGAAGGGAGGGAGACAGAAATCAGTGAATTATAGGCTAGTTAGTCTAATATCTGCCATTGAAAAATTCTAAAAACCATGATTGAAAGGTAGTAGCAGGACAATGAGAAATCATTACATTATCAGGCAGAGTCAACATAGTTTTGTGAAAGGGAAATCGTGTTTGACAAATTTAATAGAGTTCTTTGATGATGTAACAAGCAGGATGGTTAATGGGGAACCAGTTGATGTAGTGTATTTTATTTCCCAAAAGGCATTCGATAAAGTGTCACATAAAAGCTTACTGCAGAAGAGCTCATGGTGCCAGGGGTGATATAATGGCATTGAGAGAGGATCGGCTAACTAGCAGGAAATAGAGAGTCAGGATAAATGGGTCCATTTCAGTTTGGCAAACTTTGACTGGTGGAGTGCCACTAGGATCAGTGCTTGGGCCCCAACTATTTACGATCTACAGACATGACATATTAAAAAGACTGACTATGTTGCAGCCAAATTTGCTGATGATACAATAGGTAGGAATGCAAGTTGTGAGGGTGGATTCAAAGTGTCTGCAAAAGGATATGGATAGGTTAAGTAAGCGAGAAAAATTGGCAGCTGGAGTATAATGTGGGAAAATATGAGGTTGTTCACTTTATCAGTAAGAATTAAAAAGTAGAATATTATTTAAATGAAGAGAAGTTGCAGAAGGCTGGAGTACAGACGGATCTTGTATATTAATCACAAAGGTTAGCACAAGAACAGTATTAGGAGCAGGAGTAGGCCATTTGATCCCACGAGTCTGCTCTGCCATTCAATAAGATCATGGCTGATATGATTGTGGCATGTGCTCCACTTTCCTGACTACCTCCCTATGCAGGTACAGCAAGTAATTAGGAAGCAAATGGAATATTGGCCTTAATTGAAAGGGAGATGGAGTGTAATAGTGGGGAAATCTTGATATAGCCGTACAGGGCATTGGTAAGAGTAACAGTACAGTTTGGGGGTCGGTTAGCTCGGTTGGCTGTACGGCTGGCTTGTGATGCAGAATGATGCAACAGTACAATTCCCATACTGGCTGAGGTCATCCATGAAGACCCTACCTTCTCAATCTCACCCCACCCCTGAGGTGTGCTGACCTTCAGGTTAAATTCACAACAGTCATCTATCTCTAATGAGAGAGCAGCCTAGGGTCCTCTGGGACTACGGAGACTTTCAATTCACAGTTTTGGTTTCCTTAATTAAGGGAGATATATTTGTGTCTCAGAAGCAGTTCAGAGAAGGTTCACTTGGATGATCCTTGGGATGAAGGAGGGGTCTTATTAGGAAAGGTTGAACAGTTTAGGCCTATACTCTTGAAGTTTAGAAAAATGAGAGGTAACTTTATTCAAACATATGTGATTCTGAGGGAACTTGGCAGGTTAGATACTGGGGGGATGATTCCTCTTGTGGGGAATCTAGAACCAGGGGACATAGTTTATAAACAAGGGGTCTGTCTCCATTTTAAGACAGAGATGAGAAGGAATTTCTTCTCTGGGAGGGATGTTAGCCTTTGCAATTCTCTTCGACAGAGGGCAATCGGGGCCAGGCTGCTGTATAGAGACAAGGCTGAGTTAGACAGATTTTTGATTGACAGTGGAGTTAAGGGCTATAGGTAACAGGCAAAAAGGACAGTTAAAGCCACAGTTAGATGACCATGATATTATCGAATGCCGGAGCAGGTTTGATGGGCCAAATGGCCTCCTGCTCCGATTTCTTATGATCCAATAATGAACCACAACCCCTCACCTTAGGAACATTGGATTTCCTGTTTCTCCCATACCCCCGCCCAACACCCACCACCGCCCAATAAGGACCACCGAGCACCTTTCCACACAACAAACCCATGGACAACTGGCCAGTGACATTGTGCTGCAGCTCAACCCTCAGAATGGATTGGGCCTCTCATCAAGTTGGTGTACTGAGCAGTGAGTTCACTGGTTCACTAGCTGCTCGATCAATGGGGTCACTCAAAAAATTAACCTCGTTCAATCCAAGCCGCTGTGTCACACTCCCTTTTCTAAATTTGATGTTATCCCGACATTGGTTCAGACTCTCTGGCTGCGAAAACCATGAATGTTTATCACCTCTCTACTGTTTGAATCTTGAATAATTTGATGAGGTCCCCTGGCGTCCTTCAGTTTCCAGTGTAGACTCAGCTTCTCGTGACTAAGGAGTCTAATTACCAAACGTATTCACTGTCTTTTCACACATTCTCTTCAGAGTCTGCATAACTTCCTGATAATACATTGATAAAAATGTTCACAGAATTCCAATAATTGACAGCCCAGTCCCCTCTGGAAACTCGGATTCACATCCTGAGATCCATGCTCCATTCCTCTGGTTATACAGACCCCTTCACTGCTTTGACACACAGTGTTGATGACTTCAGACACTTACCCAGAGGAACCCAGAGAAAGCAAAATGTAAGAATGGAGAGTGACCAGGGATTAAAAGCCAGCAATGTGAATATTTAATCTGGAACTTTGGAGCCCCTTTAATCCCTTCACAACTGGAATTATAATTAGGAAATTTAATATAAGAGTTTTACCAGGGTTGATAGAATTTATCATTTCTCTCCACACTGTGTACTGCAAAGGGCCTTTGAACTTTCTGGTAGACAGGGCAGTGGCATCTGCTATTGAGAGTTGGTTAATGTCATCACTATTCCTGTAAATATTAAACAGTTGATGTTATAAATTTGCCCTATTTGAATATTTTAGACATGATTTAAATGATCAAGCTACTCCAGCATTCATATCCTTCAACATTTTTCGTATAAGAACAGATGTGGTTGAAAGTGAAATTTTGCCTTTATAACTGAGCAAAAGATAACTTAGAAATGCAAGGACAGAGGACGGGAAACACTCATGCCCTGCAAAAGGCCCATAGCCTGATAACAGATTTGTTACTTGGATATCACAAATCACAGGAGAAGATAAATATTTAGCCTGTCCACTTACTGTATTACAAACAAAGCTTGCAGAATAAAGACAAAGGCTGAAAACATCTATCCAACTCTCCAAGATGCCTGCGCTCCTCTACTTCTGGCCTCTTGAATATCCCTGATTTTAATCACTCCACCATTGACAGCTGGACCTTCAGCGGCCGAGGTCCTGAGCTCCGAAATTCCCTCCTTAAACCTTTCTGCCTTTCTATCTCTCTTTCTTCCTTTAAGACGCTTTAAAATGTACCTCATCATCAGTATTAATATCTCCTTGTGGTTCGGTGTCAACATTGCTTTATATCTTAAAACGAGTTTCTGCTGTTGTGTTGATTTTTTTGGATTCACTCACGGGTTGTGGGCTTCGCTGGCTAGGCCAGCATTTATTGCCCATTCCTAACTGTCCCTTCAGAAGGTGGTCGTGAACTGCCTTCTTCAACCCTTGCAGTCCAAGTGGTGTACTTACACCCACAGCGCTATTAGGGAGGGAGTTCCAGGACTTTGACCCAGCGACAGTGAAGGAACGGTGAGACAGTTACAAGTCAGGATAGTGAGTGGCTTGGAGGGGAACTTCCAGTTAGTGGTGTTCCCACGCATCTGCTGTCAGTGTCCTTCTAGATAGTAGCAGTTGTGAGTTTGCAAGCTGTTGCCTAAGGATTGGTGAGATCCTGCAGTGCATCTTGTAGATGGTACACACTGTTGCCACTCTGCGTTGGTGGAGGAGAGAGTTAATGGATGTGGATGGGGCTCAATCAAGTGAGCTGCTTTGTCCTGGATGGTGTCAAATTTTATGAATGTTATTGGAGCCGCACTCATCCAGGCAAGTGGAAGGTATTCCATCACTCTCCTAACATGTCCCTTGTAGGTGATGGGCAGGCTTTTGGAGTCAGAAGATGAGTTACTCATTGCAGGATTCCGAGCATCTCACCTGTGCTTGTAGCCACAGTATTTATATGGCTAGTTCAGTTCAGTTTGTGGTCAATGGTAAACCTCAGGTTGTTGATAGTGGGAGATTCAGTGATGGTAATGGCAAGCGATGAAATATCAAGGGGCGGTGGTTAGATTCTCTTATGTTGGAGATGGCTAATGCCTGGCACTTGTGTGGAGCAAATGTTACCAGCCACTTGTCAGCTCAAGCCTGGTTGTTGTTCAGTTCTTGCTGCATTTGGACATAGACTGCTTCAGTATCTGAGGAGTCGTGAATGATGCTGAACATTGTGCAATCATCAGCGAACATCCCCACTTCTGACCTTACGATGGAAGGGAGGTCATTGATGAAGCAGCTAAAGATGGTTGGGTATAAGACACTACCCTGAGGAACTGCTGCAGTGATGCCCAGGAACTGAGATGATTGGCCTCCAACAACTACAACCATCTTCCTTTGTGCTAGCTAGGACTCCAACCAGTGGAGAGTTTTTCTCTGGTTACCATTGACTCCAGTTTTTCTAGCATTCCTTGATGCCACACTCGGTCAAATGCTGCCTTGATCTCATGTGGAGTCACTCTCACCTTACCTCTGGAGTTTAGCTGTTTTGCCCATGATTGAACAAAGACTGTAATGAGGTCAGGAGCTGAACAACCCTGGCGGAACCCAAACTGAGCTTCAGTGAGCAAGTTATTGCTAAGAAAGTGCAGCTTGATAGCACTGTTGTAGACCCCTTTCATCACCTCGCGAGTAGACTGATTGGGCAGTAATTGGCCGGGTCAGTTTTGTCCTGCTTTTAGTGCACATGATATACCTGGGTAATTTTCCACATTGCCGGGTAGATGCCAGTGTTGTAGCTGTACTGGAAGAGCTTGGCTAGGGGCCTGACAAGTTCTGGAGCACAAGTCTGCAATACTACTGCCGGAATATTGTCAGGGCCCATAGCCTTTGCAATATGCAGTGTCTTCAGCCGTTTCTTGATATCACGTGGAGTGAATCAAATTGGCTGAAAATTGTCATCCGTGATGCTGGGGACTTCTGGAGAAGGCCAAGATGGCTCATCCACTCGGCACATCAGTCTGAAGATTGTTGCAAACACCTTAATCTTTTGCACTGATGTGCGGTGCTCCTCCATTATTGATGGTGGGAGCATTTGTGAGCCTTCCTCCTCCAGTTAGTGGTTTCATTGTCCAAGGCAGCGCTGGCTGCATGTGGCAGGACTGCAGAGCTTAGATCTGATCCATTGGCTGTTGGGTCGCTTAGCTTTGTCTATCACATGCTGCTTACGCTGCTTGACATGTGAGTTGTAGCTTCACCAGGTTGATACCTCCTTTTTAGGTATGCATGGTGCTGTTCCTGGCATGCCCTCCTGCACTCTTTATTGAACCAGGGTTAATTCCCTGGCTTGGTGGTAATGGTAGAGTGCAAGATATGTCAAGCCATGAGGTTGCAGAGTGTGGTTAAGTACAATTCTGCTGTTGCTGATGGCCAACAGCGCCTCATGGATACGCAGTCTTGAGTGAGGTATCCTCAATGTGAAGGCAGGAGTTCATCTCCACAATGACTGTGCGGTGGTCACTCCTACTGATACTGTCATGGAAAGATGCATGTGCGGCAGACAGATTGGTGAGGATGAGGTCAAGTATGCATTTCCCTCTTGTTCGTTCCCTCACCACCTGCCACAGGCCCAGTCTAGTAACAATGTCCTTTGGGACATAGCCAGCCCAGTCAGTAGTGGTGCTTCTTTTTTGAATTCATTCATGAGATGTGGCCATCGTTGGCGAGGCCAGCATTTATTGCCCATCCCTAATTGCCCTTGAAAAGCTGGTGGTGAGCTGCCTTCTTGAACTGCTGCAGTCCATGTGGTGTAGGTACAGCCACAGTGCTGTTAGGGAGAGAGTTCGATTAACGAGCCACTCTTGGTGATGGACATTGTAGACACCCATCCAGTGTACATTTTGCACTCTTGCCACTCTTAGTGCTTCCTCCAAGAGGTGTTCAACATGGAGGAGTGCTGATTCATCAGCTGAGGAGTGGGTGAGAGGGCGGGGGGTGGCAGATAGGTGGGTACGTGGTAATCAGCAGGAGGTTTCCTTGCCCACGTTTGACCTGATCCCATGAAACTGAGTCGATGTTAAAAACTCCCAGGGCAACTGCCTCCAAGCTTTATACCACAGTGCTGCCACCTCTGCTGGGTCTGTCTTGTCGGTGTTAAGGAAACAGATCAAGATTCTATACTGGAATAAAAACAAAACCCATTCCCACTTTAACATATGACTGTCTCGGTTTGGTCAGGAGCCTTGCATGGACATGGATGGTCGACACCATGGAAACATGGACGGTGTGGCTCTCTCAGGATCAGTAGGAAGGTCACAGCCACACTAACAGCAGTATGCAGCCTGCAAGTGAGTACTTCAGGACTGCATGGCATCTTGTAATTTAATACAATAATGTGGACCAGTTATATGGAATCTAATTTAATATCTGCCATAAAGCTTGTCATCACAATAAAATACTAGTACTTAAACCTTAAGCAGAGTTACTGTTGCCTGATAAACGACCCTTTAATGTTGCAACGGTAACTAGGAAAGAAACAAAGCCTTTCTGAGTTATTTTACCAAACTGTGCAGAGTTCCAGTAGAGAGCATGTCCTACCTTCTCTTCCGACAAGCTTGCCCCTGAAAGAAAAAAAATCATGAATAGTAAGGAGCAAAGTAACAAACTGAGAATCATAGAAAATTTACAGCACAGAAAGAGGCCACTTGGCCCATCGTGTCTGCGCCAGATGAAAAACAAGCCACCCGACTTAATCGCACTTTGCATCATTTGGTCCACAGCCCTGCAGGTTACGGCACTTGATGTCAATATCCAGCCAGCTTTTAAATGAGTTGAGGGTTTCTGCCTCTACTACCCTTTCAGGCAGTGAGTTCCAGATCCCACAACCCTCTGGGTGTAAACATTTTTCCTCATCTCCCCTCTCATCGTTCTATCCAACACTTTAAACCTGTGCTCCCTCGTCACTGATCTCTCTGGTAAGTAAATAGGCCCCTCCCCACCCACTATCAGGCCCCTCACAATTCTCCATATCTCAAATCTCCCCTCAGCCTCCTCTGTTCCAGGGAAAACAGCCCCAGTCTATCCAATCTTTCCTCATAGCTGCAACTTTCTTGTACTGGTAACATCTTCGTCAATTTCCTCTGTAACCTATCTAATGCAATTACATCCTTTCTGTAATGAGGTTACCAGAACTATACACAGTTCAGGAGGACATAAACAGGGCGGCTGGTGAAATGAGCAGACTCAAAGCAGATGAGATTTAACACGGAAGTGAAAAGTGATGAATTTTGGAAGGAAGATTGTGGAGGGTAAAATAAACTGGAACTCAACATCAGCCCCTCTCACAGACACAGTGACTCTCACACACCGTACCAGACACACCCACACCACTCACAACATGAACTGTAACTGGATTACAATGAGCGTTTCAGGAGAAAATTAAATTTGGCAACACGGAAATAATCACAAAGCAAGTGTGAAGAAGTTCAGGAAAACTCATTCTCAGGAGGTCACAGGTATTCCTGGGAATCTGCAGACAATGCGGACGCCGATTATTTCCGGGACACAGCAGAGCTGCCACGAAACTCACAGAAATTTGTTTAAATCAGCTTTTATATTTTCATAAAATTCAATAGTTATTTCACGGTTATCAGTTATTTTGTGACTGTCTGAAGTCTCATTGACTGACCCGTAAAATATCCCCTCACCTTCAAAAATATCAGCTCGTCTTTTTGATCCATCTGTTTCTGCAACTTTGACCGCTTCTCCTCAATAGAATTTAAATTCTCCTGAATCTCTCGAAGGCTTTTCTCCATTATTTCTAGAATCCTCTCCTCTTCTTCCCTGAGATCTCTGAGTAAACGCTGCTCTTTCTCAGTGAGAATCTGGTGCAGTTTACTGAACTCGGATGTGATGTGGGTCTGCAGACTGCTCGACTGTTCCTACCAAATGAAATGTGAAACATAATTAATGTCCCGCGATAAAGGGAACAAAACTAACCGAGATCCCAGAAAATCAGCACTTTACCCTAACTTCGGAAATCTTCCGTTTCTGTTTCTGTTCCGTTTCTCGAACCGCCGATTTCTTCTGTGTGAGAGAATGTAAGGAAGATTTCAGCTGATCCTGGGATTGGGAGAGAAAATCACAGAATGGAAGTGTTAGACCATGAAAATGTGATAAAACTATCAGCTGAGCAAATATTTCCCCTTTTACCTTGTAGATTTCAACAGCTTCATCGATCGGCAGGACGCGGTGCTCTCTGTGTTCCCGCGAAACTCTACAAATCAGGCAGATCAATTTCTTGTCAGTTTCACAAAACAGCTTCAGTTCTTCTTGATGTTTCTCACAGTGAAGTTTACTTTCCTTCTCTTTCGGATCCAGCTGTAATTTTCGACCTTTCTCGGCCAGATTCGCTAAGGCCCGATTTACCCTGAGGTTTCTTTCCGGAAACTCCTGTCTACATTCCGGGCAGGAGTTTATCTCCTTCTTTTCCCAACACTGGGTGATACAGGAGCGGCAGAAGTTGTGTCCACACTCCAGTATTACGGGATCAGTGAAGAAATCAAGACAAATGGGACAAATTGTCTCCTCGGTCAAACTCTGGACCTGTTCTCTGGAAGCCATGTTCACACTCAGCACTTCCTGATTCAAACAGCTTTCAGTTTCGATGTTACTGCTGCACACCCTCAGTTCAGCTATTTTCATATAAAGTTCACTGTAATCCTCAAGGAATTATGATTACATCGTGGTCTATGACCTCGCGACTTTCACACGGGACAGTAAAAATAACTCGCCCAGTCTGAAGGGGGTAAAGCAGGTTTAGAGCACGGAGGGGAATAATTGAACCCTGTCGAGGGCGGGTTGGGCTCCAACGAATTTTGACCGTGGAGAGAGAGAGAGAGAAAGAAAGAACGGGGTGCGGGGGGACCGTAAATCGGGTCTTAGCGAATCTGGCCGAGAAAGCTCGAAAATTAAAGCTGAATCCGAAACAGAAGGAAAGTGAGCGGGAAATTGAGGAGCAAATATATGCACAATTTGCGGAGGTGAGTAAAAACAATAATAGGGTAATTATATTAGGTGATTTCAACTTTTCCAACATTAATTGGGATAGACATAGTGTTAAGCGCTTGGATGGAGTGGATTTCTTGAAACGTGTACAGGAGAACTTTTTAGGTCAATATGTAGAGGGTCCAACAAGGGACGGTGCATGCTGCACCTAATTCTGGGGAATAAAGCTGGACAGGTGGCTGAGGTGGTGTTGGGGGACCATTTTAGTGATAGCCCCAACAATATGGTACAATTTAAGCTTGTTGTGGACAAAGAATAGACAAGTTGCAAAAAAATGTTTTGGATTGGGGGAGAGCGGATTTTAGTAAAATAAGGCAGGATCTGGCCAAGGTAGACTGGGAACAGTTAATTCTGGGGAAATCTACAGAAGAGCAGTGGAGGGCGTTCAAAAATGAAATGGGGAGGGTACAGGCTCAACATGTTCCCTCTAGGATGATAGGAAGGAGTAACAAGCCCAGAGAACCATGGATGACCAGAGATATTCAGGATACGACGAGAAGGAAAAGAGAGGCTTTTAGCAGGTCCAAAAGGAACAACTCAGCAGAGGCATTAATGGAGTACAGAAAGTGCAGGTGGAGATTAAGAAAGCAATTCAGAGAGCAAAGAGGGGATATGAGAAAGCTCTGGCTGGTAAAAGTAGGGAAAATCCCAAGATATTCCAAAAGAATATCAATGAGAAGAGGATAACCAGGGAACGAGTAGGGCCCATTATGGACCAAGGGGGCAATCTATGGGTGGAGCCAGAGGAAATCGGTAGAGTGTTGAACGAATACTTCACATCTGTTTTCACCCGAGAAAATGAGGGTGAAGGTATGGAACTCGGGGAGAGGGACTGCGATGTTCTTGAGCAAGTTGATATAGGGAGTGACAAAGTTTTGGAGGTGTTGGCAGGCTTAAAAGTGGACAAATCTCGAGGCTCGGATGATTTGTGTCCCAGACTGCTGAAGGAGGCAAGGGAGGAGATCGCACGGGCCCTGACCCAAATATTTAATTCCTCTCTGGCTACGGGGGAGGTGCTAGAGGACTGGAGAACAGCTAATGTGGTTCCGCTATTTAAGAAGGGTTGTAGAGCTAAGCCAGGGAACTGCAGGCCAGTGACTCTCACGTCAGTGGTAGGGAAACTGTTGGAGAAAATTCTGAAGGAGAGAATCTACCTCCACTTGGAGAGGCAAGGTTTGATCAGGGATAGTCAGCTTGGCTTTGTAAGAGGGAGGTCGTGCCTGACAAATTTGATTAAATTTTTTGAGGAGGTGACCAGGTGTGTAGATGAGGGTAGTGCAGTTGATGTAGTTTATATGGGTTTCAGCAAAGCCTTTGACAAGGTCCCACATGGGAGATTTATAAAGAAGGCAAATGCACATGGGATACAGGGTAATTTGATATGGTGGATTCAAAATTGGCTTAGTTGTAGGAGACAGAGGGTGAAGACAGAAGGCTGCTTTAGTGACTGGAAGCCCATGTCCAGTGGCGTACCGCAAGGATCTGTGCTCAGTCCGCTATTATTCGTCATTTATATAAACGACATAGATGACTATGTGGGAGGCAGGATTAGCAAGTTTGCGGATGACACAAAGATTGGCCGGGTAGTTAACAGTGAGGTTGAGTATCTTGGGCTACAGTATGATATAGACGGGATGGTCAAATGAGCAGATAACTGGCAGATGGAACTTAAACCTGACAAATGTGAGGTGTTACACTTTGGAAGGAGTAATTTGACAAGGAAGTATTCAATGAACGGCATGACACTAGGAAGTTCTGAGGAACAAAGGGACCTTGGCGTGTGTGTCCATAGGTCTCTGAAAGTGAAGGGGCATGTTAGTGGGGTGTTGAAGAAGGCATTTGGAAAGCTTGCCTTTATCAATCGAGGCATAGATTACAAAAGTTGGGAAGTCATGTTGGAGTTGTATAGAACCTTGGTAAGGCCACAGCTGGAGTACTGTGTGCAATTCTGGTCGCCACATTATAGGAAGGATGTGATTGCACTGGACGGGGTGTGGAGGGGATTCACCAGGATGTTGCTTGGGATGAAACATTTAAGTTATGAAGGGCGGTAGCATAGACTTGGGTTGTTTTCGTTGGAGCAGAGAAGACTGAGGTGCGACCTGATCGAGGTGTACAAGATTATGAGAGGCATGTGCAGGGTGGATAGGGAGCAGCTGTTCCCCTTGGGTGAAGGGTCAGTCACGAGGGGACACAGGTTCAAGATGAGGGACAGGAGGTTTAGGGGGGATGTGAGGACAAACTTTTTTACCCAGAGGGCGGTGATGATCTGGAATGCACTGCCTGGGAGGGTGGTGGAAGCGTGTCGCCTCACATCCTTTGGAAAATACCTGGATGAGCACTTGCCACGTCATAACATTCAAGGCTATGAGCCAAGTACTGGGAAATGGGATTAGTTAGGTAGGTCAGGTGTTTCTCACGTGTCGGTACATACTCGATGGGCCGAAGGGCCTCTTGTGCACTGTGTAATTCTGTGATTCTGTGAGGGTGAGAGATGGTGTGGGGGGGGCGGGGGCCGTGGGTGGGAGGGTGGCGGGGTGTGGTGGTGGGGGGGTGGGGGGGGCGGGTCCAGATTCCATTGCACTTTTCTCCAGTTTGAACTCGCTGCCGATTACAAACTCTCTCGTAAAACAAGGCGTGAGACCCAGATCCCTACCTTGTTACTGATTGCAACCGCTCACACTCAATTAAAGAAATGATTTCCGGTGATGGTTATTTTTATTCATTCATGGGTTGTGGGCTTCGCTGTCTAGGCCAGCATTTATTGCCCATCCCTAGTTCCCCTTGAGAAGGTGGTGGTGAGCTGCCTTCTTGAACCGCTGCAGTTAATGTGGTATAGGTACACCCACAGTGCTGTTAGGAAGGGAGTTCCAGGATATTGACTCAGCGACAGTGAGGGAATGGCGATATATTTCCAAGTCAAGATGATGAGTGATTTGGAGGGCAACCCCCAGATGGTGGTGTTCCCACCAATCTGCTGCCCTTGTCCTTCTAGATGGTAGTGGTCGTGGGTTTAGAAGGTGCTGTCGAAGGAGCCTTGGTGAATTCCTGCAGTGCATCTTGTAAATGGTACACACTGCTGCTACTGTGCGTCAGTGGTACAGGGAGTGAACGTTTGTGGATGTGATGCCAAGCAAGCGGGCTGCTTTGTCCTGGATGCTGTCAAGTTTCTTCAGTGTTCTGGGAGCTGCACTCATCCAGGCAAGTGGAGACAATTCGATCGTACTCCTGACTTGTGTCTTTTAGATGGTGGACAAGCTTTGGGGAGTCAGGAGATGAGTTAATCGTCACAGGATTTCTAGCCTCTGACCTGTTCTTGCAGCCATAATATTTATATGGCTAGTCCAGTTCAGTTTCTGGTCAATGGTAACCCCCAGGAGGTTGTTAATGGGGGATTTCAGTGATGGTAATGTCATTGAACATCAAGGGGCGATGGGTGGATTCTCTCTTGTTGGAGATGGTCATTGCTTGACACTTCTGTGGCGTGAATGTTACTTTCACTTGTCAGCCCAAGACTGGTCTTTGCCCAGGTCTTGCTCTATTTGGACATGGACTACTTCAGTATCTGAGGATTCACGAATAGTGCTGAACATTGTGCAATCATCAGCGAACATCCTTGTTTTTGACCTTATGATGGAAGGAAGTTCATTGATGAAGCAGCTGAAGATGTTTGGGCCGAGGACACTGCCCTGAGGAACTCCTGCGGTGATGTCCTGGAGCTGAAATAATTAACCTCCAACAAACACAACCATCCTCCTTTGTGCTAGGTATGACTTCAAGCAGTGAAGAGTTTTCCCCCTGATTTCCATTGACTCCAGTTTTGCTAGGGCGCCTTGATGCCACACTCGGTCAAATGCTGCCTTGATGTCAAGCGCAGTCATTCTCACATCACCTCTGGAGTTCAGCTCTTCAACAGAAAGTTTAGAGGGCTCGACCTGTGAAGTTCCTTTGTATTTTCTAAAACGAAAACCTTGCGTTTTATTAGCGTCTCTCGCAACCGCTAGACGTCCCAAAGCTCTTTAAAGCAGAGGAAGTGCTTAGAAGGGGAGTCACTGGTGTCACTTTGGAAAACGCATCAGCCAATTTGAGAACAAGTCTGGATTATGTGCCGAAGTATCTGTGTGAGACTCGATCCCACCGCTTTCTGACTCAGAGGTAAAAGCACTACCAATGAGCCACAGCTAACAGTTGCCACTGAATTCGAGACATTTGTCCTGTTTCTGGAATGTTTCTTTGCAGAAGAAGTGTGGAGAGGTGAGGCAGTGGATTTATTGGCGAGGGCGTCTCCTCCCAGGTCACTCTGTGGCACAGACCCCTGTACTTTACAGATCCTTCCCAGGGACACCTCAGCTGATGCAAGAAGGCTTTGGAGTGGCATATTTCCTCCAATATTAGCAAGAATTTCTCCATGTGGCGATTGGTTACAATGTGGAACTCGCTATCACATGACGTGGCTGAGGTCGAGAGCATTAATGCATTGACAAGGAGGCTTCAAATCCGAGATGTCTTTCTGCAGAACGTATTTGGAGTTTCTTTGTAAATGTTTGAGAAAATTAAAATTCGTTTCGAAAATGGAAAAAATTCCAAAGATATTCAAACTCCGCCTCGGGGATTTTGAGCTCTGTGCAGTTATGCCTCAGACAGTGCTGCCCTCCCAGTCCCTGATAAAGAGGAAGGACAGCACAGGGTGTGGGGGCAGGACTGTGGGACAGACCAATGGAAAATCGGAGGGGGTCAAACGGCATCCTATTGGGATTGCACTTGAAGAGCTTCCCCCGACGTTCATGCTACTGCAGCAAGGAAAACCACAGGCTATGAAGTTTTGAGGTACATCAGAATTATAAACAGACAATTCAGTAAAGTTGGAAAAATATTGAGTTAAGGCGGCAGGGGGGAAGTGGACAGATCAATGTCGATTGGAAATAAATGTCTTGTTTTATTGCAGAGATATTGTCTGAGATTTCAGTGCAAAATGTTTCATATATTTGACAGTATTGAACATTGGATTTTATTGTCACTCTCTGGGTGTTAAAGAGCTCCTGTGTGGGGCACAGAAAGGACAATCTGGCCTGGGGGACATGAACACCCCTTACACAGCCCAGCGGAATATACTGACATTCATTTCAACGGGAGGGAAATCTGGGGAGTTTCTGTCATTGGAGACATTCCTCCCCACCGGACAGAATTCTCGATTTTGGAAAATACTGTCACCCATCATCAACATGGGGAGAGTTCTTTCATCAGCGCTAAAATTTGACCGAGGCCATTCAGGTGTGAATCTCGAAGCATCATTTCACCTCAGAGTGTCGGAGAAATGTGGAATTCTCTCTCCTCAGAGGGCAATACTGGGAATACTGTAACTTTCCAGGGCATCGAGACATACGGAACTAAGGCGAATAAATGGAGTTGAAGTACGGGTCAGTCATATCTAATCGAAATGTGAAAGGTATTCAGGCAGTTGAACGGTCCAAATCCTGTTCTTGTCTCCCTCCGACAGCCTGAGACCTTCCGGTGAGATATTAAACCAGGGCCGCGTCCGGCTCAAGTGGGTGTTTCAGATCCCCCGGTAAAGTGGAGCAGGGGAGTTCTCCCGGTTTCCGGGACAACATTCCTCCCTCAACCAGCGCCACAGAAGACAGATTAACTCGTATTTCATTTGATTTCCTTTCCATGGGGTCGTGCTGGGTGTAATATGGCTCATTCATTTCCCTGCATAATGGCGGTTGCTGCACTTCCGAGTAATGAATTTCGAGTGCAGTGTTTCTGGGATGGATTGAGACGCTGTGTGAAAGTCTCTTTTATTGATACAAAGTGCAGCACTGCCCCCTGCTGACAGAATATCAGTTCTGAAGAATAGTCATATTGGATTCGAAACGTTAACTCTCCTCTCTGCACAAAAGCTGCCAGACCTGCGGAGTTTTTCCAGGAACTTTCTGTTTTTATTTTAAGATAGAATTTCAGTACTGAATGAAGGAATTGACATTTAAAAAGGGCCCAAGAAGTGGTCACGAAGATCTTTGAAGTTTCACAGGTTCAATAGGCCGAGTGGTTTCCTGTGTTGTATCAGGCTGCGATTGTTATGTATTCTTAGACTTGGATCTGATCAAACCCAAATTCACAAAGCCGATTCATTCAATCTCATTGTTTGGTGAAATGTTCCCGGGGCGTTCGTGGGAAAGATTAGCTGGGGAATGTCACATTAATACCTACAATTATCCGGGAAATATTTACGAATTAAGATTCTGCATTAATGTGAATATGTGCAGTATTTGGCTGGTTTTGAAATCCGCTACATAAACCGATATGATTGTAATCCCGGCATTGTTGTGCTAACAGAGAGATTTAAAAACAGTAATTATGGGAACAAGTGATTGGAGAACTCAGGAACTGAACAGTATCGGAGTCAGTCTTGGTATCAAGATTCTGGTTCGTGCCGATCAACTCCAATATCCTGCACTCCTGGTTTGTCGGTTCACCTGGTGAATATCGCAATGGGATTCATTCTGCGGGATAAAATGTTGGACATTAAACTCTCTCCACAGATCTCGTTAGACTCCACAGAGGATCATAGGGATATTTAACCCAATAAAATCGACAATGGACCTTGTATTTTCCATCTAAAGTGTGTTTTTATATAATTATTGCTCCTCTTTTACTGACTCCGCTGTTAAGTGTTGCCTTTGTTTCTGACATCTACACGTCTCTCTTTTAAACAGCCGCTTACGCGCAGCACTGGGAATGTATTTACAAAAACAAAAATTGCTGCAAAACTCAGCAGGCCTGACAGCATCTGTGGACGGGAAGACAGAGTTAACGTTTCGAGTCCGTATGACTACTCAGGCCCCCTCCCATTCTCCGGTACATTGATGACTGCTTCGGTGCCGCTTCATGCTCTCGTCTGGACCCGGAAAAATTTATTAATTTTGCTTCCAATTTCCACCCCTCCATCATTTTCATATGGTCCATCACTGACACTTCCCTTCCCTTCCTTGAACTCTCTGTCTCAATTTCTGGTGATAGACTATCCACCAATATTCATTACAAGCCTACCGACTCCCACAGCTACCTCCACTACAGCTCCTCACACCCTGCTTCCTGTTAAGGACTCCACTCCATTCTCTCAGTTCCTTCGCTTCCATCGCAGCTGTTCCAATGATGCCACTTTCCAAAACAGTTCTTCTGACATGTCTTCCTTCTTCCTTAACCAAGGTTTTCCACCCACGGTGGTTGACAGGGCCCTCAATCGTGTCCGACCCATCTACCGCCTATCTGCCCTCACACCTTCCTCTCCCTCCCAGAACTATGACACGATCCCCCTTGTCCTCACTTTTCACCACACCAGCCTCCGCATTCAAAGGATCATCCTCCACCATTTTTGCCGACTCCAGCATGATGCCACCACCAAACACATCTTCCCTTCACCCCCTGTCGGCATTCGGTAGGGGCCGTTCCTTCCCGGACACCCTGGTCCACTCATCCATCACCCCCTACACTTCAAACCCCTCCCAAGGCAAATCCCATGCAACCGCAGAAGGCGCAACACCTGCCCATTTACTTCCCCTCTCCTCACCGCCCAAGAGCCCAAACACTCCTTTCAATTGAAGCAGCACTTCACATGCACATCCCTCAATTTAGTCTACTGCATTCGCTGCTCCCAATGCTGTTTGCTCTACATTGGAGAAACCAAACACCGACTGGATGACCGCTTTGCAGAACACCTTCAGTCTGTCTGCAAGCACGACCCAGACCTTCCTGTCGCTTGCCATTTCAACACTCCACCCTGGTCTCATGCCCAAATGTCCATCCTTGGCCTGCTGCATTGTTCCAGTGAAGCTCAACGCAAACTGGAGGAACAGCACCTCATCTTCCAACTAGGCACTTTACAGCCTTCCGGATTTAACATTGAACTCAACAGCTTCAGATCATGAACTCTCTCCTCCCTCCTCACCCCATTTTTCTAATAATTATTATATTTAATTTTTAAATTTCTATTTTTTTCTTTTCCCACCTATTTCTATTATTATTTTTACAATTTATTTCCATGTTGTTTTATCCCCACCTTTTAGCCTATTTCGATCCCTTCCCCCCACCCCACCCCACCCCCACTAGGGCCATCTGTCACTTGCTCATCCTGCTTTCTACCCTTAATGTCGTCATTACCACATCCTTTTGCTAATATCACCACTGTCAACATCCCTTTGACCTTTTGTTTGTGACATCTTTGGCAATCTCTCCTTTGCCTTCTCCTATCACTGGCCCTATATCCAGCTTCACCCGTCCAGCCCCCCCTTAAACAGCTTATAGTTCACCACATTTCTATTTCTCTTTAGTTCTGATGAAGAGTCATGCGGACTCAAAACGTTAACTCTGTCTTTCTCTCCAGAGATGTTGTCAGACCTGCTGAGCTTTTCCGGCATTTCTTGTTTTTGTTTCAGGGTTCCAGCATCTGCAGTTTTTTTGCTTTTATCTTACTGGGAGCGTAGTGTTAGTTGTTCCGGAGAGGAAATAGGAATGTTGCCATCCTGCCCTTTAAAGCCTTTCGGCCTCAGCATTGAACCCAGGAACTTCAGATTATAACCACCGTTCACATTCTGCTGTAACCATTAACAGCCGCTCTGGGAGCAACTTCTGCTTCTTCACTCGTCCCATTCCCCATTCTCTCATGATTTGTACCGTTACACCTTTAGACATTTAACCTCTCCTGTCCCCCACCAATTCATAGACCTCTCCCGGTTGTTCCTCCCCGCCCTTTTCCCTGACACTGTTCTTGCTGATAACTTGTTTACTCTGTTAAATATTCCAGTTCTAATGAAAAATCATCGAATGAAAAGTTATTTCTAGTAATTCTATTGCTCTCTCTACTGATTCTGTCTGATCTGTTGAGTACTTCCTGTATTTTATATTTTGCTTAAGGATTCTGTCGGTTAATGTGAGATTTATAACTTTCAATCACTGCAGAGTAAATGCAGTAACAGCGGGGAGCTGAAGAGAACCGCGCGGGATTCAGCCACAGAAATATGAGCTCCGCAATTTGAATCAGAAAGCGCTGAAATTCACTATGGCTTCCAGACACTAGGAGGAGCGTTTCATTGAACTTCTCTCCAATATAAGGCCTGAAGTGGGGATGTTCACTGGTGATTTCACAGTGGTCAGTACAACTCCTCAGATAATGAAACAGACTGTCTGACAAGACTTGGACAACATTCTGACTTGGGATGATAAGTGGCAAGTAGCATTCGCGTCACTCAATTGTCATGCGCGAATCTAACGAATACGTCTTGATATTCAGCAGCACTGTCATCGCTGAATCTCTCACCATCAACACTCTCTGGTATCATTAACTGAAGCATAGCTGGTCAAACCATATAAATACTGTGTCTACAAGACCAGATCAGAGGCTGGGAATTCTGCAGCAAGTAACTCACCTCCCAATGTCTGTCCACCATGTTAAGAATGTGATGGTATACTCTTCATTTGCCTGGCTAAGTGCTGCTCCATTAACACTCACTAACCTTGATTCCATTGAGAACAAAGGGACCCGCTTGATATACACCGGATCCACGACCTTTAACATCGGCTCCTTCCACCACCAGTGATCAGTGGCTGCAGGATTTACCAGATATAAAACGGACCTTGCAACTGGCGATCAAAGTGTTTATTGTGGCTTTATAGCGTCAGATTTGTTTTTCAATTGACAGGATTAATTAAGATTACAATTAAGTATCTTTACCATAAAATAGTCTGTGGGATTTTACTGTGTGTAAATGGTTTGCTGCACTTTCCTCTGTAACGCTTCTCCATGTACTTCGGAGTAATTCATTGCGGGTGCAGTAAGTTTCTGGGATGGGTTGAGACTCTGTTCGATCGCAAGTCTTTCATTGTTACAAAGTGCAACGCTGCCACCTGCTGACAGAATATAGATGGTCCATGGAAACGGCCCAAGAAGTGGTGACTGTGGTTGAAAGTTCACAGGAACGCTGCCCCGAATGCCCTACTTCTGTGCTGGATCATACAATGATTCCTGTGTATTGTTCTATTGAGATCTAATCGATCCCAGCTTCTCCAAATTGATGTCGTTCAATCCCATTCTTTGGTTATACCATCCATGAGCATCATTGGGAAAGCTTAGCTGGAAAGTTCCAACTAAAACCCACAGTTATGTAATGATTTCCCATTAGTGTGTAAGGTTTGATAAATACTTTAACATTTAGCTGGCTTTGGGTCCAGCTACATTTCTTTAAGAAACCCAATATTTATTGCCCAGCCTTAATTGCCCTTGAGAAGGTGGTGGTGAACTGCCTTCTTGAACCGCTGCAGTCCCTGTGGTGTAAGCACGCCCACAGTGCTGTTAGGGAGAGAGTTCCAGGGTTTTGACCCAGCCACAGTGAGGGGACGGCGATATGTTTTCAAATCACGATGGTGAGTGGCTCGGAGGGGAACTTCCAGGTGGTGGTGTTCCCATGTTTCTGGTGCCCATGTCCTTATGGATGGGGGTGATCGTTGGTTTGAAAGGTGCTGTCCAAGGAGCATAAACATAAACAAATATGATTGACGTCAAGATGATTCTAACAGAACGATTTGAGTTCAGTAATGGTGGGGCCAAGTGATTGAAGCATTCAGGAAATAGACGGGATCACTGTCGGTCTTGGTGTCAAGCCTCTGGCTTGGACAAACCAATTTCAATCTGCTGTACTCCTAGTTTGTCTGCTACTCCAGCAAATATCGCAACGGGATTAACTGCGAAGCAAATTATGTGACGGTCAACTCTCTCTACGGACTTCCTTAGACTCCACAGAGGATCACGGAGACAGTGGACCAAAAAATGTCATGATGAGGCTCGAATTTTCCACCTTAAAACGTTCCCTTAATTATTTTAATCGTTAACACAGGTCACTGTTAACTCCTGCCTTTCGCTCTATTACAAAGGGATTGGAGCATAAAAGTGAAGTCCCACTACAATTATACAGGGACTTGGTGAGTTGGTAACTTCTGCACTGTGTAGTTTTGGCCTCCTTAACAATCCTAGGATATGCTTGTAATACAGGGAATGCAACGAAATTTCACGAAAATAATTTCTGTGGGGAATTGTGACAAGAGGAGAGGTTGGGTTAACCTAGCACATAATCCGTATAGATGAAAAGAATGTAAGGTTACCTCGTTGAAACATTAAAACTTCTTAACATGGTGAACGGTAGCCACTTGAAGGATGTTTCCCCTGACTGTAGAGATTAGAACTGGGCACCATGGCGAGTCAGGCCAAGAAAGCTGGAAAATTCAATCTGGATGCGACAAGGAAATTAAACCTGAGGATCATCGGGAAGAACTGAAGCTGCTTTGTGAAACTGACAAGATGTCTCCTGCTGGGAGAAACCAACAGAATCACGAGTCGCACCGTCTCCTGCTGATCAATGAAGCTGTTGAGACCTACAAGGTACAATAAACAAGAGAAAAACAGAATTACCTGGAAAAACTCAGCAGGTCTGGCAGCATCGGTGGAGAAGAAATCAGTTAACGTTTCGAGTCTTCATGACCCTTCGGCAGAACTGAGTATAGTTAGGAGAAAGGTGAAATATAAGCTGGTCTAAGGTGGGGGGGGGCGGGGGGAGAGAGAAGTTGAAGGTGTGGTGATTGTGGAGATAAGCAAGCAGTGATAGGAGCAGATAATCAAAAGATGTCACAGACAAAAGGATCAAAGAGGTGTTGAAGGTGGTGATATTGTCTAAGAAAAGTGCTAATTAGGAATGGAAGACAGGATACTCAAGGTACAGCTCTAGTGGGGGTGGGGTGGAAAGACTAACAAAGTTTTAGTTTTAGATTTAAAAATAATGGAAATAGGTGGGAAAAGAAGAATCTATATAAATTATTGAAAAAAAAGGGAGGGGGAGAAACGGGATGGGGATGGGGGGAGGGGGAGTTTAAGATCTAAAGTTGTTGAATTCAATATTCAGCCCGGAAGGCTGTAAAGTGCCTAGTCGGAAGATGAGGTGCTGTTCCTCCAGTTTGCGTTGGGCTTCACTGGAACAATGCAGCAAGCCAAGGACAGACATGTGGGCAAGAGAACAGGGTGGAGTGTTAAAATGGCAAGCGACAGGGAGGTTTGGGTCTTTCTTGCGGACAGACCGCAGGTGTTCTGCAAAGCGGTCGCCCAGTTTGCGTTTGGTCTCTCCAATGTAGAGGAGACCGCATTGGGAGCAACGAATGCAGTAGACTAAGTTAGGGGAAATGCAAGTGAAATGCTGCTTCAGTTGAAAGGAGTGTTTGGGCCCTTGGACGGTGAGGAGAGAGGAAGTGAAGGGGCAGGTGTTGCATCTTCTGCGTGGGCATGGGGAGGTGCCATAGGTGGGGGTTGAGGAGTAGGGGATGATGGAGGAGTGGACCAGGGTGTCCCGGAGGGAACGATCCCTACGGAATGCCGTCAGGGGGGGTGAAGGGAAGATGTGTTTGGTGGTGGCATCATGCTGGAGTTGGCGGAAATGGCGGAGGATGATCCTTTGAATGCGGAGGCTGGTGGGGTGATAAGTGAGGACAAGGGGGACCCTATCATGTTTCTGGGAAGGAGGAGAAGGCGTGAGGGACGATGCGCGGGACATGGGCCAGACACGGTTGAGGGCCCTGTCAACGACCGTGGGTGGAAAACCTCGGTTAAGGAAGAAGGAGGACATGTCAGAGGAGCTGTTTTTGAAGGTAGCGTCATCAGAACAGATGCGACGGAGGCGAAGGAACTGAGAGAATGGGATGGAGTTCCTGCCGAAGGGTCATGAAGACTCGAAACGTTAACTGATTTCTTCTCCACCGATGCTGCCAGACCTGCTGAGTTTTTCCAGGTAATTCTGTTTTTGTTTTGGATTTCCAGCATCCGCAGTAGCTTTTAGCTTTTTGTTTTTATCACAATAAACAAGAGATTCACTTGTTCGAGTCTTTCACTCGCATGTTTTAAGAAACACTTTCATTCAGTGATTGTCTCTTACAGTCCAAGGATCGGCTCAAATGTTCCTTAGAATTTCTCACAGAGAAGAAATCGGCTGTTCTGTAAATTGCAGTAAAGCAGAATGAGATAATTTCCGAAGTTAGGGTAAGGTCTCCCTGTGCTGATTTTCTGGGATCTCGGTTAGTTTTGCTCCCTTTATCGCGGGAAATTAATTATGTTTCACATTTCATTTGGTAGGAACAGTCGAGTAGTCTGCAGACCCTCATCACATCCGAGTTCACTAAAATCCACCAGATTCTCACTGAGAAAGAGCAGCGTTTACTCAGAGATCTCAGGGAAGAAGAGAGGATTCCAGATGCAATGGAGAAACACCTTCGAGAAATTCAGGGGAATTTAAATTCTATTAATCACGGAATCTCAGAGTTACAGATATCCAAGATCAAGAAGGTTGGTTAATATTTTTCAAGATGACACGATATTCTGATGTGATTAATTCATCAAATCACAAAGTGAGAAATTAAAGTTTGAAATGAGATCCAGCATTCCCAGGGAACGGGTCATTTAGTTCCTTGACTTTCTTACATTCCGTGGGTGATTCTGCTGTTTTCAGTGGTACACAGCTAACCAACGAGCGATCAGCAGAATATCAGGTACCTTCAGTTTTACAAAAAATACTGTGGGTGGTGGAAATCTGAAATTAAAACAGAAAATTCTGGGAATTTGCTGCCAGTCAGTCATCGACTATGGAGAAATAAACAACTTCAGGTTTTGATCATAACTCCATCCATTACCGCCCTTCTCCGCCCGGCTGAATTTGTTCTCACATTGAACAACTTCTCCTCGAACTCAACTCACTTCCTTCAAATAGAAGGTTGTTTGGAAAACGGCATGACTCCCAGTTATGCCTGCGATCTGTGGGATATGTGGAACATTCCTTGTTCTCGTCCTACTTCGGCGCGCTCCCTCGGCCCTTTTTTCTACTTCCTTATTTCTTGCCGACTTCTACTTTTGAATATTTTTTTGTTGGTCAAGTACACAGTGTTCACCTTGAAACAAAGTGAAATCGACGTGGTTATATTAAAGGATCTCATGGTTTCAATGTTTTCTGAATGTTTGTCTGTAGATGTGATGGGTGCACGGTTTGGGTGCGCCTGAGTTGTGAACTTGTGTCTGATTATATAACCAGGTCCCGCAGCACATCGATTTTAAAATTCTCATCCTCGTGTTCAATCACCCTCCCTGACCTCGCTCTTCCCTATCCCTGTAACCTCCTCCAAAACCTCCTGGCCTCTATATCTTCCTTTAAGATCCCCCACATATACTACCATTGACATAGCTTTCAGATATTGGGGAAAAATCTTTTTCTGTAGATCAGTATCAAATTTTGACAGTAATTTAATAGTTATTTGGTAGGCAGCCACCAGGGCTGTTTTTTTAGGAACCGTTGGCAGCTTAACGTGGAGATAAAGTAGATTTTTTTCCTGTGTGTTATGGCTGTGCGGTCCGATTGGATGAAATTAAAAATGTCATCTGCTGCTTGATTAGTCTGCAGGACAGCTCTTCCAAGTTTGGTAAAAGTCTCCAGATGTTAGTGAGGAGGAGTTTATGGAGAGAGAAAAACAAAGTTAACCTTTCGAGTCCGTATGACCCTTCTTCAGTAACGACTGGACACCTGCAGAGGTTCGTACTGGGGCCTTCAGTTTTTACAATTTACATCAATGACTTAGATGGGCAGAGTGAAGGCATGGTAAATAACTTTGCAGATGACACAAAGCTAGGTATGAAATTATGTTGTGAAGAGTACATAACCTTAGGTTGGCAGACGGATATAGATAGGTTGAGCAAATGGGCAAAAATCTGGCAGATGGAATATGATGTGGAAAAATGTGACGTTGTTCACTTTGGTAGGAAGAATGAAAAAACTGAGTGTTACTTTAATGGAGAATGACTGCAGAATTCCAAGGTACAGAGGAATCTAGGTGTTCTAGTGCATGTGACACAGAAAGGTTAGTATGCATATACAGCAAGCAACCAAGAAGGCTAATAGAATGCTATTCTTTATTATGGAAGGAATTGAACATAAAAGTAAAGATGCTTTACTTCAGTGAAACAGGGCATTGGTGAGACCACACCTCGAATTTTGTGTGCAGTTGTGATCTCCTTATTTAAGGAAGGATGTAAATACGTTTAAGGCAATTAAGAGGAGGATTACTAGATTGTTATCTGAAATGAGTGTATTGTCTTATGAGGATAGGTTGGACAGGCTGGGCTTGTTTCCACTGGAGTTTAGAATAGTGAGGGGTGATTTGATTGAAGTGCATAAGATTCTGAATGGCCTCGACAAGGATGTTTCCTCTTGTGGATGAGTCCAGAATAAGGGGCGCTATTTTCAATTTAAGGGTCGTTATAAGATAGCGATGAGGGGCATTTTTTTCTCTGGGAGAGTTGTGAACTTTGAACACACTGCCTCAGAAGGTGCTGGAAGTGGGGCATTGAATATTTTGTAAGTCAGAGATAGATAGATAGATAGATAGATAGATAGATAGATAGATAGATAGATAGACAGATAGACAGATAGATAGATAGACAGACAGACAGACAGACAGACAGACAGACAGACAGACAGACAGACAGACAGACAGACAGACAGACAGAGAGACAGACAGAGAGACAGACAGACAGAGAGACAGACAGACAGACAGACAGAGAGACAGACAGACAGAGAGACAGACAGACAGAGAGACAGACAGACAGACAGAGAGACAGACAGACAGAGAGACAGAGAGACAGACAGACAGAGAGACAGACAGACAGAGAGACAGACAGAGACAGACAGACAGAGAGACAGACAGACAGAGAGACAGAGAGACAGAGAGACAGAGAGACAGAGAGACAGACAGACAGAGAGACAGACAGACAGAGAGACAGACTCCAACCAGTGGGGAGTTTCCTCAACACTAACAACTGTAGCGGAAGGGAGGTGGAGGAGAAAATATGCAGACAAATTCATGGAGGTGGGGGTAGTTTCAGATACTTTGATATTACTGGACAGGAGGCAGGTAAAGGTGCTTAGGGATGAGAGTTCCTACAATGTGTACAGGCATCTTTTCTAATCCAATGTGCAAAAAGCCCAATTATGGAAGATATGCTATTGTAGATGACACAGTGGCAGCAGCGTGTACCATCCACAAGATGCACTCCAGGAACTCACCAAGCCTCCTTACACAGTGCCTTCCAAACTCATGACTGCCTCAATCTGGAAGGACAAGAGCAACAGATACATGGGAACACCACCACCTGGAAGTTCCGCTGTAAGCCACTTACCAGCCTGACTTGGAAATATATCGCCGTTCCTTCACTGTCGCTGGGTCAAAATCGTGGAACTCCCTCCCTAACAGCACTGTGAGTGTACCTATGCCACAAGAAAGAAACTCACCACAATCTTCTCAAGGGCAATTAGGGATGGGCAAGAAATGCTGGTCCAGCCATCTCATGAATGAATTTTTTAAAAATCTAGTAGTGGTGCAAATTCAAGGCAACAGTGACCATAACATAAATACACTTTAAGATGATGATCGAGAAAGATAAAACCCAGTTAATCAATTGGAGAAAAGCTGCTAAAGAGGGGCTAAGAATACAACTTAGGCAAATAAAATAGGCAACTGCACTGGCAAACAACGCTGTGGAACAACAATGCGCAACATTGAAAGAACAAGTTGAACTCCAGTGGGACCCCATCGATGAGACATAAGGGAACAATTAAAGGTTAGGAAGGACATATCAGACAGCAGAGTGAATGTTAAGAGGGAATATGAGGAGAGAACACAGAAAAACAATCAGGAAAGCAAAGAGGAATTAGGAAATTACCAAGAAACAAAATAAAAGAGTAAAATATTCTACAAACGCATTAATTAAAAAACGGTTGTGATGGGAATAGGAATGTTGAGGGAGGATAGGATCGTGCCACAGGTTACGACAGAAATGGCAGAATTATGAAATAATTATTTGGGTCTGGTATTTACCAGGGAGATATAACAGGTAGACAGGGCAATAACTGAAGATGAGTAATGAGGAAAGAGCATTTAAAGTAAAAATTGGGGACAGTGGAATAAAGTAAACAAACTCAGGATAAAATCCCTGATACAGATGGGATGCATCCACATGTTTGAAAAGGCTAGGGGAGAGATAGCTGAGGCATTTTTACTCACATTTAGTAACTCATTTGAAAAAGATATAGTACCAGACAATGGATAATTAATGTAATCCCTAGATTTCAGAAAGGGAACAGACTTGTCCAGGGTATTATAAACCAGTCAGTTTAACATCAGTGGTAGGAAAAATAATGGAGACTTTAATAAAGAGGATAGAAGAAAACCTAGAAATGGATTTCAAAGAGGAAAATCTTGCTCGGCCAACCTTCATGATTTTTTTGAGTGGGCAATTTACATGGATTTTAAGAAAACCTTCGATAATATGCCCTACAAGTAGGCTAATAAGGTCAGAGAATGGGGAGTCAAGGGACAAGTTGCAGAAGGAATCACCAGCTGGCTTCAAGAATGAAAGCAGAGAGTGAGAGTAAAGGGGAATTATTCAGGAGTGGCACAAGACAGGAAGTGGTGTTCCACAAGGATCAACACAATTCACAATTTACATTAACGACTTGGAATCAAAAATCCACAATTTCTAAATCTGCAGATGACACCAAATTAGCGGAAATGAGGAACAGTCAATAATGACGATAACTGAAATAAATTACAAGAGAACATTAATAAACTTGCTGAATGAGTAAATAATCAGAAAATAAAGTTGAACACAGGAAAATGTGAGGCAGTACGTTGTGCAGGAAGAATAGGACACCTTGGAAGGTGCAAGTATCGGTGGAGTAGAGAAACAAAAGGATCCTGGAGTACAACAATAATCACCAAAAGCTGCACCACAGGTCGGCAAGATTGTTAAAAAGCAAACCACTAGGTTTTATTTCTAGTGGAATAGAATTGTGAAGTTACACTAAAGCTGTATCAAACATTGGTTAGACCACATTTAGGAGTAGTGCATGCAGTATATGTTAAACAGATTAGAGGAAGGATATAGAGGCACTGGAGAGGGTGCAGAGCAGATTTACAAGGATAGCAGAAATACTTGGACATACACATCAGGAAAGGACAGACAGGCTGGGTTTCTCATCTCTTGAGAAAAGGCGGCCAAGGTGGGACCTAATAGAGATCTTGAAAATGATGCAAGCTTTTAACATACGCCACCCCCGCCTCCTCTTGTGGGGAAGAGAATAACGAGCGGCCATCAATATAAGATAGTCACCAAGAAATCCAACAGGGAATTCAGAAGGACCTTCTTTACCAAGAGAGTGGTGAGAATATGGAACTCGCTACCACAGGGAGTGAACAGTATTTAAATGGAAGCAAGACAAGCAGATGATGGAGAAGGGAATAGATGGTTACAATGATAGATTTAGATCAGAAAAGATGAGAGGAGATGCGAGTGGAACATAAACACCAGCATGAACTGGTTGGGATGAGGTGTAGTTAAAACATTCCAGACCATAGGGCCCAGTCAGTTGGAGACTTGGCTTTGGTTTGTTAATTTAAAAATTGGTGCTATTTATTGCACACATTACAAAAAACTGACACTTGGCAGGAAATGTACTTCTGTATATTACCTTTCAATGGATTACACATTAAAACTGTACCATCTTGCAGACATGAAGTACCCACAAGCTCAGCCTCACTCGCTGGGTCAGTAGAACATGTGATTGCAAATAATTATAGGAGACTCCCCCTTTGTAACAATCCATTACAAAGCTCAAGGTGTTCTAATAGATTATCACAAACTCCTTACTCCTCCTCACACCCCCATCCCTCCGCCATTCCCCCTCTTCCTCCACCCCCCCACCACCCCCCCCCCGACCCCTCCCGCCCCTCCACTCCCTCCTTCCTCCTGCGCTGCCTCATTCCTGGACGGTCTGAGTCCGACCGAGGCCCCAATCCAGAAAAAACACCTCCTTGAAGCTGAGTGACAGGCACTCTGCCAATCCGCTACCCCATTCCTTGGAGACCCGCCTCCTTCACTATGCGTGCCAGACGTTGCTACCATAATATAAAAACAAAAAACTGCGGATGCTGGAAATCCAAAACAAAAACAGAAACAGAAATACCTGGAAAAACTCAGCAGGTCTGGCAGCATCGGCGGAGAAGAGTACAGTTGACGTTTCGAGTCCTCGTGACCCTTCAACTCCTGGCATTGCTACCAATCGGCTTCACCTTTCCCCGGCAGAACTCCTCCCTGTGACCAATGCCCTGCTTGTTTGCAGGAAACCCGCCTCAAAAAATCTGCGTGACAGGCGTTGAGGCCAATCGACTTCCAGAGTCCCCAGACCCGCCTCCTTCAACCTGAGTGAGAGGCACGTCGGCCAATCCGCTTCCCCATTTAATGTTCCTCTGACATGTCTTCCTTCTTCCTTAACCGAGGTTTTCCACCCACGGTGGTTGACAGGGCCCTCAACCGTGTCTGGCCAATCTCCCACGCAGCTGCCCTCACACCTTCCTCTTCCTCCCAGAACCATGATAAGGTCCCCCTTGTCCTCACTTATCACCCCACCAGCCTCCACATTCAAAGTGTCATCCTCCACCATTTCTGCCAACTCCCGCATGATGCCACCACCAAACACATTTTCCCTTCACCCCCCCGGTGACATTCCACAGGGATCGTTCCCTCCGAGACACCCTGGTCCACTCTTCCATCACCCCTTACACCTCAACCCCCTCCCACGGCACCTTCCCATGCAACCGCAGAAGGTGCAACACCTGCCCCTTTACTTCCCCTCTCCTCACTGTCCAAGGGCCCAAAGACTCCTTTCAAGTGAAGCAGCATTTCACTTACACTTCCCTCAATTTAGTCTACTGCATTCATTGCTCCCAATGCGGTTTCCTCTACACTGGAGAGACCAAAAGCAGACTGGGTGACCGCTTTGCGGAACACCTTTGGTCTGTCCTCAAGCATGACCAAAACCTCCCTGTCACTTGCCATTTCAACACTCCACCCTGCTCTCATGCCCACATGTCCATCCTTGGCCTGCTGCATTGTTCCAATGAAGCTCAACGCAAACTGAAGGAACAGCAGCTCATCTTCCAACTAGGCACTTTACAGCCTTCCGGACTGAATATTGAGTTCAACAAGTTTAGATCATGAACTCTCTCCTCCATCCCCACCCCATTTCCGATCCCCCTTTTATCCCCACAATAATTTATATAGATTTTTCTTTTCCCACCTATTTCCATTAGTTTTAAATGTATTTCCATCCATGGTTTTATCTCTGCCTTTTAGCCTATTTCGATCAGTCCTTGGGCCCCAGATATTCATAATCCATTTCAATGATTTGGATGTTGGGATTAAATGTAATATTTCCAAGTTTCCAGATGACACAAAACTAGATGGAAGTGTTGGTTGTGAGCAGGATGCAGAAATGATTCCAGGAGATTTGGAGAGGCTCAGTGAGTGGACAAAAATGTGGCAGATGGAATTCAATGTGGAGAAATATGGGGGTATCCACTTTCGTGGCAAAAACAGAAATACAGAGTATTTCTTAAATGGTGAGGGGCTGGGAAATGTTGAACGTCAAAGGGACTTGGGTGTCCTTGTTCATGAGTCACTGAAAGCTAACATGCAGGTACAGCAAGGAATATAGAAGGCAAATGCCATGTCGGCCTTGATTGCAAGAGGATTTAAGTACAGGAGTAAAGGTGTTTTACTGCAATTATATAGAGCCTTAGTGAGACTGAACTGGAATATTATATTCCGTTTTGTTCTCCTTACCTAAGGAAAGATATACTTGCCATAGACTGAGTGTAATGAGGGTTCACAAATTAATTCCTGGAATGGAGGGATTGCCCTATGAGGAAAGAATAAATAGATGGGCCCATTACTCTCTGGAGTTTAGAAGAAGGAGGTGATCTCATCCAAATATAAAAAATTCTTATCGGGCTTGACAGGGTAAATGCAGGAAGGAAGGATGTTTCCCTGGTTGATGTGCCGGGTGGGTCTAGAACCAGGGGACACAGTTTCAGAATAAGGGTCAGGTCGTTTAGGACTGAGATGAGGAGGAATTTCTTCATTCAGAGAGTGATGAATCTTTGGAAGTCCCTGTCCCAGACGGCTGTGGAGGCTCAGTTATTGAGTATGTGCAAGACAGAGATGGATAGATTTCCACATATTAAAAACATCAATAGATCCGGGGATTGTGCAGGAAAATGGTAATGAAGTAGAATATTAGTCATGATCTCATTGAATGGCAGAGTGGGCTCGAAGGGCTGGATGGTCTACTCCTGCCAACAGCAGTTCTGCTCCAGCAGCATGAAAGGGTTAACCATGTTTAGCTTGAATTGTCTTTTCATAGAAGTAAAATATAAGCAAAAAAGCAGAACAGGAGAATAGTAAACCTGTCTTAGACAGGATAAGAAATGAGACGGGGCAAGGCAGTAGAACAAAGAACAAGGCCAGGTAGTGAGTGGGTGTTGAAGTCAGCACATTCAGCAAGATATGGTGGTCTTGCGAGGATGAGAACAATGTCTAGCGTCTGAACACACGGGAATAAGTGACAAAAGCCGAAGGCCTCTTTAAGCATGTGATTGTGATTAGAATATGGGTACATGACCAACTGCGTATAAAAGGTGATTGCGCTGTAATCCGTGCAGCTCGGTCTTGGACTGTCCAAGGATGTCTCTCCCTGTGTACACTTGAATCATTAATAAACAATTGTGCCCTGTACCTGAGTCTCCAGGTGATTTGTAAGGCAAACTACAACCTGCTGACAGCAGTTCTACTCCAGCATCTATGCACACGCACGGTCCCAGTTCCTCAGCTGAGCTGCTGCACCGACTGCTGCTCCCAACTCTTTAAACTAAAAACAACTGAACACAAACTGTTGTTCACTGAAACTTGAACTGACCTGTGACCTGTGATCTCCCAGCAGGGTTCAGCCCTCTGCCCTGAGACAGGATCTGAATGTATCAACCCTTGGGACATTCTGAAACTTAAATGTTACAATCTCCAGTCAACACAAAGGTTATTCCCACGATTTTGAACTTAGAATCGCTCCACACTGAAAATAACACAGTAAGAACTCCAACAATATAGTTTTAATCAATCTCTCTATTAAAATAACATATTGCCTTGTGATTCTTCCTGCCAAGTGGACAAGTTCGCATTTTCCCAACATTATAATCCATCCACTAACTTAACTATCTCTTAACCTATCTAAATCCTTTTGTATAATATTTATGTCCTCTTGACAAGTTAATTTCCTAACTATCTTTGTGTCATCAACAAATTTAACTACCATAAATTCGGTCCCTTCATCCAAGTCATTGATATAGATTGCAAATAGCTGAGGCTCCAGCACTGATCCCTGTGTCACTCCACTCGTTTAACCCTTTCAAGTTACAGCTTCACAAACCAAACACAGGAGCCAAGAGAGAGAGAGAGAATGTGTGAGTATGGAGAGAGTAGAGGGGAGGGTAGGGGAGGGAGAAAGGGTGATGGAGGAGTGAGGGATTGGGAGGGGTGGAAGGCTGAGTGAGTGGACAGAGTGGAGCCAGAGTTAGCTGGAGGGGCAGTTTTTGTGCTGGAGGGGGAGGGCTGAGACGGTGGAAGGGGGAGTGGAGAGGTTGGGAGTTGGAGCGGAGACAGAGTATGGGAAAGGGAGGGGAGAAAGAAAGCTGGAGAGAAAGGAGGGGGGTTTGTGAGGAACTGTGTGCAGGATGGGGAGGACAGAGAAATAATGGGACCAAGAGGGGGGAGTTAGAGCGAAATGGGAAGGGGAGACAGAGTGGAGGGAAGTGAGTGAGCGAGAAGATGGACCTGGAGCGGAGTATGTGTGGGAGCGGGTAGAGAGTGAAAACAGAGGGCACAGGAAAGGAGATGGTTGGGAGAGTGGAGCAGGGACACAGGAGAGTGAGGTGAGAGAGAAAGCAGGTGCAGAAGGAGGGTTGTGAGGAACATCTGCAGGAGGGGGAGGCAGAGAGAGTGTTGGAGAGAGAAAGAAAGGAAGAGAGGACTAGGGAAGGAGGAGGGAGTGGACGGCAAATATAGAGGGTGGAAGAGGGAAGAGAGCAGAGACGCGGGAAGAGAAAGTGGGGTGGGTGGGGGTTGGGTAGACATTGGGTATGGGAGGGGAGAGTGTGAAGGGGCCAGGCAGCAGTGGGAGGGGGGACCATCATGTCATCCAGCAGTGGACAGGAGTAATGAGGAGCCGAGAGAAACACTGCTGCCCCTCCCACCTCCACACTGAAAACAGGAAAATAAATGCGCTCAGTTGTTCACTGCCGCCCACATCCATGTCCAGAAAACCCAAGGGTCAGGGCTCGAGTCTCAGGACATCCCAATATCTGGACAGAGAACTAAAACAGCACCAACATTAGCAGATGGAGGGGGCCTAACGCCTGTTTTGGGGACTGCCCGAGTCCCTTAAATACACCCCGACCCAATTATGAGTCGGACGAAATAGTGGAATCTTACAGCACAGAAGGAGACTGTTCGGTCCATCGTACTTGTGCAGGCTTTGTGAAAGAGCTGTCCAATTTAATCTCACAGCCCAGCTTCCTGCCCAGAACCCTACATATGAGTCCATTTGAGAACATGTTTAATTCTCTTTTGAAAGTTCCGATGGAATCAGCTTCCACCACATTTTCCGACAGTGAATTCCAGATCATGACAATAGTCTGAGAGATTCAATTGATGCTCATTTCTCCTCTAATTCTTTTGATAATTATGTGGAATCTCTGGCCTTTAGTTACAGACACACTCACCAGAGTAAACAGATTCTCCCGATCTACTCTATAAAACCCCCATAATTTAAATTCCTGCACTAAATCTTCCCTTAAACTTCTCTGTTCTAGGGAGAGCATTACCAGCTTATCCAACCTATCCAGTTATCTGAAGCCGCTCATCAGTGCTATTATGCTGGTAAATTACCCCTCAACCCTCTCCAATGACTTGACATCCTTCCTAAAGTGTGGTGCCCAGAATTGCAGAAAATACGCCTCCTGAGGCCTATTTGAAGTGCTCGTTGGTGCAAAACTGCCCCTGAAATTGCTCCTTTCTATACCTGTACACTTGCACACAAGGAACAAGTTTACGAACCCACAAGGTGATCAAGAATCAGTGACAGAGGCTCCAAGGTGACATAGAGACGCAGGGGGAGGGGGTGAAATTTGTCCTGGGTGATTGTGCGACACGGGCAACACTGAAGTAGCAGCTTGGAACCCACTCCACTCAATATCTGTTTCCATTAACTCCAATGGATTGATATTGAGCACGATGTAAACTGGGTTACTGATTTGCTGTCTGATTTTCTCATATTGCGTTACCATCCAAACAAAATTTACTCTTTCTGGAGCTCTTATTGAACTGTTTAAAAATAAAGACAGTTTTAACTAAACAGTGACACACACAGATATTTCAGGACATGTCATTGAGGTGGTGGCTCACCAACAGGCACTCCATCTACAACAACCTGCATTGACAACGGCCTCTCTGGATATGTGAGAATGACTTTCTTCCTGCAGCCAGGGAAGCGTGACGTGGTCAGTCACAGGAAATCGTGCAGAAGAATTAATTCAGCGGAATGACCACGTGGTGTTGTAAGTATATTATACTGCTTGGTGGGTTAATAAAGGTTTTGAGAGGTTGAGTAGATTGGGTCTGTACTAATTGAATCTGAGGGTTAGGATGGCATGTGGAGCTGGATCAGAATAGGGCCCATTGTAACGAGGAGAGGTTCATGGGTAACATTGTGGAGAGGAAAGTTGATATTGGATGGGTAAGGTGATAGGGCAAAGTTGGTGGGTGGCAGGGGGAAGGGTAGGATATGGTGGATCAAGTTTGGAAAGTGACGCCCACCATTTTTCAAATCTGACCTTGACCACGCAGTTAGTCAGTAAGTGAGATACCTCAAAGTGGGAGGAGGGTCTTTTCAGACGCGTTGACCTCAAGGTCAGCACAAATGGCCGACTAATAGCAGAGTTGTTCACTTTGGCAAGAAGAACAAAAAGTAAGCATGTTATTCTTCTGTTATATAGGGCATTGGTGAGACCACAATTTGAATCCTGTGAGCAGTTTTGGTTTCCTTATTTAAGGAAGGATGTAAATGCACTGGAGACGGTTCAAAGGAGGTTTACTAGATTGATACCTGGAATGGGTGGGTTGTCTTATGAGGAAAGGTTGGACAGACTGGGCTTGCGTCCACTGGAGTTTAGAAGAGTGAGGGCTGATTTGATTGAAGTATACAAGATCCTGAACAGCCTTGACAAGGTAGACGTCGGAAGGATGTTTCCGTTTGCGGGTGAGTCCAGACCTAGGGGCCACTAGGTTAAAATTAGGGCATGTCCTTTCAGGACACAGATGAGATTTTTTTTTTCTCAGAGGGTTGTGCGATTTTGGAATTCTGTGCCTCAGAAGGTGGTGGAGGTGGGGTCATTGAATATTTTTAAGGCTGAAGAAGATAGATTCTTGTTAGGTATGGAAATCAAAGTTTTATTGGGGTTAGATGGGAACATGGAAATCAAAACACAAGATGAGCAATGATCGTATTGAATGGAGGAGCAGGCTCGAGGGGCTGAATGGTCTATTCCTGTTCCTATTTCTTATGTTCTTAAAAGGACATCCTAATAATTATAAGGTAACTGGATGTCATCTATGCTCAGTCGTGTTCTCCTCTCTATGGTGAAGCTCACCCAGCAGCAGGTTTATGCCCGACTCATGGGTCTCATCACATCGAGATCCCAGCAAGGTATGGAGCTGCCATTCATTCTGTGCCATTCGCCATCAGCTGCAGTCAGAGGCTGGGATGAATGAAGGGAGAGAGGAGATGCCTCCAAGGGGTACGAGTGGTGGAATGCAGCCAGCTCGTGACTCCAAACCTCGATCCACCCAGTTGAATGGCTATGCCTGACAAGGGCTCAAGTGTTTAGTCTTTCTATGTTATCAAGGCAATGTAGGGTCTCGAGCGTAGTGAAGGGTATTAAAGGAACTGCCTCGGCAATTGCCGGGCTTGCTCATCAGGGACAAGGGATACCACCAGCAAACATGGCTGATGATGCCAGTACACCAGCCTCAGAGTACTGCTGAGGTGATACAGTGATGCCGATACCTCCACCAAGGTCCCTGATTGAGCAGGTGATTGAGCTGCTAAAGATGAGGTTCAGATGTTTGGACCACTCAGGCAGGGCTCTCCAATACTGAGAATGTCTCAGATCATCATTGTCTGCTGCACCCTGCACAACCTTGTGTTGTAAAGCGTTGCCTGAGGGAGACATGGGGGACTGAGATATCTGCTTTGATGAGAAGGACAATGAATGCGATGGGAGGGCCAGGATGTGGCTGAACCACATGCAGAGGCTATAGCAGGAATATGATGTGGCACATGGGCCCATACCAATCTGGTAGTTACCAGATTCAATCCAGAGTAAGCTGCCAGGCATTTGTTTAACTTTTTGGTTTTCTATCCTTTGCTGGCTGAAAGGCCTCAGCACCTTCTTGTTTACTGACCTTAGCTTTCTCAGATTTATTTATGAGAGCAGAATTAAATTGCACTAGTTACCATCTTCCCTGTTGTTGGTTTGAGCCTTGCATGTGCTCAACTATGGTAAAATGCAGAACACTGGCACCAAATGCTCTTATTAGAATCTGCACAGCGCCCCATTCTCCTGCAGCCTCAGGCACCTGTAAGCAGAACTGTGACTTCACCGATGCACTGACAAAGTCCTGGACACAACAGTTTGGAAGAAATTTCAAATCTAAACTCGCCAGGGATGCACTTATGTCACCGTGACATGGTCCTCCACAAACCTCTGTCACCTGGGAGTGGCCCAGAATGTATGCATCATGAGATCTTCCTGGGAATTGAGCATCATCATGCAGGATTTGCCTTCTGTGATCACATATCACCTGCTCGTTCAAATGATGAATGTGACAGGCTGTTGCCTTGGAGCTCTCAAGGTCACTTGTGTGCTCTGCACTAACGGGAGACATGAGGTTGCTACAGTTCCTAATGCTTTTTCATCATGGCTTCTAGGATCCAGGTGGAATTGTCTAAATTGGTGCACTATCCTGATTGGCTATCTGTGACATTCTGATTACACTTGTGTGTCACTGATTGGGAGCTGACTCATTGGTCCCAAGTGCAGCCCCAGATGGATCCACTATTAAAGAAGTTCAAGGTGGCGGTGACCTTCAACGCCACCAACATTGGATATCCTCCAAGTCCTTGTGGACACAGCTCGTCGTGGAGAACCTGGCAGATGTGAGAATCCGTATCCTGGGATAACACGAAGGCACCTCTGGCACTGCCTTTCACTAATTTTTCGTTAAGAGCACTGCCTGCAATACATCCATGGATGGGCTAATGGCCGCCATTTCAATGGACCCTGTTCACCAGCTTCTTCACTTTCCTGAGGCCGGCTGCCCCATACTAACCCTGACTCCTGCTCTTAAAGGGGACCTGACCTGGCAGAGAGCTCTTTCGGGGAGAACCAGACAGGGAGGAACAGCATGAGAACACCATTTGGCCAGTAAAATCACTGCTGCATACATGTTGAGGAGGGATGGTCATGTTGCTGCCCAACCCCACCCCCCACCCCCCCGGTCGCTGCTCACACATCATAATCCCATATCCCTTGACTGCTTTATCACGCCAATAGGTTTACAGGTTACTTTGTAGTCCACTCACTGAGTGCCTCACCTGCACTAGGCTTTGCTGAGGTTCAAGCCCCCCAACCCTCCAATCGCAGAGACCCCTACAAGTCTCATTCCTAGATGGCCTGAGCTTTAGTGCAAGACCGTGATCTGTCATTGTGGCTCCCACATCCAAAGTAAACTTCTTTCCTGCATGGACCCTGCACAGGACAGTTAGAGTTGCTGTTGCTTCACATGGATCTCCTCACAGTCCTCAGCACAGTCCAGCACACAGGCCCAGTCTACTCTCTCTCTCTCCTCATGCCCTAAACAAGCAATGGTGCTTCAATGATGTCCAATGCACTTTGGTTAGACACATGGCAGCATGATATCATCGCTATAACAGAAACCTGGCTTAAGGAGGGGCAAAAATTGCCGATCAACATCCTTGGATATAGAGTTTTCAGGCAGGGTAGAGAGGGGGAAAAAGTTGGGGCTGTAACATTATTGGTTCAAGAATCAATTGCAGCTGAGAGGAGGGATGATGTACTAAAAGAAGCATCAAATGAGGCCATATGGATGCAGCTCAGAAATAAAAAACGGGCAGGCACACATCGGAGTATATTATAGACCCTTAATAGTGGAAGGGAGCAAATATATAGGCAAATTTCTGAGTGCAAAAACAATTGGACAGTGATATTTGGGGACTTCACATCCCTATTTATATTAGGGTAGTTGAACGGTGTGAAGGGCACTTGAACTGCATTCAAGACAACTTTCTTAGCTAGCACGTAACATGCCCAACGAGAGGGGTGCAATTCTAGATTGAGTCTCAGGAACTGAAGCTGGGAAAGTGGATGAAGTAGCTGTGCGTGACCATTTTGGAGATACTGACCATAAGACAGTTAGATTTAACACCATTATGGAAAAGGACAAAAAGAGAACAGGGGCAACATTTCCAAATTGGAGGAAGACAAATTTCACAAAGCTGAGAGGTGAACTGGTGAAAGTGGATTGGATACAGCTATTAGAAGGGAAAATGTTGTCAAATCAATGGGAGTTATTCAAAAGTGAGATTTTACGGGCACAGTGTAGACATGTCTCCACAAAGAAAAAGGGTGATACTGCCGAATCTAGAGCCCCCTGGTTATCCAGAAGCGTACAGGCCATGAAAAAGCAAAAAAAAAGGCTCATGATAGTCAAAAAATGCTTAATACTGTGGAAAGCCTAGAGGAGTATGGAAAGTACATGGGTGAAGTAAAAATGTAAACTAGGAAAGCAGAGAGAGGCTTTGAAAAAAATATTGGCAGGTAAAATCACAGGAAATGTGAGGATGTTACCAGTACATTAAGAGCAAGAGAATAACTAAAGAAAAGTTAGGGCCTATCAGAGATGTACATGGTAACCTGTGCATTGATGCTGAAGATTTGGGCAGCGCTCTCAATGTTTACTTTGTCTCGGTCTTCACTAAAGAGAGGGATGAGGCAGACATTCTAGTTCAAGGGAAGGAGTGCGCAATATTAAATGTAATAAGGATAGTGAGAGAGGAAGTAACAGAAGGACTGAAAACAGGGAGGATTGATTGGTTAGTGGAGTGAATGTTGTCTACATGGATTTTGGTGGGGCATTTGACAAGGTCCCACATGGCAGATTGGGGAGGAAATTGAAATCCCATGGGTTACACGGAAGGTGGCGAGTTGGATCCAAAATTGGTTCAGCTACAGGATATAAAGGGTAATGGTCGATAGATGGTTCCGTGAATGGGAAATGATTTCCAGTGGTGTTTGACAGGGCTCAGTGTTGGAGCCTTTGCTGTTGGTTGCATACATTAATGATTCGGATTAAATATGGGAGGTATGATTGGGGAATTTGCAGATGACACAAAAATTTGCTGTGTAGGTGAAAGTGAAGAGGGTAGATGTTTTCTCCAGAATGATGTCAATGGTTTTGTTGAGTGAGAAAATTAAATTCAATCCGGAAAAGTGTGAGGGGAATTTGGGAAGGGAAAACAAGGCAAGGGAATACTGAATAAATGAGAGGATATTGAGAGGAGTTGAAGAAGTGAGAGACTTTGACGTGCATGTCCTGGAAGGTGGCAGGACAGGTGGATACAGTGGCCAAGGAAGCACATGGAATGCACTCCTTTATTGCACGAGGTATTGAAGTCAAAGGCAGGGATTTTGTGACGGAACTGTATAAAATGTTGGTTCAGCCACGGCTGGATTTTTGTGTACATTTCTGTTCACCACATGACAGCAAGGACATAATTGCTTTGGAGAGAGTACAGAGGAGATTTACAAGAATGCTGCCAGGGTTTGAAAATTGCAGCTATGAAGAAAGATTGGATAAGCTAGCGTAGCTTTCCTTAGAATAGAGGAGGCTGAGGGATGACCTAATTGAGGTGTACAAAACTATGAGGGGCCCAGACAGGGTAGACAGTAAAGACTTGTTTCCCTGGCGCAGGAGTCAATTACCAGCGGGCATAGATTTAAGGTGATTGGTAGAAGGTTTAGAAGGAACATGAGGAAAATCTTTTTCATGCAGAGGGTGGTGGGCATCTGGAATTCAATGCCTGAATTGGCGATTGGGGCTGAAATGCTGAACTCATTTAAAAGGTACCTGGATCTGCACCTGTAGTGCTGTAACTTGCAAGGCTATGGACCAAGTGCTGGAGGGCGGGGTTAAAATGAGCAGCAAATTTCTTTTTTATTGGCCAGTGTCGACGCAATGGGCTGAATGGCCTCCCACTGCACTGTAACCTTTCTGTGGATCTATGATTGCAAACCTTTTGTGTGAGGTCTACTGCCACCCTTGATAAGGATGAGCAGGCCACACAAATATCGATGTGAGTTCTGAGAAAGGCTTTAGGCAACCGCTCAAACAATCCTACACTCAAATCCCTCTTGCAGTCAAGACTAATGTGCTGTGTCTACCTGATTTGTTGCCTTCACCTGTGTGTCAGCTCAAAATGACAGCTCAACTAAGCAAGGCCATTCATGACTAAATGTTGAAACCAAAGCTTCCTCCAGTTATTTAGAGCAGCCTCTGGTTTTCTACTGTTAAGAAGACAGGATAGAGCTTCAGTCTCTCAGCCTTCAAACTGCATCTACTCTGTTCATTGCCACACACATAGCAGATTTAACATCCCTCGAGTAATCATGGCATCCACCATCTAACATCAGGGCAACAGCCGCAGGAGAAACAATGACCTTGTTGAACACAATTTCAGAGGTCAGAATATGGTGAGCTGCAAGTAATGGGGCTTGCATGAGGAGTGACCAGGCAGCATACTCACAACTGATGGTCAGAGCTTAATCACACTCATGTGGGATTATTGATTAATCACTATGTTGATAATGTGGGAGAACTGAATCTATGGGAGTTCCTGATCAGACACTGATTGGGGCCTCATTCCGAGTGTTAAATGCCGGTGACTGTTGAAGCAACTGGCAGTAAGATGGAATCAAGGAGACTTCCAAACAGTGAAAGTGAACATATATTTACAAGTGTCCAAACTATATACAATGAGTCCTACCACCTGCTACCTGTTTGCATTCAATACTTCTTAATTTTATCTGAACCTATCATGATGTCTCGGTGCAGCCCTAACATCCACAGCAGAGGTGGAAGCAGCCTTCTGCCTGCTAAACACTGTTGTCCGGGTATCTTTTAAATAAACCTGCCTAGGTTTCAAACCCGTGAGGTAATGATGGGGACAGTGACTTCCTGCCCGCCCTCAACACCAGTTTGTCCGTGCTCCACATCAATGAATCAGTAATAAGCTGAAGAGGGCAAGATTACCCATGTTCAGCCGCCCTGCCCGACAGCAGGAATCACTTCCACTTCCATGCCCACCGCCGAACATAGCCTTCAGAGTGGAAGATTCCACCTGTTAACTCTGGTTCTCTCTCCAAAGATGCTGCCTGACCAGCATTTCCAGCGTTTTCTATTTTTACTTCAAAAGCTGCAGTCCTGCCACATCCAGTCATCAATGATGGTGGACAATTAAACTACTCGCTGGAGGAAGCTCCATTTACATTTCCACACACAGTGAGAGGTGAGTACTGCACGTCATGCAAAAGACAAGCCTGAAACATTTGCAATCATTTTCAGCCTCAAATGTTGAGTGGATGATCCACCTTGGTCTCCTTCCAACATCATCAATGTCACAGATGCCCGCGGGATACAGCAAAGACTATGGCTCAGACAACATCTCAGCTGCAGTACTGAAGATTTGTGCTCCAAAATTAACTATGCCCACAGCCAAGTTGTTCCAGTAGAGTTGCAACACAAGCATTTACCCGACAATGTGGGAAATTGCCCAAGTATATCCTGTCCACAAAAAACCGGACACTTCCAAAATGGCCAATCACTGATCCAACAGTTTACTCTCAATCGTCAGACCAGCGTTGCCAACAATGACATCAAATGGCATTTACACAGCAATAAAACGCTTATGAATTTTGAGTTTGCATTCAGACAGGGCCACTTGGCTCGAGATCCCATACAGACTTAGTCCATCATGGACAAAAGAGCTGAAAGCCAGGGATAAGGTGTCATTAGGAGTCAGGGAATCAACATTTATAGAATTCATATGAACACAAAAGCAGATGTTTGCAGTTTTTGTAGATCAATAATCTCAGCCCCGGTGATCATTGCAGCAGTTTGTCAGGTTAGTGTCCGAGGCCCACCAATCTTCAGCTGTTTTCTCAATAATCTGCCTTCCATCAATTGTCATGATGGCCACTGATGATTGTTCATTGTTCAGCACCATTTTCAACACCTCTGATACTGAGGCAGTCTGTGGTGGCATGCTATAGGACCTGGACAGCATTTACTCTTGGGCTGATGAGTGGTACGTAGCATAAACGCCAGGTAATGATTATCACCAACAAAAGAAAATCTAAGCATCATCCTTGACATTCAGCTGCATTTCCATCACTCTATCCCCCACCATCAACATCCTGGGCATTACCACGGAACAGAAACTGAACTGTGTGAGTATATAGATATTATGGTTATAAAGGCAAGTCAGAAACCAGGGATTGTAAGAAAGGTGCCGCAATAACTGTAGGCGGTTTTAATCTTCATACAAATTGGACAAATCAAATTGGAACAGTTAGCCTGAGGTTGAGTTCATAAATTGTACTCAGGATAGTTTCGTAGAAAAAAATATGTTCCTGACCCAACCAGGAAACAGGTTATTTTAAACCTGGTAATATCTAATGAGACAGGATTAATAAATTACCGCATAGTAGAAGATCCTCTGGATAAGAGAGATCATGTATGATAAAATTTCACATTCAGTTTGAGGGTGAGCAATTTAGGTTTGAAACCAGTGCCTTAAACTTAAATGAAGACAATTACAAGGGTATGAAGACAGCATTGGCAAAAGTGGATTGGGAAACTATGTTAAAAATAAGATGGTAGAGAAACAGTGGCAGACGTTTAAGGAGATACTTCATAACTCCCAGCAAAGATATATTCCATTGAGAAAGAAAGACTCAGTGAACAGAGTGCTCTATCTGTGGCTAACTAAGGAAGTTAAGGGAAATACCAAATGGAAAGAAAAGATGTACAATGCTGCAAGGATTAGTGGAAGTCCAAAAAAATTGGAAAAGTTTAGAAACCTGCAAAATATGACTAAAAAAATAAAGAGGGAGAAATTGGAGTATGAGAGAAAACTTTCAAGAAAGCTAAAACAGACAGTAAAAGCTTCTGCAACTATATCAAAAAGAAGAGTAATGATGGTGAGTGCTGGCTTCTCAGAGGGTGAGACTGGGGAATTAATTGTGGGAAACTGGGGCATGGCAGAGACTTTGAACAAGTATTCTTCACAGTAGAAGACACAAAAAAGCATCCCAAGAATAGCAGAAAAATAAGGGCAAAAGGGAGGAATTTGAAACAATCACGATCAGTAGAGAAAAAGTAGGAGGAAAACTACTAAAGGGATTAAAGGCTGACAAGAATCTTGGACCTGACGAAATTCATCATTGGGTCTGAATGGAAGTGGCTGCAGAGATAGTGGATGCATTTCTTGCGATCTTCCAAAATTCCCTCGATTCTGGAAAGATCACTATGGACTGAAAGCCACGAACGTAACATCACTGCGCAAAAAAGGAGGGGGGCAGAAATCAATGAACTATAGGCCAGCTAATCTAACATTTGTCATTGGGAAAACCCTAGGAACTATTATTTTAAAAAGTAGTAGCAGGACATTTAGAAATCATTACATTATCAGACAGAGTCAACGTGGTTTTGTGAAAGTGAAATCTTGTTTGACAAATTTATTAGAGTTCTTCAAACCAAAAAAAAGAGAGAGAGGCAGAGAGGGAGAAGCCTTCTGGGAGAAGTCAGCACAGTCACCGCAACTCAGAAGGGGATCGAGGAGGACCCACTGTCAAAGAAGGGAATATCACCGAACATTACATTGCTGTAGTGTTTCCATCCCTCTCTCCTCCCCAAGCCAAAAAAAAAGAGAGAGAGGGAGAGGCCATACCTTCAGGAGTGCACAAGACCTGTGAGGGACACTCTTCTGAAAGTGGATTTTAAAACAAGCAACTGATTGGTGAGTAAATCCTGGTGAGCTTTTTTTTCCAATCTATTAAAGTAATTCATTGCTTAATACTGAGGTTGGAGCGAAAAAAAAGTATAAAAATAGCACTGTACAAGTATAATTAGTCAAGAAATCACGTTGCTAGCTAACATGAATAATGCCCCAAGCTAGCTTATATTTTAAGGGAGTAACTAGCTTAATCGAGAGGGACGTCATGGCAGGAGAACTCAGAACCGTGATGTGCTTCTCCTGCAGGATGTGGGAAATCAGGAACGCTTCGAGCGTCCCTGCTGACCATGTGTGCGGAAGGTGTGTCCAAATGCAGCTTCTAGCAAACTGGATTTCCGTGGGTGGACTCATTGTGGAGCATCCACGATGCTGAGCAAGTCATGGATAGCACGTTTAGCGAGGTGGTCACACTGCAGGTGAAGATTACACAGGCAAAAAGGGAATGGGTGACCATCAGGGACAGTAAAAGACTCAGGAAGGTAGTGCAGGAGTCCGCTGTGGTCATTCTCCCTCTCTAACAGATATACTGGATACTGTTGAGGAGGAGGGCCTCTCAGGGGAAAGCAGCAACAGCCAAGTTCATGGCACTGTGGGTGGCTCTGCTGCTCAGATGGACAGGGAGGAAAACAAGTGGCATGGCTACAGTGATATGGGATTCAATAGTTAGGCTCACAGCCAGACGTTTCTGTGGCCGCAAACGTGAATCAAGGATGGTATATTGCCTCACTGGCGCCAGGGTCCAGGATGTCACAGAGTGGCTGCAGGACATTCTGGGGAGGTAAGGTAAACAGCCAGTGGTCTTGGTACACATTGGTACCAACGACATTGGTAAACTAAGGGATGAGGACGTGCAAGCTCAGTACAGGAAGTTAGGAGATAAATTAAAATGCAGGACCCAAATGTAGTAATCTCAGGATTACTCCCAGTTCCACGTGCTAGTGAGAGTATGAATAAGAGGATAGACCAAATTAACACGTGGCTGGAGAGATGGTGTAGCCGGGAGGGACTCAGATTCTTGAGGCACTACGGAAGGTGGGACCTGTACAAACCGGATGGGCTGCAGCCAGGCAGAGCTGGGACCAGTGTCCTTGCAGGGGCTTTTGCTAGTTCTGTTGGGGAGTATTTAAACTAGTGTGGCAGGGGGGTGGGATCCCAGCAGTAGGATCAGATAGGTCAGATTCAGATCAGAAAAATGGAGGTAGAACATTAGCTCGGGATGTTGTGGTAGACATGGAGTTACAGGAGAAGCAAAGTTTACAAAGTGTCCAGCAAGGGAAATTGACGGGGTTAAACTGTTTATAGTACAATGCAATGAGTATTACAAACAAGGTAGATGAGTTAAGGGCACAGGTAGACACGTGGCAGCAGGATGTCATGGAGACCTGGCTAAAGGAGGGACAAAGCTGGCAGCTTAATATCCCCAAGCTATAGAGTCTTCAGACTTCAGATAGAGTAGGAGATAATAAAGGAGTGGGGGAAGCAATAATGGTTAAAGAATCAATTCCAGTTGTGAGAAGGGATGATGTACTAAATGGGTCAACAAACGAGGCTTTATGGATTGAGCTTAGAAATAAAGAGGGGCAGTCACACTACTGGGAGTATACTACAGACCCCCAAATAGTGAAAGGGAGATAGAAGAACAAATATGTAGGCAAATTTCTGCTTGTAAGAACAAGAGGGCAATAATAGTAGGAGACTGAACTATCCTAATAACAACTGGGATTCAAACAATATAAGGGGCACTGGGGGAGAAAAATTCATGCAGTGTGTCCAAGGAAATTTTTTCAACCAATTAGTGACAAACCCAATGAGAGGAGATGCAATTCTAGACCTAGTCTTGGGGAACGAAGAAGGGCAAGTGGGTGAAGTGACATGTTGGCGACAATATTGGGGACAGTGATCACAATTCAGTTAGATTTAGCATTACCATGGAAAAGGACAGAGATAAGGCAGAAGTGGGGGAAGGCAAATTTTGCAGAAATGAGAAGGGACTTGGCTGAGGTGGACTGGACAGCACTGCTGGAGGATAAAACAGTGGAAAACCACTGGGAAGCACAAAAAAGCGAGATCCTAATTGTACAAAGTAGACATGTTCCCTACAAAAATAAGAGTGGTACTCCCAAATCTAGACCCCTCTGGTTGTCTAGAGGAATACAGGGGAAGTTCAAACAGAAAAAGAAAGCATACGATAGGCACAAAGAACTAAGCACTGCAGATAGCCTAGGCAAATATAGGAAGTGCAGGGATGAAGTAAAAAAGGAAATAAGGAAATCAAAGAGAGGGCATGAAAAAAGATTAGCAAGTAAAGTTAAGGATAACCCAAAGATGTTTTACCAATATATTAATGCTAAAAGGTTACTTAAGGAAAAAGTGGGACCTATCAGAGATGAAGATGGAAACTTGTGTGTAGATGAAGAGGCTTTGGGAAGGGTTTTGAATGAATATTTTGTCTCCGTGTTTACAAAGGAAAGGGAGGATATAGATATAGTAGTCCAGGAGGAACAATGCGAGATATTGGACAGGATAGTCATAAAGAGAGAGGAAGTACTTGAAGGGTTGAAATCCTTGAAAGTTGATAAGTCACCAGGGCCAGATGGAATGTTTCTGAGGCTGCTGAAGGAAGTGAGGGAGGAGATAGAAGATGCTCTGAGGATGATTTTCCAATCTTCACTAGATACAGGGGAGGTAGCGGAGGACTGGAGAAATGCAAATGTTTAAAAAGGGATCAAAGGAAATGCCAGATAATTATAGGCCTGTTAGTCTTACATCGGTGGTGAACAAATTAGTAAACTCAACCCTGAGAGATAGGATTAACTGTCATGCGGAAAAGCATGGACTAGTCAGGGATGGTCAGCACGGGTTTGTTAAAGGAAGGTCTTGCCTCACAAATTTGATGAATTCCTTGAGGAAGTGACAAGAAGAGTTAATGAAGGTGGTGCAGTGGATGTTGTGTACCTGGATTTTAGCAAGGCATTTGACAAGGTCCCACATGGCAGATTGGTCAGGAAAGTAAAAGCACATGGGATTCAGCGTAATGTGGCAAACTGGATAAAAGGTTGGCTTTGTAACAGGAAACAAAGGTTAATAGTCCATGGATGCCCTTGCGAATGGAAAGTTGTCTCAAGTGGTGTTCCACAGGGCTCGGTATTGGGACCCTTGCTGTTTGTGTTATATATTAACGATTTGGACGTGAACGTGAGGGACACGATTGGAAAATTTACAGCTGACACAAAGATTAGCCGAGCAGTGCATAGTGTCGAGGATAGCCATAATCTCCAAAACGATATAGATGGCTTGGTGGAGTGGGTGGTAAAGTGGCAGATGAATTTTAACCGAGAGAAGTGTGAGGTCATACAGTTAGGGAGGTCAAACAGCCACAGGGATTACATAATGAATGGGAATATACTAAGAGGGATAGATGAAGTGAGAGATCTTGGTGTACAAGTACACAGGTCCCTGAAGGCAGCAGTTCAAGTAGACAAGGTTGTAAAGAAGGCATATGGAATGCTCTCCTTCAATGACAGAGGTATAGAATATAAAAGTAAGGATTCAACGTTGGAACTGTATAAAACACTGGTGAGGCCACAACTGGAGTGTTGTGTGCACTTCTGGTCACCACATTACAGGAAGGACGTAATAGCTCTGGAGAGAGTGCAGAGCAGGTTTACAAGACTGTTGCCAGGTTTAGAAAATTGTAGCTATGAGGAGAGATTGGATAGGTTGGGGTTATTTTCCTTGGAACAAAGAAGGCTGAGAGGTGACTTGATTGAGGTGTACAAAATTATGAGGGGAATAGATAGAGTGGACAGGATAAAATTGTTTCCCTTGTTGGAGAATTCTAGAACCAGGGGACATAGATTCAAAATAAGTGGCCGAAGGTGTAGGGGGTACACGAGGAAGAACTTTTTTATGCAGAGGGTAGTGGGTATCTGGAATTCGCTGCCCAAGTTGGTGGTAGAGGCAGAAACTCTAAACTCTTTTAAAAAGTACCTGGATCTGCACCTTAAGTGCTGTAAGCTGCAGGGCTATGGGCCGGATGCGGGAAGGTGGGATTAAAAAATGCGCCTGGGTGTCCTTGGTCTTTCATGGACAAGATGGACCGAATGACCTCCTTCTGTGCTGTAAATTTTCTATGGTTCTCTAGTTCTATGTATCAAGCACGGTGGATAATGGGGAAACAGTAGATGCATTGTATCTTGATTTGCAATAGGCATTTGATAAAGTGCCACACGAATGTTTACTGCAGAAATTAAGAGCTCATGGTGTTCGGGATGAGAGAATGGCATTGATAGAGGATTGGCTAACTAGCAGGACACAGAGTCAGGATAAATAGGTCATTTTCAGGTTGGCAAACTAACTAGTGGAGTGCCACAATGATCAGTGCTTGGGCCTCAACTATTTATGATCAATATTCATGACATATTAAAAGGACACACTATATTGCAGGCAAATTTGCTGATGATCATAGGCAGGAGTGCAAGTCGTGAGGAGGGATTCAAGGTGTCTGCAAAGGGATATGGAGAGGTTAAGTAAGTGGGAAAAACTGGCAGATGGAGTATAATTTGGAGTTTGACTTTTTCAGGAAGAACTGAAAAATAGAATATGATTTAAATGGAGAGAAATTGCTGAATCCTGGAATGCAAGGGGATCATGTACGTTAATCATAAAAGGTTGGCACAAGAACACAAGGAGTAGGAGCGCGAGTAGGCCATTTGGTCCCATTAGCCTGCTCCACCATTCGATAAGATCATGGTTGATCTGATTGTGGCCTCGACTCCACTTTCCTGACTGCCTCCTCATGCAGGTACAGCAAGTAATTTGGAAGCAAATGGAATATTGTCATTTATTGAAAGCGAGACGGAGTATAATAATGGAGAACTCTTGAGATAGTTTTACAGGGCATTGGTGAGAGTAATGGCACAGTACAGTTTTCTTTCTAAAGGGAGGTATATTTGTCTTTGACGCGGTTCAGAGAAGGTTCACCAGGCTGATCCCTGGGATGAAGGAGTTGTCTTTTGAGGAAAGGTTGAGCAGGTTAGGCATATACTCTTGAAGTTTAGTAAAGTGAGAGGTGATCTTATTGTAACACATATGATTCTTGGGAGCTTGACAGGGTAGATACTGGGAGGATGTTTTCACTTGTGGGGGAAACTGGAAGCAGGGAACAGAGTTTATAAATAAGGGTTAGTCTCCCTTTTAAGACAGAGACGAGAAGGAATTTCTTCTCTTGGGGCGATGTTAGCCTTTGGAATTCTCTTCCACAGAGAGCAATGGAGACGAGGCTGTTGTATAAAGTCAGGGCTGAGTTAGACAGAATTTTGATCGATAGTGGAGTTAAGGGCGAGAGGGGACAGGATAAAAGGGCGGTTAAGGCCACAGTTACATGAGCCACCATCTTATCGAATGGGGGAGGAGGTTTTTTGGGCCAAATGGCCTACTGCTGCTCCTATTTCTTATGATCTTATGATGATCACACGATCACTACCCCTCACTGGTCGAACATTGGATTTCCTGTTTCCCCCACAGCAGCACCCCCCCTCCCCCTGCACCACCCATCAGTGCCCAACAAGGACCACCTAGCACCTTTCCACACAACAAACTGGCCACTGACATTGTACTGCAGCTCAACCCTCAGAATAGGTTGGGCTTCTGATCAAACTGTTGACCGAGCAGTGGGTTCACTGTTTCACTGCCTGCTTGATCAATGGGCTCACTCAAAAGATCAACCTCGTTCAACCCAAACCGCTGTGTCCCCTCCCTTTTCTAAATTTGATTTTATCCTTACATTGTTGCAGACTCTGTGTTTGTGTGAAAACTATGAATGTTTATCTTGTCTGTACTGTTTCAATCTTGAACACCTTGCTAAAATCCCTGGCATCCTCCCTTTTCCAGTGCAGACTCACTTCCTCGTGACTAAGGAGTTTAATCCCACCTCACGCATTCGCTCTCTTTTCACACATTCTCTTCAAAGTCTGCAAGACTTCCTGATTATACATTGATGAAAATGTTTCCCAGAATTCCAGTCCAATCTCCTCTACAAATTCTATTTCACATCCTGAGATCCGCGCTCTATTCATCTGGTTATACAGATCCCCTCACTGCTTTGGCACACAATGCTGATGGCTTCAGTCACTTACCCAGGGGAACCCACAGAAAACAAAATATAAGAATGGAGAGTCTCCAGGGATTAACAACCGGCAATGTGAATATTTAATCTGGGGCCTATGATCAAGAAAATTAATAGAGGAGTTTTACCGGGGTCAATGGAGTTTATCATTTCTCTCCACGCTGTGTACTGTAGAGGGCCTTTGAAATTTCCGATAGTCAGGGCAGCATCAGACACTGAGAACAGCTGATTGTCATCACTAATCCTGTTGATATTAAACCGTTTATGTTATAAAGTCATTGTATTAGAATATTTTAGGCATGATTTTAGACATGAAATGCAAGGGCAGGTAATGGAAACACCCATGTCCTGATAACAGATTAGTTACCGGGATATGACAAATCACAGGAGAAGATAAACATTTAGCCTGTCTGCTTGCTGTATTACAAATAAAGCTTGTAGAATAAAAGCAAAGGCTGAAAACATCTACCCAACCCTCCGAGACACTTGCGCTCCTCTACTTCTGGCCAATTGAACATCCCTGATTTTAATCACTCCACCATTGGCAGCTGGACCTTCAGCTGCCGAGGCCCTGAGATCTGAAATTCCCTCCCCTAAACCTTTCTGCCTTTCTATCTCTCTTTCTTCCTTTAATACGCTTTAATACGTACCTCATTATCGGTATTAATATCTCCTTGTGGTTCGGTGTCAGTTTTGCTGTATATCTTAAAACAAGTTTCAGCTGTTGTGTTGATTTTTTTAATTCATTCATGGGATGTGGGCTTCACTGCTATGCCAGCATTTATTGCCCCTCCCTTATTGCACATTCAGAAGGTGATTGTGAGCTGCCTTCTTGAACCACTGTAGTCCACGTGTTGTAGCTACACCCATGGTGTTGTTAAGGAGGGAGTTCCAGGACTTTGACCCAGTGACAGTGATATATTTCCAAGTCAGGATAGTGTGAGACTTGGAGGGGAACTTCCAGGCAGTGGTGTTCCCATGCATCTGCTGCCCTTGTCCTTCAGCAGTCATGGGTTTGGAAGGTGCTGTCTAAGGAGCCTTGGTGAGGCCCTGCAGTACATCCTGTAGATGGTGCACACTGCTGCCACTGTTCATCGGTGTTGGAGAGAATTAATGTTTGTGGATGGGTTGCCAATCAAGTGGGCTTCTTTGTCCTGGATGGTGTCAAACTTTTTGAATGTTATTGGAGCTGCACTCATTCAGCCAAGTGGAAAGTATTCCATCACACTTCTGACTTTTGTCTTGTAGATGGTGGACAGGCTTTGGGGAGACAGGAGACGAATTAGTCACCGCAGGATTCCTAGTCTCTGAACTGCCCTTGTTGCCACAGTATTTATATGGCTAGTTCAGTTCAGTTTCTGGTCAATTGTAACCCCCAAGATGTTGATAGTGGGGGATTCAGCAATGGTAATGGAAAGTGATTGAATATCAAGGGGCGATGGTTAGATTCTCTCATGTTGGAGATGGCTATTGCCTGGCACTTCTACGGCATGAATGTTACTTGCCACTTGGCAGAGCAAACCAGGATATTGTTTAGGCCTTGCTGCATTTGGACATGGACTGCTTCAGTATCTGAAGAGTCGTGAATGGTGTTGAACATTGTGCAATCATCAGCCAACATCCCCACTTCTGACCTTATGATGGAAGAAATGTCATTGATGAAGCAGCTGATGATAGTTGGGTTAAGGACACTACCCTGAGGGACTCCTGCAGTGATGCCCTGGAACTGAGATGATTGACCTCCAACAACCACAACTATCTTTCTTTGTGCTGGATATGACTCCGACCACCGGAGAGTTTTCCCCCTGATTTCCATTGATTCCAGTTTCGCTTGGGCCCCTTGGTGCCATACTCGGTCAAATTAGGCCATGATGTCCAAGGCAGTCACTCTTACCTCACCTATGGAGTTCAGCTCTTTTGTCCATAATTGAATCAAGACTGTAATGAGGTCAGGATTTGAGTGACTGTGACGGAACCCAAACTGAGCATCAGTGAGCAGGTTCTTGGTAAGCAATTGCTTCTTGATATCACTGCTGAAGACCTCTTCCAACACTTTACTGATGACGGAGAGTAGACTGATGGGGTGGTAATTGGCCGGGTCAGATTTGTCCTACTTTTTGCGCATAGAACAGATCTGGGCAATTTTCCACATAGCCAGGTAGATGCCAGTGTTGTAGCTGGAACAGCTTGGCTCAGGGCGCAACATGTTCTAAAACACAAGTCTTCAGTACTATTGCCAGAATATTGTCAAGCCCCATAGCCCTTGCAGTATACTGTGCCTTCAGTCGTTCCTTGATGTCACATGGAATGAATCGAATTGGCTGAAGGCTGGTAGGCTGGGAACTTCTGGAGATGGTCGAGATGGATCATCCACTCGGCACATCTGGCTGCAGATTGTAGCAAAAACTTCATCCTTAATCTTTTGCAATGATGTGCTGGGCTCCACCATCATTGAGGGTGGGGATATTTGTGGAACCTCCTTCACCAATTACTTATTTAATTGTCCACCACCATGCATGGCTGGAAGTGCCAAGACTGCACAACTTAGATCTGATTCATTGGTTGTTGGATTGCTTAGCTGTGCCTATCGCATGTGGCTTTCGCTGTCTAACATGCAAGAAATCCTGAGTTCTGGCTTCACCAGGTTGACACCTTTTTAGGTATAAGTGGTGCTGTTCCTGACATGCCATCTTGAAAAGGCGGAATTTTCAGCACCCGCCCGCCGCCGCGATCTTCCAGTCCCACCGCCAGTCAATGGACTTGAGGCTGGGGCACTGCCTTGCCCACGGCGGGTCCCACCAGCAACAGGGCTGGAAAATCTGGGCCTTCATTGAACCAGGATTAATTCCCTGGCTTGGCGGTAAGGAAAGAGTTGGGGATATGCCGAGCCACGAGGTTACAGAGTGTGGTTGAGTACATTTTTGCTGCTGCTGATGGCCCACAGCGCTCCATGGATGCCCAGTCTTGTGTGTGGTATCCTCAATGTGAAGGCAGGAGTTCATCTCCATAAAGACTGTGCGGTGGTCAACCCTACTGATACAGCCATGGACAGATGCATGTTTGGCAGGCAGATTAGTGAGGATGAGGCCAAGTATGTTTTTCCCTCTTGTTGGTTCCCTCACCACCTACCACAGACCCAGTCTAGCAGCTATGTCCTTTGGGACATAGCCAGCTCGGTCAATAGTGGTACAGTTTTCTTATTAATTCATGAGATGTGGGCATCGCTGGTGAGGCCAGCATTTATTGCCCATCCCTAATTGCCCTTCACAAGCTGGTGGTGTGCTGCCTCTTTGAACTGTTGCAGTCCATGTGGTGTAGTACACCCACAGTGCTGTTAGGAAGGAAGTTCCACTACCGCGCCAATCTTGGTGATGGACATGGAAGCCCATCTAGTGTACATTCTACACCATTGTCAAGTGGTGTTCAACATGGAGCAGTATTGATTCATCAGCTGAAGCAGGGGTGAGGGGCAGAGAGGTGGCGGATGGGCAGGTACATGATAATCAGCAGGAAGTTTCCTTGTCCATGTTTGGCCTGATGCCATGAGACTTCATGGGTTCTGGAGGCAATGTTAAGGACTCCCAGGACAACTCCCTCCAAACTTTATACCACAGTGCCGCCACCTCTGCTGGCTCTGTCTTGCTGGTGTTAAGGATACAGATCAAGATTCTATACCAGAGTAAAAACAAAATCCATTCCCCCTTAACCATATGACTGTCTCGGGTTGGTCAGGAGCCTTGCAAGGACATGGATGGCCGACACCATGAAAACATGGACAGCTTGGCTCTCTCAGGATCAGTCGGAAGGTCACAGCCACACTAACAGCAGTCTGCAGTCTGCAACTGAGCACTTCGGGACTGCATGGCATCTTGTAATTTAATACAATATTGTAGACCAGTTATATGAAACCTCATCTAAAGGCTGGAATAAAGTTTGTCATTATAATGAAACACTAGTACTTAAACCATAAACAGAGTTACTGTCGCCTGATGAATGAAAAGAAACCCATAACAAAACATCTCTTGGTTTATTTTACCAAACTGTGCAGAGTTTCAGTAAAAGCATGTGCTACCTTCTCTGCCAACAAGCTTCTCCCTGAAATAAATGAATCACAAGCAGTGAGGAGCATAGTAACAGATTTAGAATCAGAGAATCATAGAAAGTTTACGGCACAGAAAGAGGCCACTTGGCCCATCGTGTCTGCACTCACTGGAAAAGCGAGGCACCCAGCCTAACCCAACTTTCCAGCATTTGGTCCATAGCCCTGCAGGTTTCAACACTTGATGTCAATATCCAGACAGCTGTTAAATGAGTTGAGGGTTTCTGCCTCTACTACCCTTACAGGCAATGAGTTCCAGATCCCACAACCCTCTGGGTGTAAAAGTTTGTCCTCATCTCCCCTCTAATCTTTTATCCAACACTTTAAATCTGTGCCCTGTCGTCACTGAACCTTCTGGTAAGTAAATAGGCCCTTCCCCACCCACGCTATCAGGCCCCTCACAATTCTTTATATCTCAAATCTCCCCTCTGCCTCCTCTGTTCCAGGGAGAGCGGCCCCAGCCTTTCCAATCTTTCCTCATAGCTAGTCCTGGTAACATCCTCGTAAATCTCCTCTGTCCCCTCTCTAATTCTATTACACCCTTTCTGTAATGAGGTAACCAGAGCTGCACACAGTTCAGGAGGACATAAACAGGGCAGCTGGTGAAATGAGCAGACTCAGAGCAGATGAGATTTAACACGGATATGTAATGTGATGCATTTTGGAAGGAAGATTGTGGAGAGTCAAATAACCTGGAACTCAACATCAGTCCCGCTCACAGACACACTGAATCTCACACACCGTACCAGACACACCCACACCACTCACAACATGAACTGTAACTGGATTCCAATGGCTGTTTCAGGACAAAATTAAACTTGGCAACACGGAAATAGTCACAAAGCAAGTGTGAAGATCAAGAAAGCTCATTCTCTGGAGGTTACAGGTATTCCTGGGAATATACAGACAATGTTGAAGCCCATTATTTCGGCGACACAGCAGAACTGCGACGAAACAGACTGAAATTTGTTTAACTCAGTTTTTAATTATTCAGTAAATGCAATACTTATTCCACAGTTATCAGTTATTTTGTGACTGTGTAAAGTCTCATTGAACTGACCCGCAATATGTTCCCTCACCTTCAAAAATATCAACTCATCTTTTTGCTCCATCTGTTTCTGCAACTTTGAGAGCTCAATAGAATTTAAATTCTCCTCAATCTCGCGAAGGTTTTTCTCCGTTGTTTCTAGAATCCTCTCCTCTTCTTCCCTGAGATCTTTGAGTAAACGCTGCTCTTTTTCAGTGAGAATCTGGTGCATTTTCGTGAACACGATGTGATGTGGGTCTGCAGACTGCTCGACTGTTCCTACCAAATGAAATGTGAAACATAATTAATATCCCGCGATAAAGGGAACAAAACTAACTGAGATCCCAGAAAATCAGCACAGGGAGACCTTACCCTAACTTCGGAAATCTTCCGTTTCTGTTTCTGTTCCGTTTCTAGAACCGCCAATTTATTCTCTGTGAGAGAATCTAAGGAAGATTTCAGCTGATCCTAGGATTGGGAGAAAAAAATCACAGAATGGAAGTTTTAAACTATGAAAATGTGATAAAACTATCAGCTGAGCAAATATTTCCCCTTTTACCTTGTAGATTTCAACAGCTTCTTTAATCGGCAGGAAGCGATGCTCTCTGTCGCGAATCTCCTCAAATCAGGCAGATCAATTTCTGGTCAGTTTGACCAAAACAGCTTCAGTTCTGCCTGATGTTCCTCACAGTGAAGTTTACTTTCCTTCTTTTTCAGTTTCAGCTTTAATTTTCGAGCTTTCTCTGCCAGATTCGCTAAGTCCCGATTTACCCTGAGGTTTCTTTCCGGAAACTCCTTTCTACATTCCGTGCAGGAGTTTATCTCCTTTTTTTCCCAACACTGGGTGATACAAAAGCTACATCTCCTTGCTAAAGCTGGCCGTGGAGCAGTCTTTGCTGGAGGCGCTCAAAGCCCCTTGCAATATCAGCATCCCGCAATAGGACCAGTCTCCCGCATGGTTCAAGCTAGTAGTGCAAGCTTGCAGTGAGAGTTAGGGGAACGCCTGCGCCTGAGCTGAGAGCACAATTTGGAGTCCAATAGGCAAATCTGACGCCAATCGGTCGGGTGGAGTGGGGTGCGGTTTTGGGCAGCCATGCAGCGCACTAATCTCTGGTCATTCAACTGTTGGCCAGCAGTCTCCAGGAAGCATTAAGGGGCCTTCACATTTAACTGGGACATTAACTAGTACACCGATGTGAATCCCGTGTCTCTCTCTTTTATCCTGCAGGAGGACTACATCAGGATCATGGAGCCTGGTGAACTAGCTGTCTGCCTGATGGCCTACAGAAAGTGAAGGTGGCGGAGGAGAGAATGAAGAGGATCCTGGCTGTGCAGAGGTTGGAGCAGCAACCTCAGGAAGAAGGGGTGGCTGGAGCTCCCGTGCACACTGCCCAAGAGCCGAAGTGAGCCGTCGCTGTCGTTATAGTTATAAGGTATAGATTTAAAAATAATGGAAATAGGTGGGAAAAGGAAAATCTATATAAATACCTTTTAGGCCCTTTTAGTCTTATTTCACCCCACCCCCACTAGAGCTATCTGTACATTGCATGTCCTGCTATCCATTCTTAATTAGCACATCCTTTTAGATAATATCACCACCTTCAACACCTCTTTGTTCTTTCGTCTGTGACATCTTTTGGTTATCTGCTCCTATCACTGCTTGCTTGTCCCTACAACCACCCACCCCCCACACTTCTACCCCCACCCTCCCCCCCGCCACCCCCACCTTAAACCAGCTTATATTTCAACCCTCTCCTATTTTTACTTAGTTCTGTTGAACGGTTATGAGGATTCGAAACGTCAACTTTGTTCTTCTCCGCCGATGCTGCCAGACCTGCTGCGTTTTTCCAGGAATTTCTGTTTTTGTTTTGGATTTCCAGCATCCGCAGTTTTTTGTTTTTATCCCAGCAATCTCCTCCCTCGCCTCCCTCAGTACTCTGGGGTAGATCCAATCTGGCCCTGGGGACTTATCCACCTTAATATTCTTCAAGACACTTAACACCTCCTCTTTTTTGAGCTCAACATGATCCAGCCTATCTACACACTCTTCCATAGACAAATCGACCGCTAAGTCCTTCTCTGGTGAATCCTGATGAGAAGTATTAATTTAGTATCTCTCCCATTTCTTCTGGCTCCACACACAGATTCCCACCTCTGTCCCTGAGTGGGCCTACCCTTTCCCTGGCTACCCTCTTGCTTTTTTACATATGCATAAAAGATCTTGGGATTTTCCTTAATCCTGATTTCCAGTGACTTTTCATGACCCCTTTTAGCCCTCCTGACTCCTTGCTGAAGTTTCTTCCTACTTTCTTTATATTCTCCATGGGCTTCATCTGTTCCCAGCCTTCTAGCCCTTACGAATGCTTCCCTTTTCTCTTTGACTAACCTCACAATATCCTTCGTTATCCAAAGTTCCTGAAACTTGCCATGCTTATCCTTCATCCTAGCAGGAACATGCCAGTCCTCAATTCTTATCAACTGACGTTTGAAAGCCCCCACATTTCAGTTATTGATTTGCCCTCAAACATCCGCCTCCAGTCTAGATTCCTCAGTTCCTGCCTAATATTGTTATAATTAGCCTTCCCCCCAATTAAGCACCTTAACCCAAGGACTCCTGTTATCCTTATCCACCAGTACCTTGAAACTTACTGAATTATGGTCACTTTTCCCGAAATGTTCCCCTACTGAAACTTCGACCACCTGGCTGGGTTCATTCCCTAATACCAGGTCCAGTTTTGCCCCTTCCTTAGTTGGACTATCTACATATTGTCTCAGGAAGCCCTCCTGGATGCACCTTACAAATTCTGCACCATCCAAACCCCTAGCACTAAGTGATTCCCAGTCAATATAGGGAAAGTTAAAATCACCCACCACAACAACCCTATTGCTTTTACATCTTTCCAAAATCTGCCTACATAACTGTTCCTCAATCTCCCGACGGCAATTGGTAGGCCTATAGTAAACCCCCAACATTGTGACTGCATCCTTCCTATTCCGGAGCTCTACCCATATTGCCTCGCTGCATGAGCCCACCGAAGTGTCTTCCTGTCGTACAGCTGTGATATTCCTCTTAACCAGCAGTGCAACTCCCCCACCTCTTCTACATCCCTCTCTATCCTTCCTATAACATCTAAATCCTGGAACATTTATCCGCCAATCCTGTCCATCCTTCAACCAAGTCTCTGTAATAGCAATAACATCATTGTCCAAAGTACTAATCCAAGCTCTAAGCTCATCTGCTTTGCCCGTTATACTTCTCACATTGAAACAAATGCATTTCAGACCCCCAGTCCAACTGTGTTCAGTAATTTCTCCCTGCCTACCCTTCCTCTTAGTCCTACTGGCCATATTCACTGGTTCCCAGTCATTTATTTCACCTGCTGACCTATTGCTCTGATTCCCACCCCCCTGCCATACTAGTTTAAACCCTCCCAAGTGACAGTAGCAAACCTCGCAGCCAGGATATTGGTCCCCCTCCAGTTTAGATGCAACCCGTCCTTCTTGTACAGATCCCAGCTGCCCCGGAAGAGATCCCACTGATCCAGATATCGGAAATCCTCCCTCCTACACCATCTGTTCAGCCACGTGTTCAGCTGCACTATCTTCCTATTTCTAGCCTCACTGGCACGTGGCTCAGGGAGTAATCCTGAGATTACAATCCTAGAGGTCCTGTTTTTTAACTTTCTGCCTAACTCCCTGAACTCCCGCTGCAGGACCTCGTCACTCTTCCTGCCTATGTCGTTAGTACCAATGTGTACCACGACCTCTGGCTGTTCTCCCTCCCCTTCAGAATGTCCCGTACCCGATCAGAGACATCCTGGACCCTGGCACCAGGGAGGCAACATACCATCCTGGTGTCTCTTTCATGACCACAGAAGCGCCTATCTGAGCCCCTGACTATAGAGTCCCCTATGACAATTGTTTTTCTGTGCTTTGACTCCCCCTGCTGAACAACAGAGACACCGTGGTGCCACTGCTCTGGCTACTGCTGCTGTTTTCCCTTGATAGACCATCCCCCCCAATAGTATCCAAAATAGTATACCTGTTAGAGGGGGGGACAGCCACAGGGGATTTCTGCACTGACTGCCTGCCACTTCTAGCAGTCACCCATCTATCTGACTGCACCTTGGGTGTGACCACGTCTCCAAAACTCCTGTCAATGACGCTTTCCGCCACCTGAATGCTCCTAAGTGCATACAACTGCTGCTCCAACCGATCCATGCGGTCTGTGAGGAGCTGCAATTGGGTACACTTCCTGCAGATGTAGTTGTCCAGGACACTTGAAGCGTCACAGATTTCCCACATCCCACAGGTGAAGCATTTCACCCCAGCAACTGCCATTTCTAGAACTATTTAATAAATTAATTTAAATCTAATAACTGCTTATTGACTCCTTATTAACTATACGTTCCCTAGGGCTAGATTTCTACTATAAATGCTAAATTCTAAGAACAGTAATCCCCTGATTCTGGTCTAGATACCCTCTGCTTATTAATTAAGTGATTAGTTTATCTGGTTTAATTAGTTTAACAATGTTTTAGTTTCAAAATCAGTGTAGCTTCTCTACCAGTCAATCAGGTCGCAGATATACCGTGACGCCACTTTTAATTTTTTTTAAAAACCCGGGGTCCGCGAATCCCCAATGTAAGGTGTTTATACTCACCTCGCTGGAACTCTCCCCTCCGACTCTTCTCCCTGGAACTCGCCTCGTGCTCCTTTATCCCGTGTCTCCGCTCTCCTCACGCACTTTTATCCTGTGTCTCCGCCGCTCTCCTCGCACTCTTTTATCCCGTGTCTCCTCCGCTCTCGTGCTTTTATCCCGTGTCTCCTCCGCTCTCCTCGCCCTCTTTTATTCCGTGTCTCCGCCGCTCTCCTCGCCCTCTTTTATCCCGTGTCTCCGCCGCTCTCCTCGCCCTCTTTTATCCTCTGTCTCCTCCGCTCTCCTCGCGCTCTTTTATCCTCTGTCTCCTCCGCTCTCCTCGTGCTCTTTTATCCCGTGTCTCCTCCGCTCGCCTCGCGCACTTTTATCCCGTGTCTCCGCCACTCTCCTCACGCTCTTTTATCCCGTGTCTCCGCCGCTCTCCTCACGCTCTTTTATCCCGTGTCTCCTCCGCTCTCCTCGCCCTCTTTTATCCCGTGTCTCCGCCGCTCTCCTCGCCCTCTTTTATCCTCTGTCTCCTCCGCTCTCCTCGCGCTCTTTTATCCTGTGTCTCCGCCGCTCTCCTCGCGCTCTTTTATCCCGTGTCTCCGCCGCTCTCCTCGCGCTCTTTTATCCCGTGTCTCCTCCGCTCTCCTTGCGCTCTTTTATCCTCTGTCTCCTCCGCTCTCCTCGCGCTCTTTTATCCTGTGTCACCGCTCTCCTTGCGCTCTTTTATCCTATGTCTCTGATCTCCTCGCGCTCTTTTATCCTGTGTCACCGCTCTCCTTGCGCTCTTTTATCCTGTGTCTCTGATCTCCTCGCGCTCTTTTATCCTGTGTCACCGCTCTCCTTGCGCTCTTTTATCCTGTGTCTCTGATCTCCTCGCGCTCTTTTATCCTGAGTCTCTGATCTCCTCGCGCTCTTTTATCCCGTGTCTCCGCCGCTCTCCTCGCGCTCTTTTATCCCGTGTCTCCTCCGCTCTCCTTGCGCTCTTTTATCCTCTGTCTCCACCGCTCTCCTCGCGCTCTTTTATCCTGTGTCACCGCTCTCCTTGCGCTCTTTTATCCTATGTCTCTGATCTCCTCGCGCTCTTTTATCCTGTGTCTCCGCTCTCCTCGCGCTCTTTTATCCTGCACAGTGAAAAATGAGAAATAAAGGTTTAATCTGAGAGAGCTGGCTTTCCTCCAACACTTGTGAATATAACGGAACAGAATTGTTTGTTTTTTGACTTTCAGTTATTCAGTGGGCGGTTCTGCTGTTTTCAGTGACCCAAGACTAACCAATGAGCAGAATTTCGGATAGCTTCATTCCCAAAAAAGAAAAATATTGCGGACGATGGAAAGCTGAAATTAAAAAAAAGAAAAGGAAATGCTGCAAATTCTTCTCGGGCCGGACAGCGTCTGTGGAGAGAGAAACGGAGTTAACGTTTCAGGTTCGGGATCAGAACTCCATCCACCACCACCCTCCTCCACCTGGCTGAACTTGTTCTCACTTTGAATAACTCCTGCTGGAACTCAAGTCACTTCTTCCAAAAAAAAGGTCTTGCTCTGAATACCCGCATGGGTCCTATTTATGCCTTTTTTTGTTTTGTGCAATAGGTGCAACATTCCTTGTTCCAGTCCTACCCAGTGGCTGTCTCTCGCCTCTTTTTCTGCTCCCCTTCTTTCTTGCTGCCTTACCTGAGACTGCGACAACTGTCTGAGATCTCTGCACTTTCCAAATTCTGACATCTTCTTCAAACCCGGTTTCCTTTGCCTCACCATTGGCGGCTGTGCCTTCAGCTGCCCTGATTCTAAGCCCTGGAATTCCCCCTAAACCTCTCGGCCTCTCTCTCTCTCACTTTAAAATGCTCCTTAAAGAGCGCTGTTGAGCAAGTCTTTGGATACCTGGTAGATATCTCCTGACAGGGGCTCAATGCCTTTCCCGCGCTCCCCTCCCCCTCTCGCGCTTCCCACCACGTGATGCTGTGCTCAGTACAGCCCCTTCCCCTACCGCACTGACGCTGTCTGATCCTCCAATCAGAGCCGAGATCGCTGCCACGATCTCTCTCCCGGGCAGGTCGCGCTCTGACCTTGAGCTTGGAGGTCAGCGCGCGGCCGCTTTCCCCCCTCAGCTGCCCGGAGCCGCCTAATGGGCGCTCATCAAACTCCTCCTTTCATAGGAGGTCAACAGTTTCTCATGGGATGTCCAGTTTGACTCCATTCCATGGCCTGCTGAGAGTTTAGACCAAGGCTGGAATGAGGTCTGGAGCCGAGTGATCCTGGAGGAGCCCAAACAGAACATCTCCCCGAGCCGGAGCAAAGAGCTGAATTCCAGAGGTGGATTGAGAGTGACTGCCCTGAACATCAAGGCAGCATTTCACCCATTGCGGCATCAAGGAGCCCCAGCAAAACTGAACTCAATGGGAATCAGGGGGAAACTCTCCACTAGTTAGGGTCAGACCCAGCACCAAGGAAAATGATTGTGGTTGTTGGAGGTCAATCATCTCAGCTTCAGGACATCACTGCAGGAGTTCCTCGGGGTAGTGCCCCAGGCCCAACCATCATCAGCTGCTCCATCAATGATCTCCCGTCCATCATAAGTGGGGATTTTCACTGATGATTACACAATATTCAGCACCGTTTGTAAGTCATTAGATACAGAAACACTTTGTGTCCACTTGCAGCAAGACCTGGACAACATTCAGGCTTGGGCTTGTACGTGGCAGGTAACGTTCATGCCATCCAAATGCCAGGCGATGACCATCTCCAAAAGAGAGAATTTAACTATCTGCGCTTGACACACAATGGCATTTATATCTCTAAATCGTCCACTATTGACATCCTGGGGGTTAACATTGGCCGGAAGCTCAACAGGACCAGCCATATAAATACTGTGGCTACAAAGCAGGTCAGAAGCTGGTGTTTCTGTAGCGAGTAACTCACCTCCTGACTCGCCAAAACATGCATACCATCCACAAGGCACAAGTCAGGAGTGTGATGGAATTCACTCCACTTGCCTGGATGAATGGGGTTCTAACAATGCCCACGAAGCTCAACAGTATTTATGACAAAGCAGCCTACTTGATCGGTGCTCCGTGCATCACCGTATATCATCACTCCCTCCACTAATTGTGCACAACGAAAGCAGTGTGTACTATCTGCAAGATGCACTGCAACAATTTGCCAAAACTCCTTTGGTGGCAGCAGGACCTCTACCACCTAGAAGAACCGAGGGCAGCAGACGCATAGGGACACCATAACCTGCATGTCCCCCTCCAAGCAACGTACCATTGTGACTCGCAGACATATTGCCATTCCTTCAGTTTTGCTGGGTCAAAATAATGGAACTCTCTGACTAGATCCTTCATGGGTCTAGAGTCAATAGTATGGAGTCCTAAAGGCACTCCCTCCCGAATGTTTACCATAATGTGACCACCGTTGGCCAGTCTATCCTACCAGCGAGATAGGACATGCCAGGGATTTGGGATGGAGGTATCTGGGACATTGGCTGTAGAGTATGTTTCTGTACGTATCCCTATGTCAGGCTGTTGCTTGACTATTCTGTGGGATAGTTCCCAAGCTGAGCAGACCTAGAAAGGATGGCCGATTTGCTTTCCTGGTGAACAGGCTGGTTGTTTCATCGTCACCATTGCAGAAACTAGCTCTTTATTCCAAATTTATTTAATGAATTGATGTAAATTCTCAGCTACTGTGTTATGATTTGAAGTCATGACTCCAGAGCATTAGCCTCAGCCTCTGGATCACTACTCCAGGAGCATTACCGCCATGCTCACAAATAATCTCATTAAACCCTCCCCAGCTAGTGGAAACATCCTCTCAGCATCCACCCTATGCAGCCACTTAAGAATTGTATCTATCTCTTTGACATCACTTCTCATTCTTCTAAACCCTATGTAATATTGGCAGAATCTTTTTTAATTCTGACACGGCCGTGGACATTGCTGGCTAGGCCAGCATTTATTCCCCATCCCTAATTGCCCTTCAGAAAGTGGTGGTGAGTCGCCTTCTTGAACCGCTGTGGCCCCTGCATGTTGCTGTTCGGGAGGGAGTCCCAGTATGTTGACCCAGTGACAATGAAGGAACGGCAATAAAGCTCCAAGTCAGGATGGTGTGTATCTTGGAGGGAACTTCCAGGTTGTGGTGTTCCCATGTGTCTGCAGCCTTTGTCCATCTAGGTGGTAGAGGCCATGGGTTTGGAAGATGATGTCAAAGGACCCTTGGTGAGTTGCTGCAGTGCATCTTGAATATGGCACACACTGCTGCCACTGTGCGCTAGTGGTGAAGGGGGTAAATGTTGAAGGTGATGGGCGTGGTGCTGATTAAGCAGGCTGCTTTGTCCTGCATGGTGTCGAACTTCTTGAATGTTGTTGGAGCTGCACTCATCCAGGCAAATGGAAAATATTCCATCACACTCCAGACTTGTGCCTTGTGGATGGTGGAGACACTTTGGGAAGTCAAGAGTTGAGTTACTGTCTGCGGAATTCCCAGCCTCTGACCTGCTCTTGTAAGTCATAGTATTTATATGGCTAGACCAGTTCAACTTCTGATCAATGGTAACCCCCGAGGATATTGATAGTGGGGGATTCAGCGATGTTAATGCCAGTTAATGTCAGGGGGAGAATGCTGCATTCTTTCTCATGTATTCGCTCATCCCCTGCTCATAAGACATATCCCCAGAAATCAGTCTAGTGAACATTCCTTGCCCTCCCTCTAAAGAAAGTGTATATGATTTTAGGTAAGAACTCCAGAACTGTCCATAGTCATCCAGGTGGGGTCTCAGAAAGGTCCTATAACATTGCTGATCGTATTCTTTATACTTATACTCCAAAACTTTTCAAATAGAAACAAGAGTTACCAGTGAGCTTAGTAAATGACGAGTAAGAAATATATAAGGACATAGTTTAGATGGATGTCGTGGGGTGTGCTATGGCACAGCCAATGGTAAATGCTGAGTTGTTCAAACCCCAAAGAGAAACTTGAAACAACTGCCACAACTTGTTTGCAGTTTGTGTAAATTTCGAGATCTTGAATTCAGTAGTAATAAGAGCACCAAACCTTAAAGGTTTTTATAAAATTAAATTAAAGATTTATTGACAAGAGAAGTGATTTTAAATACATACATTGATTTACAAATTACTATCATGATAACTTCTGAACCACCTAATCAATCTAACTCCCAGTTACACTTCCGTTAAGGCGACAGTAAGACACACAGATTTTAAAAGACCCAGGCAAAGAAACATAACATGAACAAGTCGAATTCCAAGTGAGTTTTCTTAACTTCAGTCCTTTGAATACAGCAGCTTGAAGAATAGATGCTGAAGGCTTTTACACATTTTTAAGACATTGAACTGCTTACCCTTACACACAGCCCTTGTTCTTTTATACATATTTTCCCCTTTGAATGCAAATACCCATTGTTTCACTATGTCTTTGGACTTTAACTCCCTGATAATAAACCCCTCTCATAGTACTAAATTTTACCAGTAATCTTTGGGAAAAATAAACACCCTCTTTCTAAATTTCACCTGACTAGGTGACACTTTTCACTCCTCCTTTGAAAACAATCTGGTCTGGTTTATTTCAAAATGCAAATTTTCCTTTGGCACCTATGTTTCTTAACTTCGTCATGTTTACCTAATTACTATTTCAAACCTAACCTCTCTTTTCTTAGATCAAAGCACCCAGACTAATTCAATTAGGTCTTACACACACACACATATGGATACATAGACATATCCCACTATTACTCTATTTTACGATGAACTCCAACAACATTATGAGAATTATTATATCTTCTTGATAGGGCGTACGATGGATTTTCTAAGATTAGACCTTCATGTCATCTTTTGTCGAGTCTAACTTGGTAGCGAGAGTTGACTGTCAACCAATTTGCTCTGCAGAGTGAATTTCATCACATTATTCATCAGAAGAACTGACAAACCAGGAGTGTAGCAGATTGGAGCTGACTTCTCCAAGCCAGAGTTTTGATACAAAGACTGCCAGCGATCCTGTCAAATTCCTGAGTTCTCCAATCACTTGTTCTCCATCATTACTGTACCTAAATCGCTCTGTTGGAACAACAATGCCTTGATGTCAATCAGATTGGTTTACATAGTGTAAATCAGAGCCAGATAAATATTGCAGCATCTATCAAACTTTACACATTAATGGCGAACTCTAACCGTATATACTTACAGATTATTGTGGATATTTATATGGGATTTTTTCACTGATCTTTCCCAATGATGGCCATGGAACAGATTATCAAATAATAGGATGAATGCAATCAATTTTGAAAATATGGATTTAATAAGGTCCAAATCTAGGAATAAGAATTCTAGTATGACTCAACGCAGGGGAAGGCCATTCGGCCCGTCGTGTGGTGTGAACCTTCAAATTCAAAGACAGACACCAGTCATTGGGCCGTTTTAATGGGAAAATCTTTCCTGCATTACCGAGATTCAGTCGGCAGGTGGCAGCGGTGCACTTTGTAACAATGAAAGATTTGCTTTCAGACAGAGTCTCAACCCATTCGAGAAACTTCCTACACCCGCATTGAATTACTCACAAGTGCAGGAGCCGCCGTTTCGTAGGAAAATACAACAGCCATTGTATGTATAGCACGACCCAAGAGGAGAATAGATGAAACGAATTACAAGTTAGCCCCTCTTTGGTGACGCTGGTTGAGGGAGGAATGTTGTCCAGGACACCGGGAGAACTCCCCTGCTCCTCTTTACCGTGGGATCCGAAACACCCACTTGAGGCCTTGGTTTAATATCTCAGCGGAAGGACTGGCCGAATGGTATAAAGGCAGCAACAGGAGTGGGTCATTCAGCCGTTTGAACCCTTTCTGTCTTTCAATTAGATCAAGGCTGATCTCTACTTCAGTTCCATGTATCCACCTTAGCTCCATATCCCTGGATACGGGGGGAAGATCCGGCTGTCCCAGTATCTGCAACGCTTTGGGGAAGGAAATCCCCCTTTTCCTGTGCGCTTTGTAGCGAGAAAGTGCTTCGGAATTTCCCTCCTGCATGACAAAGCTGATGAGAGTATTTTCCAAATTCGAGTAGAATTCCGTCCGGCGGGGAGGATTGTTTCCAATGACAGAAACTTTCCAGATTGCCCTCCAGTTGAAATGAATGTAAGGAAATTCCGCTGAGCTGTGGAAGGGGTGTCGGGGTCCCACATGAGGTTTTCCTTCCTGTGCTGCACACAGGCGATGCTTAACACCCAGACAGGAACAATAAAAATAGAGCCGGATGTTCCAGATTGTGAAACATATGGAATATTTTGCATAATGGAAACACAGATAATATCTCTGCAATAAAACACGTCATTTAGATCAAATCAACTTTAGTCCCTTCCCATTTTGCTCTCTATATTCCCAGCCTTACGAAAATGTTTGTCTAAGTCTTAGAAATGTCACAGCCTGTGTTTTCTCCCTGCTGGATTGGCAGGAGTGACCTGCCTGTAGGGGGTAGAGCTTCAAGGTCAGTGCCAGTAAGATGTGGTTTCGCCCTCTCCCCTTCCCAATGGTCTGTTTCACAGTCCTGCCCCAACACCCTGTGATGTATTTCCACTTTATCAGTGGCTGGGAGGGCAGCGCCGTCTGAAATATGAATCCATAGATACAAAATCACCGAGACAGAGTTTGAGTGTCTCGGGATCTTTTTCTACTTCCCAAAATAGACTGTTTTCTCAAACAGGTGCAAAACAATCTCTAAATACATTCTGCGTGATATAGAGTCACCTTGAAATTCAAGCCTCCCTGTCAATGTATCTACTCTCTGCCTCAACCACTCCATGTGGCAGCAAGTTCCACATTCTCACCGCTGTCCAGGTCAAGAAAGTACGAATATTAGAAGAGAGGTGAAACTCTCCAGCACCAGATGATTTCTTTTTCCCTGGGCCATTGTCCCTGGGTAGGATCCACTGAGAACAAAGGTCTGTGTTATGGAGTCAGCTGGGAGGAGCCGGCCTGGAAACGAGATTATATCTCCAGCCCATTCTTCTGGCACACAGTCAGCCTGGAGATCGAGTTCCACTCCAGGCATTTACACACAGAATCTAGGCAGGACTGAGGGGGAGCTGCACACTCAGATGTGCCGTTTTTCCGGATGAGAAGAACCGACGCTCAGTTTTCTCTCTCGGGTGGATGTAAGTGTTTCTACTGCACTACTCCAACAAGAGCAGGGAAATCCTCCCGGTGTTCTGGTTAACATTCATCCCTCAACCGGCACCTAGACACATATACTCTGGACATTGATTTCATAGCTGTTTGTGGGAGCTTGCTGTGCTCAAATTGGCTGATGTGTTTCCCTACGTCATTCCAATTTCTGCACTTTATTTGTAATTCATGGGCTTTAAAACACTTTGGGACGAGCCGGGGCGGTGAAAGGCGCTAGAAAAATGCCAAGTCTTGGTTCCTTTGCTTTCTAGCAGTACCACCGAATTTCGCAGGTCCAATCGCTCTGAAGTTCTCCTCCGTACTGTCATCTAAAAAGACTCCTTGACGTCCCTGGCTCTTTGTGTTTAAGGCTGAGCGGCTGCAATCATTAACACAATTCAGTTTCTGGATCTGGATCTTACACCGTGTTTCACCAGAGGGTTTGGAATCTGCAGCGAGTACAGTCTGGAGCAAAGGGCAATGGAATCTCACTCCCGGCTCATCTCCACCTCCTCCCTTCCTCTCTCTCCCTCCTCCCTCTCCCCCCACTGTCGACCATCCTTATGGCTTCACATTCCCAGCCAGTTGTTCCCGTTCTGCTTTCGAACGATAATGACCCTGAAGCTAGATTTTGCTCGACGCACGCAGAAGTCAACAGGACATAGGTTAGCATTTAATAATAATTCCCTGAGTATTGCAGTGGCCTTCAACGGGTAATCGCTGAACTGAATGTGTTCGACTGCTCAGTAATTGAAACTGATATTAGTTTGAAACAGGGAAAGTGCTGAGTGTGAACATGGATTCCAGAGAGGAGGCTGAAAGTTGGACCGAGGCGACAATTTGTCCCTTTTGCCTTGATTTTTTCACCGATCCGGTAATACTGGATTGTGGACACAACTTCTGCCGCTCCTGCATCACCCAGTGTTGGAAAAAAGGAGATAAACTCCTGCCCGGAATGTGGAGAGGAGTTTCCGGAAAGAATCCTCAGGGTAAATCGGGCCTTAGCGAATCTGGCCGAGAAACCTCGAAAATTAAAGCTGGATCCGAAAGAGAAGGGAAGTAAACTTCACTGTGAGAAACATCAGGAAGAACTGAATCTGTTTTGTGAAACTGACAAGAAATTGATCTGTTACACTTGTAGAGATTCGCGGGAACACAAATCTCACAACTTCCTCCCGATGAAAGGAGCTTTTGAAATCTACAAGGTAAAGGAACATGAACGTTGTTTTATTACATTTTCATGGTCTAACACTTCCATTCTGTGATTTTCTCTCCTAATCCCAGGATCAGCTGAAATCTTCCTTAGATTATCTACAGAGAAGAAATCGGCGGTTCTAGAAACGGAACAGAAACAGAAACGGAAGATTTCCGAAGTTAGGCTAAGGTCTCCCTGTGCTGATTTTCTGGGATCTCGGTTAGTTTTGTTCCCTTTATCGCGGGACATTAATTATGTTTCACATTTCATTTGGTAGGAACAGTCGAGCAGTCTGCAGACCCACATCACATCCGAGTTCACTAAAATGCACCAGATTCTCACTGAGAAAGAGCAGCGTTTACTCAGAGATCTCAGGGAAGAAGAGGAGAGGATTCTAGAAACAATGGAGAAAAAATCTTCGAGAGATTCAGGAGAATTTAAATTCTATTGAGGAGAAGCTCTCAAAATTTCAGAAACAGATGGCGCAAACAGATTTTCTATCATTTCGGCAGGTGAGGGAATATATTATGAGTCAGTTCAGTGAAACTTCACAGTCACAAAATAACCGAGAATAACTTTGAAACAAATGCAGCACTTGACGAAAACTTAGAAGTGGGTTGAAATTGATGATTTTGTCCATTCCTCGGCGGTTCAGCTGATGAAGTAAACGATTCTTACACTAATTGCAAAATCCCGGGAATACCTGAAACCTCTCCGGGAAGAGTTGTGGTATTGAAGCTTAGCTTACATTTTTATTCCGGGTTCTTTAAGTTGAATATTCTCCCCGACTCTGACACCGTGCCAGTCAGTGCATTCCTCCTTCCGGCACTGTGCCAATCAGTGCATTCCACCTTCCTACACCGTGTCAGTAAGTGCATTCCTCCTTCCGGCACCATGCGAGTCAGTGCATTCCATCTTCCTACACCATGTCAGTAAGTGCATTCCTCCTTCCGGCACCGTGCCAGTCAGTGCATTCACCCTTCCGTCAAAATGCCAGCCAGTGCATTCCTGCTTCAGGTCCCGTGTCAGTCAGTGCATTCCTCCTTCCGTCAAAATGCCAGTCAGTGCATTCCTCCTTCTTGCACCGTGTCAGTCAGTGCATTCCACCTTCTGGCACCGTGCCATTGAGTGCATTCCTCCTTCTGGCACCGTAACATTCAGTGCATTCCTCCATCCAGCACTGTGCCATTCAGGGCATTCCTCCTTCTGGCACTGTGCCATTCAGTGCATTCCTCCTTCTGCACCGTGTCAGTCAATGCATTCCACCTTCTGGCACCGTGCCATTCAGTGCATTCCTCCTTCTGGCACCGTGCCATTCAGTGCATTCCTCCTTCTACACCGTGTCAGTCAGTGCATTCCTCCATCCAGCACCATGCCATTCAGAGCATTCCCCCTTCCGGCACTGTGCCATTCAGAGCATTCCTCCATCCAGCACCGTGCCATTCAGTGCATTCCCCCTTCCGGCACTGTGCCATTCAGTGCATTCCTCCATCCAGCACCGTGCCATTCACTGCATTCCTCCATACAGCACTGTGTCATTCAGTGCATTCCTCCATCCAGCACCGTGCCATTCAGTGCATTCCTCCATACAGCACTGTGTCATTCAGTGCATTCCTCCATACAGCACTGTGTCATTCAGTGCATTCCTCCATACAGCACTGTGTCATTCAGAGCATTCCCCCTTCCGGCACTGTGCCATTCAGAACATTCCTTCATACAGCACCGTGTCATTCAGAGCATTCCTCCATCCAGCACTGTGCCATTCAGAGCATTCCTCCATCCAGCACTGTGTCATTCAGAGCATTCCTCCATCCAGCACTGTGCCATTCAGAGCATTCCTCCATCCAGCACTGAGCCATTCAGAGCATTCCTCCATACAGCATTGTGCCATTCAGTGCATTCCTCCGTACAGCATTGTGCCATTCAGTGCATTCCTCCATACAGCATTGTGCATTCAGTGCATTCCTCCATCCAGCACTGCGCCATTCAGTGAATTCCTCCTTTCCTCACCGTTGCATACAGTGCATTCCTCCTTCTGCAGCGTGTCAGTCAGTGCATTCCTCCTATCGGCACAATGCCAGTCAGTGCATTCCTCCTTGTGACACTGTGCCAGTCAGTGCACTCCTCCTTCCGGCACCCTGCCAGTCAGTGCATTCATCCTTTTGTCAAAATGTCAGTCAGTGAATTCCTCCTTCCGGCACCATGCGAGCGAGTGCATTCCTCCTTCCGGCAATGTGTCAGTCAGTGTATTCCTCCTTCCTGCACCGTGCCAGTCAGTGCATTCCTCCTTCCAGCTCCGTGCCTGTCAGTATATTCCACCTTCTGCACCCTGCCAGTCTGTGCTGCCACCTTCCAGCACCGTGCCAGTCATTGCATTTCTCCTTCCGGCACCGTGCCGGTCAGTGCATTCCTCCTTCTGGCAATGTACCAGTCAGTGCATTCCTCCTTCTGGCACCGTGCCAGTGAATGAATTCCACCTTCCTACGCCGTGCCAGTCAGTGCATTCCACCTTCCAGCACCGTGTCAGTCAGTGTTTTCTACCTTCCAGCACCCTGCCATTCAGAGCATTCCTCCTTCTAACATGGTGCCAGTCATTGCCTTCCTCCTTCTGACGTCGTGCCAGTCAGTGCATTCCACCTTCCGGCACCCTGCCAGCCAGTGCATTCCTCCTTCTGACAGCGTGCCGGGCAGTGCATTCTTCCTTCCGGCACAGTGCCAGGCAGTGCATTCCACCTTCCAGCACCCTGCCATTCAGAGCATTCCTCCTTCTAACATGGTGCCAATCATTGCCTTCCTCCTTCTGACGTCGTGCCAGTCAGTGCATTCCACCTTCCGGCACCCTGCCACCCAGTGCATTCCTCCTTCTGACAGCGTGCCGGGCAGTGCATTCTTCCTTCCGGCACAGTGCCAGGCAGTGCATTCCACCTTCCAGCACCCTGCCAGTCAGTGCATTCCTCCTTCTGGCACAGTGCCAGTCAGTGCAATCCTCCTTCCGACACCATGCCGGTCAGTGCAATCCTCCTTCCGACACCGTGCCGGTCAGTGCCTTCCTCTTTCTGGCACCCTGCCAGTCAGTGCATTCCTCCTTCTGACACAGTGCCAGTCAGTGCATTCCTCCTTCTGACACAGTGCCAGTCAGTGCATTCCTCCTTCTGACACAGTGCCAGTCAGTGCATTCCTCCTTCGAGCACCCTGCCGGTCAGTGCAATCCTCCTTCCAGCACTGTGTCTGCCAGTGTATTCCTCCATCTGGCACCATGCCCGACAGTTCATTCCTCCTTCCGGCACCATGTCAGTCAGTGTATTTCTCTTTTGTCACCATGCCAATCAGTGCATTCCTCCTTACGGCACAGTGCCAATCAGTGAATTCCTCCTGCTGGCACCATGCCTGTCAATGCATTCCATCTTCCGTGACCATGCCAGTCAGTGCATTCCACCTTCCAGCACCCTGCCAGTCAGTGCATTCCTGCTTCTGACGCTGTGCCAGCCAGTGCATTCCTCCTTCTGGCACCATGCCCGTCAGTGCATTCCACATTCCGGCACTATGCTAGTCAGTGCATTCCTCCATCTGACATCGTGCCAGTCAGTGCATTCCTCCTTCCAGCACCCTGACAGTCAATGCATTCCTCCTTCTGACATCGTGCCGGTCAGGCCATTCCTCCTTCCAGCACCCTGACAGTCAATGCATTCCTGCTTCTGACATCGTGCTAGTCAGGCCATTCCTCCTGCTGACATCATGCCCATCAGTGCATTCCTCCTTCTGGCACCGCGCCAGGCAGTGCATTCCTTCTTGCAGCACCATGTCAGTCAGTGCATTCCTCTATCTGGCACCGTGCCAGTCAGTGCATTCCTCCTTCCGGGACCATGCCAGTCAGTGCATTCCTCCTTCCAGCACTGTGCCAGTCAGTGCAATCCTCCTTCCAGCACTGTGTCTGCCAGTGTATTCCTCCATCTGGCACCATGCCCGACAGTTCATTCCTCCTTCCGGCACCATGTCAGTCAGTGTATTTCTCTTTTGTCACCATGCCAATCAGTGCATTCCTCCTTACGGCACAGTGCCAATCAGTGAATTCCTCCTGCTGGCACCATGCCTGTCAATGCATTCCATCTTCCGTGACCATGCCAGTCAGTGCATTCCACCTTCCAGCACCCTGCCAGTCAGTGCATTCCTGCTTCTGACGCTGTGCCAGCCAGTGCATTCCTCCTTCTGGCACCATGCCCGTCAGTGCATTCCACATTCCGGCACTATGCTAGTCAGTGCATTCCTCCATCTGACATCGTGCCAGTCAGTGCATTCCTCCTTCCAGCACCCTGACAGTCAATGCATTCCTCCTTCTGACATCGTGCCGGTCAGGCCATTCCTCCTTCCAGCACCCTGACAGTCAATGCATTCCTGCTTCTGACATCGTGCTAGTCAGGCCATTCCTCCTGCTGACATCATGCCCATCAGTGCATTCCTCCTTCTGGCACCGCGCCAGGCAGTGCATTCCTTCTTGCAGCACCATGTCAGTCAGTGCATTCCTCTATCTGGCACCGTGCCAGTCAGTGCATTCCTCCTTCCGGGACCATGCCAGTCAGTGCATTCCTCCTTCCAGCACTGTGCCAGTCAGTGCATTCCTCCTTCCAGCACCGTGCCAGTCAGTGCATTCCTCCTTCCAGCACCGTGCCAGTCAGTGCATTCCTCTTTCTGGCACCGTGCCAGTCAGTTCATTCCTCCTTCCAGCACCCTGCCAGTCAGTGCATTCCTCCTTCTGGCACCCTGCCAGTCAGTGCATTCCTCCTTCCCTCACCCTGCCAGTCGGTGTATCCCTCCTTCCCTCACCATGCCAGTCAATGCATTCCTCCTTCCATCTCCGTGCCAGTGACTGCATTCCTCCTTCCAGCACTTTGGCAGTCAGTGCATTCCTCCTTCTGACATCATGCCAGTCAATGCATTCCACCTTCCAGTACTGTGTCAGGGAATGCATTCCACCTTCCTACGCCATGCCAGTCAGTGCATTCCTCCTGCTTGTACCCTGCCAATCAGTGCATTCGTCCATCCAGCACCATGCTATTCCATGCATTTTTTCCTCTGGCACAGTTCCAGTCAGTGCATCCCTCCTTCCCTTGCCCTGCCAGTCAGTGCATTTCTCCATCCATCACCCTGCCTGTCAGTGCATTTCTCCTTCCGTCACTGTGCCATTCAGTGCATTTTTCCCTCCGGCACCATGCCAGTCAGTGCATCCCTCCTTCCCTCACCCTGCCAATCAGTGCATCTCTCATTCCCTCACCATGCCAGTCAGTGCATCCCTCTTTCCCTCACTCTGCCAGTCAGTGCATCCCTCCTTCCCTCACCGTGCCAGTCAGTGCATTCCTCATTCCGGCACCCTGCCAGTCAGTGCATTGCTCCTTCCCTCACCTTGCCAGTCAGTGCATTTTTCCCTCCTGCACCGTGCCAGTCAGTGCATTCTTCCTTCCCTCACCATGCCACTCAGTACATTTTCCCTCCAGCACCCTGCTAGTCAGTGAATTCCTCCTTCCCTCACCGTGCCAGTCTGTGCCTTCCTCCTTCTGGCAATTTGCCAGTCAGCGCATTCCTCCTTCCGGCTCCTTGCCAGTCAGTGCATTTTTCCCTCTGGTACTGTGCCAATCAGTGCATTCCACCTTCCCACACTCTGTCAGGCAGTGCATTCCAGGTCACTAGCTCTACCGAAAGGTCCTTGACTCCGTTTGTTTGTCCTCCGATGCTGCCATGTCTGCTGAGTATTTCCAGGATTTTCTCTTTTTATTCCACATCACTATTTGTCGTTTTATACAAACCCCTGCTCTCTTGTTTTCCCAATTCCATTAATGATTTGCATATATGATCTCCAGTTCTCTCTGTTCCTTAATTGCTTTTAAAACTGCTTCACTTCAGACTTCTCTGCATAAGCCTTCATCTGCCCTGTGTCTGCTCATTTCACCAGCCTGTCTACTTCCTCCTAAAATCTGTTACCGTCCTAGTCACTGTTGGTGATTCATTTCTTTCAGGAGGAAACTTGGCGGAAGGGAAGGTAGGACATGGACTATATTGAAACTCTGCATAATTTTGTTAAATGCCCCAGGGAAATGTTGATGATCAATGCATAACTTCAACTGGTTAATATTATCAGGATTAATGATGAACATCATATAATGCCAGTAGCGGATGGCAGCCTGTGCACAGGGAGGTTCAAAGGCTGTTTACAGTCACAGTGTGGAGTGTGAGAAATGATAGACGCCATTAGTCCCGATTGAACTCCCATTTTTATTTCCAGAATTTATAAATTCAGATGAGAAGAGCATAAATTAGCTTCCAGGCCTCAGATTAAATGATCACCCATGCTGTGTCTAGCCTCGAATTCAGGATTCTTTGCACTGAATAAGTGGGAGGCGGGGTTGGTTAGTATGACCTGAGAGTGATATTCAAGGTCAGAAATAGCACAAAGAAGATAAACCATCCATAGCTTTAATCGGAATCATTCTTGTGAATCTCCTCTGTACTCTCTCCAATACATTCACATCCTTCCTCAAGTATGGTGCCCTGAAATGGACGCAGTACTCCAGATGAGGCCTAATTAGTGTCCTATACAAATTCAACATGACATCATTACTTTTGTACTAAATGCCCCTATTAATAAAGCCGAAGATACTATATGCTTTATAAAGTGCTCTCTCAACATGCCCTACTATCTCCAATGATCTATGCACTTATCCACCAAGGTCTCTCTGTTTCTGCACCTCCTTTAGAGGCTCTCCATTTATTTTATGCTATCTCACCATATTTTTCCTGCCAGTATAAATCACCTCACACTTCTCTGCATTGAACTTCATCTGTCTACCCAATCCACCAACATGTCGATGTCCTTTTGAAGTTCAAGACTATCACAGTTAACAACATTTCCAATCATCGCATCAACTGCAAATTTTGAAATCATGCCCTACACCCCACAGTCTAGATCATTGATATATATCAGGGAAAGCAAGGGTCCCAGCATTGACCCGTGGGGAACTCCACTACCAACCGTCCTCCAATCTAAAAAACAACCATTTATCACAACCCTGTGATTCCTGTCATTCAGCCAGTTTCTTATCCAAGTGCCTACTTTCCCTTTTATTTCATGACCTAGAATTTTGTACACAAGTCTGCTGTGTGGCACTGTATCAATTGCCTTTTGAAAATCCATATACATCACATCAACAGCGTTTCCCTTATCAACCTTCTATGTTACCTCCTCAAAAATTCCAACAAGTTAGTTACACATGATTTTCTCTTAATGAATCCATGCTGGCTTTCCTTAATTACCCTGCACCTGTCAAAGTGACGATTGATTTTTATCCCACACTATAGTTTCCAGATGTTTCCCTAGCACTGAGGTCAAACTGACAAGTCTGTAGTTGCCAGTTTAATCCTTGCACCGCTTTTTGAACAAGAATGTAACATTCGGAACTCTCCAGTCCTCTGGAACCTCTCCTGTGTCTAAGGAAGACTGGAAGATTATCATTCGTGCCTCTGCAATTTCCACTCTCACTTCCCTCAGTACCCTTGTATGCATCTCATCCAGTCCTGGTGCCTTAACTAATTTAAGTAAAGGTAGCCTTTTCAATACCTCCTTCCTCTCAATTATAAGTTCCTCTGCTGCACCAGTTACCCCCTTTCACACCTTGGCCTGGGTAGTATCCCCTTCCTTTGTAAAGACAGGTGCAAAGTATTCATTCAACAACTGCACTATTTCTCCAGGCTCCACATGCAAGTCCACTATTTTGTCCCTAATCAGCCCTACTCTTTCTTTTACCACCATATTATTATTTACATGCTTGTAGAAGACCTTGGGATTCCCTTTTATGCGCGCTGTCATACTCTTTTTATGTTTTCTCCTTGCTTTTCTTATTAGTTTCTTCACTCCCATTCTGGTCCTTCTATATTCAGCCTGATTCTCCATTGTATTTTCTATCTGATGTTTGTCGTTTCATCTTTACCTCTATCTCTCTCATCATCCAGGGTGCTCTGGATTTATGTGTCCTACCTTTTCCCTTCAAGGGAATATACCTTGGCATTGCCTGCAATACTTTTTCTTTGAAGACGGCCCATTATTCAACCGCCATCTTTTCTGCCAACATTTGACTCCAACTCACTTGATTCAGATGCATCTTCATCCTATCAAATTTGGTTTTCTCCAATTAATTATTCCTGCACTGGATTGTTCCCTATTCTATTAAGTGTATGATTTATTTGTCTCTCTGCTCACTCTCCCACACTCTTGCCGTCTTTCATCTGCTTTCCCGTTCATTCTTTCCAGCTCACTGTCCCACCCTCTTTCCCAACCACCTCTCCCTTTCTCTCATCCTCCACGGTCACTGCCCCCACAATCCGTGTTCTTTCCACTTTTCCCTCAGTTGTCCTCTCTCATCTCACCCTCCGGCGCACTCTTTTCCCTCGCACTCCCTCCAACCCTCTTTCAACACTCTCCTTTCCTCCCATCCTCTTTAACCACCCTTCCACTCTCCCTCTGCCCTACCAGCCCACTCTATCTCCCCTCCTGTGCTCTGTCTCCGTGCGCATACTCCCGCTCCCTCTCTCCAAACCTCTCTCTCCACCCCTGCAGCTCCATCTCTCTCTCTCCTATATTCGCTCTTCTTCCTCCCTCACACTCACATTCTCCATGCCGTTCCTAATCTGCCCTTTCCCTGCCCCGCTATCATCCTCGCTCTCCGTTCCCACTCCTGCACACTCTCTCCCCTCCATTTACCGCATTTTATCTCCCCGCTCCAAATTCTCTCCTTCCCCACACCCCTTCCCCCGCAACACACACTCTCACACCTCCATTGCAGGGTCCCACTCTCTATTGCCCCACCTGTGCTATCATAGAACCATAGAACCATAGAAAAGTTACAGCACAGAAGGAGGCCATTCAGCCCATCTTGTCCATGCCAGACCGAAAGCACCCAGGTGCCATTTCTAACCCCACCTTCCTGCACCCGGCCCATAGCCCTGCAGCTTACAGCACTTAAGGTGCAGATCTAGGTGCTTTCTAAAAGAGTTTAGAGTTTTTGCCTCTACCACCAACTTGGGCAGTGAATTCCAGACATCCACTAACCTCTGCGTAAAATAGTTCTTCCTCATGTCCCCCCGACACCGTCTGTCACTTATCTTGCATCTATGTCCCCTGGTTCTAGAATTATCCACCAAGGGAAACAATTTTATCCTGTCCACCCTATCTATTCCCCTCATAATTTTGTACACCTCAATCAAGTCACCTCTCAGCCTTCTTTGTTCTAAGGAAAATAGCCACAACCTATCCAATCTTTCCCCGTAGCTACACTTTTCTAACCCTGGCAACATTATTGTTAACCTCCTCTGCACTCTCTCCAGAGCTATTACGTCCTTCCAGTAATGAGGTGACCAGAACTGCACACAATACTCCAGTTGTGGCCTCACCAGTGTTTTATACAATTCCAACGTTATATCCTTACTTTTATATTCTATACCTCTGCCAATGAAGGAGAGCATTCCATATGCCTTCTTTACAACCTTGTCTACTTGAACTGCTGCCTTCAGGGACCTGTGTACTTGTAGGCCAAGATCTCTCACTTCATCTACCACTTCTTAGTATATTCCCATTTATTGTGTAATCCCTGTAACTGTTTGACCTCCCTAAATGTATGACCTCACACTTCTCTAGGTTAAAATTCATCTGCCACTTTACCGCCCACTCCACCAACCCACCTATATCGTTTTGGAGATTATGGCTATCCTCTACACTCTCCACTACTTGGCCAATCTTTGTGTCATCTGCAAATTTCCTAATCGTGCCCCCCACGTTCACGTCCAAATGGTTAATATATAACACGAACAGTAAGAGTCCCAACACCAAGCCCTGCTGAACACCACTTGAGACAACTTTCCATTCGCAGAGGAATCCATCGACGATTACGCTTTGTTTCCTGTTACAAAGCCAACCTTTTATCCAGTTTTCCACATTACCCTTAATCCCATGGGCTTTTACTTTCCTGACCAATCTGCGATGTGGGACCTTGTCAAATGCCTTGCTAAAATCCATGTACACAACATCCACTACCTTCGTCAGCCCTTCTTGTCACTTCCTCAAAGAATTCAATAAAATTTGTGAGGCAAGACCTTCCTTTAACAAATCCATGCTAACTATCCCTGACTAGTCCATGCCTTTCCACATGACAGTTAATCCTATCTCTCAGGATTGATTCTACTAATTTGCTCACCACCGATGTGAGACTAACTGGCCTACAATTGTTTGGCATTTCCTTTGATTCCTTTTTTAAACAATGGAACTACGTTTGCATTTCTCCGGTCCTCAGGTACTTCCCCTGTATGTAGTGAAGGTTGGAAAATCATCCTCAGAGCATCTGCTATCTCCTCCCTGACTTCCTTCAGCAACCTCGGAAACAATCCATCTGGCCCTGGTGGCTTATCAACTTTCCAGGATGTCAACTCTTCGAGTACTTCCTCTCTCTTTATGACTATTCCGTCCAATATCTCGCAGTGTTTCTCCTGGACTACTATATCTACATCCTCCCTTTCCCTTGCAAACACGGAGACAAAATATTCATTCAGAACACTTCCCACAGCCTCTGCATCTACACACAAGTTTCCATCTTCATCTCTGATAGGTCCCACTTTTTTTTTAACTAACCTTTTAGCATTAATGTTTTGGTAAAACATCTTTGGGTTATCTTTAACTTTACTTGCTAATCTTTTTTCATGCCCTCTCTTTGATTCCCTTATTTCGTTTTTTATTTCATCCCTGCACTTCCTATATTTGTCCAAGCTATCTGCAGTGCTTAGTTCTTAGTGCCTATCGTACACTTTCTTTTTCTGTTTGATATTCCTCTGTATTCCTCTAGACAACCAGGGGGGTCTAGATTTGACAGTTCCACACTTATTTTTGTAGGGGACATGTCTACTTTGTATAATTAAGATCTCGCTTTTTAGTGCTTCCCACCAGTTTTCCACTGTTTTATCCTCCAGCAGTGCTTGTCTAGTTCACGTCAGCCAAGTCTCTTCTCATTTCTGCAAAATTTGCCTTCCCCCAGTTCAAGACTTTTACTCCTGCCTTATCTCTGTCATTTTCCATGGTAATGCTAAATCTAACTGAATTGTGATAACGGTCCCCGATATGGTCACCAACTGCCACTTCACCCACTTGCCCTTCTTCGTTCCCCAAGACTAGGTCTAGAATTGCATCTCCTCTCGTTGGATTTGTCACTAATCGGTTGAAAACAATTTTCTAGACACACTGCATGACTTTTTCTCCATCAGTTCCCCTTATGTTGTTTGAATCCCCGTTGATATTAGGATAGTTGAAGTCTCCTACTATTATTTCCCTCTTGTTCTTACAAGCAGAAATTTGCCTACATATTTGTTCTTCTATCTCCCTTTCACTATTTGGGGATCTGTAGTATACTCCCAATCGTGTGACTGCCCCTTTTTTATTTCTAAGCTCAATCCATAAAGCCTCGTTTGTTGACCCATTTAGTACATCATCCCTTCTCACAACTGGAATTGATTCTTTAACCATTCTCTCCTACTCTATCGTGTCTGAAGACTCGATAACCAGGGATATTAAGCTACCAGTTTTGTCCCTCCTTTAGCCAGCTCTCCGTTATAGCAATGACATCCTGCTGCCATGTGTCTACCTGTGCCCTTAACTCATCTACTTTGATGGTAATGCTCCTGCATTGAAGTAACAACAGTTTAACCCCGTCAATTTCCCTTGCTGGACACTTTTAAACTTTGCTTCTCCTATAACTCCATGTCTATCACAACGTCCCTAGCTAATGTTCTACCTCCATTTTACTGATCTGAATCTGGCCTATCTGACCCTACTCCTGGGATCCCATCCCTCTGCCACACTAGTTTAAATACTCCCCAGCAGAACTAGCAAAAGTCCCTGCAAAGACACTGGTCCCAGCTCTGCCTGGGTGCAGCCCGTCCGGTTTGTACAGGTCCCACCTTCCCCAGAACTGGTCCTGGCACCTCAAGAAATTGAATCCCTCCCGGCTACACCATCTCTCCCGCCACGTGTTCGTTTGGTCTGTCCTCTTATTCCTGCTCTCGCTAGCACGTGGAACCAGGAGTAATCCTGAGATTACTACATTTGAGGTCCTGCATTTTAATTTATCTCCTAACTAACTGTGCTGAGCTTGCCGGCCCTCATCCCTTATTTTACCTATGTCATTGGTACCAATGTGTACCACAACCACTGGCTGTTTACCTTCCCTCCCCAAAATGTCCTGCAGCCACTCTGTGACATCCTGGAAGTTCCCCGTTCAAGCTTCTCACCACCCTTACTTGGAAATATATTGCTATTCCTTCACTGCCGCTGGGTCAAAACCCTGGAACTCCCTACTAACAGCACTTTGGGTGTACCTACACCATATGGACTGCAGCGCTTCAAGAAGGCAGCTCACCACTACCTTCTCAAGGGCAACTAGGGATGGGCAATAAATGCTGGCCCAGCCAGCAAAGCCTACATCCCGTGAGTGAATAAAAATAATTCTCTGCTTTGCTCCTCTTACGCTCTCTGCCTTCCCTGTCACTGTTTCCTCCCTCTCACACTCCCTCTCCCTCACCCCCCTCCCTGACTGTGCTCCCCTTATAGCTCTCTCACTCCTTCTTCCACTCACTCTCCCCCATCTCCCCTCCCTGTTCCCCTTCCAATCTCCCACTCTATGCTCCCGTGTTCTCCCCTCTCCCACTCATAATCTTTCTATCCCACAGCTCAGCCTCCCGATCACTGTAACTCCTCACCCTCCAGTGCCCCTCAATATCCCATCACAGCTGCCCCTTCCACCTCGCTCTCTTTTTACCCCTCCCCACCACCCACCTCATCCTCTCTGGCCCTCCTGATACCATTTCCCTGCCTCCACCCTCCCATCCCCTGACTTCCTGCTGTCTCTCCTTCCCTCCCCCCTCATTCTCCCTCCGCTCACTCGCTCCCCTCCATTAATAATCTCACGCTCTCTTGTCGCCTACTTTCTCATCTCTGTCCCCTCCCTCTACCGACACTCCTCTCTCCCTCTCCTTCTCCTCTTTCATCTCTCTTACTCCCCTCAACCTGCCTCCATCTGCACACACTATTCCCTCTCCCATGCAGTCTCAAACCCACGGGAAACACCCCGCCTACACCCCCCCCCCCCTCCCCCACAACCCCCAACCCCTCTCTAAATCACTGACTGTGTTATTTTAACTTTCCCCCAGCTCCAGCCTCTCTGACTCTGGATTCGGACACAGCGAATCCCCGGCTCATCCTGTCTGAGGACCGGACCAGTGTGAGACACGGAGACAAACGGCAGCCGCTCCCTGACACCCCGGAGAGGTTTGATTCCTGGGAATGTGTCCTGGGATCAGAGGGATTCACATCAGGGAGACATTACTGGGAGTTGGAGGTGGGGGAGGAGACTTGGTGGTTGCTCGGAGTGGCACAGGGTTCAGTGGACAGGAAAGAGGGAAATCGACCCGAAACCTGAGTCCGGATTGTGGATTGTGAGGCTGATTGTCGGAACTGTCTTCACCTCCCCCTCACCGACCTCCCTCAGCCCGAGTGTGAATCCCCGGAAGGTCGAGGTTTTCCTGGACTATGAGGGTGGACAGGTGTCATTTTACAATGCGGACAACATGTCCCATCTCCACACTTTCACCCACACTTTCACTGAGAGAATTTTTCCCGTCTTCAGTCCAGGATCAAACCTGGACAGGGAGAACTCGGCACCGCTAAGAATCTGCGGGATTAAAGGTCACTAACAGATCCATCCCATAATTTCTCACCGGCTCCCTGCCTCCTGCCAGCTGTAAACTGATGGATGTCGGTCTCAGTCACAGGTGGAGAGAGAAGCCAGGTTAACATTCCGGGTATAAACCCTGTCTGGGAACTGGGAACTGAAGGATCAGCGAGGACCTCTGTAGGGCTGGGGGAAAGAAGGAGGGGGAGAGAAGAAACAAATAGAAACTCAGTTGTAGAGACGAACTTACTGGGTAGAATGAGCTGTGAACTGCAGGAACCCGGTGACCTTCCTGCCTGTAATGTTGCTCCACAGGCGGAAGGTGGTGGGACATCAGCTTGTTTGAGATGAATCAGTTCAGTGATTCGCAAACTGGGGCCCGGGGAGTCTTTCCAGGGGGTCCAAGAAATAATTTCTCCAGGGGGTGGGAGAGAGAGAGAAAAGCACAAGAGGGAGAGGAAGTGAAGTGGGGGGAGAACAAGTTCCCCACTTTGTATAAATTCCCAGGAGTTAGTGTTATTCCTGCATGAGCAGCTGTCAAGATTTCCACCCCCAAACCTCCCGAATTCTCTCCCTTCTTCACGGTGATGGAGATTTCGGCTGTCATGGTTTTCAGTGATGAGTCTGACATTTCCTTTCGGTCGGAGGGGAGGGGAGGGGAGGTGGGAGACCAACTGCTGCTTTGATCTTCGGCTGTCTTCAATTTGGGCTTAGACAGTGAGCAAGTGTCGTTATCATGTTGCCTGGCCTGCTGAGTATTTCCATCATTTTCTGTTTATATTAATCTCTAGTTGGTTTGCTTCTGTAATTGTTGAATGATTACCGCACAAAATGAGGCCATTTGGCCTGTCTATGCTGGCCAACTGAAGGCGCAATTAATCTGGTGTCACTCGCCTGCCTTTTCCCCATAGCCCTGCACATTTTTCATTTTCAGATAACAATCCAATTCCCCTTTGAATGCCTCAATTAAACCTTCTTCCACCACAGTCTTAGGCAGTGCACTCTAAACCTTAACTACTCACTGCATGATGTTTTCTAGATGTCTGCCAATTACCTAAAATCTTTGCCCTCTGGTTCCCGACCCTTCCGCTAATGGAAACAATTTCTTCCCATCTACCCTGTCCACATACTTCATGGTTTTGAATACCATTATGATATCTCCTCCAAACCTTCTTACTGCCAAAGAGAACAGTTGAAATGTCTCCAATCGATCTACATTACTCAAGTTACTCAGCCCTGGTACCATTCTCGTGAATCTCTCTGCATCCTCTCTATGCCTTCACATCCTTCCTGAAGTGTGGTGCCCAGAACTGGGCCAGTTGAGACCAAACCACTGTTTTATACAGGTTTAACATAACTTCCTTGTTTTTGTACTCTACGCCCCTAATTAGAAGCCCAGCATATTATATGGTTTATTAACTGCTCTCTCAACCTGTCCTACCACTTTCAACGATTTATGCACAAATATATCCACGGTTGCCTTGTTCCTGCACCCACTTTAGAATTGTACACTTTATTTTATCTTGTCTCTCTGCATTTTTTCAATGAAAATGAACCTCTTCACACTTCTCTGCATTAAATATAATCTGCCAGTTGTCTGCCCATTTCATCAACCTGTCTAAACCCTTTTGAAGTCCTGCACTAACCTCGTCACAATTCACAATACTTTCAAGTTTCGTGTTCTCTGCAAATTTTGAAACTGTGCCCTGCACACCAAGGTCGAGGCCATTAATATATATCAGGAAGAGCAGGGGACTTAATACCATCCTTGGGAACTCCACTATAAATCTTCCTCTTGTTTGAAAAACAACCATTAATTGCTACTTTCTGTTTCTTGTCACTCAGGCAATTTTGCATCTGTGTTGCTACTGCCCCATGAGATCCATATTGCTGCATTTCATTAAATGTCTTTTGGAAGTCCATGTACACTACAACAATAGCATTGCCATCATCAACTCTCTGTACACATTAAAAAACGATTTTTCCTTTTATAGATCCATGCTGGCTTTCCTTATTTAACCTACATTTGCCCATCTGACTATTAATTTTATCCCAAATGATCGTTTCTAAAATATTCCTCACCACTGAGGTTAAATTGTCTGTCCTGCAGTTGCTAGGCTTATCTATGCACCCTGATTTTTTGAACAAGGGTGTAATATTTGCAATTCTTCAGTCCTCTGGCACCACCCCTAAGTCTAGAGAAGATTGGAAAATGATGGCCAGTGCCTCCAAAATTTCCACTCTCACTTGAATCATTATTCTTGGATGCATCTCATCTGGTCAACTTTAAGTGCCTACAGCCTATGTAAATACTTCTTCCTTATCAATTTCAAACCTTTCAAGTGTCAGAACTATCTCCCCTTTCATCATGATCTGTGCAGCATCCTCTTCCTCAGTAAAGTTAGATACAAAGTATTCATTTACTGCCTCCACGTGTAAATCCCCTTTTTGATCCCTAATTGGCCCCATTCCTCATTTTAAAATCCCTATACTCTTATATGCCTATTGAAGACCTTTGGATTCCCTTTTATGACAGCTGTCAGTCTCTTTTCATATTCTCTCTTTGCTTCCCTCACTTGCTTTTCCAATTCCTCTCTGAATCTTCTGTATTCAGTTTGGTTTTAAGTTGTATTATCCTTCTGACATCTGTCATAAGCACACTTTTCCTCCTTCATCTTAATCTCTGTTTCATCTTTCATGGAGCTCTGTACTTGTTTGCTCTACCTTTCCTCTTTGTAGGAATATTCCTTGACTGTGCCCCAACTTTCTCTTCTTTAAAGGCAGCCCATTGTTCAATTACAGCTTTGATTCAAATTCATCTTGATCAGATCCATTCTTATCACATTGAAGTTGCCTTTCCCTCAGTTAGTTATACTTACACTGGATTGTTCCTTGTCCTTTTCCACAGCCAACCTAAACCTTATGATACAATGATCACTGTCCCCTAAATGTTCCCCTATTGACACTTGAACCCCTTGGTCCACCTCATCCCTGGAATCAGGTCCAGCAGTGTCTTCTTCCTCATTGGACTGGAAACAAACTGCGATAGAAAATTCTCCTGAGCACACTCTGGGAACTCTTGCCCCCCTCCGTCCTTTACACTACCACAATTCTAGTGTACATTTGGATAATTAAAGTCTCCCATTATAATTACTCTTTAATTCTTGCATTTCTCTATAATTTTGTTGCAAATTTGTTCCTCTACATCTACTTGATGGCCTATAGGCTACACCACAAACCCGTAATTGCACCAATTTTGTTCCTTAGCTCTCACCAAACAGACTCCCTAACAGCTGTGGTTGGTTTGAATTTACAACTCCAAATTATTATTCTACCATGTAGATTACTAATCCTGTAATATAAGCACATTGTGGTGAAATAAAAACAGAAAATGCTGTAAAAACTCAGCAGGTCTGGCAGCATCTGTGGAGAGAGATGCTGCCATGATGCCAGACTCAAAGCTGCACAAGCAGGTACTCTACTCAAAGCTACTCCAGGGAGTCTGTTCACATGAGAGCCAGGGGAAGTATTTTAAACACAATTTCAAAGCTCCCATGAAGGACCACACTAGTAACATAATACTTTGGAAGCAGATGCCCAATTGTGACCAAAATGATGATTCATCATTAAAAAAATGGTGTCAAGACTTTCCAGTCAACAAGAGCAGCACTGGGAGAGACGGAAAGAGAGGGCAGCTGCTCGAGCTAACAATCCACCACCACCTCTCCAAGCTGGCAATCAATTTCCTCATGTTGAGAGACCCTGCAAGGCTAAGAAAAGCCTTGTAGTCCATCTGTGAACCTTCAGCCAACAATGACTTCCAGCCAGCCGTCTGAAGGATGGTATTACCCTCGACATGAGACATTGCTGACGGATAACCACTATGCTATCATACTCTTTTTTACCTGGCGATCCAAAAGAGTTGCACAATGCTGCCAATAGTTTACAAGCTCTTCTAAATGCTATATGTGATATTTTAATGCTGTCTTTAAATAACTTATTTTAAACCTGTTTATGTTAAATGAATTAACACTAGAATTTATAAAGCAATGGTTAGATTTCAGACAGAGTGCAGTGTTCAAGTCTGGGCATCGCACTTCTGAAATTATGTCAAGGTCTTTGAGAGAGTACAGAAGAGATTTACGGGAACTGCATCAAGGCTGACAGGCTTCAGTTATGTGTTGAGAGGGGAGACGCATGTGTCTATCTTGGGGCAAAAAGAGTTAAGAATAGATGTGATAGGGGTGTACAAAATTATGAATGGGTTTGAGATCTAAAGAAGGAGCAGGTGTTTCCAGCGGTAGAAAGATCCAGAGGACACAAAGTTAAGGTGATTACCGAAATAACATTTTTTTAAAGTGCTGAGTTGTTTTGATCTGTAATGCACTATCCGAAAGTGTGGTGGAAGCAGACTCTATAGTGACATTTTAGAGAACATTGGGTAAATAGTTGAAGGCTTTGAGTAAAGAGCAGGTGAATGGGATCAATTCGATAGTTATGCTAAAGAGCTAACTCAGACATCATGAGCCAAAATATCCTTTAGCTGCTGTACCATTTGAAGGCAATGGTAGTCGATGCTATGCCGAATGACCCACAGAGTAAAATAGAGTCTATCTACATTAGTAGTGAGGCAACATATCACAGAATTTTAAAGGCACAGAAGGAGGCCATTTTGGCTATCGTGTCTGCACCGGCTCTCCAAATGAGCATTATGACCTCGTGCCATTGCCCTGCATTTTCCCTGTATCCTTGCACATTGTTTCTATTCAAATGATCATCTAATGCCCTCTTGAATGCCTCGATTGAACCTGCCACCACCACACTTCCAGGCAGTGCATTCCTAACCGGAACCATTCGTTGTGTGAAAAAGTTTATTTCTCACGTCACATTTGCTTCTTTTGCAAATCACTTTACATCTATGTCCTCTCGTTGTTGATCCTTTTATGAGCGGGAACAGCTCCTCCCTATCCACTCCGTCCAGCCCCCTCATGATTTTTAACACCTCTATTAAGTCTCCTCTTAGCTTCCTTCACTCCAAGGAGCACAGTCCCAACCTCTCCAGTCTATCTTCATAGCTGAAGTTTCTCATCCCTGGAACCATTCTTGTAAACCTCTTCTGCATGTCTCCAATGTGTTCACATCCTTCCCATAATGTGGCGCCCAGAACACAATATTCCAGCTGAGGTCTAACGGGTGTCTTATATAAATTCAGCATAACCTCCCTGCTCTTGTACTCGGTGCCCCTATTAATAAAGCCCAGTATACTATAAGCTTTATTAACTGTTCCCTCCACCTGTCCTGCCACCTTCAATGATCTATGCACATATACACCCAAGTCTTTCTGCTCCTGCATCTCCTTCAGAATTTCACCCCTTATTTTATATTGTCTGCCCGTGTTCTTCCTACCAAAATGCATCACCTCACACTTCTCCACATTGCACTTCATCTCCCAGCTATCTGCCCACTCCACCAACTTGTCCATGTCCTTTTGAAGTTCTACAACGCAGTTTACAACACTCCTAAGCCTTGAGTCATCCGGAAACTACTAATTAATTGAGCTTAAATTCCACCATCTGCCATGGTAAGACCTGAACCAGAGGATCAGCCTGAGCACTATTAGTCCAGTGACATTACCATAAGGCCACTGACTCCGCACAAGGGTGCATTATTCAATATTCCTCCACCTGCCCTCCCCTCCCTTATTAATCAGCATTCCTCTCCATCTGCCCCTTCTCTCTAATTAGGCTTTTCTCAATTTCTCACTTCAAGGTGCTGTGTGATGCTGGAGTTTGGTCCCAGTCACTGTTTACCCTCCAGTGCCTTTACAAGTGTTAATCCTGAGCTTGAGACCCTAAAGAATGAGTTGCCAGTATTTTGTCAGTGGGAGCAGCAATGCTGCTGACCCTGGATGATCCTGTTTGGAGGGCAGAGGTCAATGATCTCACACCAGCAAACTGCATTTACTTAGCATCCTCAATGTGGTAAAATGTTCCAAAGTGCTTCACAAGGGCGTAATCAGTAAAGAATTGACGCCAAGAAAAAGGAGAAGGCATTAGAACAAGTGATTGAACACTTGGTCAAAGATCCTTGGGCTGAGTAACTGAAGGAACTACCACCAATGGTGGAACGAAGGAAGTGGGGGTGGGGGGTGGTGTTGCACAAAAGGCTGGAGGAATCCAGAGATCTTGGCAGATTATGGGCTTGGGTGAGGTTACAGTGATGGTGTGGTTTGAGGGCATTGAGGCATTTCCCCCAATACCAGATGTGACTCACTACCAACAGAAAGGATGGTACTTTAAATACGAAAGGGGTAGAAAAGTGAAAAAGTGTCTCTCTTAGTATCACGAAATGCATAATGAGGAATAAGAGAACTTGTGGTTCAGTCATAGCACCCCTGCCTCTATGGCAGAATACCCTGGGTTCAAGACCCATTTCAGGATTTGAGAGCCATGGAAGGGTGGTTCATGATAGGACTCAAAAGATCCTTGCAACAAACAATTTCTGTAGCTTTAATTAATACCAAATGGAAAGAAATGAATGACCTTCAAACACCTGGTTCCCCTTGTTGCCAAAATGTCTAAAACTCATAATAGGAACCTCGGGAAAGCAAAATCCTGACAAATTTTGTTGACAAAAGAAATCTCGAATATCTTTCAAAAGATAAATTCTTTAACAGGCATTCACGCAGACTCACCAATCTGACCAAATCAGGTTCCACTCCTCATGCACCGTGATTGTTTGCAGAACATGCTGCTCACTTGGTGCTCCAGGCCTCTAAGCTCTCTTCTTGTTGGTCACTGCCAGTTAAAGTTTAGAGGCGTAGGGGAAGAAAAATAATGAAGCCGTGAATCTGAGTTCGGAAATACAATTCGAGAAACATAGCTCAATTTATAAATTGAAGTGTTTAAAATCAAATCAAACGAATTGTTGAAATTAATATCTTCATTTTATGTAACAGTAATAGAGGGAGGAAGTGGATAATCACAGTTTCATAACATTATATTTTTAATATTTTAATCATATTGATTAAGACGCATGAACTTGTCACCATGCTCCTCCACAGCAAGGGCCGATGGAAAGACCCAGAATGCGCCGTATCAGTGAATACGATCTATCTCCATCGGAAGGGCAGAAGCGCACGCGTAAGGAGGCCTTGGACCACGTGACTCAGTGGAGCATGCGTGGTGCGTAGCCAAGAAACTGAGCGGAGGCGAGTGCATCTTGGAGCGCGGCTCTCAGGGTCCGAGTTGGAGCTGCCCGGCGGACTGCGGTGAGGTGGTGTGGGTCTCTCTCAGTTAAAGCGATGGTGCAGCGCCTGCTCCAACCGAGCCGCCGCTTCCTGGTTTCTTCTCCCGTTTTCGCTGAGTTCGACTCACAACAAAGGAGCTGTCCGGAATGGCCCTGGGGAGCATGCGCCCTGCCTGCGTAAGAGGAAATGAGCGCGTTGGATAGAACGGTTTCTGGAGCGCCCGGCATTGTGGGAACTACAGCCTCCATTCTTCAACTGATTTCGATAAGTTTTTCACTGTAGGTTGACGGAAGGTTAGCGACCGGGAACGTTAACTCTGTGTCCCTCCACAGATATTATCTGACTTGCTCAGTATTTCCAACTTTTTCTTTCTTCATTTCAGATTTTCAGCACCCTCGATAATTTGCCTTAGCTTTATTGCAGCTATTGCTCACATAACTGAATCGAGAAACTCAGACAGAACAACTAAGAGTCCATTTGTATCAGAATAGGGCGTTGAGTGTAGAAGTCGATTCCTTGTCTTTTGTTGCATCAGTTTGAACTGGAATGGAGATGAAGGAGAAGCTGCTGGTTTTAACCCCAGGCACCTTTGAGCCCAGTGGGGCCCAACAATTTCCAGTGTGTAACTATCGTGAAATGTAGATTCTAGGTGCAATTAGGTTGCTAAAACAGACTATCATACAATGTAAATGAGCGAGCTGGAGGAGAATTTGGAGGTGATGGTTTCCCATGCACTTGCTTCCCTTTTCTTTCCAGTTGTTAAACGTGGCTTTGGGAAATTCTGTCAAAGTTCTTGTTGAATTCAGATGTGTAAAGTTCATCTCCTTTTCTCCCTGCCACCTCCAACTCTCTCTTCCCATTGAGTCCAGTAGTTTGTGTAGTCCCAGATCAAGTGGCAGTTTCCCTTCCCTGAAGGACATGAATAAACCAGTTGGGTTTTTACGCCAAACAACAACTTTCAAGCTAATTTTCTTTCTAGAGCTGTCCCACAAATCCATTTAGCTCAATTTTATGGCCTGCCTTTTTTTGGTGCATTCTCTCTTACCTTCTCTTTTTCCTTTTTTAAATTAATTTCACAGGACATCAGAAGGAGAAAATTTCCAGACAGTGACCTGAAATCAAGCATCATATCAAAACCTGACAATCAATCAATTCAGTGACAATGGCCTTTGAATATGGAAGCAAAAAGCACCATGCAGAGTGAGGAGATACTGTCCATGCGTTCTGTGTGTGATGAGGCATAAACTAATGAGTTGTGCATCAACAGGCCAGATTCAGTTACACTGCCGAGGCACTGCATAAACTTGGGAATTGTGGGAAAGAATTTAATTACCTGATTGAGCTGGGACTTTATAGGTCCATTTACAACAGGAAGATGCTGTTCACGTGCTCTGTGTGTGGAAAGGAATTCACTGATTCAGCCCACCTGCTGAGACACCAGCGAATTCACACCGGGGAGAGGCCGTTCAACTGCTCCATTTGTGGGAAGGGATTCACTCAGACAGGCCATCTGCTGAGACACCAGCATGTTCACACTGACAACAGACCTTTTCAATGTTCTGAGTGTGAGAAGACATTTAAAAGCAAACAGGATCTGATGAGACACCAAGGCACTCACACTGGGGAGAGGCTGTTCACCTGCTCTGAGTGTGGGAAGGGATTCACTAATTCATCCAACCTGCTGAAGCATCAGCGAGTTCACACCGATGAGAGACCTTTTAAATGCCCGGATTGTGGGAAGTGCTATAAAAGTGCAGAGGAACTGAAGTGCCATCAACGTGTTCACACTGACAAGAGACCATTCAGGTGCTCCCACTGTGGCACAGGGTTCACACGATCATCTCAACTCACTGTACACCAGCGCCGTCACACTGGGGAGAGGCCATTCACATGCTCCATGTGTGGGAAGGGATTCACTTGTTCATCCCACCTCACTACACACCAACTTGTTCACACCAATAAGAGACCTTTCAAATGTTCTGACTGTGAGGAGAGCTTTAAAAGCAGAAGTGAGCTGATAACCCACCAGCATAATCACACTGGTGAGAGACCGTTCACCTGCTCAGATTGTGGGAAGCGATTCAGTCGCTCATCCCACCTACTGATACACCAGCGAGTTCACAACGGGGAGAGGCCGTTCACCTGCACTGAATGTGGGAAGGGATTCACTCAGTCATCCATCCTGCTGACACACCAGCGAATTCACACGGGGGAGAGACCATTCATCTGCCCTGTGTGTGGGAAGAGATTCGTGCAGTCATCCCACCTACTGACACACCAGCTTGTTCACAATGACAAGAGACCTTTTAAATGTTCTGACTGTGAGAGAAGATTTAAAACTAAAAGGGATTTGCTGACACACCAGCGAGGTCACACCGGAGAGAAGCAATTCACTTGCTCTATGTGCGGGAAGGGATTCACTCATTCATCCCACTTACAGACACACCAACGAACTCACACTGGGGAGAGACCATTCACCTGCTCCGTGTGCGGGAGGGGATTCACCTGTACATCCCATCTGCTGAGACACCAGCGGGTTCACACGGGGGAGAGGCCATTCACTTGCTCTGTGTGTGGAAAGGGATTTACACAGTCATCCCACCTGTTGACACACCAGAGAATTCACACGCGACAGCAGGGATTGGATTCTGCTGTTATTGCTGTTGTTAATCCCACCCAGGACTGAACCATGTCCATTCTGACAGATGGGTTTGTGTCTGTTGATGTCAACATCCTAACTAGGCTGTAGTTTAATATTCTGGATAATTATGAAATAAATCAGCTTTGTTTTGAACACGTCCTTGCAGATTTTTGTCTTTCATCTGTGTGTTTAACATCACTTGGCTGGAGCTCAGAACAATCTGGGAGAGGATCGTACAGTGTGAACAGAACTTCATGTAAAAGCAATAGGGTTGTTGTGGTGGTTGATTTTAACTTTCCCTATATTGACTGGGAATCACTTAGTGCTAGGGGTTAGGATGGTGCAGAATTTGTAAGGTGCATCCAGGAGGGCTTCCTGAGACAATAGGTAGATAGTCCAACTAGAGAAGGGGCAATACTGGACCTGGCATTAGGGAATGAACCCGGCCAGGTGGTCGAAGTTTCAGTAGGGGAGCATTTTGGGAAAAGTGACCATAATTCAGTAAGTTTCAAGGTACTGGTGGATAAGGATAACAGGAGTCCTCAGGTTAAGGTGCTTAATTGGGGGAAGGCTAATTATAACAATATTAGGCAGGAACTGAGGAATCTAGACTGGAGGCGGATCAACAACTGACGTGGATGGCTTTCAAACATCAGTTGATAAGAATTGAGGACCGGCATGTTCCTGCTGGGATGAAGGATAAGCATGGCAAATTTCAGGAAACTTGGATAACGAAGGATATTGTGAGATTAGTCAAAAAGAAAAGGGAAGCATTCATAAGGGCTAGAAGGCTGGGAACAGATGAAGCTTGTGGAGAATATAAAGAAAGTAGGAAGAAACTTAAGCAAGGAGTCAGGAGGGCTAAAAGGGGTCATGAAAAGTCACTGGAAACCAGGATTAAGGAAAATCTCAAGGCCTTTTATACATATGTAAAATGCAAGAGGGTAGCCAGGGAAAGGGTAGGCCCACTCAGGGACAGAGGTGGGAATGTGTGTGTGGAGCCAGAAGAAATGGGAGAGGTACTTTGGTATTCACCAAAGAGAAGGACTTAGCGGTCAATTTGTCTAGGGAAGAGTGTGTAGATAGCCTGGATCATGTTGAGATCAAAAAGCGGTGTTAGGCGTCTTGAAGAATATTAAGGTGGATAAGTCCCCAGGGCCAAATGGGATCTACCCCAGAGTACTGAGGGAGGCAAGGGAGGAGATTGCTGGGGCCTTGACAGAAATCTTTGTATCCTCACTGGCTATGGCTGAAGTCCCAGAGGACTGGAGAATGGCCAATGTTGTTCCATTGTTTAAGAAGGGTAGCAGGGATAATCCAGGAAATTACAGGCTGGTGAACCTTACGTCAGTGGTAGGGAAATTATTGGAGAAGATTCTTTGTGACAGGATTTACTACCATTTGGAAGCAAATGGGCATATTAGTGAGAGACAGCATGGTTTTGTGAAGGGGAGGTCGTGTCTCACTCACTTGAGCGAGTTTTTCGAGGAAGTGACAAAGATGATCGACGATGGAAGGGCAGCGGATGTTATATACATGGATTTCAGTAAGGCCTTTGACAAGGTCCCTCATGGCTGACTGGTACAGAAGGTAAAGTCGCACGGGATCAGAGGTGAGCTGGCAAGATGGATACAGAATTGGCTTGGTCATAGAAGACAGAGGGTAGCAGTGGAAGGGTGCTTTTCTGAATGGAGAGCTGTGACTAGTGGAGTTCTGCAGGGATCAGTGCTGGGACCTTTGCTGTTTGTAGTATAAATGATTTGGAGGAAAATGTAACTGGGCTAATTAGTAAGTTTGCAGATGACACTAAGGTTGGAGGAGTTGCAGATAGTGAAGAGGATTGTCAAAGGATACAATGGGATATAGATCGGTTGGAAACTTGGGCGGAGAAATGGCAGATGGAGTTTAATCCAGACAAATGCGAGGTAATGCATTTTGGAAGATCTAATACAGGCAGGAATTATACAGTAAATGGCAAAACCCTTAAGTGCATCGACGGGCAGAGGGATCTGGGTGTACAGGTCCACAGGTCACTGAAAGTGGCAATGCAGGTGGATAAGGTAGTCAGGAAGGCATATGGCATGCTTGCCTTCATTGGCAGGGGTATTGAGTATAAAAGCTGGAAAGTCATGCTTCAGCTGTATAGAACCTTGGTTATGCCACACTTGGAATATTGCGTGCAATTCTGGTTGCCACATTACCAGAAGGATATGGAGGTATTGGAGAGGGTGCAGAGGATGTTTACCAGAATGCTGCCTGGTCTGGTGGTTATTAGCTATGAGGAGAGGTTGGAGAAGCTCGGATTGTTCTCACTAGAGCGACGGAGACTGAGGAGCGACTTGATAGAAGTTTACAAAATTATGAGTGGTATGGACAGAGTAGATAGTCAGAAGCTTTTTCCCAGGGTGGAAGAGTCAATTACTAGGGGACATAGATTTAAGGTGAGAGGAGTAAACTTTAGAGGAGATGTGCGGGGCAAGTTTTTTAGGCAGAGGGTAGTGAGTGTCTGGAATTCGCTGCCAGAGGAGGTGGTGGAAGCAAGTACGATAGTGGTGTTTAAGAGGCAGCTTGACAAATACATGAATAGGGTGGGAATAGAGGGATACGGACCCCGGAAGTGCAAAATGTTTTAGTTGACGGGCAATATGATCGGCGCAGGCTTGGCGGGCCGAAGGGCCTGTTCCTGTGCTGTACTTTGTTCTTTGTTCAGCCTGGTGGACACAGTCCAGGAGCACGATGACCTTCCACCTCTTGTCCCTGATGGCTAAAATCACACACACTGTTTATGCTTCATCCAGTTATCTTACCTCTCATTTGTACAGTTTACGCTGATCTCCATGGCACCACAGATTTTATGCTTCTTCTTTCTTTCTGAATATGTATATATATTTTTATACACATCACATATATATATATAACATATCCCATATGGCTGACTAGTCAGAAAAGTAAAAGCCCATGGGATACAGGGAAATGTGGCGAGTTGGATCAAAAATTGGCCCAGTGACAGGAAACAAAAGGTAATAATCGATGTATGTTTTTGTGAATGGAAAGCGGTTTCCAGTGACATTCCACAGGAATCATGTGGAATTCCACAGGAATTCATGTTGAATCCTTTGTTGTTTATTATATATATTTGGACTTAAAAATGGGAGGCATGATTGGGATATTTGCAGATGACACAAAAATTAGCCATGTAGCTAATAGTGAAAAGGATATCTGTTGACTCCAAAATGATATCAATGTTTTGGTTGAGTGAACAGAAAAGTGGCAAATGGAATTCATTTCAAAGTGTGAAGTAATGTCTTTGGGGAGGGCAAACAAAGCAAGTAAGGATATTGAAAGGGGCAGAGGAAGTGAATGCATGTGCACAGGTCCCTGAAGGTGGCAGCAAAGTTGGATGAGATGGTAAAGAAAGCATATGGAATGCTTTCCTTTATTGGAGAGGTATTGAATACAAAAGCAGGGATGTAATGATGGAACTGCATAAAACGCTGGTTAGGCCACAGCTGGAATTTTGTGTACAGTTCTGGTCACCACATTACAGGAAGGACATAATGTGGGGTTGAGGTTACATTCAGATCAGCCATGATCTTATTGTATGCTTAAGGGGCTGAGTGGCCTACTCCTGCTGCTAATTCTTATGTTTGTATGTTATATGGGGCCGAGATAGAGTAGACAGGAAAGACTTGTTTCCCCTAGCAGAGAGGTCAATTATTAGGGGGCACAGATTTAAGGTGATTGCTATAAGGATCAGAGGAAATGTGAGGAAAAACTTCTATATCCAGAGGGTGGCGGGTGTCTGGTTTCACTGCCTGGTTTGGTGGTGGAGGCAGAAACCCTCAACTCATTTGAAAGGTACCTGGATCTGCATCTAAAGCCCAGTAACCTGCAAGGCTACAGACCAGGTGCTGAAAAGTTGGATTAGAATAGACGGCTTTTAAAAAAATGTTCTTTTTTGACCGGTGCAGACATGATGGACTGAATCTAGGCTGTTTCTAGGCTGTAATTTTCTATGGTTCTATGAATAACAATTTAAGTTTTGTTTTTTCCATTTTATCCAGAACATTATATAGACCTTCCCAACTGGCATCCCAGAGCCTTTAAAAAATGTTTTAAACATTAACTTTTTTTATTCATTCATGGGATATGGGTATCACTGGCCAGGCCAGAATATCTTGCCCATCCATAATTGCCCTTCAGAAGGTTGTGGTGAGCTGCCTTCTTGAACCGCTGCAGTCCATATGGTATAGGTACTCCTACAGTGCTGTTAGGGAGGTTGTTCCAGAATTTTGACTCAGTGACTGAAGAAAATGATGATATATTTCCAAGTTAGAATGGTGAGTGGCTTGGAGAGGAACTTGCAAGTGGTGGTGTTCCCATGTGTCTGCTGCCCTTGTCCTTCTAGATGGTGGTGGTCGTGGATTTGGAAGGTGCAGTCTAAGGAAGCTTGGTGAGTTCCTTAGAACACACTGGTAGATGGTGCACACCACTGCCACTGTGCATCAGTGGTGAAAGGAGTGAATGTTTGTGGATGTGGTGCCAATCATGAAAGCTGCTTTGTCCTGGAGGGTGTCAAGCTTCTTCAGTGTTGTTGGACCTGCACTCATCCAAGCAAGTGGAGAGCATTCCATCACACTCCTGACTTGTGCCATGTAGATGGTTGACAGGCTTTGGGGAGTCAGGAGATGAGTTACTCACTGCAGGATTCCTGGCCTCTGATCTGCTCATGTAGCCACAGTATTTATGTGGCTAGTCCAGTTCAACTTCTGGTCAATGATAACCCTCAGGATGTTGATGCTCCATGGGAGATGAAGTAATGTAACAAGCCAGGTGGTTATCCCTGCAGATATTGAGATGGGCAGCACGCATCTTCTTAGTTGCATGTAGTGAGGAGGATGCTAAGGTTTATTGGAGGTTCTGGAGAAACTGGTTGTGAGTCTGACGAGTAGCAATCTGCATTTGCTGACCTATCATGAGCTGAAATGGGTTGTGACCAGGGGAGTGAACAGGAGTGGAGCAAATGGTCATTAAGATACCAGTCAAGACGGTGACCCAGTCATTGGCCTTGACCAGAACATCAGCTCCCTTCATGACAGCTTTACTCAGTGTCATTTCTTTCGAGCGATTAAAGAGCTTGACCATCCTACTATTCCCTGGGTGGTAGGGGATGTGGAAATGTTGTTACACACTGACAAGATGACAAGAGTTGCTGCATTGCATCTGCTGTGAAATGTGAACCATTATCTCTCTATCCAGAATTCATCGTCCCTAAAACACCAGGGAAATTCCCTTAATGGGACCCTTTAATTAATAATGCCACAGGGACATATGTGTGTAGAATTATTGAATTCACCTCCACCAGGTACACTGTGCTTACCTAAAAAATGTGCCATTCTACATGCTTAGTACACTGCTTGATCAAGCCTTCCACAGGGGTGACTGTGTGAGAAATATCCAGGAACACCTTTTCCATCCACCTCTTACTGCAGCAGACATACATCATTCTGACAGGGTTAGAAGGATTTTGGGACTGATTCAGTCGATCTTCCAGAGAGTCAGCAAAGGCATTATGGGCTGAATGGCTTCCATTAGTGCCGATTCATTCTATAAAACAGTGAATATTCAGGGTGGGTGGGGGTGCTGGTGAAGAGAAACAGAGAGAAGGAACCAGTGAATGTAGAATTGAACCCAGCTGGAGTCAACACCTTCAGGAGAGGAGGGGGAGGGAGGAGCACCAGTGTGTGGCACCGAACCCAGCCAGAAACAGCTTCTGTCCCCTAGTTTTAGACTCCTGCAGAAAAGGAACATCCTCTGGTATACACCCTATAAGATCGTGTGGGACTTGATATGTTTCAATCACCTCTCATGCTTCTAAACTCCAACAGGTATAGGCCTAACCTGTTCAACGTTTCATCATAAGACAACTCCTTCATCCCGGGAATGAGTCCAATGAACCTTTTCTGAACTGATTCAAAGCAATTGCATCTTTTTTTAAAGAAGGAGACGAGACTGCACACAGTACTCCAAATGTGGCCTCACCAAGGCCACAGCTGCAGTAAAACTTCCCTACTTTTATATTCCATTTCTACTGCAATAAATGCCAACATTCCATTTGCCTTCCTAATCACTTGTTGTACCTACATACTAACTTGTGATTCATGTACCAGGACATCTAAGTCACTCTCTACCACAGAGTTCTGCAATCTTTCTGCATTACATAGTATACTGCTTTTCTATTCCTGCCACATTTAACCATGTATATTCCATCTGCCAAACCTTTGCCCGCTCATTTAACCTGTCTATATCCCATTACAGACTCTCTACCTTGTCTTGAGAACTGTTTTTCCCAACTATTTTGGTGTTATCGGCAAATTTAGCTACCATACCTAAGTCATTGATAGAGATTGTAAATAGTTGAGGACCCAGTACTGATCCCTGTGGCACTCCAGTAGTTACAGCTTGCCAATCTGAAAAAGGCCAATTTTCCTTATTCTCTGCATCCTGTTAGCTAACCAATTTTTATCCATGTGAGAAAGTTAGCCCCTACACCATGTGCCCTTATCTTGTGTAGTAACCTTTGATGTGGTACCTTATCAAATGCCTTTTGGAAATCCAAGTACACCACCTCGACCAGAATGTTGAATTTCTTATTGATTTGTGACAATCATTTGGCTTGGTGACAATCTCATATTGGTGGGTTCTAGTTTTTTCTCTCCCACTGTTACGAAGCCCTTTCATTCTGTGTCCCTGAGGACATTGTGACAGTTTGGGATACAGCATGTTCCACTAGGTTTCTGCCTAATGACAAGGGTGGAACCTGCTGTGAATGTGTTGATAAGTTCCCCAGCAGTTCAAGGGTCAGAATGAGCAGTTATCTTTAGTCAGTCAGTCATTTTTCTAGTTAGTCAGAGTGAGGAGCAGAAGAAGTTCCATGCAGCTAAAGTGCTGTTGTTAGCAGAGGGGCTGAGGTTAGCAGTCTCCAGAGAGTCAGGGCTCAGGAGAAGTACTGAGGACCTGAGAAGGCGGCGAGCAGGAGGTACCTGGATAGGGTTAGGGCTCAGATAAAGCCCTAGGGGCCCTTTATAGCTTGGTGTAGCTGGTGAAATTGGAGCTTGGTGAAATCCATGGGCAGTGCCAGCCCAGTGAAGCTAGCTGGCTGTTAAAGAGCTGAAATGGCTGAAATTAATTTGATACTGGGAAAAAAGGAACAGAGAGTTTGAATGGGGCATTACCACCGTGCTAAATGGGATAGATTTTGACCAGATCTAGCAACTCGACTGGGCATCTATGAGGCACTGTGGGCCATCAGCAGGAGCAGAACTGTACTCAACTATAATCTAATGTTATGGCCCGGCATATCCCCGACTCTACCATTACCACCGAGCCAGGGGGTCAAACCCGGTTTGATGAAGAGTGCAGGAGGGCATGCCAGGAGCAGTACCAGGCATACCTAAAAATTAGGTGTCAACCTGGTGAAACTACAACACAGGACTACGTGTGTGCCAAACAGCATAAGCAGCAAGTGATAGACAGAGCTAAGTGATTCCACAACCAACGATCAGATCTAAGCTCTCTCTGCAGATGTGCCACATCCAGTAGTGAATAATGGTGGACAATTAGACAACTCACTGGAGTTGGAGGCTCCACAAATATTCCCATCCTCAATGATGGGTAAGGCCAGCACATCAGTGCAAACGATAAAGCTGAAGCATTTGCTACAATCTTCAGCCAGAAGTGCCGAGCGGATGATCCATCACGGCCTCCTCCGGAGGTCCCCAGCATCACAGATGCCAGTCTTCAGCCAATTCAATTCACTCCACGTGATATCAAGAAATGGCTGAAGGCACTGGCTACTGCAAAGGCTATGGGCCCTGACAATATTACAGCAATAGTACTGAAGACTTGTGCTCCAGACTTTGCCGTGCCCCTAACCAAGCTCTTCCAGTACAGCTACAACACTGACATCTACACGACGATGTGGACAATTGCCCAGGTATGTCCTGTACACAAAAAGCAGGACAAATCTAACCGGCCACTTACCGCCCCATCAATCTACTCTCGATCATCCATAAATTGCCAAGCAATGACCATCTCCAACAAGAGAGAATCTAACCATCAACCCTTGACATTCAATGGCATTACCATCACTAAATCCACCAATATCAACATCCTGAGGGATACCGTTGACCAGAAACTGAACTTGACAAGCCATATAAATACTGTGACTACAAGAGCAGGTCAGAGGCTAGTAGTCCTGCTAACTCACCTCCTGATACTCCAAAGTCTGTCCACCATCTACAAGGCAAAAGTCAGGAATGTGACTGACCAGGATAATAGATTGGAGAAAGAGTAAACTTGAGGGGCTCAGGACAGAAGTTGGAAAATTAAATGAAGAACAACATTGGCAAAGAATGATGTAGAACAACATTGGGAATCATTTAATACTGTGGACAACAGATTCCAGGAAAAATATATTCTGCTAAGTAAACAGAAACAAACCAAACACTAATGAGGACCATGGAGAAATGAAGACATGAGGAAAAAAAACTGAGGGTGAGGATAGAGGCAAAACACGAAAGCAGGGGAGAGAAGGACAAGGGAGAATGTGAAGAAACTAGGAAAGAAGGCAATAAAAAATTAGGATGGAAAAGAGAGATTATGAAATTGAATTATCGAGAAACATGAAAAAGTGAAATATTCTACAGACACATCAATAAAAAAAAGGTAGCTTGGGCTGAAGAATGGACAGGGTAAAATCACAAGCAGCAAGGGCAAAATGGCAGAATCATGAGAAATTCTCATATTTTTTTCCCAGCTCCATTATTAACTGAAAGCACATTATGTTATGGTCACTATTGCCTGGATGTTCCCCGAACTTTACTCCTCTTACCCACTCTGGGCGAAATTTTACGGCAGCGGGATTTTACATTCCCGCTGAAGCCAATGAGGTTTAGAATGTCTCGCCGCATTTTACGGCCCCATCCCCGCCGAAACAGGGCAGTAAAATTCTGCCCTCTGTTTCATTCCCCATTATTTGATCCAATAGTGAATCTTCCTTTGTTGGGCCTTTTGCATATTGGGTTACAAAGAACTCCTGAGCACATTGTAGAAACTGCATTCTGTTAGGCCCTTTACCTGTCTCTTCTGTCTACATCTACATCCCAGGATACTAAAGGAGGTGGCCATGGAAATAGTGGATGCGTTGGTTGTCATCTTCCAAAATGCTGTAGGTTCTGGAACGGTCCCGGCAGATTGGAGGGAAGAAAATGGAACGCCACTATTTAAAAAAGGAGAAAGGGAGAAAACAGTGAATTACAGCCCGGTAAGCCAAAAATCAGTAGAAGGGAAAATGCTAGAGTCTATTATAAAGGATGTGATAACAGGGCACTTAGAAACTATCAATGGGATTAGATAAAGTCAGCATGGATTTATGAAAGGGAAATCATGTTTGATAAACCTACTGGAGGCTTTTGAGGATGTAACTAGCGGGATGGATAAGGGACAACCAGTAGATGTGGTGTATTTGGATTTTCAGAAAGCTTTTTTACAAAGTCCCACCTAATAGGTTAGTGTTCAAATTAAAGCTCATGGGATTGAGAATTGGTTAGCAGACAGGAAACAGAGTAGGAATAAATGGGTCTTTTTCAGAGTGGCAGGCGGTGACTAGTGGGGGGTACCATAGGGATCAGTGCTTAGCCCCAGCTGTTCACAATATATTTCAATGATTTTATCAGGAAGCCAGATGTAATATTCCAAGTTTGCTGAAGACACATAACTAGGTGGGAATGTGAGTTGTGAGGAGTATATTAAGATGCTTCAAGGTGATTTATAAAAGTTGAGTGATTGGGCAAATACATAGTGGATGCAGTATAACATGGGTAAGTGTGAAGTTGTTGAAGTTATCCACGTTCGTAGAAAAGCAGAATGGCAGAGTATTAGTTAAATCGTGATAGATTGGGAAATGTTGATGTACAAAGGGACCTGGGTGTCCTTGTACACCAGCCACTGAAAGCAAGCATGCAGGTGCAGCAAGCAGTTAAGAAGGCAAATGGTATGCTGGCCTTCATTGCAAGAGAACTTGAGTACAGGAGCAAGGATGTCTTAGTGCAGCTGTACAGGGCCTTGGTGAGGCCATACTTGGAGTATTATGTGCAGTTTTGGTCTCCTTACCTAAGAAAGCTTATACTTGTCATAGAGGGAATGCTGTGAAAGTTCACCAGACTGATTCCCAGGATGGCCGGATTGTCGTATGAGGAGAGACTGGGCTGACTTGGCCTGTAAACTCACTGGAGTTTAGAAGAATGAGAGGGGATCTCATTGAAACATATAAAATTCTGACAGGGCTGGACAGACTGGGTGCAGGGATGATGTTTCCTCTGGCTGGGGGGGGGTCTAGAACAAGAGGGCCACAGTCTCAGGATATGGGGCAGTCCAGTTAGGACTGAGATGAGGAGAAACCTCTTCACTCAGATGGTGGTGAACCTGTGGAATTCTTTACCACAGAAGGCTGTGGAGGCCAAGTCATTGAATACATAGAAGAAAATACATAGGTTTCTAGACTCTAAAGGCATCAGGGGATATGGGGAGAGAGCAGGACTATAGCGTTGAGATAAAGGATCAGCCAGGATCATATTGAAGGCGGAGCAGCCTCGAAGGGCCGAATGACCTACTCTTGCTTCTATGTTTCTATGTTCTTGTCCAATTAATATCAGGGTAGTTGAAATTACCCATGATTATTTTTCAATTTTTTTTTTAAACTTAATTCCCTAATTTGTCCGCATGATTTTCCTTCACCTCCCTTCTACTATTAGTCAGTCCGTAGACTACACCTATTAGTGTGACTGATTCTTTATCATCTTATATTCCTATCCACATTGTTCTATTTGTATCTCACTGATGGATGATATAAGAATATAATGTTGTTATATTGAATACGAACAACGTAATGTGTTCATTTTTCCATCACTATCTTTTCAAATTATATTATACCCTGCAGTTTTTAATCCCCAGTCCTGATTTTTCTGTAGCCATGACTCTAGTCCCTACTCTATCTGATTCCCTGCAACATATTATTGCGTCCAGTTCCTGTTATAATACACACTCTGATCCAGGAACAGAATTCAAAGGTAAATTCCACACACTTCATGTCCTATCGCTGAGGTATCAAGGATTAGACACTCTGTTTAAAGCTGATTTTTGTTTGCATTTCTACATAATATCAAACAATAGCCCAACTTATAAAGGTTATTAACATCAGCCAAAACAAACCCCATCCACCAGATTAAACATGGTCCAGTCCTGAATGTGATTAACAGCAGTGATAACGGCAGAATCCAAAACTTGCAGTCACTTGTGAACTCGGTGGTGTCTCTGCAGGTTGGATGAAAAAGTGAATCTCATCCCACACACAGAGCAGGTGAACGGCCTCTCTCCAGTGTGAACCCCCTGGTGTGTCAACAGGTTAGATGACCGAGTGAATCCCTTCCCACACACGGAACAGATGAATGGCCTCTCTCCGGTGTGAGTGCGTTGGTGTGTCAGCAGTTCCCTTTTGCACTTAAAGCTTTTCTCACAGTCAGAACATTTAAAAGGTCTCTTATCAGAGTGAACACGTTGGTGATCAATGAGGGTGGATGAATCAGTGAATCCCTTACCACACACAGAGCAGATGAATGGCCTCTCCCCAGTATGAGTGTGTTGGTGCCTCATCACATCATGTCTTCTTTTAAAACCCTTCCCACAATTGGAACATTTAAAAGGTTTCTGATCAGAGTGAACCCGTTGGTGTTCAATGAGATGAGAGGACTGACTGAATCTTTTCTCACACAAGGAGCAGGTGAACGGCCTCTCCCCAGTGTGAACGCGTTGATGAGTTTCCAGCTCACATGGGTAATTGAATACCTTCCCACAGTCCCCACATTTCCACAGTTTCTCCATGGTGTGGGTGTCCTTGTGTCTCTCCAGTTTGGATGATCAGTTAAAGCCTTGGCCACTTACAGAAAATGTGTATGGTTTCTTCCCGCTGTTAACGGTGTGATGTTTTTACAGGCTGGATAACTAGTTGAAGCTCATTCCACAGTTGGTGCACTGGAACACTCTCACTCATGTACGTGTCTCGGTGCTTTTCCAGTCAGACTATGTTTGAAATCCTTTCCCAAACACAGGGCAAACACTTCTCCTTCCCCATTCAAAGATATTTAGGTCCTGATGAACCGACTGAATGTCAGATCTTGATATAAATTTTGGGTTGAGCTTTCGGTCAGCAAATCCTCCCTTTGAATACCCTGTAAAAGGAGTTTACAAAAGCCATCACTGTCAGTACAGGGTAGAAAATCAGAACAGACAATTCTAGTTTCTATGGAACATTGTTTCCTCTAGTATTGCTGAAAAAGAGACATGGCTAAGTTTTTTTGTCTTGCACTCATCAGGATACTTTGCAAGAATACCAATATATGGGGAAAACAATAATTTACATTGTATGTGAAGAGAGTGCTGATTGGTTAGCAAGTAGACTCTGATTGGTAGAGGCGTTGCCATGGAGAATGCACCAGTGATGTGACTGTCAGCTGCCAAGCATTGTTTGAAATTTAAACCAGGCAGCTTGACTCTTATTGGTCAAGGCATTGCCCCTGAGGAATGAGTCAGTGAATGACTGTTTCTTATTTTGTTTAGCTGAAACAGGTGCAATGTGTGTACATGTTCTTTCTGTCTGAAAAGAACAGGGCCCCGTGTATTAATATATGTAGCTTCCAGTACATACAAATGCACCACACTGCGAGCCTGACTGACAATCTTAAATTGGTTGCCAGTATAATTCTAAGCACATTAGGATTGTTCAACAAATGTTGTCCAATTGTGGAATCACATCCAATGCTGGACATGTGTTTTGAGTTTTGCAAGAGTTTTCCAAGGAGGAAAAGCTTTGACCTGTTTTTTTTTTTCAGCAATGCTCAAATTCTGTACTACCAAGTGACTAGTCGTTTCCTCTTTTGTTCACCTAAAGCTGTAAATCCCCATCCCACACACTTTCCCTCCTCCCTGTGCTGAAATCCAAACCCATTGCACCATTTCTTCCCTCCAGTCCTTGTCTCCCTCTACTCAGGCTGGATTCAGTTCTCCAGCCCCTGTGTGCAGAGTGGGAATAAAATGAATGAATCATTTTCTGTTATGTGTAAATCCTCTCCTTCTATCCCGCTGTAAAAGGGGTTTCCAGAGTCCATCACTGTTCGTTCAGGATAGAAATGCACAACATTCTCTCCACCTGGATCAGATGGAGCATGGACCTCGTGCATCCTGACAGGCAAACCCGCAACAAAAAATACTGGAAAAACTCAGCAGGTCTGACATCATCTGTGGAGAGAAAGACAGAGTTAACATTTTGAGTCCATATGACTTCTTCAGAGCTAAAGGGAAGTAGAAATGTGGTGAAATATATACTGTTCAAGGGAGGGGATGTGGAACAGGTGAAGCTGGATAGAATGCCAGCGATAGGTGGAAGCAAAGGAGAGCTTGCGTAAGATGTCATAAATAAAAGGTCAAAGGGTTGTGAATAGTGGTGGTACTGACTAAAGGAGGTGCTAATGGTGACATTAAGAGTGGAAAGCAGAATGTGATAGGAACTCTGGAAAGTGACAGATGGCCCTAGTTGGGAGGCGGGGGGGGGGGGGGGGGGGGCGGGAAGAGGTGGGGGGTAGGGGACAGTGGTGAGAAAAAATATTTTAAAAGGCTAAAAGCTGGGGATGAAATAATGAAAAGGGAAATAAATTTTTAAAATAATGATAATGAAAATAAGTGGGGGAAAAAAAATAAAAGTTTAAAAATAAAAATGAATATAGAAAGGGGGGTTCAAAAAGCGGTGAGGATGGAGGAGAGAGCTCATGATCTGAAGTTGTTGAGTTCAATATTCAGTCCGGAAGGCTGTAAAGTGCCTAGTCGGAAGATGAGGTGCTGTTCCTCCAGTTTGCGTTGAGCTTCACTGGAACAATGCAGCAGGCCAAGGACGGACATGTGGGCAAGAGAGCAGGGTGGAGTGTTAAAATGGCAAGCGACAGGGAGGTCTGGATCATGCTTGTGGTGAAACCCACAGCCCGTCCCGCTGGACACACACGTGATCCCAAAGGACCAATCAGATTCTCTCCCGAGCGTCTGGAAAAGCTGAGAACGAGGACCGAAAGACCCGCCCACTCAGCCTTCCTGCACAAAGATGGCGACGAACTGAACCTTTTCCTCCTTTACCAGGATGGCGGCCGTTAACACGGGCCTTTCCCTGGCAAAAAGACCGGGAGCTGCAAATGCCGGACCTGCAGGGCTTTAATCTAGATTGATAGGCACAGAAAAGTATTTCTGGTGCCTCCCCATTCATTGGCCAGCTGTATTGCTCCCTCCGATCCCGACCTCCGCCGCTTACCGTCCACAGTTCAGACGCACAAGCGGCTCTTCGTCGCCATCACTCATTCTGCGCATGCTCCAAATGTTGTTCGGCGCTGCGTCTGCGCAGCTCTCTCCTATGGTGTGGAAAGAGTACATTCTGCACCGTGGGTAAAAGCACCGCCATGTAAAGTCCCAATTAGGTTGGAGTGATGTTTTCTCTCTCGCTGTGATGGGGATCGGATGTTTAACGAGTAAAATTAGGAAATAAATTATACGGAAACCCAAATGCACAGGACATCTATTATGCACCAGAAAGAAGTCGGGGGGGGGGGGTGGTGGGGAGGGGGAATTTGTGCAGAATCAAGAGTCCCAAAGCAGAAGCAATAACAGCAAAAGCCAATCCCTCCAGTCACAGTGAGTTCACTGGTGTGTCAGTCAGTGGGATGAACAAGTGAATCTCTACCCTCATACAGAATATTAAAATAACCCCTCTCCAGTAAGAATGCACTGATCGTATATCAAATTATTGGAACTTAACTAGGCTGTTAACAGGTGGGAAAACTGAGTGAATCCCCCCCGCACATGTGAAGTATCTGAGCGGTCTCTCTCCATTGTGACTGTACCAGTGCGTACATAAATGGGGTGACTGAGTGCTTTCCTTTCCTCGTGCAGCTGGTGATCAGTCTCTCCCCAACATGACCATATCATTTTTCAAGTTCAGATGAGCAACTGAATCCCTGCGAACAGTCAACAACACCAACAACAACCTGCGTTTGCATAACACTTCTACCATCACACAAATATTCCAAAGCCTTTTCACAGGAACATTACAGTGCCTTCTTTAAGTTCTGTTGAAATGTCATTGATCTGAAGCATTAGCTATGTTTCTTTCTCCACTGATGCTGCATAAATTAATGAGTATTTCAATTTTCCCAGTCCTTTGCTTCGGCCCCACTTTAAGACTTTAATTTCTGACACGTCTGTGCTTGTAGTTCCAGTTTGGACCCAAAAACACTGTTAGATTATTTTTCTGTGCAATAAAAAAATGAAAATGCACATATTTTAAGGTGGCAGACAGGTTTCAGGGAGCTAGAAAAGGAAATTAGCAACCAGGACCTCTCCCGATTAGTCCCAATGGCAGGTGCTGGCGAGTATTAAGGCCAGCGAGCAGGATAAGGCAGATCAATGCACTCCTAGAGAGATGATGCAGGAAGTCGGACTTTAGATTCTTGGGGCTTTGGGGCTGGTTCAGGGGCTGGTGGGACTTATTCAGTCTGGACGGATTACACCTGAACAGGGCCAGGACAAATATCCTCATGGGGCAATTTGATTCTGCTGTTGGGGAGGGTTTAAACAAACTTGACAGAGGATTGGAAAACAGGAGGTAACATTAGAAAGGAAAAACAAGGAATATAAAGTGAATTCCACAGACTAACGAACCTCTGAGAGAAAAATAAAATCTGCCATCGCCACCTTAAATGGCAGAATCTTCATTTTTAATCTGTGCTGGTTCCTGCAGACAGACTTTAGGGAGCTAGTTCCTCCAATAAGGGCGACATCCTCTCAGTGTCCATCCTATCAAGTTCCCCTGGGGATATTATGTGTTTCAATAAGATTATTATATTATTATTCAATAATAATGGAGATCTAGCTCAACGGAGCAGGACTGGACACTAAATATTCATGGGTAGATATATAGGGAAGGAAAAAGAAGATTAATGACAGTATTGATTAAGGAGACCATTGCAGTGTTGAAGAGAGTGGAAGTTCCAAATGGGTCAAGGACGGAAGCAATTTGGTTAGAGCTAAGAAACAATAGACGTATCCTTACAGTTCTGGGTGCATTCTACTGGACAAAAATTACTGGGAATGATATAGAGGAGCAAATTTTCAAGAAAATTGCGGAGGTTAGTCGAATTTGGTGGATTTGTAATAGATGGAAGTTAATCCAAAGTGTGAAGCGATACATTTTTGCAAGAAGAACGAGGAGAGGCAATATATACTAAAATGTACAATTCTAAAGAGGATTCAGGAACAGAGTGACCTGGGGATATATGTATACAAATGAAGGAAGCAGGGCAGGTTGCAAAGATAGTTAATTAGACGTAAGGGATCCTGGCGAACCCTGGAAACTGCAATGGAGATAGACAACGCGAAATTAGACACAACTGACTCTTGCTATATATTCATTCAGAATTTTGTCTGCGTGGAAAATCGAGTCTTTGACCACCTACTCGCATTCCCTTTGAGCATGTCTTCCACACTGAGCCTACACAATCCTATAATCACCCCATCTGACATTCAATAGTCATGCTGATCATATTTTGCAAATACTTGTCCATCAAGTGTTTTACGAAGACCTGAGAACTTCAAGGCATTACTTTGGCTAGCATATGTCTTCCAATCTTAAACAATTTTGTTACTTGTACTTTAGCATTCGTTGTAAGACAAATATTGTGTCAAACGTTTAGAATTTCATTCATCTTCCAACTCCTTTACATGGCGTCATCGCATTCTTTACCCGTGAGCACTGAGGGCTTTAATCAGTTTCAGGAGTCATGGGGAACGCTTCAAAGCCAGTCATCACATTTAGGTCATTTCTTTATTGGGGAATTCTTTACTGCAGCACTGAGATTCTGTCAGCAGGTGGCAGCGGTGCACTTTGTAACAATGAAAACGACTTGCATTCAGACAGTCTCAACCCATCACAGAAACTTTCTGCTCCCGCAATGAATTACTCACAAGTGCAATGATCGCCGTTATGTCGGAAATGCAGCAGTCATTTTACACACAGCAAGATCCCACAAAGTGAAAATGAGATAAATGAACAGTTCATCTCTCTTTGGTGGTGCTGTTTGAGGGAGGAATGTTGGTTAGGACACGAGGACAACTGCCCTGCTCCAGGACAGCTATTGGTAATGATTCTGCTCTGTCCATTTACACCTCTTTACTTCTCCCATATCACCCCCTTTTACCTTGCACCATCATCCCTTTTGTCATTTAATCACTCCTTTATTCCACTCTTTCGCAGAACTTCTCTTCTGTTCCATCCTCCTCTCCTCCCTTTTCCTTCCTCTGTACTTGTTTTAAACCTGTCACATAACAGGTTCAGAGATCAAAGCTGTCCGGGGTGTCAGGAAGCGGCTAACGTTTGTCTCCGAGTCTCACACTGGTCCGGTCCTCAGACAGGACGAGTTGGGGATTCGCTGTGTTCAGATCCAGAGTCAGAGAAGCTGAAGTTCAATAACACAGTCAGTGATTCAGTTTCTTGCTTGGATTTTTTTTTTAAGTTTCTCCTTGAAGTGTCCAATCGGAGTCTCTATTGTATTCAGGAAACTGTATCGACTCCAAGGTTTGAGTCCGAAGGTAAATCTGTCTGGGCCGATTCAGCGCCGCAGCAGAATCCGTGTCTAAAGAGACTGGGGTGAGAATGGGGAGGGTGGAAGGCAGGGGGAGATGAGGAGGACATTGAGGTCACTCAAATAACTAACCCTGCTAAATCTAAGTTGCATTATCACCCTTTCTTCTCTCAACTTGGGGCTTTCTATCTTTTATCATAGAGAATGAGACTATATTCTATTTGTGGTTATTTATCTTGACTATGGTATTTCGGATCTTAAATGCTCCACTAAGTTCTCCCTAAATCCTCTATTTCCCAGTGCAAACCCTCCCAGTTTCTGTAGCCTCTCCTCTTGACTAAGCTGCACCACCCCACCTCCCCGCACCCCCCCCCCCCCCCATTAGATTAGTTCTTTTTTAACTCCAGTGCCTGTATGCCTCCCTGATAATATGTTGATCAAGATCTTACCTAGAACTCCAGATGCGGCTATATCTTTCTGTTCTACAAACACAGTTTCACATCCTGAGATTCATGCTCTATTCCTCTGGTTATACAGATCCCTTCACTGCTTTGACACACAGTGCTGATGGCTTCAGACACTTACCCAGAGGAACCCACAGAAAGTAACAAATGAGAATGGAGAGGCTCCGGAGAATTAGCAACCATGAATATGAGCACTCAATTTGGAGTCTGGAAACATGTTTAGATTCTTCCATTCTGGATTATAAATCGGGAAAAGGGAATGGAAGAGTCTTATCAAAATTAATGTTCGCCCACCTGTCCTCTCCATGCCGAAAAGGGTCGTGAACTTTTCGATTTTCTGTTACTGGGAGAAAAAGAGAGTCCACACGAATCCTCTAAATATTAAACAGTTGATGTCATAAGTAAACCACATTTTCCTACACAGAGTTACCATGACAGAGTTTCAGTAAAAAGCATATCCTATCTTCACAGAAGAGCTGACAAAGACTGACCACCTACATCCAGACAGCAGAAATTGCACCAGAATTGTTACAAGTTGGCGATAATCAGAATTCTCACTGCTGCTGACATAGAGATAGAAAGATAAAATAACTTTTATATTACTTGATCTTGGGATCGTGGGGCACAGCGTAAACGTTTGCAGATGATTCAAAACTTGCAAACTTAGTAAACTGCGAGAGGTGCAAGGGAATTCAGGAGGGCACAGACAGGCGCATGAAAAGTGGAGATGAAATTTAACACGGAGAAATGTAACTTGATGCACTTTGAAAGAAAGATTAATGAGAGGCAATGAAAACTTAGTGCTACAATTTTCGAAGGGTTTAAAGAAATGAGAGACCTGGAGTCACATACAAATCTGACAAGGTTGGATAAAAACGCTAAGAAAATCCTTAGCTTGGTAAGCAGAAAGTCAAACTACAAAAGTGAACCTTAATAAATCATTGAAAGACTGAACTGAAGCATTGTGACCAAATCTCAGCATCACACTTTAAAAAAATGTCCCGGGCTACAGAAAGGACAGATGAAATTGACAAGAGTGTTATAATAATGAGGGACTTCAATTATGTGGACAGACCAGACAAGGTGGGGTTGTTATCCATTAAACAGAGAGTTAAGGGGACATTGAGCTGAGCTGAAGAAAATTATGAGGGATTTTGGTAAAGAAAACAATAGCCAGTGGGAGAATGTTCTTAAACTGAAGACAATGATTAAAGGTAATTTGGAAACAGAGTGGAGAATGTTGGGGAAGGGAGAGACAGCTTGAAGGGCAATGGAGATAGAGGCAGAGAAGAGAACACAGCAGGAGGAGTGGAGAGTGAAAGTGGGAGATGGAGGGGTGACAAAGAGTGGGGAGACAGAGTACGGGAGCAAAGAGATAGAATGCTGGAGGTGGAGGGAAGAGCGTGCACAGCATTGGGGATATAGAGCGAGGGTGAGGGAGAACATCATGGAGAGAGAGAGAGGGAGATCATGAGGAAGAGGGGAGAGTGAGCATGATCAGGAGGAGGAAAGGAGAGAGGTCATGACGGGAGAGGAAAGAGAGAATAGAAGGGGAAGGAATGATAGCTTGACGTGGGAGTGAGAAAGCCAGGGGAGAAGAGGCATGGTGGGTGGGGGGGGGGGGGGGGGGGGGGGGGGGGGGGGGGGGGGTGGGGGGGGGGGGCTGTGGAATGCGAACAAGAGTGGGCATGGTGAAACAAAAGCATGAGAGGGACTGGATGGAAAGAGAGTGGGAGGGAACAGGGCATTAAAAGATGATGTGAGGGCAAGGGGAAGAGAGAGCGCTTAAGGGGGAAGAAAAGGGGAAGAGAAAGTGTGGTGATGGGGGGTAGGAGCAAGGAAGGGAGGAATGAGGGAAGTGTAGCAAGACAGTAAGTGGAAGTGGAGAGGAAATGCTAGGAGATAGAGAAAGAGTGTGTGAGGATGTCACCAAAGTGTAATAATTGTCATAATATTCTTCTGGTTTATTGTAAAGTAGGTTTATGGGGGTAAATATAGTTGGGTCCTGTCTGTGTGTGTTTAATTACATTTGAGGTCAAGTAGACTGCAAGCTTTAACTCATCAAAAGAAGTTAGGTACTTGACATGCAATGAATGAACATGGATGCTGGCTTAGCATGTAAGGTGTGAAGGGAATTTGCATTTCTAGATAGATGATGGGAGATTTTATTTCAAAGGGATTTTAGTCTGTTTGCATAGCCAGATAAGCAAGGCTAAAGAATTTGTTTACTTTTCCCAAAGGTTACTGGCAATATTGGCACTATGACAATTTTAATGTTATAATGAAGATACAGTTTCAAAGACATATGGAACAATAGAATTTACATATTAAAAAGAGAGAAACATAAATAAAGGAGAATGAAATGTTATGGGAGAAGGCCAAGTAAGATCTAACAGATAAAAACAAAAAAGCTAAAAGCTACTGCGGATGCTGGAAATCCAAAACAAAAACAGAATTACCTGGAAAAACTCAGCAGGTCTGGCAGCATCGGCGGAGAAGAAATCAGTTAACGTTTCGAGCCTTCATGGCCCTTCGGCAGAACCTAACAGAAGTGTGTGAAATAGCCTTAATGAAGCCTCTCACATCCATGCATAAGTCTGCTATCGACTGAAACTGAAGCTAGAGAAATGCCATTTGGAATTCCACTGTCCAGGGGATTGTGTTAATTTTCTGGATCTGTTTACAATCCAAAATCTATTTTCGGACGTTGCCTTAAAGGGGTGGGGGGTAACTGGGAATCAGATTAATTAGGAATTTTAGAAGTTATTATAATTGTAAGCAATTTGTAATCTTATATATGTACTTGGAATCTTTTATTTTGTTAATAAATATTCTAATTTTTTTTAAATCCCTAGAAGCCTTGGTGGACTTATTACTTCTGAATTCAGTGCACACATCTTGTAATAAATACAAATTGCAAAACCGTTGTGATAGCACAACCAAGTTTCCCTCATGGATTTGGCCCACCTGGCACACATCATGACAGATGAGGAGGGGAGAAAGGGGGAGGGGAGACAGAACAAGAGGTGGCAGGCAGAGGAGGAATCACGGATGTGAGGGTAAGCATTGAGGGAGAGTGTGAGGACAAGTTTATAGAGTGAACATGGGAAGGGAGAGGGATGGGGAAGGAGATTGTGGAGAGATGACAGGGAACAATGAGGAAGAGGGAAAGAATATGGAATGCTGTGGGAAAAGAGATGGTGGGGAAGGGAGAGAGTGATGGGGAGGAGGGAGAGAGACAGAGTAGGAGAGTTGGAGTGAAAGAGAGAGAATGGAAAGGGTACTAAGAAAATTATTAGAACTAAAAGCTGACAAGTCCTCGGGCCCTGACGGACTTCATCTTAGAGTCTTAAAATAAGTGGCTGCTGAAATAGTAAATGCATTGGTTTTAATTTTCCAAACTTCCCTACATTCTAGAAAGGTCCCATCAGATTGGAAAATAGCGAATGTGACTCCTCTATTCAAGAAAGGCGGGAGAAGGAAAGCAGTAAACTACAGGCCAGTTAGCTTAACATCGGTCATAGGGAAAGTGCTGGACTCTATCATTAAGGAGGTTATAGACGGGCACTTGGAAAATCTCAATGGGTGATGCAGAATCAACATGGTTTTGTGATAATAAAATGATCATGGTCTTTAATAAAATGATCACCAAAACTCAACATGGTGCCAGACTAGTCTCCTTTACAAACTCGGTTTTACATCCTGAGATTCGTGCTCTATTTCTCTGGTTATACAGATTCCTTCACTGCTTTGACACACTGTGCTGATGGCTTCAGACACTTACCCAGAGGAAGCCACAGAAAGCAAAATATAAGAATGGAGATTCTCCCGGGATTAACAGCCAGAAATTTGAGTATTTAATCTTTAACCTTGGTGTTCCTTTTGTTCCTTCACAACTTGATTTATAATCAGGAGAATTAGAAATTTATCTGGGTTAATGGAGTCAATCATTTCTTTCCACGCTGTGTACTGTAAAGGGCCTTTGAACTTTCCGATAGCGAAGAAGGCATCTGTTGCTGAGTGTGTGAGTATTTCGGTACTAAACCTGTAAATATTAAACAGGTGGTGTTATAAATTAACCTTTGTTAGAATATTTAAGAAATTACTTAAATGATCAAGCTAACCCACATTTCCCATCTTTCAGCACTTTTCCTGTTAGAGTGAATATGTTAGAAAGTGGAATGTTACTATTGTTTCTATGACTGAGCAAAATATAACTTGGAAATGCAAAGACAGAGTATAAAACACCCATGCCAAGGGAAAGGCCCATAGTCTGATAACAACCTCGATGCCAGAATATCACATATTACAAGGAAAAGATAAACATTTAGCCTACACACTTACTATTTAATAAACAAAACTTGTAGAACAAAGACAAAGACTGAAAATACTACCAAGTGTCGCAAAAATCCAAAAATTGGGCATCAGCTTATAGTCCAGCTAGGTAACACATGGGCTCAACAACCATCCTAGAAACCAGCGGCCTTCTACTCTGGTGTCTTGAATATCTCTGAATTTAGTCGCTGTCCCCCACCCAATGGTGACTGTGCCCTCAGCTATCGAGGCCCTAAGTTCTGGAAACCCTTCCCTAAACCTTTCTACCTCTTTTCTCCTTTAAGACAACTATAAAATCTACTTCCATCCCTTGTGTTAATACCTCCTTGTGTGCCTCCTTGTCATTTTATGGCTTTCTAATATGTTAAAGGCGCTATATAAATACAAATTGTTGCAGTTGTGGTTGTTGTCGGGAGAGAGCAAGTTTCTATGATATTGTAAAAATAGAGCCGGGTTCTCGTTTAAGGTAAGACTTTCTTGGGTCCGTCAGGTGCCATGCAGGTGCTTGAATGACCCACACCTTGGAACCTTGGGCCGTGTGACTCTCTCAGGGTCAGTCTGAATGTCACGACCTCACAGGCAGCCTACAGCTTGCAAGCCCTAATTACCCTTGAACTGATTGGCTTGCTAGGCCACTACTGCTGTGGGTCTGGAGGCACATAATAGGCCAGACTACATAAGAGTGGCTGATTTCCTTCCCTAAAGGGTATTAATAAATCGATTGGCTTTTTAGGACAATCGACGATAGCTGTTATAGTCACAGTTGCTAAGAATAGCTTTATATTCCATATTTGTTAATTGATAATCACCAGTTACCCTGGTGGAATTTGAACTCAGTCCCCACAGAATTACGTTGGGTTTCTCACTTGCCAGTCCAGTGACATGAAACCACTCCGCCACCATCTCGCCTTGCAACCTTAACCGAAGCACTTGTGCGCGAATCATAAACGGAGTTAACGTCACCCAAATAATTACCCCTTCAGAATATAATTGTGGAACTGTAGGTAGAAAAGAAATTCGCCAACTACCATGACAACACAATTCTGAGGGTTTTTCTTAAACCAAACTGCAAAGTTTCAGTTAAGGGCCTGTCCTACCTCCTCTTCAGACAAGCTTCCTCCTGAAATAAATAAATCGCAAACAGTGAGGATGATTGTAACAGATTTCAGGAGATCGACAGGATGGTGTAATTAACAGACTTTGGAAAGATGTGGTTGAACAATGAATGGTAAGGGAATGCATCTTGGAAGGAAGAATGAGGAGAGGCAATGTAAACGAAATCCTTCGTTTTAAAAGGAATGCGGGAACAGAGAGATCTGAAGGATTAAGTCCCAAAATCGTGAAGATAATTGGGGAAAAAAGAGAGGGGATTTTCTTTTATCAATGACTTGTGATGATCTAGAATGGGTTGACCGGCATCGTGCAGAAAGCAGCTTCAATAGTAATTTTCAGAAGGGATTTGGATATGTATTTGAATAAGAAACAATTATGCCCCCACCAGACCACACCTATTTTTTCAGGAAATGCAGTATTATTTTAACAGTTCTAAATTCTCCGACAAGAGGAAACATCCTCTTCACATCCTCCCATCCAGATCCCTTAGGATCTTAAAGGTTTCAAACAAGTCACCAGAATTCTAAATTCCAGTGGATACAAGCCTAACCTGTCCAACCTTTCCTCATAAAACAACCTGCCCATTCCTGGTATTAGTCTAGTAAACCTTCTCTGAACTGCTTCTAATGCATTTACATCTTTCTTTAAATAAGGGGACCAGTACTGTACACAATACTCCAGATGTCGTCTCACCAGTACCCTGTACAACCGAGGCATAACCTTCCTACTTTATTATTCAATTTCCCTTGCAAGAAATGATAACATCCTATTAGCCTTCCTAATTAGCGGCATACAAGCCTTTTGTGATTCATGCACTAGGACAGAATGTCGGAGCTCTGCAATCTCTCATCATTTATAAAATAATCTTCCTGCCAAAATTAATGATTTAACATATGCCCACATCATACTCCATTTGCCAGATCTTTGCCCACTCACTTAACCTATCGATGTCACTTTGTAGTCTCCTTATGTCCTCATCACAATTTACTTTCCTACATATCTTTGTGTAGTCAGCAAATTTAGCAACCATTCCTTCACTCCCTTCGTCCAAGTTATTTATATAAATTGTAAAAAGTTGAGGCCCCAGCACTGATGCCTGTGGCACACCACTCATCACATCCTGCCAACCAGAAAAAGACACATTTATGCCAACTCTCTGCTTCCTGTTAGCTAGCCAATCTTCCATCCATGCCAATGTGTTACCCTCTACACCATGAGCTTTTACTTTACGCAATAACCTTTGATGTGGCACTTTGACAAATGTCTTCTGGAAATCTAAGTGCAGTACATCCACTGCTTCCCCTTTGTCCACAGCACATGAGACTCCTTCAAAGAACTTCAGTAAATTGGTTAAACAAAATTTCCCTTCCACAAAAACATGTTTACTCTGCGTCATTGCCTTGATTTTTTCTAAGTGTCCTGCCATAACGTCTTTAATAATAGCTTCTAACATTTTCCCTGTGACAGATGTTAGGCTAACTGGCCTGTAGTTTCCTGCTTTCTGTCTCCTTTCCTTTTTGAATAAAGGAGTTACATTTGCTATTTTCCACTCTAATGGAACTTCCCTGAATATAGGGAATTTTGGAAAATTAAAACCAATGCATCAACTCAATTATCTCACTAGCCACTTCTTTGAAGGCCTTAGCATTTGTCAGCCTGCAGCTCCAAAAAGTTGCTCAATACATCTCCCTGGTGATTGTAGTTTTCCAGAGTTCCTCCCTCCCTTCCATTTTTTGATTTACAGCTATTTCCAGGATGTTACTTGTGTCGTCTATAGTGAAGACCAAAGCAAAATACTTGTTTAATTCATCCACCATCTCCCTACTTTCCATTATCAATTCCCCAGACACACTCTCTACAGAACCAACACTCAATTTGTTAACACTTTTTTATTTAAATATCTATAGAAACTCTTACTATCCATCTTTATATTACTAGCTAGCTTTCTCTCGTACTCTAACTTTCCCTCCTTATTAATCCTTTTATCATTCTTTGCTGTCCTTTATATTCTTCCCAATCTTCTGACCTGCCATGTGTCCTAACGTAATTATATGCTTTTTCATTATGCTTGATCCTGTCTTTAACATTTTTTAGTTAACCATGGATGGTGGGCCCTCCCCTTGCAAATTTTCTTTCTCACTGGAACGTATAATTCTATGTATTCTGAAATACCCCTTTAAATGTCTGCCACTGAACTTCTATTGGCATATCCCTTAACCTGATTTGCCAGTTCACTTTAGTAAGCTCTGCTTCCATGCCCTTATAATTTCCCTTATTTAAATTTAAAATACTAGTCTTGAATGTCCTCCTTTCTCCTCAAAATGAATGTAAAATTCAATCATATTATGATCGCTGCTACCTAGGGGTGCCTTCACCAGGAGGTTATCAATTAATCTTATCTCGTTGCTCAATACCAGGTCTAGTATAGCCTGCTCTCTGTTTGGTTCCAGAACATGCTGTTCTAAGGAACCATCCCGAAAACATTCTATGATCTCCTTAACTATGCTACGTTTGCCAATCTATATGTGAATTAAAATCCCTATGATTATTGCTGTATCTTTCTGATAAGCTCCTATTATCTCTTCTTTTATACTCTGTCCTACCATGTAGTTACAATTAGGGGGCTAAGTGATTTCTTGCCGTTATCATTTTTCATCTCAATCCAAATTGCCTCTGCATATTGGCTTCTGAACTTAGAATTGGAACTGATGAACAATTCAATGTAAAAATATTATAGGGCTTTGAGGAAAAGGCACTGGACTGGGACCAGTTGAATAGCTCTATCAAGGCACCTCTACATACACAGGGGGCCAACTGACCACCTTCTGTGCCTTCTCATTTGTATAAATAAAACAAAAGATTTATTTTATCTGCTTCTTGGATTTACTTGTAGGGAGTTATTATTGAGGGGAAAAAAACTGCTTCTATTCTAGTGGTTCTCAATTTTTTTTGGCTGAAGATCCCCTTTTCAAATGCAAACATGGACCCCCAGTATGAATTATAATTCAGCATAATAGCCATGCAAAGGTTACATGTATAGTGTGTTTTAACGATACTTTTAATAAAACAGTTAGTAATAATAAAACATACTAGTGATTTGAGGACTGCTTCACTGATGTGGACAGTGATGAGGCAGGGCAGACAAATCAGAGATAAGTGATGACTATGACTCCACTAACATTCTGATGCAGCAGCTGAACTGCTTTTCATGTAGTTAAACATTACCTATTAATGGCATACATACCCATTAGTTCACACATCATGTTCAATACAGACAGTCAAATCAGTATTCACAGCAGTGTCACATCATTCACATCTTTAAACAGTGTCAAATAAAATCTCTCATAAGCACATAGTTTCCTTCCCTCCAATTTTATTACAGAGTAGCCACTTAAGCGTGACATTCTGGACAATATTTACAGACCTGTTCAAACCCAGTCCGGTTTGTGTGTTATTTAATCATGCAAGGAAGTTACGTTATTGGAACATGGTGAGAGTTTGAAGTCAGTGAAACTGACAGTTTTATCACGATTACAAGAAACAAACCAACCAGAGATTAATATAAACAGAAAATGATGGAAATACTCAGCAGGTCAGGCAGCATGATAACGGCACTTGCTCACTGCCTGAGCCCAAATTGAGGACAGCCGAGAATCACAACAGCAGCTGGTCCTCCACCTCCCCTCCCCTCCCCTCCGACCGAAAGGAAATGTCAGACTCACTGCTGAAAACCATGACAGCCGAAATGTCCATCACCGTGAAGAAGGGAGAGAATTCGGGAGGTTTGGGGGTGGAAATCTTGACAGCTGCTCATGCAGGAATATCACTAACTCCTGGGAATTTATACAAAGCGGGGAGCTTGTTATTTCCCCCACTTCACTTCATGTTGTCCGCATTGTAAAATGACACCTGTCCACATTCATAGTCAAGGAAAACTCCGATCTTCCGGGGATTCACACTTGGAGTCGGGGTGGGTGGGGGGGTTGGTGGTTGATGGTATCAGAGGGGGGTCTACTGGGCAACATAGCCTCCTCTGGGATTTACCACAGAACCCAGTATCCGGACTCAAGTTTCTGGTTGGTTCCCCCTTTCTTCTCAGCAGACTCTCGGGCCATTCCGATTTCGCACACAGTCTTCTCCCCGACCTCCACCTCCCAGTAATGTCTCCCTGATGTGAATCCCTCTGATCCCAGGACACAGGCCCAGGGATCAAACCTCTCCGGGGTGTCAGGGAGCCGCTGCTGTTTGTCTCCGAGTCTCACACTGGTCCGGTCCTCAGACAGGATGAGCTGGGGATTCGCTGTGTCCGGATCCAGAGTCAGCGAGGCTGGAGCTGGGGGAAGCAGAGGAGAAGGCGGGAGACACAAATATAAAGATAGCGGGAGGCGGAGAGACAACAGCGAACCGGAGGGGTAGCGGATCGACTGGGAGAGGGGAGAGAAAGAGTGTGGCAGAGGAGAGATAGAGCGTGGGCATAAAGAGGGAGAGCGGGAGGTGGAGTTGGAGAGGGTGAGATAGGAGAGAGAGTGCAAAAGGGAGGGAGAGAGAGATGGACGGAGTGAGCAGTCAGGGAGTGCAGAGAGGGAGCAGATTGAAAGAAGGGGAACACAGAGTGTAGGGGAAGGGAGAGACATCAGGAGGCGGAGGATAGAAAGAGGCAGAGGTGGCTGAGTGCGGGAGTGGGGGTGGTGAGCGGGAGATGGAGGGGTGATAGGTATTGGCAGAGGTGAAGAGAGAGAGTGTGGGAGCAGGGAGATTAAAAAACCGGGATTTCAAAGGGAGAGGCCTTGCATGAGTGGGGAGGTAGAGGAGAGATGAGGGAGAGTGGCAGTAAGATTGGGAAGGTATTTTTTTTGTGGGGGGGGGTGGCTAGGGAAGAGAATCAGAGAGAGGGAGAGAATATGGGACACAGTGATTGAAAGGGAGAGGGAAAATGGGAAATGGGAGGGGCCATGGGGAATGAGACCAAAGGGGAGGGAAGAGAGAAAATGTGGACAAGCAAGGAGCAGAAAGGGAGTGCAGTATAGCGAGGGGAGGGAGAGAGTGGCAGGTGAGAGGGAGTGAGTTTGGTAAAGGAAGGGGAGGGAGAGAAACAGATAGAGGAGAGAAAAGGTTGGGGAGAGTGGGAGTGTGAACTGGTGCAGAGACAGAGCATGAGAGAGTCTGAAGGGTAGAGAGACGGAGCAAGTGCTGTCCAATCACGGGATCACATCTAATGTTAAACATTATGTTCGATGTTTTGCTAGCAAACTTTTGTAGTTGTACTGGAACTGCGTGGCTAGGGTCGTGGCAAGTTCTGGAGCATAAGCATTCAGTACTATTGTCGGAATATTGTCAGGCTCACGGCCTTTTCAGTATCCAGTGCCTTCAGCCGTTTCTTGAAATCATGTGGAGTGAATCAAATTGGCTGAATACTGGCATCTGTGATGTTGGGGACATCTGGAGGAGGCTGAGATGGACCATCCACTCGGCACTATGAAGGTACAAGGGGCAACTTGGCTGTGGCGGATTGGGGAAATACATTAAAAGGTATGATGATAAACAGGCAATTGCTAGTATTTAAAGAGCTAATACGTGGTTTACAACACATATAAATTCCTTTAAGACACAACCCCTCCAAGAAAAGTGAGTCAACCGAGGCTAACAAAGAAAGTTAAAGATTGTATTAGATCAAAGGAAGACACTTATAAAGTTGCCAAAAAGGAAGTAGTAAACTGTAGTTAGCCAGAGGATTGGGAACATTTTTAGAATTCAGCAAAGGGCTAAGAAATTGATATAAAAGAGAGAACAGAATATGAATGTAAATTAACAAGAAACATAAAAATCGACTGTAAAATCTTCTATGGCTATGTAAAAAGGAAAAGATTAATGAAGGCAAATCAAAACAGAAAATTCAGGAAAAACTTAGCAGGTCTGACAGCATCTGTGGAGAAAGAAACAGTCAACGTTTTGAGTCCGTATGACTTCTTCAGAGCTAAAGGGAAGTAGAAATGTGAAGAAGGCAAATGTGGGTTCACTAGAGGTAGAGACAGGAGAATTTATAATGGGGAACAGAAATAGCAAAAAAGCAAAAATGCTAAATTTACTTTACATCTGTCTTTACAGATAGATACAAATATCCTCCCGGGAATAACAGAGGAATACAGGACTAGTAGGAATGAGGAGCTGAAAGAAATTAGTATTAGTAAAAAGGAGGTACTGGAGAAATGAAAAGGTCTGAAAGCTGATAAATCCTGGGAGCTACATCCCAGAGTGTTGAAAGAGGTGGCTACAGAGATGATGGATGCATTGGTGGTCATATTTCCAAATTCTATAGATTCTGGGATAATGCCTACAGATTTAAGGTTGCCAGTGTAACCTCACTGTTTAAGAAAGGAGGGACCGAGAAAACAGAAAACTACAGACCTGTTAGTCTGATGTCAGCAGTAGGGGAAATACCAGAATCTATTGTAAAGGATGTGAAAACTGGACACTTAGAAAACAATGATCTGATTGGGCAGGGTCAACATGGATTTATGAAAGAGAAATCATGTTTGACAAACCTGTTGAAGTTTATTGAGAATGTTACTAGCAGAAAAACTAAGGAGGAACCAGCAGATGTGGTACATTTGGATTGTCAGAAAGCTTTTGATAAGGTCCTACACAAGAGGTTAGTGAACAGAATTTGAACACATGTGATTGTGGGTAATATATTGTCATGAATTGAGGATCAGTTAATGGACAGAAAACAGAGAATATGAATAAATGGGTCATATTCAGGTGGACAGGCTGTGACTAGTGAGGTACGATAAGGATCAGTTCTTTGGTCCCAGCTATTCACAATCTATATGAATGATTTAGATGTGGAGATTAAATGCAATATTTCCAAGTTTTCTGGTGACACAAAACTTGGTGGAATGTGGTGTTGTGGCGATGATGCAAAAAAGCTTCAATGGGATTTAGACAGACTTAGTGAATGGGCAAGAACATGGTAAATGGAACATAATATGAATAAATGTCAGGTTATCCACTTTGGGAGGAGGATCGGAGATGCAGGATATTTATTAAATGGTGAGAGAGTGGGAAGTATTGATGTCCAAAGGGACCTGGGTGTCCTTGTTTATAAGTCACTGAAAGCTAACATGCAGAGGCAACAAGCAATTAGGAAGGCAAATAGTATGTTGGCCTTTATTGCAAGGGAATTGGAGTACAGGAGTAAGGAAATCTTGCTGCAGTTGTATAGGTCCTTGGTTAGACTGCACCTGGGGTATTGTATATAGTTTTGGTCTTCTTACCCAAAGAAGGATATACATGCCATAGAGGGAATGTAGTGGATGTTCGCCAAGCCAATCCCTGGGATGATGGGACTGTCCTTTGAGGAGGTATTGTGGAGACTGAGACTATATTCTCTAAAGTTTAGAAGAAGAGCGTGATCTCATTGAAACTTAGATAATTCGTAAGGGACTAGAAAGAGTAGATGCACAGAGTATGCTGGCCTTGACCCAGGGGGTGGCGGGTCTAAAAGAAGGGGACATAGTTTCAGAATAAGGGGCAGGCCATTTAGGACTGAGGTGAGGAGGAATTCCTTCACTCAGAGGGTGGTAGCTTCTTGGAATTCTCTGTCCCAGAGGGCTGTGAAAGTTCAATCACTGAGAATGTTCAAGACAGAGACCAATAGATTTATAGATACTAAAGACATCAGGGGACATAGGAATAGTGCAGGGAAATTGTGTTGAGGTAGATGATCAACCATGATCTAGTTGAATGCAGGAGCAGGGTCGATGGGCTGAATGGTCTACTCCAACTCCTATGTTCCTATGTTTCTATGTGAGACTTTCTATATCTGCGAGCATTTGAGGCTGTGATCCCCAGATCCCCAACATTCCCTGGGTGAAAAATACTCCTGTCAGATCCCATCTGAATTTCCTATCTCTTAATCTAAATCAATGTCACCTGGTTAATGATCCCTCCACCAAGGTGATAGGTCCTTCCTTTCGACTCAGCCTACAACCCTCATAACTTTATAAAATTCATTCTTTGTGCCTCCTATTGTGCCTCCTCTATTTCAATGAAAATAACCCTGCCTTATCCAATCTTTCCACATAACTAAAATTTCCCAGTCCAGACAGCATCCTCGTAAATCTCCTCTGTACCCTTCCTAGTACAATCACATTTTTCTTTTGTGTGGTGAATTACACTGCACCCAGTATTCCAGCTGTGACCTAACCAGTGTTGTATACAGTTCCAGAATAATGGGAGCAGTTGGTACAAAGCTGAAGGTAAATCAAACTATCTCCTGACCCACAGTCAATTGAAACTACTGCCATGTAGAGTTACTCTGCAGACCTCCCTTCGCCATCAATCTGAAACTGCATTACATCAACAGAAAGTAAACGGAATAAATGTGCCGATCACTTTGAGCCAGGACATCCTCCGTTAGGAAATTCAGATTCAGTTGAACTATAAACAGAAGTACTGAGCTTTATATACTGCCACATTACAGCTTCAAAATAAGATTCGCATCCTCCTCCAGCCCACATGATATCCTGAAATTTAAATAGAAACATCAAGTCGCGCAATACCAAGTTTCCCATTGAGAAAGAAAGGTGCAGCGTTCACCTTCGTGTCCTGGCTAGGATTTATCCCTCAATCAACCGCTGAGCTGACCATTTGTCAGATTGCCCTTTCTGGGAGTTTACTGTGCGCTTTTTGGCTGCCGTGTTTCCTGCATATCAACAGCGACGACGCTTTCAAAAGCATTTCATTGGCTTTAAGACTCTTGGGAATGTCCTGAGATTGTGAACGGTGTTATATAAATGAAAGTCTTTGTTCCAACAAGATTATTGCACCATGACATGCCTTGTGCTAGTATCTGTCAGATACAAGTCAACAACAGTTTGCAATTGATCTAGTCATTGGAGAGGATCAATTCCCGCGGTCGTTGATTCCATTATTTCGGACCCTTACCCCGCCTATCGCCACATTCTCTTCACTGTACTATTTAAACAATAAAAGACACACCTTAATAATAAAGGCAAAATACTGCGGATACTGGAAATCTGAAATGAAAACAAAAAATGCTGGAAAAGCTCAGCAGGTCTGACAGCATCTGTGGAGAGAAAGACTCAGAGATAACGTTTCGGGTCCGCATGACTCCTCTTCAGATCTGAAGAATGGATGACAGCCACTCACAAAATGCCAGATTGTCGCTATCCCATTACCATTGCTCACAATCATATTATTGGGATAATTTACACTGAATGCCCATTTTTCTGTCACTTATTGCGCATTTTAAGTGCTTTGATACCTCAATTGCTTGAGTTTGAATTCCAGGAGAGCGGAGTCTGGGAGCTGAATCCTGACAATTGCATCGCTAAATCCAACCCCTTATCCTGGAAGCTGAGCTGTTCCTTCATTTATCTTCACACTTGGACGCATTTTCCTATAGTAAAGACAATGTATCAATGCAACTCCTCACCGCTGTTCCTGTCACCACCCCAACCGGCCCCCAGAACACTAAAGTCACGCGTTTGTGACTGGGATGAGGGAGCGGGATTTCAGCAAACGTGGGGAGCAGGCATGCAGTCTTCAAACTAAAACAGCTCCAGTACGACAGAAATGAACAACCTGCATTCATATAGCGCCTTTAATAGAGCAAAATGTCCCAAAGAGCTTCACGGGGAATGTCTTCAGACTGTTATAAAATTAAAGCACATCCAGCCCCCTCCTCCACCTCGCCCCATCCCTCCCTCTTGAACACGCCATTCCCCCTCCTCCTCCTCAATCCACCAACCACACTTCTTCCTCCTCAATCTCATCTCTTACATCGTCCTCACACATTCCATTATCCCTCCTCACCCCCAAACCCCATCCTACTCCTCAGTCCCCAGCAATTACAATTTATTTGCCTTCACTGAAGTGTAGGAATTGTTAGTTGGAAAAAGAAAGGTCCACCGGGTTCGTCGTTTGTTGTCCCGATCTTGCTTCTTTTGTATGTCTTTAGGAACATAAGCTGTGGTCACAATTTTAATGTCAAGTTCCCTAGCCTGTCCATTGCCCTGCCAGAGAGCAAGTATAACTCCAGGATGTGGTCCTCAGAGTGAGGGAAAGATGTTATTATATGGTTTTGTCAGGGTTTCCACAGTCGCAGCCAGGCAAGGTTTTGAGGGGACACTTATACATCAGATGGCCACATTGGCCATGTCCAGTCCATATTCTATTGCGGGTTGTTCACTTCAGAGGGAGGTGAAGCTTGCCTGTTGAGATGGAGACAATGGCCAGAATTTTCCAGCCCTCCCAACCCGCAGCAGGTTCCCCTGAAGCTGGGCCGACAAGCCATTGAAATCTCCTTTCACATCGGAGGGACAGTGTGAGGGGCTGGAATATTCTGGCCAATAAGTTTAATTGCAAAGCTGTTATCTGCCTAAGCTTTCCTCGAGGTTTCATCGGTGTTATAGAGATGAAGATTTTCAATTCTTGTCCAGAGAGTATTTTGTAGAGCTGGGGCATCTTGAAGGTTTCTGTGGATGGGGAGGTCCAAGTTGCTGCTAACACAAGTTATTTCTCTGCGTGTTGCTGTGACCTGTTGAATGGAGGGATGGGCAATATTTGAGAGGACTGGTAACCACTGAACTGGAGTTGATCTCAGAGTTCTGGAGATCATCCTCATTACTGAGTGAAGTTGTGTATCAATGAGTTTGTTGTGACAACTTGAGGCCAATTCTGGTGCACAGTACTCAGCTGTCAAGAAAACCAAAGCTACAGCAGAAATGTGGGGGACAGCAGTCTTGGCACCTCAGCTTGTACCAGCGAACTTGCAGATGATATTCACACGTGTCTTGATCATTTTGGCAGTCTTTTGGAGGTGGTGATGATAAGTTAGGGAGCGGTCAAGGATTCCCTAGATTCTGGAAAGATTCCATCAGACAGGAAAGTAGGAAATACAACCCATCTATTCAAGAAGTTGGCGGGGGGGGCGCAGAAAACAGGAACCTATAGGCCACTTAGCTTGACATCCATCAAGAGGGAAGCTGTTGGGGCCGATCATTAAAGAGCTTATAACTGGACGCTTAGAAAAACATAAGGTAATCGGAAGAGTCAGCATCGTTTTGTGAAAAGGAAATCATGTTTAACCAATTTATTAGAATTTTTTGAAGGAGTAAAATGTGCTGTGGATGAAGGGGAGCCTGTAGACATACCGTACTTGGATTTCCAGAAGGTATTTCATAATGTGCCACATCAAAGGTTATTGCAGAAAATAGATGCTCATGGTGTAGGGGGTAACATGTTAGCCTGGATAAGAAGATTGGCTGGCTGGCAGAAAGCAGAGAGTATGCATAAATGGGTCTTTGTCTGATTGGCAGGATGTGGCGAGTGGAGTCCCGTAGGAGTTTGTGTTGGGGCTTCAATTTTTTACAATTTATATCAATGACTTAGATTAGCAGAGTGAAGACATGGTAGTTAAACCTGCAGATGACACAAAGATAGGTAGGGAAGTATGTTGTGAAGAAGGCATAAGGAGTTTGCAGACTCTTTAAATAGGTTGAGTAAATGGGCAAAAATCTGGCAGATGGTGTACAAAGGAAAAACGTGAAATTGATCACTTTGGCAGGAAGAATAAAAAGCAGAGTATTACTTAAATGGAGAACGACTGCAGGATTCTGCGGTGCAGAGGAATCTAGGTGTTCTTGTGCACGAGTTTCAATAAGTTAATCTGCAGGTACAGCATGTAATCAAGAAGGCTAATGGAGTGCTATCCTTTATTAAAAGAGGAACTGAACATAAAAGCAAGGAAGTTATGCTTCACTTAGGCAGGGCATTGGTGAGACCACACTTCAAATGAGGGGTAAACTGATTGTATATAAGATCCTGAATAGTCTTGACAAGGTGGACGAAGAAAGGATGTTTCCTCTTGTGGGTGAGTCCCGAACTAGGGGGCACTATTTTAAGATTAGGGGTCGCCTTTATAGGACAGATAAGGAGAACTTTTTCTCGCTAAGCATTGTGCGACTTTAGAACTCGCTGCCTCAGAAGGCAGTGGAAGTGGAATCACTGAATATTTTTGTGGCAGAAGTAGATAGATCCTTGATAGGCAAGGGAATCAAAGGTTAATGGGGTTGGTGAGAATTTAGGACTCAAAACACAAACAGATCTGTCATGATCTTATTGAATGATGGGGCAGGCAAGAGGGGCCAAATGGCCTACTTCTGCTCAGATTTCTTATGTTCATATGATCACTGCAAGACAGGGGTTATGCCACACTATTTCTCCACGGTTAACATTTACGGTGTCACGTACCTTGCAATTTTCATGGTGGATTGCACGAATTATGGCCTTGGCTCTGTTTGGATGCAATACCCATTTGTAGAAATATTTAGCTATTTTTGACACATCAGAATTTAGCATGCCTTCCATGTCTTGGAAAGATTTTGCCTGAGTTGTCAAAGTAATATCATTGGCATAAATGCATTTTCATGATGAAGTGACAGGCATGTGGCTTTTGTAGATGTTAATAAGTGGGGTGGCTAATGACAGTCTTCTCGAGGCTAACCCTATCAAGTGGATTCTTGTACTCTTGAATCCATAACAAATGTCATTGAACCAGCGACCAAACATTCCTTTTGGAACTCCCAGTCGATGGGCCAAAATTGTATGTGAATCGGAAATAGGTTCCCCTCTGAAGTTATAAGTATTGGACATGGAGTGTGGAGAACCATTGTGGAGAGTAAAGGACTAATCTCTGCTTATAATTAGAGAAGAGCAACATACTGGGCATATTACTCAGGGCATATAAAACAAAATTGGCCTGAATGCGCTGAAATTGACAACCCCAACAGACAGCCAGTGAATAATATGGGAGATGGAATATTTTTACACTTGTGTACCAGAGGATGCGATTAACAGGGTAAAATTAAACATCATTATCCTGGTGAGACATGCATGATAGAATAATAATGCTGTACTTAACAGAGTAACCAGTTTTGCTGAACTGAGAAGTTTTAGCACAAAATCCAAAAATTGTAACAACAACTTGATAAAACACTCTGATCAGAATGTCAGCACATTCAAGTTGCCAAATTTTGTTTTTTGACAGATCGCATGGTTTCTTCTTTCTAGACTCTTATCTTAAATTCTCACATAGTTCCCCCAAAGGGAAACGATATGAGGAAACTCCATTCTTCAGCTTCATTATTTGATGCACCTCCTTGTATAATAACTTCATATGAAAAAAACCATCTTAAAATAACCATCTTAACACTGTACCAGTGATTCTTAATTATAAATTGTGAAATAAACCTCAATTTATTCCAAGGCCACGACCTTCATTACAGGTCTTTTGTGACATTAAATATGAATTAACAAAAGGCCGTTCAGCTCAACATTCCCACCGATTGTATATAAATCGCATCCTGTACTCTCCCAACTTTTTTTTCTTAAGCTTAAGAGGTTTAAGCCCCACAATTATCATTACTACTTTCCCCTGGACCTTCTCTACCACTTCTTTCGAAGTAAGATGTTCAAATTCTATTGCAGTTGTAGGGTTACAATGATGCAAATTCATTTTTATCTCATTCATGGAGTAGGCAATAATTTTTTTTTAAAAGGAGCTGAAAATGAAAAGAGAAAAAAGTTTACATGTGTACACTCGGTAGGCCTATTTACTGTGAGGCTGGATGCATAATAGCCAAGGAGCTAAATAAGAGTACATCAACATTAATGTCACTCGTTGAGCTGCTAATCTGCATTTAAACCTGCAAAAGTTGCCAATCTCTCTTTTATACTAATACACCTCCGATTGTTTTGGTTTTGATTGGAAACTGGGTTGTGACTCGCTGACTTTTCCAAGATAGATTATTTTATCATAGACAGAAAAAGAAAGCTTGCATCCCATAAATCCTAAACAAAAAGGTTCCAGAAGTATCTTAACCCACTGAACTGCCTAGTAGCTGAATACAGATTTTTGTTTGCAAAAAGAAACAATTTACTGAAACTGTTCTCCGAACCAAAATTCAAAGCTAAAGATTCCTATTAAAATCTACATAGTTACATTGAACAAAATGTATCTTCGGATAAGGTGATGTAACAAAAGCATTGAAAATTGTGAACCGGGTGAAGTGGACTGGTAATGCAATGCCTTGGAGTTGTGATGCTATGTACGAATACTTAATATATTCATAAGAAATTCCTGTCTCTTCTATCTAGTATTTTAATGATGATATTAATTCCTTTTAAATAAGCAGTTTCCAATTCTATTAAAATAGTGGGCAAAGGAATTTTATACAAACAAGGTGAAGTATTTCTATGTGAATATCTTAAAGTGCAACTGTACGGCTGAACTATTCAGGTTGGAACAGTTTTTAACGATTCCCAGAACATCATGAGATGTGCTTTGACTAGAAAATATTTGAACTGTTTCATTTTGTAATAACATTTTGCTACTACAGAATAATAGTGTATTTCAAATTTGATTCCATTTCGGGGTAAACAGAATGCAAAACAGTAAATTATTCTGAGGAACCACATCCTTTCAACCTCCTTGAGTGTTAGATTTTATATACCAACAACTTGAGCACAAAAAGTAGGATTTCCGGTTTTCTACATCAGATACTCTTCCTTAATCTGTCTTTCTGGACTTCTTATGCTTGTGTTTTTTATGCTTTTTCTTCTTGTGTGATCGTTCAGTCTTTTCTGAATGCTTATGTGTTTTGGTATCAGTACGCTCCTGCTTACTGTCTGAGTCTGACTTCTCAGAAGAATAGGACTCGGAGGAAGATAGCTTGTCTTTACTCTTCTTCCGTTTCTTTTCTTTTTCCTGCAGAAGATCAAACCTTTACTTTCAGCAACATTGGTAAAATAGCTGTGATTTCCTTTCAAATGACAGGTTCAGAACTGCAGAACTCTAAAATGGGGCTTATACTTTGTTTTCCTTGAATTTCATCAGTCTTTCCAAACCTGAAAATATTACCTATTGTGAGATTGGTATGATCCAGCCCTTGAATATTTAATGGGACACAGAAACCATCACTCAATCACCTCATCAGATCCACTGTTGCATTTCTTCTTTACCTCAAACAAGAATGCAAGAGTTCTGCCTCAGGCATCAGAAGCACCAAATCAGTTCAATATTCAGGTGTGGCACTCAGCAATCACATTTTATATGTTACAGATACTGAACCATTTGCAAAATATTTGCATGCCAGGTTTGAATAATATTTCAAGATTTGAAAGTCATATAAAATAGGCATTAGCATAGTCTGCACAGCTGGAGAAACCTTATTAATTTGGGAAATATTAATTATAAATATCTATTAGTTGTAAATGTTAGATTGCCTAAATTATATGATGCAATAAGACTTGTATGTGCAATAAGTACTTATTGGAGACATATTGTTTCCGCATATCTGGATAACAAAGTCATTCTGAGGTTTTAATCCCACCAAGTGAATGCATTTCCTCATGGGAAAATATGCCTCCTGCTGCTTCAGAAGTCGGTGGAAACAATTATTTTTACCTGCAAGGAATCCTGCGAAAAGTGCAAGTTATAAGACCTCAAGACATAGTGCTGTCTTTTACTTACACTAAACAATAAACCTTAAAGCTGCATTATACTATACTGTAACACAAGGTATCTGCAAAATGGAACCCAACAAGCTTACAAATGTAATAATGATTATACGTGTACATGTGTGTGTGAGGAAGTGAGAGGGAAAGGAGATTTAATGCCTTCCATTTCTTATTCCCTCACTAGTTCTCTTGATCAAAGTATTAAAATGCAGGGGTATGGTTCCACAGAGGTTGGCAGTGCTCCAGTGTCATTCTCAAGAGGTAATTCATGTGTGATCACAGACAGTGACAGATAGGCTATTTGAGTACAGAGGTGTTATTGCCCAGTTCAATCCTTTCCTGAACTAATGTATACATACATCCACCTTCTAGCAGGGGGTAAAGGGGGTAAAAACAGTAATAAGTGGGGAGCCTGTCTGATTTTTCCCTGCCTTGGCCAAGCATAATTGACTTTCTTTGGCAAAATATTCAAGACAGCTATCAGGATTACAAATAAGAGACAACTATAAGAATCTATCAAACTGCATTCAACCACTATTGGAGTAAAAATGACTTTAGGAATGCAGGAGACTTTGTAATAACTCTTTCCAACGGTTTCCTTAAAATAAGCCTCACAAATATAGATTTGAGCATTACAGAACTTCTTATTTTTAAAGAGACTGTTGTTTGATTCCTTCTCAATTTCCCAGCCAGCTGCTTGATTGAGTTACTGCTGCAGAATATACACGACTCACCTTACCAGTCTGCGAAGAGATCAAATCAATGGATTTCCTCTAAAAGTACTCCTTATTAATTTACCTGAATAATCTCCCCAAGATCAAACTGTGGACATTTCCCTGTGCTGATGACAATGTCTTTGCTCCTGAAATATGCACTCCAATTAGTGCATTTTCCACCTTGCAACTCACACCACTAACGATATGAAACTTATAGCAGGGTACTGGCTGAAATAGCGTCTTCAAAAAATCCCAACACCACAAAAATTGCACCCTTCATCTTTAACTTGTAGAATGCTGGTGCATCTCTAAATGGTCAACTTCTTAAACATTATACTCATCTCAAATAACAGACCATGACCCTTGACCAGCTACTAACCTACAACTACTGAACAGAATGTGTGACAAAATTATGCTGCCAATTCACTTAACTTATAATAATCATTAACCTGCACACCAAGGGCTGGATTTTCACAGGATCGGGGAGACTCAGGACTTTTAAAAATGGGACGGGAACCCAATTCTGCGATTCCTGACGACCCCAATTTTCACTTGCGTGGAATAAAAGTACAGGCTGTCATGAGCCCGCACCCTGCAGTCCTGACCTAGCCGGCTCTATTGTAGGCGATAGGCGCCTGATTGACCCTTGCAATATTTCTGGAGTCGGGCCATCTTTTCAAGAACTAAATGGATAAAGGTAAAGAGGTTCAAGTGCTTGTAGTTTTTGCTCTTAATACTTTAAAGGGTCTGGATGATTGACACTTATATAGGGCAGTAGTAAAGGCAATTTCTTTAAAGAAAATATAAAGTTATGAATGAATGACTATTTTTGTAAAGCTTTTCCACACATGCTATTGTTACTATAGGGTTCACTGGTTCTGTACAGAGTGTATACTAGGTCAATGGGCTTGGAGATAATGAAGGTTGGCATGGAAATAATGAGGGGCCATGTGGGTGAGTGGAGCGACATGAGGTGGCATGAATTGGCATTGATGGGGCAAAGGCAGTGTGTGGGAAGTGAGGGGGTGTGAGGGATGAGGAGTAGAGGGCATTTTTTTGTTTTATTGATTTTATTGTAACTGAGAGGAAGTCCCATCCCGGCACCTGGCAGCCCCTGTGGATTCCTCCAAACTCCTTCCGGAAGTAGCAGGTCTGACTCCAGTTATCAGCCATGCCCCCTGCCCACCCACCACCCTCCCCAAACAAAAATAAATCCTGCCATTGCAGGCACTTTCTCCCAAGTCTGAAATTTCTTGACTCCCACTACGCGCCTCAAGGATGAAAACCAGCCCCAAAACCTTCCCTGATTCCATTGACTGGCAAGGATAGTGGAAAGTAGATGGCCACCAAGCTGCCTTCGACAGCACCAACCTCTACCACCAAGAAGGACAAGGGCAGCCAATGCAAAGTAATACCACCACCTGAAAATTCCTCTCCAAGCTACATACCATTCTGACTTGGAACTATACTATGTCACTGGGCCAAAATCCTGGAACTCCTTTGCCAACAGCATTTAGGTGTACTTCCATCAGATGGGCTGCAGCAGTTCAAGAAGGCAGCTCCTCATCACCACCTTCTCAAGCGCAATTAGGGATGGGCAACAAATGCTGGCTTTGCCAGTGACGTTCGCAACAAATGAAAGAAAAGGAAATCACCACATCATCTCCGACTCTCTGGACCATCATCCGGCCATGTCAGTGCTCGGTCTTCTCAACTGCTTTTGGACTGGACAGAGACAAATTTCACCTACTCTGCGCAATGACAAATACAAACCAGAGTAGAGCCCATGTCGTTGAATCAAACCCACAAACTAGACTACTGGTGGTTTGCAAGCTAGTGAAGGCAGTGCTCTCAGGTGGCTGTAATTATAGGCCAAGCCTGCATCCTGTAAATAAATACCTACCTTCTTTTTCTTCTTTGGAGGCTGACATTCAGATTGTCTGGAGCAGTTGGCTGGTTCCACCTCATCATCAGGAACTAGGCTGTATCTAACACCCCCAGGCTGCATAAAGCAGTCTTTTGCAAAATGTCCTGGGAAAGAAAACATAGTTAACTTACAGGTCTGAAGTTGTGATGCACTCACATTAAATGCAAACGGGGTTACTACAATGGAGTCATGTAACGTGATACATTTATGTGAGTGCAGTTGTCCGCTGAACACAAATAGAAGAAAGTAAACATGAACACTGAGCGTTTTGGGCTATTTGACCACAGAGATCATCACCAATGGGTCCATTCCTGGCCTTAGCCATGTATTTCTTAAGTGTGCTTGTGTGTTGGGGATGAGAAACGGGTCGGTCAGTCACAAACTACTATAACCTAGCCAATTTTCACCTTCTTAACCTGGGACCAGTGAGTCTTCCATTGCACGTGGCAAACCCAGCAAAGAACTGGTACCTCTATGGTCTGCCCAGTACATGGTGAATGCAGCCATCAAAGGAGGAATTTTTCCACCTTATTTCTTCAGACTAACTTTATCCTCCCTCTTCCCTTTCAAAGGCTTTGGTCTATTCTGGAGTTTAGTTCCATAATCACTGGTCTAACATCCACACAGCTGCAAAAAGAGTTGATGGATAGTAATTAAAACCAGGGAAGGACGATATGCGTATCACAACAAAAAAGAGTTCAACTGTGAAAGATTTGCACACGTGCTTGTATTGTTTTCCCCTCCATTTCCATGTTAATACCTCTTCGACAGGGTTGGCATAAACACACACCTCTAACAATATTGCTCTGTGTTCAGCTCGACATTTTCTATGTTAAAGGTGCTACATAGTGGAAATTGTTGTTGAGAGATGGAAGATAATCCTAGGAATGTCCAAAAGTATCTTGGCCTGACAGTCATTACAACAGTCCCTCTGCCCAAGAACTGCTCAGTTTCCTTTCAAGATTCCAACATCTGGATCAAGCGTTCATTGTATGGGAAACTGCCTGCAAAAAGTTTTTTAATTATCTCTGCTGCTGGTGCCACCACAGCTGATTTAAATCCTGCTCTAAAGCACACATTTCCAGCATCATGCTGACAACTCCATGTACTGGGCTATCTTTGGTCAATGCCTGCCCTCTGAAACGCATAAAAAGAGTAGGTTTTACAACATCCAATGATTGTAATCACCATCAGTTCATTCTCACAGTATCCTGTACCCACAAACAACAGAAGTTGCACGAGATGGTACATTTAATGAGGATTCACTATTAAGGCAGTAACATAACTTTTGCACAATTGTCACAAAGTATCATTGAAAACCTTTATGCTAATATCCTTTTCGTTCACTGGTACGTCTATACTCTCTATGTATACAGTAACATTTTAAAGCAGTTCTACGTCAGCACAATATCACTGCACAAATGCTTAATTTTGTTCCAAAATGCTAAATCCAGAGGACCAATTAAAGTTCCTGTACATTCTTATAATTCCATTTCTCAAGTTTCAAAAATATAGCAGATTGAGATGATTCAGGGCAGAAAAAGGTGCATTTGCAAAGCTTCCAGGCACCAAAAAAGATCTTGCCACTTTAAGAACCCTCCCAAGTGCCGGCCACACTCCAAATTAAACCTTGCAACACAAGTTTAGTTTTCCAGGTAAACATCTTCCCACCATCTCAAAGTTGACTGCTGATCATAATATTTGAATTGACCATGGTGGCTGAGTTCACTGGCAAACAACTGCAGCATCAATTTATGAACTAGGTCACTGGGAAAGTTATTAAAATGCTCCCCATCTTTACTGCTTTTCCTCAAATTCAAAGCCTTCAGTTATTTGTGCTTAAATGAGATGTGTTGTTGCTTGCTTAGATTATTTTAGGGTGCATTAATTTACCTACTTCCCTAATTTTGCAGACAAAGTAAACCCAGGCCTCTACCTGCATTACTCCTGAGCCAATGGTTAACTAGCCTGTTCAGGGAGAAATGGATTGTTTATACTGGGATCTTAATCCAACAGCATTCTTGAGGAGTTCCCTGCAAGATGAATTCACTGAGCACTGGTATGCAAATCCAGTCTACCTGGGTCACTCCGGACATCACAGACCAAGCTTTAAATTGTGTTGTGGGGTTCAGTTACACACCAGAGATTTAAAGTTGGTGCAAAGCTGAAACCATATTGCACCAGCACTAACCCTCTGGGTGTAATTTATGTACCAAGACTCAAACTGACTCCCAAGCAAATCTAAACAAGATCAACTCTGCCAGGGAGTCTCATTCATCTTCAATCTGGTGTCAGATTGGGTCTAGACTCCAGATTCAAACTGCAATTACAATATAATGCGGCTACATCAGTGCAGAGTAAAACTGCACTGTAAAAATACTCCAGCTGCAATGCAATTCCACCCATAGATAAGTAAAAATCTTAAAAGGAGAAAGAAACCCATTTATCACCCGGGAGCTTGACAGTTGCAATCAATTTACTGACCTGTAATTGACTTCAGCTATAATTAACAGCAGTTACAGTTTACTGCAATTAAGAAAGGGTGAACTTAAGTTCGTTTTATTTTACAAACTCCCAGCAGAAAATGAAAACAGTTATACACGCATTACATACCCTTACATCCACATTTTTTGCAAACTGTGTTTAGAACAGCTTCAAGTTTTATCTTTTGCCCTGTAAAGTCTTTGAACTTGCGCTTCCTCCTCTCGTCCTGGCTGCAAACAAAATCACAAAAAGATAGAATTAATCCGCTGTGAAAAATAGATTCTATTCTGTTTATGGGAATGGCATCCTCCACCTGCAAGAGCTTTTGTGTGTAGTTCAGCATTGTAAATGAGGAACTTTATTCATCTTTTTTTAGTAACCAAATTACTTGAGTTGACTACAAAATTTTTTTTAAAAACATAGTGTGGGAGAAGGATTGCAGTATCTGCCGAATGGACTGAAACCCTGAGCTTTGGGAAGTAGAGCAACAAATCATTATGTTAGTGCGCAAATCTTTCACAGTTATCATACTGTATTTTATTTAAAAAAAGTCAAAGCCATTAACAAAAACACATACTCAAGAGCAACGTTATTGGGATCGAGATCCTTCCCAGATCCTTGATTGACAGCCTTCATTGAAAGAGAAAGCTTGACTTTGCCATCCTTTACCTTAAAACAAAAGCTTGGTTTTAATTATAGTCAGGAATCTTACATATACAAGGTTCATTAAAAAAAAACCCCTGCTGTAGCACTCACAAACGTGTAAAGAGCAGAGCAGGGGCTTCACAATTTACAGAAGCATAGAATTAAGGGTGATTGTCCATCTTTTATCATTAACCAAATTGCTTGTTTTGACTATCCTTCCCCACCCTTCCATGTTTACAATCCTGCTTAAAACATGTTATGTCTCCAACGTCATCCAGTTCAGGTGAAAGGTCACTGACTGGAAAAGTGAACTTTGTTTCTCTCTCCAAAGATACTGCCTGACCTGCTGAGTATTTCCAGAATTTTGCTTTTATGTCAGATTTCCAGGGGAGGGAGAACAAAAAGGAAGTTCTGTGTTAGGCCATAAGGCACAGAGAGATTAAATGGCAAAAGAGACGATGGCACAAGGCGAAATGAGATGTTAATGGGACAGGGGAAAGAAACACAGCATGGGTTTAGAGGAGGCATGAATGGGCAAAACAAAACCATCACCAGCCTCTGCCATCCAAATAAAAAAAGGTGGGGCAGCACGTTAATGTTGCAAATGCCGAATTGAGTGCATGCTCTAGTTGTGACTAAGAGGTGATACTAACTGGGGAAAGGTTAGGGCACATAAATAAGAACCAGTTTTGTCTTTTGTTACAGTGCCCCTTTGAGGGGCTGTCAATTTGTCAATTAGTTTATTTTTTATTTTATACTCAAAAGAGTATAAGAATCAATTTCTACCTGTTGTGGGGGCTGCTGTGTAGAAGGGAAGAGTGGTCTGTACTTACGTTATATTGGGTTTTTTGAATAACCCTATGTTGAAGACCGACTAGCTCCAGCTTCTTGCTTTGCGATATGGATGTTCAGCAACTCAACACTGCAGAGGTCCTGATCTGAATTTGCTTTTGTCATTTAATTTCTCCTGCATTCCTGATTCCACATCCCGGTCCTTAAATTTTGTCGCTCCCTCCCCACAACCTGCTCCTGTACTTGCTCAAATCCTGCTAGATTTCTAATTTTTCCCAATTCTGATGAAAGGTCACCGACCTAAAACATTAACTCTTTCTCTCCCTCCACAGATGTTGCCTGACCTGAGGATTTCCAGCATTTTCAGTTTCTATTTTAATAGAACTGCTCATATTGAGAGGGTTTTACTTAAACTGTGAGAAACAAAATTGCTCATCCATTTATAACAAAAGTTTACCAAATTCTGTTGCACAGTGCACATCCAGCAAATCTTCCCCACAGATCAGCAGAGGAAAGAAACTGGGTGAAAAAAATCTCAGAATCACATGCAGCTATGAAAAAATCCAGGGACAGCTTCCATACCTCTTTCCCAATTATTTTAACCCAGACCCTTTCTCCGACATCAACAATCTCAGACGGATTATCCACCCGACTTGCTGACATGTGCGACTTGTGAACAAGACCTGCAAAAAAAAAGCAAGCATTCAGTGAATGGATCCTAACCATAGTGCCCACACCACCCATGGCTATTTAGCCCAGTGACTCGCCTTGTTATGGCACATCCCTCTGCTCTGTTTCTATTTCTTATTTGTACTGCTGAGTTTGTTGACTTGAATTTGGAAGATCAAGCTTGGAAAAGTCACAATTGATGGAAAATATTGATCAGGCATTTTATAAAACAGGGAATATCAAATTTTGTAGGATTCGCGACAGTAATGGCGTACGTTTAGCATTATTCTGCAAGTGGAAATGATTTGTGGAGCTTAACAATAGTGGCATCTACATTTAAATATAAAACAGATTGATATACATAATGTGTATAAAGCTGCTGCGATACTGTACCTTGCCGTTTGCAATCAGGAATTTTGATAAATGCTCCATATTCGGTTACAGATGCAACCTGAAAAATGAATTTGAGCAGAATTTTTTTTTGGCCAATAAAAACTGGAAGATGTTTGTGTACACTTAAAGAAAGAATCTGTGTACATGTTGAAAGACATACCTCGCCCTGGAGGACAGTGTACATTTCAGGCAAGTCCTCCATCTTTACACAACCTGCAGTACGTGAAGGAAGGAGAAACACCCTTGGAAGATTCTTGAAATGATGACCATATTCCTGGTAAAGATTACTTCATTGTGTCTTCTTCTCACCTTCTATCAGGAAGTTCTAAATGAAGAAAAACATACACGATTTAGAAAAACACTTGTTGATGTGGTACAACGCTGGCAAGGTTGCATTTTTTGCTCGTCGTTGAATGACCTGAAAAGGTGGTGATGGTTCTTTGTGAACTGCTGCAGATAATAAAATCTCATACAACGGCAATCAATATTCCCTAAAGTAACCAGAAATATCTAACTAGGTGGTTTTTGTTTCCAATACCGTGCATGCGCAGTTCTAGTGTTTAAATCTGTTACATCATTGCAAGCAACAGAGTAGGCGGCGGCCAGGAGCAGAGATGCTTATCTAGCAGTTACTGGAGTTGCAGGGCAACATTTTACACCTTCTGCTTCGTGCGAAGTATAAACAAAAGCTTCCAAAAAAAAAATCAAGGAAGCAAAATTGAAACTTGACCCATGAGTAAAAAAACGATTTTCAATATATCTGTGCAGAAAATTGGATGCCCCTGTTTGACTGAATAACAACAGTCTAATAACCAGCATGGTAAACATTCAACAAGTTACGTGGGGTAATCTGTACCGAGGATTTCAGATGTTAAACTAGGACAGCAAAGTTCATGAGTCTTTGATTATTAAGGTCTTAAAAGAACAATGAAATTGTAACATTCAGGAAAAAAGAACAATTCTCAGTTTGCAGCTTCTAATTATACTTCAAAAAATATTCAGCCTATTTCTACCAAGGGAACTAATGTCTCAGGAACAAATCACGTTTATTAAAAAAACATTGCCACCAGAACAAACAAACTTTCTAGCAGGCTGGGCACAGTGGAGTGATGACATTGGTTTTCTCCATGCACGCACAGGGTATCGGTGGCCATCTTGCATTGGCAGGAGGCACAGTGGTCCTGCTATGGTCAGGAAGCTTCTATGGGGAAAATAATTGTTACATTGTCAGATTGTTTATTTTTCTTGGGCAGCCTTTTTCAACACCTCTCAGTGTAGCTTTTTTTTCACTCTCATTCATGGATGGTTCTCATGAATTAGCCAGTCAGTCTCAGTGATCGAAACAAAAGCTGTGGCATTCAGAACTTCACAGTATCATTAATCAGGAATAAGTAGTCCAAAGAAATCAACTGAGGCTGTCAGCGTTGGCAGAGGCCATCGGAGTCCCTACTGCAGCAGCCAAATCAATTTACTGTTTGCAACGTGAGTAAAATGACCTCACAATCTGGATCGACGTTTACCTATATTAACTGGCATGCAACACAATATTCCGCAGACATTTTGTTCTTAATTATGAGTTTCATATTAGCCAACCCATCCCAGTGATAAATTTGCATATATCTCAGGCTGCAGTTATATCACTACCGTTGCTCTGCTAAGCAACAGCTTTGGTAAACATTCGTGTAGGTTCTGTGGTCAGCAGCCAAACAAAGGCACTCACCTCTGATTTCGAAGAAAATTGCCCTCAAAGTTCTGGAGATCTCAGAGGCGTAACTTCCCCCTTTCCTGATAGCTGTGTAAATCCGCTGCCAAATCAAGGGGATGGCTTGCCGTGCAGTAGCATTGATGGCAGCAAGCCAATAAAGCAACCAATCACAGTGAAATTTTGCAGTTCCACCACAGCTTGTGTAAGGTCACGTGAGAGTGAGATGGCCTGTTGAAAGGCTCTCCCTTCACTTGGCTTTCAATTGAGGTGTGACAGCTGAGTTATCCTTGCACATTTGTAGCCCAGAGCTTGCAGTCTGTGCTCGCTGTCACTACTCAACTAAATCTGACAGCAACATTTGGAGTCCACGTGTGCACAAAATAACGCAGAAATCTAGGAGTCACTGCCAGTAAATCTTCACTTCCCCGTCGGTTGCGCTGCTGAATCACCCCATATTACAATTAATGGAAAATCTTCTGAATTGATGAGAACTTCCACTCAGAATCTTTTACGTTTCAATAAGATTACCTCTCATTCTTATAAACTCTAGGTGCTTGGCAGCAATCATAAAGTTAGTACTTCGTTAAAAACCCAGTTACACCTCATTCAACAAAGTATGAATTTTTTTAGGATTTTTATAGTGAAGCAAACATTGTACGAGTAGAAGTTCTCATCAATCCATAAGGTTTCCCATTGATTGCAGTCTGGGGTGATTCAGCATCACGCCCGATGGGGAAGTGAAGAATTACTGACAGTGACTCCTAGATTTCTGCGTAATTTTGTGCGCATGTGGTTTCCAGAAGTTGCTGTCACATTCAGTGAAGAAAGAGCAGTGAACACAAAGCTTCACCATCATTAACAACGCAAAATCTGGACCATAAATGTGCAAGGACAGCTCAGCTGCACCTCAACCCTCTGCTTGTCAAGAATCTATCTACCTCTGCCTTAAAAATTTTCAAAGAGTTTGCTTCCATCGCCTTTTAAGAAAGGGAGTTCCAAAGACTCACCACCCTCAAGAGAAAAAATTTCTTCTCATCTCTGTCTTAAATGGGCGACCCCTTATTTTTAAACAGTGACCCTTATTTCTGATTCTCCTACAAAAGGAAACATCCTCTCCACATCTACCCTGTCAATACCCCTCAGGATCTTATAGGTTTCAATCAAATTGCCTCTTACTATTCTCAGCTCCAGTGGCTATAAGTCTAGCTTGACTAACCGTTCCTCATAAGACAACCTACCCATTCCCACCCAACCTTACAAAAGCTGTAGTGCAACTACAACCTGATGGGAATTTGTATTTTCAAAGCATTTATGACATAGGTGCTGCTGATGCATAGCCTGCAGCAGGGTAAACAATCATCCCAGGTTTTCCGGGACTGTCCAGGGATTTGCCCTTCTGTCCTATGTCCTTGGTGTGGACTTTGCGAGACAGTAGTCATCCCGGATTTTCTGATCTATTGTCGCTGCCCAGTCATGGTTGGTGACTGCACATGTGCACTGCACTGCGCTTGCGCAATCCAGAACCAGTATCATGCGCATGGGCAGGCATGACCACAAGTATTGGCTGGCACCACACTCCTCCCGGCTTTGACAGGTGCGTGGATGGGGCTGGGATAGTCAGGGGAGGGGGAGGGGGTGGGGGTGGGGGTGGGGATGTCCAACCCTGTTGTGAGGCTAAGTGAACTGGGCTTATATTCCTTGGAGTTCAGAAGAATGAGAGGCGATCTCATCGAAACCTACAAAATTCTGAAGGAGCTTGACAGGGTGAACACTGAGATATTGTTTCCACTGATTGGGGAATCTAAACCGCGGGGGCACAGTCTCGGGATAAGGGTCCGATTATTTAGAACTGAGATGAGGAAAATTTACTTCACTCAAAGGGTTGTGAATCTTTGGAATTCTCTACCCCCTAGGCCCAAATATAAAACAGTTAAATAAAAACCGAAAATGCTGGAAATAATCAGATTGTAGCAGCATCTGCTGAGAGAGACAGAGAAATATAGTTAATGCATCAGGTCTGTGACCTTTCATTAGAACTGGGAACAGTTTTGACCAAGGGGTGGATGGGACAAGGGCAAAAGGAAGGTCTGTGGTAGGGTGGAAAACAGGAGAGATTGAATGACAGAAGGGTTAGTCTTTCAAGGCCAAAGGGAGTGGTGAGGGGCCAAGAAGTAAAAACAAAGAAACTAAAGATGTTCCCATCAAGTGGGTTGTGGATGTTCCACCAATGAATATATTTAAGGCTGGGATAGACATTGGTCTCTCAGGAAATTAAGTGGCTTGAGGAGTGGAAAAATGGAGTTGAAGCCCAAGATCTGTCATGATTGCATTGAATGGCGGAGCAGGCACGATAGGCTGTATGGTCTACTATATAGATTTTTCTTTTCCCACCTATTTCCATTATTAATAAATGTATTCCACCCATGGTTTATTTCACCCCACCCCCACTAAGGGGGGTTGCTAACGAGACCAGTGGAGCAGTCTATTTGTCGTCCACACTCCTACCCACACCCCTGCCCCGTCCCCTGCTCACATGCCTGTCCCCACCCCTGCCTTCTTCTGCTCACACCCTTGCCTTCCCGCTCGGGTCTGCCCAGAACACTCCTCTCAGGTCAGGAACACAAGAAATAGGAAACAAAAACAGAAATACCTGGAATAACTCAGCAGGTCTGGCAGCATCGGCGGAGAAGAACAAAGTTGATGTTTCGAGTCCTCATGACCCTTCAACAGAACTAAGTAGAAATAGGAAAGGGGTGAAATATAGGCTGCTTTGGGGTGGGGGGGGGGGGGGGGGGGGGGGTGGTGGAGAAGGCAGGGGGTTGTTGGGACAAGCAAGCAGTGATAGGAGCAGATAACCAAAAGATGTCACAGACAAAGGAACAAAGAGGTGTTGAAGGTGGTGATATTATCTAAAAGAATGTGCTAATTAAGATTGGAGAGCAGGACGAGCAAGGTAGCTCTAGTGGGGGTGGGGTGAAATAAACCATGGGTGGAATACATTTAATAATAATGGAAATAGGTGGGAAAAGAAAAAGAGAGGAGTGTTCTGGGCAGACCCGAGGGGGAAGGCAAGGGTGTGAGCAGAAGAAGGCAGGGGTGGGGACAGGCATGTGAGCAGGGGAAGGGGCAGGGGTGTGAGCAAGAGAAGGTAGGAGTGTGGACGACAAATAGACTGTTCCACTGGTCTCGTTAGCAACTTTTTTTTTTTCGCAAAAATATACTTTATTCATAAAATATCCTCAATCACATTCCAAACCATTTCAAAAACACCATTACAAGGGTACAATCCAGGTTAAACTTTTACAAAATGTATCACCAGGTGCATCAGTACAAACAATATTACAATCATTTACAGCCTTTCATTTTGAGCTGTACAGCCCGAGGGGCTCTAAACAGTTCCCAGTCTCTCGGTGCGCTGTGGCAGAAAGGTCTTAGAAAGCGACCCTTCCCCATTGCGCCTTTGCGGCAGCTGCCCCAAGCTTTAGTGCGTCCCTCAGCACGTAGTCCTGGACTTTGGATTGTGCCAGTCCGCAACAATCGGTCGGGGACAAATCTTTGTGCTGGAAGACCAACAAGTTTCGGGCAGACCAAAGCGCCTCTTTCACCGAGTTGATGATCCTCCAGCTGCAGTTGATGTTTGTCTCGGTGTGTGTCCCTGGGAACAGCCCGTAGAGCACAGAGTCCTGTGTCACAGGACTGCTCGGGATGAACCTCGACAGCAACCACTGCATCTCTCTCCAGACTTTCTTTGCAAAGGCACAATCCACAAGGAGGTGAACAACGGTCTCTTCCCCACCACAGCCACCTCAAGGGCAACGTGCAGAGGGGGTGAGACTCCTGGCGTGTAGGAAGGATCTGACGGGGAGGGCCTTTCTCACCACCAGCCAAGCCACGTCTTGGTGCTTGTTGGAAAGTTCTGGCGATGAGGCATTCTGCCAAATGACTTTGACAGTCTGCTCGGGGAACCATCCCACAGGGTCCACCCTCTCCTTTTCCCTCAGGGCCTCTAGGACGTTATGTGCTGACCACTGCCTGATGGACTTGTGGTCAAAGGTGTTTTTCTGCATAAATTTTTCCACCAGGGACAGGTGGTACGGCACGGTCCAACTACTTGGAGCGTTCCGCGGCAGCGTGGCCAGACCCATCCTTCGCAACACCGGGGACAGGTAGAACCTCAGCACGTAGTGACACTTGGTGTTTGCGTACTGAGGGTCTACGCACCGCTTGATGCAGCCGCACACAAAGGTGGCCATCAGTATGAGGGCGATGTTGGGCACGTTTTTTCCCCCTTTATCTAGAGGCTTGTACATCGCGTCCCTGCGGACACGATCCATTTTCGACCTCCAGATAAAGCGGAAGATGGCTCGAGTGATCGCCGTCGCGCAGGAGTCTGGAATGGGCCAGACCTGCGCCACGTACAGCAACAGCGAGAGAGCCTCACACCTGATGACCAGGTTCTTACCCGCAATGGAGAGGGAGCGTCGCTCCCACATGCCCAGTTTCCTTTTCACCATAGCCACTCGATCCTTCCAGTTTCTAACGCATGCCCTGGTCCCTCCGAACCATATCCCCAGCACCTTCAGGCCGTCAGCCTAACAGTGAAGGGGACAAAGGATCGGTCAGCCCAGTTCCCAAAGAACATGGCCTCGCTCTTCCCACGATTTACCTTGGCTCCCGAGGCCAGTTCGAACTGGTCGCAGATGTGGATCAGTCTGTGCACCGACAGCGGATCCGAGCAGAAGACGGCGACGTCGTCCATGTACAGGGAGGCTTTTACCTGAGTGCCTCCACTGCCTGGGATCATCACTCCTCTTATGCCCGGATCCTTCCTGATGGACTCGGCAAAGGGTTCTATGCAACACACGAAAAGAACAGGCGAGAGAGGACAGCCCTGCCTGACTCCAGATTTAATCGGAAAGCTATCTGTTTCCCACCCATTGATTGAGACTGCGCTACTGATGTTAGTGTAGAGCAGTTGGATCCAATTTCGAATTCCCTCCCCAAACCCCATTTTGGAGAGCACATCCACCATGTAGGTGTGCGATATTCTGTCAAAGGCCTTCTCCTGATCCAAGCTGATGAGGCAGGTATCCACACCCCTGTCCTGTACATAGGCAATCGTATCCCTGAGCAGCGCCAGGCTGTCAGAGATCTTCCTGCCTGGCACAGTGCAGGTCTGGTCAGGGTGAATCACCAATTCCAGAGCGGATTTGACCCGATTGGCGATGACCTTGGACAGAATCTTATAGTCCATATTCAACAGTGAAATGGGTCGCCAATTTCTAATTTCCTCCCTTTCCCCCTTGTGCTTGTAGATGAGGGTGATGATGCCTTTCCTCATGGATTCTGACATACTACCGGCCAGGAGCATACTCTCGTACACTCCTAGCAGGTCTGGGCCGATCAAGTCCCACAGAGCCGAATACAACTCCGCCGGCAAGCCGTCGCTTCCGGGAGTTTTACTCTTCTCAAAGGACTCAAGGGCCTTAGTCAGTTCATCAGGAGTTAGCGGTTTGTCCAGGCTCTCCCGCGTACTGTCGTCTAAGACCTCCGTGATAGAGGACAGGAAGGACTGGGAGGCCGTGCTGTCCGTGGGCTTCACGTCACACAATCCGGCATAAAAGGATTTGCTGATCCTCAAAATGTCGGACCGTGATGACTTTACTGAGCCGTCTTCTTCCTTCAGGCTGCTGATCACAGAGCTCTCTCTGTGTACCTTTTGGAAGAAGAAACGTGAGCACGTCTCATCCTGCTCCACGGAGCGGACTCTGGAACGGAAGATGATCTTGGAGGCCTCCGAGGCAAAGTGCGAGGCTTGCTGGCTCTTCACCTCTTGGAGCTCCTCCTTGACATCGACCCCCATCGACTGCAGCCGGAGCAGATTCTGCATCTTTTTCTGGAGTCGGGACATTTCCCTCTGTTCCTTTCTAGCTTTCTGGGTGCCTTTGAGGATGAAAAACCTCTTGATGTTTCCCTTGATCGCTTCCCACCAGTGTGTCAGGGACTCAAAGAGGGGTTTCACGGTTCTCCAACCTTTGTAATCTCTCTTGAGCTCCTCAATGTTCTCTGGGGTCAGCAGTTGCACATTTAGCTTCCATGCCCCCCTGCCCACCCTCAGGTCCTTCTCCAAGTGGCAGTCCGCCAGTAGGAGGCAGTGGTCAGAGAAGAACACCGGCTTGACATCGGTGGATCTGACTGTGAATGCACGGGACACAAACAGGAAGTCTATCCTGGAACGAATGGACCCGTCTGGCCGCGACCAGGTGTATCTACGCTGCGCTCCGTCTGCAGGGTTGCTGAAGACGTCGTGCAGCTTGGCATCCTTTACTGTTTCCATCAGGGATCTGGACGTAGCGTCCAATCTGCTGTCGGCCCTGCTGGATCGTCCAGCCGCATCGATGATGCAGTTGAAGTCACCGCCCAGAATGACCGGCCTGGAGGTCGCCAGCAGCAGTGGGAGCTGCTGAAAAATCTCCAGCCGCTCAGCCCCTCGTGCCGGGCCATACACGTTAATTAACCGGAGTGGAGCGTTCTTGTACATTACGTCTGCTACGAGGAGTCGCCCGTCCACCACCTCCTTAACCTCGGAGACGGTGAAGTTGCCTCCCCGCAGCAGAATACCCAGGCCGGAGGAACGAGAGTCGTTTCCGCCCGACCAGATCGCTGGCCCGTGGGACCACCATCGTGACCATTGCCTGTAGGAGCTGAGGTGCGGTATCGCACACTCCTGCAGAAACAACAGGTCAGCTTTGACCTTGGCTAGGTAGTCCAAGGTCGCAACACATCGCGTAGTAGATTTAATGCTACGCACATTTATGGATACAATCTTTAAACCCATTTTAAAGCATTTATTCTCCTACCAAACCCATGTCTCTGAGAGTCCCAGACCTTTAGTCTGCTCCTTCATACCCGTAGTGGGCTCAAATTCCTTCACTTTGGATGGGCTGAGGTAGATCTCCTTGGCAGTGTTCTGCTCAGGTGGCAGCTGGAGGTTCACGTAGAGAGCGGGTTTTGAGATGACCTTTGCTGGAGAAGCTTCTCCAAAACTCACCCCCTCTGGGGTGTTGCTGTTCCCGGCTTCCTGGAGCTGGGGTGCGATGATTACCTCACTGCTCCCAGATTCCAGGGGCTGTGGTGCACTGGCCTCCTCAGGTTGCAGGCAAAGTTGGGGTGCGCTGGTCTCCTTGTTGTCTCCAATGTTCTGGAGCTCGGGTGTCTCGTCCTCCAACGCCCTAGAGCTTTGCCGCCTCTTCTGTCGGTGCCGCCCTGGCACTTCTTCATCCGAAGAGCTGCTGCCCTTGTCATCCATGTCGGATGGGAGACGCCTCTTGCCGCTTTTCTGGGAAATGGCTTTGCTTCTTCTTCGCTCCTTCTTCCTTTTGGTGTTCTTCACCGTCCGCCACTCCCCCTGCTGCTTTTCCACTGCTGCCTCCTCCTCCATTGATTCGCTGTCCTGAGGACTGGGAGGTTCAGGGGGTAGTGCTGTTGATTGGCTCTCTGTTGCCTCAATCTCTTCCTCCACCTTGTCTCTCTCTGTGTCCTCCTTTGTCCCGTTGAGCTCCCTGGGGGCCTTGGTGGTTGGAGTGACACGAAACATTTCTTCTGCTTCCCCCTCGTTGGCTTTGGCTGCCTGTGCGTAAGTACGGCAGCGTTTGGGGCAGCTCCTGGTCTCGTTAGCAACCCCTTACTCATCAAGTCTCACCACCCCCAGCCCCAGGCTTATTAGCACCAGCCCCTCCCGTGCCCTTTACTTTCCCCTCCCACAGTTGGTCACACTGGCCTGCGGTATAAATTAAGTCCTGTGGTTGCACATATCACTTTACAGCACCAGTTGCTACAAGATAAGGGCAGGCCAACTCATACAATAAACTATCAAACAGTTGATCAAAAAATCCAATTCATTGACAGTACAGAGAGGAAAATGAGGGAATAAATTCCACAAACCAGGTTCTGGCCATCCGCAGACCCCCCGCAATCAGGAGCCAATAAAAAGCAGCCTTACTCAATGAGGACCCATCCAACGGTTAATTGAAACCCGGTTTGTCCAATAACGTTGGCGACCTCCATCAGAACCGCCCACTGAGGGGTGATTGATAGACATAAGAGCCAATCGGAGTGCAGAGAAGACGGTTAGGGCCGGGCCTGATTGAGCAATGAGGAACCGCCTTGTTGAGAGGTGGAGG